>NC_136669.1:14875369-15591554 GCF_903797595.1 Erithacus rubecula
TGCTCCCCAAACCCTGCCCTGCCTTGGGGGACAAGCACTTCCTGCTCGTGCCCAAATCTCCTGCAATCTGTCCAGCCCAGCTCCAAGTGCAGCTCAGGGACACTGAAGTCCTGGCAGGTGAGCAGGTGACAATGGCAGTGTGGCAGCACAGCCTGTAGCCAGCCATGGCTCCAGAGTTTGTTTTGCAGAATCCTCTTCTAGCATGGAAAAATCACTCATCCCTCAGTTTTCCTGTGGTTTGTTTGTGTGGGCATTGATTACACTGGGAGTTACTGAGCCAGATTTTATTGGAATGACTTAGAAAGCTGCCACCTGTGAGCAGCCACCAGTCTTTGGGGATTATTTTAGTGTAGCTGCTAAATAATTGCATGGGGCTTCTTCAGCCTTGCTAATAACTTTGTTCTCCCAGGGACACTGCCTAGAGAAAAAGATGAACCAAGATTATGCTTGGCAACATTTATGAGAGGAAAAAGTACAACAGGATTGATGTCTGCTGGCGGGAAGAAATAAATAAAACAATACCTCTGTCTTAGCCCCTCAGTGAACATCCTTGTTTCCAACCCCAGATCTGTTATCTCCCTAGCATGGTTGAATTTTGGAATACAGCACACTCATTTAAATCACTCATCATTTCTGTCTGCAGCATGTTGTGCTAATTCTGACTAGGGACCAGCAGGGCTGGCTCTGGAGATGAGCTGGCCTAGGGAACCTGGGCTGCTATCTTACCTAAATTGTATAGCTCACAAAATTATTTAGTTAGTGCCTGAAAAGTGAAATTAAACTAATAAATTCAAGCATTCCTGTTGGCCCAGATTCATAGAATCAAGGAGTGGTTTGGGTTGGGAAGGACTTGAAAGCTCATCTCATCCCACCCCTTGCCATGAGCACCTACCACTATCTCAGGTTTCTCCAAGCCCCATCCAGCCTGGCCTCAGAGACTTCCAGGGATGGGGCATTCATCATGTGGGCCAGCAGCCTTGTGTCCCACCTTCCCCTGCTGGCCCTGCTGGGTGAATGGAGCACATATCCTGGCAGGTTGTGGTGGCTGCTCCTGCCCCCACAGGTGCCTGTGTGCTGCCCACGCCCACAGTCTCTTTGCCTCGGTGTCTCAGGAGGAAAGGGTGGAGATGGGTGCAAGCCTCGCTTGAGGTGTTTGTTTTAGAAAGACAAGCTAATAATAATTATTTCATTAAGGGCCTTAAACTGTGCTTCCTCAGCCCTGAGTCATCAGTGAAGTGAGCAAGCGAGGAGCAGCAGTGGGTCCTGCTGAGGGTGACTCACGCTGCGGCGTGGGGCTCACAGGCACTTGCAGCAGGGTGATGCTCCTCTCCCTCTCTCAGCATGGCTGGGGGCTCCCAGCACCCTGAGCACCAGTAGGATTGATTTAGGAGCTGCACCAATCTGTGTCTTGATGCAGGAGCCACGATCAGTCCCTCCCCCCATGCCTGAGACCATCCAGGAGCAGAGTGTGCACACATGCAGCGTTTGAGCCTTTATTGTTTATTTGCATCGACAGAAGCCTGCAGATCCCCTCTCACTCCAGGAGGAATTGATCTTTCCTCCCAGAAGGCACAGGAAAACAGCAGGCCACTTTTTGCTCCTCTGCCTCTTCCAGTTCCCAGGCTTCAGGCACAGGCTGGAAAAGAAAAGCCAGTACCAGCTCCCAGTAAGGTCAGGACCTGTCCCCTCTACACTGGTTTGTTTAGTGAGTGCTGTAAGACCTGCCCTGTCCCTCCCATTTGGAGGTGTTGAAACTCTGTTAAAGCCCAGTGACAGAACATTTTTCCTAAGATCCTGCTTCCTTCCATCTCACCCTTCCCTTGGCCACTTTTTGACCTGTGCATCTGCCTGCTGGGCATGGTCCTGTTCTCTTCTGGAAAGAGAGTAAGGAGGCAAAGGGCTGTGCATGGGCAATACAGGGAAATTGAGGCACGAATTGGGAAGAAATGGCTCAAGGCCAGACTTTGGGGCTGGTGATACAGCCACCAGATGATTCAAAGCTCCTGGTCTTACTCCAGGCCCAATTCCTTGGACGTGTTGCTGAAATTCTGCTTTTTCTCCTTATTTACTATTTTCTTCATGAGCTTTAAAATTAGTAATTTTGGCTCATCATTGCTGTAATCATTGCCCAGTTTACTGTTGTGTGGTTTTTTTGGGTTGGGTTTTTTTTAAATTTTTTTTTTTATCTCTCTGCTAAGTTAGTTCCTCATTGTTTTCTTAGTTTTCCACTGGCTATGGCATTGATGGGAGCTTTTCCCATGGACCTCAGGTGTGGCTGGATGGAGGGTCTGGCTATGTGAGGTGCAGGTTTTCCAGATGTTGTTTCAATAGCATTGAGAGCATTATTTGTGAGTGTTTTCTCCTTAAATATCAGTTCTTCATGATCCCCACTAGCACAGAGAGCAGAAGGAGCTGAATTTGTTGAGGTTCATGAACTTTGTTGAAATCAATCCACAGTTTGGGAAGTCCCACTTTGGGTTTTGGGTGCAGGTTTAAGGAAGTAAGGAAATACCACCTGGGAATGCTGTGCTGGAAGGAGTGGAGCTGTTCCTGAGTTTGCTGTGGGCTTGCAGCTCAGCTCCCATTGCTCAGGTCCCATCGCTCACCGTGAGCAGATACTTCTGTGCTCATTTTTCTGCTACCTCGGGAATGCATGGAGTGGTTTGGGTGATCTCTCAGCCTGATCAGTGCAGGATCACCCTGGATTATCCTGGACACCCAGGACCATGTCCAGTGGGACCTGGATGTCTCCAAAGATGGAGACTCCACCACCTATCTGGACAGGTTGCGCCAGTGTTGGATCAGCCCAGTTTGGTGTCTGGTCACTGACTGGTGGGGCTTTGCTGCATCTTCTTGCTGCTGTGGGATCAGAGGAGCAGCAGAGACAGCCAGGGGCTGCTCAGAGCTCCTGCATGTTGACAGTTGGCACCAGGGCAGGTGACATCACAGAATCACAGCTGAGTTGGAAGGGGCCCACGAGGATCACTGAGTCCAGGCCCTGTCCCTGCACAGACCACCAGCAATCCCACCCTGTGCATCCCTGGTGTCCAAACACTCCTGGAGCTCCGGCAGCCTTGTGGCTGTGCCCATTCCCTGGGGAGCCTGGGCAGTGCCAGCACCCTCTGGGGAAGAACCTTTCCTGAAATCCAACCTGAACCTCCCTTGACACGACTCCAGCCATTCCCAATGAGCTTCCCATCCACAGGGAAGCTGCTCCTCGTGTGCTCCCCCAGCTGTACCCCCAGAGCTCACTCAGTGTGCCCTGGGCTGGGCACAAGGATGACACACACACAGGCTGACGTGCCCTGTGCCTGCAGCCTCCCCACTCTGCTGGTGACCAGCCCATGTCCCCGTGTCCTGGGGAGGGTCACCCACCAGAGAATCACTTCCCCATCTTGCTGGCTTGGCCAGAACTCCCTTTTGGTTATGTTTTGGTGACAGTGGATCCCTGGCTGCTTAAAAGCTGGGGTGCCCTTCTCCCAGCTGGCTTTGGTGGGAGCTGTCTTTGCCTTTGGCTGGCTTGGGAAGCTTTGGGATCTCTGCAGGCCTGATTAGCATTCGGCCCCTCTGCTCCCACTGTTTCCACTTGGAGCTCACCATTGCCTGGCAACCACGGAGCAAAACCACAACAGCAGCCCCGAGCCCCAGCCGTGCCACGGGGGACAGGGCACAGGGCACAGGGGACAGGGCCACCCCCACTGCTGCTCACTGCCCCCCACGACAAGGATCATCCCAGGACGAGGAGAAAGGGAACAAGGAGGAGGAGGAGAGGGCTGTGGCCATGCAACAGCTTTGATGACACGCAGGTCTGGTGGGTGTGTGTCTGTCTGTCCTGGTGCTGCCTGCCATGAGCATCCCCCAGTGCTGGCACAGCCCTTGGTGCAGGGACCATGGTGTCTCAGGGAGCTCGTGTCAGGCGCTGGGGCCTCGCAGCAGGGCTGGGGCCATCCCTGCTGTGGGTGCCTCTGGGCCAGGGTGTGCTGGGGAAGAGGCTGGGATGTGTGTGGGGCACAGGCCTGTGCTGGTGTGGGGAGCTGTGCACACGCTCTCCTGTGTGCCGTGCACACACCTGGCCAGGTGGGGTCTGTGCAGTGCCCATTGCCCCCAGGGGCCCTTGGCCTCACTGGGGTGTCGCAGGGACCGTGGCACAGCCCACCTGTGCTGCTCTCAGACTTCTGCTCCGTCATGCTGGGAGAGGAGTTGGAGGGACAGGAACCTGAGTGAGCACTGGGGCTGTGTCTGCTTCCCGGTTTTGCATGTGCTTGGGGCCTGGTGTGGTTTTCTTGGCAGAAGAATTTTATTGTTCTGCTCCTGCCAGGAACTGTGTGCCTGGGGCTCAGCCCCTGACCTTTGCAGTGGTGGTGGCTCAGCTCCTCCACCTATGCACTTTGTCCTCTTTCCAGCTGGGCAGACTTGAAAGGACTTGAGTTGCCTCCTGACACAAGGTGCCCACTTCTGCAGGGGACACATGCCTTAGTACATTGAGTCCAGATCTAATGCATCCTCTCACCTCTAGTTTAACTCTCTATTTTTACATCTTTGGCTGCTGTGGGTTCTGCCTATGGCTGGAGGTCTAAGCTGTCCTGTCCAGCTAGCACACTAAGACTCATCGGTCAGGAAAATAACAGACATGTGCCTTTCAGTGCTTCCCCACACATCCTCATCAGTGATACTTGCTTGGCAAAGGGTTAAAAAATAAATACATCTGTCTTTTGTGTCTTGCAGAGCCTGGGGTCGGCGGACAAGAAGGACTTTTACCAGCCAAAGTAAGTGACAGTAGCAGTATGAGTAATTGCATGGAAATTCCCGGCTGGTCCATATTACCCAGCAGCTCCATAGCTTGCTAAGATTAGACATTTCAGTGTACAAGAATAGCTGCTGCAATTACACAAGTGAGGATAACAGTGGAAGGGCTGTCAGTCATGCTGGCTTCGGGGCATATGCAAATCCTTCCATCAGGTCAGAAGGAACCATGACAGCTTGACTGAGCCCGGGGGACAGAGCTGGGAGAGGGAGGTGCACAGGTGACCTTTCCCACCTCTGGCTCCCTCTGTTCCTGGTTTGCACAGCTGAGCTGCTTTGGAGGATGGAAGGGTTTGGTTGAGTGTCACAGTGGGCTGACCTCAGCTCCCACAGCTGTGTATGGACGCTGTGCTCATTGTCTTCACCTGCTGTGCTCAGTACAGCATTGTGAGCTGCAGGGGGAGAGGAAGGCAAGGGGGTTTCTTAGAGCTATGGACATGAGAAAGTTATTGCAAACCACTCCACCAACACAAGCAGTTGGTTATTTGGTGTGTGGATTAGGTAACAGAACCTCACCACAGCATGGCACCTTCCAGGTAAGAAGGTTGTGCTTGCTGGAAGGACAGGTTTGTTCCCATCAGCATTTGGATAATGGTAAACTCTATTTAAAAGCCCTGCTGAGAGGGTGGGTTTTGCCCTGGCACTGAATTATGTGTTGTGCTGCTGAGCACGTCGCCTGTGGGATCTTGCTTTGCTTGGGGAAGTGAAGGTCTTCAGGTTATCACCTTTCTTCTGAATAAAAACCCAAAAAGCATAGGTGAATTTGAAGTTGTGGGACAGTGCTCTGGTGGGCAGGATTGTCAGAGGAGCATGGCATTGGAAAATTCAGAAGGAATTGGGTTGAGGATATTTCTCCTCCAAGCTCACTGTCCTTCTGCTCTTGCTCACTCTTTGCTGCTTTGCCAAGCATTCCTGCAGAGCTACATCCCAGAAGTGCAAGCAGCATGCAGCATCCCTGCTCCGAGCTAGGCTTGGCTCAGAGGGGGCAGCTCCAGGGGTGACAGGCTGTGCCAGGGAATGCTGTATGGATCTGCCTGCTCACTGTCTGTGCTGAGAGAGCCAGTGTGGGGTGTGTATATGTTATTCAGTTATCTGCTGATTCCTCTTTATGCCACCAAGAGCTTTAAAAACTAGGTGCTGGTTTCTAGGTCTGTACTGAAAGTCTGATTTGAGGGAGCTCCTCTGCTTGTTCACCCCAAGGGCGTGTGGCTCATTACGTTTCCAAGACTTCAGGCAGATAAAGACTTCTGGAAATACAGAATATCTGTTTAATGCCTCATGGCTTTCTGTGAGCTCAGAGGAATATCACAGGAGGTTATGGAATCATTGTGGATTTCCACAACATCATGAACACACATTTGGCAAAGAGCTCATGGCTGTGTTGTTCTGACCTTTCCCAACAGCTGTCCAAGATTTTGGTGCTCCTGAATGTAGTGCTGTGTTTGTGAGGAGTCTGTTTTGACAAGCAGGTTTAGAACAGATGGAAGCATCTCCCGTGTCTCAGTTCCAGCTGAAGCTTTGGGGAGGCTTGGAGTAGGAGATTTGGAGGAAATCTGTAAAGAGCTCTTACTGTTCAGATTTCCTGTCGTTTCCTGTGGTTTTGGCGGTTGGTAGCAACAATTTGTGGTGCTGGATTTATAACTCATCTCCTCTGAGAAATGAGGAATGTTTCTCTACCTTGAATGGGAGAACATGGTCTTCCCATCTTGCTGAAGGTGTGGAGCTGCTGGGTCAGAGAGAGGGGTGCTGGTGCAGGAGCTCTTGTAGATGCAGATGTATCTTGTTTTATGGGTGTTTGTTTCTCTGTGCCACGAGGCCATGAGACCTCCACGCTTTGGCCCAGCAGCTGTGACTTGGCTGGTTATAACACTGACTCCAGCCCATTTACACTCCTCAGTGGCTGTTTTGGGGTTGTGATGGGAGAGTTTGCCCCCATCCTTTCTGGCTTTTTGATGCACCAGCTGATGCCAAACTGTGTCTGTTGGAACCTGTCTGCAAGGCTGGGCCAGGTGCTCTCTATGGAGCCCTTCAGCTGCTGGCAGGGCTGGAGCTGGTCCTCCTCAGCAGAGAAAGGTTGCTGGAAAATGCCAGGGGTCAGGTGGCCCTGCCAAGGGCTTGAGACAGCTCAGCTCTTCTGCAGCAGCTGCACAGCCCAGATTCACGGTTCCCTGAGCCTTAGGCAAAGTGATGGCGAGCAGCCAGAGCAGGGGAAGAGCTGGTTCCCAGAGCTGAGCTGAGCTGTGGTGGTTCCTGGACACATCTGTGCAATGAGGCTGCTAAGCTGAGAGAAGTCTGGCACTGTGTAGCTGGTTCTGCATCTCCCATGTGCCAGACAAACTTGACTATGCTTCTGCTTTTCCTTTCTGGATTCTGAAGCATTGGCTCACCTGCCACCAAAGCCCTGAGCTGTGGGAGCAGGGTGGGAGCCACCCTGCTCTTGTGTCAGGCTTTGGGGCTCTCCCACAGCAAGTGTTGGTCCTGAAAGCAGAAAAAGTAGAGACACATGTGTCCAAGTTTAGGACAAATTTGGGGAAAAAAGAGCTCCAAAGGGCCCCCCCCCCCCCCCTTTTCTTTTTTACAATTCCTTCCTTCAATGAGCTCAGAAAGAATTGTTCTTGTGGTGAAAATGGAAAAAAACTTTTTATTAACAAAAATACAAAAGAAACACTCCCCCAACCCAAACCCAGATGAGACGAACCCAGCCGGTCCTCGCCGGGGAGAGCGGCAGAGCCTCCCAAGCCGACCTCCAGCAGCGGCCCCCGAAGTCCAGATCCTTGTCCTCCGGAGTCGGTGCAAATCCCTGGAGCAGGGAGAAGGGAGAGAGGGGGAGGGGCAGCCGGGAGGCAGGCCCAAAGCAAGCCCAAGACAAGCTAAAGCGAGCCCAAGACAAGCAAAAGCAAACCCAAGACAAGCCAACACGGGGGCACAGACAAAACAGCTGGGGGAAAAGGGAAAAAACGGCCAAAGAAGCCAGGGGAGGGGGTCACAGCTGAGCAGACGGCAGAGAGCAAGACACAGCCCACAACCGAAGCGCAGCAAGAGAGAGAGAGCCGGAAAACACCAGCCTAGATAAAACCATCCGAGGGAGGGACCGGCAGCTGCACGGGGGAAGCAAGGAGAGGAGCCAGTCCAAACATCAGCCCATAACAACATGCCAGAAATCTCAGCGGTGAGTTTTGTCACTGCTCGTCCCAGGAGTGACTCCTGCTCTGTTCCTGCTGTGTTCACCTTTCTCTAATCAGGTGCTCTCATTCTCAATGGACATCACATCGTCCATCTGCTGAATTTCTTTGTGTCTCCTGGAGTCACTCCTTTCCTTCCTGTATTGCCTCTTCCCTTCAGAAATGGAAATGCTGTCCTCACCCCACACTTCCCATCAGTCTGTCTCAGCCAGCAGGTGGATGTTTCCTAAGCTCCTGGATCAGTGCTGATCAAGGGCATGGATACGTGTCCACCCTCACCCATCAGCCTCTGATGGCCCTTACCCTCCTCCCAGTCCAGCCATGAGGTTTTGAGCTACAAATGTTCCACTGGGTTGCCCCAAGATGCAGCAGAAAACGCACAGGGAGGTGTAGTGCAGGTGGAGCTCAGCTGTAGGAAGTCAGAGGTGCCCAGAATGGAGCTACTGGAGCTGAAATGCTGCTGCTGCTGCTGCTGCCTGCTCTGGGGACACCCTTCTGTCTGCAAGGGCTTCAGTGATGGTGCCCATGGATATTCCTGCAAGAGCTGGCCCATGTCAGGAGCTGGGTCTCTTGGTTTTTAGTCTGGGAGGTAATGTTCCCTCTTCCTGTGTTAAATGGAAGGATCCAGCAGGAAGGAGTGGAGAACGCTGAAGCATTAATCTTAACAAAATTCACATCAACTGAGAACTGAAAGGGATGGAGACCAGCCAAGGAAGGGGCAGCACAGGTACTTAACAAGCTCCCGTAGCTGAAATACCTGAGAGAGAAACCTGGCATGTTGGGAATGGCCACAAGTCCAGCTGTTAGTCAACATCTGCGCAGGTATCCTCACCTGCACTGACTGCTCCAGCTGTTCCACATGAACAGGTACAAGTGCCTTCCTGTGTTTCCAGAACTGTGTGTTCCAATGTGGGAATGGTTTATCCTGACCTAACGGCTCTCACCTGATGCAGTGTGGGCACATTTCTCCCCCAGAGCAGAGCTCTGCTCTGTCTGGGATCTGACCAGAGTTTGTGGGGATCGGGGAGGAAACACTGGGTGGTATCAGTCCAGCCCCTGAGCTGCTCATGGCTTTGTCACCCCACTTTTGGAAGGTTCTGATACAACTGTAATGCTATCAGAATATCCAGGCTTCCAGAGGTCCTTCCAGATTTCTAACACAGGGCCCTGACTTCTCTGTCAAGGCAGCAAGGAGCCACTGGCTGAGGACCCAGGGGCAAGGGTGCCATGCTCAGAGACAGGAATAGGCTTTCCTGGGCCAGGAGGTAATAGCTCTCCTGGCAGGGCTGGGTGGAAGTGTCTTGACAGGAACTGAGGTTGTCTGCTGTGTTTGCTAATTGCCCCTGGCATTTATTTGCTCTTCGGTGTCAGGAACTCATTTTCTTTAAAACAGAAAAAAATGTTGGTAGTAATGACACTCATAAACCCCCTAGCAAGTGCAGGCTGAAATACCTGGGCTTAATGAAGTGTCAGTGCTGTGCAGTGGGAGCTGCCTGGTGCCTCCCCCACACTGCCGAGGGCGATGCTCAGCTGTCAGGGAGCTGTCACTCGGGAGCAGGGAGTGTCTGCAGGCACTCCAAGGTGTCACAGAGACAGCTGGAGTGACACCAAACGCTCTCCATTGATCTCTCCTCCTGTCCCAGGAGGGCTGGGCTGTCTCTGAGCACAGCTTCCACTGCCCTCTCGGGCAGCACCTCTGTCTCCATCCCGGATTAAAGGCTGCCCCCGCCCTCTGTCCTGCAGCTTCAGATGTGCAAACACGGGAGGAACCTTTGAAACCACCTCCCAGAAAGCAGCAGCTCCTGTTTGTTTTGCCTCAAAGTCATTACACGGAGCTGTCTCCGCAGCTAATTCTTTGTCACCTGGCCCTTACAGCAGAACATTTCATCTCCCAGACTCCAATCTTGCCATGCAAGCACTTAGATGAAAGTATTTCCTTGCTGAATCATTATCTCATAAAACGTTGGTGGTTTTAAGGCTCTGGAAATCAGTATTTACATTCTGGAAGCATTAAGGACCATCATAATAAGTGTGATGTGTTCCTAAGCCAGGTTTTCATTTCAGTACCTCCTTCCCTCAGACATTAGTGCTGTAGTAATGATGATAATCACACACATACAGGCTGTGCTTGACTTCTTCTGTGCTGGCTGAGAGTTGTTCAGCTGGGAGCTCAGGTTCCAGGTGCTGAGGAGAGGGAGGAGGGCACACATGGGAAGTGGGGAGGAAGAGGTGGTGCCTGTGACACCAGGGAGCTGTGGGGTAGAAGAAGCAATGCCAAGACCATCTCTCTGTACTGAAGGATACTCACTGAGGTACTGAATGATGCAAGAAACTGTCCCCAAACCACCTGCACTGGTTTGGAGAATGCTTTCAGCTTTGGTTGTAGGAAAGGATGAAACACCCTCACCAGCATCTCTGGTGGCTGTGGGATGGCAGAGCTGTGGAGGGTGGAAGAGCAGTTGGGGTCTGTGGGGTGGGTGCTCTTCAGGATGAAGCTGAAGGGGACTGTAGCCCTCCAGAAGGCATCAGTCTCCTCACTTCCAACTCCAGGTCCTGGCCAAGGCAGATACCTGGGGAGTTGAGGAGTGATGTCCTTTACACACAACATAATTAAAGATGATTCTGGTGCTGGTTGGGTTATCCTGGTGCTGAGCCATTGAAACTGTGCAAGAAATTTATAAACTATTTCCCTGGAGTTTGGCCAGTGGATTCAGTCTGAGCTCCAGGCAGGTGGAGGGGCTTTAATACCCTGGAGTACAGAGAAATGGAGGGAATCCTGGAAAGGCACTTCAGACAAATGTCATAATTCAATAAATGCCAGTTTGGGGATGGAGAGCAGATCTGACCCTGAGCAGCTTGGGAAGTTAGGAGTAGCAGGAATGAGCAGTGGGAAGCAGCAGGGAGCTGGGAATTAGCAGAAGTGGGAATGAACTGGGGGTTTCTCATGGCATGGCAGAGGATTACTCTGGATCTTTGCAGTGGGTGCAGGAGTTCAGCTGATCCCCTGCCAGTTCAGAATAGCCAGGTCCAGACTATTCCTCTGGGCTGTGGAGGAAATGGGACAGGGCCCCAGGGAGCAGTGGTGCTGGCAGGGATCTGACAGGAGCTCAGGCATGGAGGAGCCATCACCCTGCTGGGTTGCACTGTGGCCTCTGGGCTCCCTGCCCAGGCTAACATTGCTGTTTGCCTGGGAAGCTGGAAACTGGGACCAGTTTGTGCCTGGGGATGAGAGCAGGGCCCCCTGCGAAAGGCCTGGCCATCCTGCTCCTGTCCCCTCCCCACAGCAGCCTGGCAGCACTGGCAGCACTGCAATTTGTGCCTAGCAGGTCCTGCTGCAGACCATGGTTCTGGTGAAGTCTGCATGAACACAGCTCTTACTCATTTCCTTTTGGATTCATCTCCTTTTTTATTGCTCCTTGGGTGAGTGCTCACCCTGGGCTTCTGTGCCCTCTGGACTGGAGGGTCATGGTGGGATGCTCTGCACAAAGAATGGGTCCAGAGGAGGCCACAAAGATGCTTCCAGGGCTGGGCCCTCTGCTCTGGAGACAGGCTGGGAGAGCTGGGGTGTTCAGCCTGGAGAAGAAAACACTTCAAGTGGCACCTCATTTCAGCCTTCCAGTACTTAAAGGAGCTTATTAAAGAGAGGGAGAGTGACATTTTTTACATGGACAGTGAGTGACAGGACAAAGGGAAAAGGTTTTAAAGTAAAATAAGAGACTTTGATTTGGTACTGTGGAGAAATTCTTCCCTGTGAGTGTGGGCAGGCCCTGGCACAGGGTGCCCAGAGCAGCTGTGGCTGCCCCTGGATCTCTGCCAGTGTCCAAGGCCAGGCTGGATGGGGCTTGGAGCAGCCTGGGACAGTGGAAGGTGTCCCTGCCTATGGCAGGGGGTAGAATGGGATGAGTTTTAAGGTCCCTTCCAACCCAAACCATTCTGGATCCGTGGTTTTCAGGACACTGACACCCTGGGATCAGGACTCTTGATAACCAGAATTAAGTATGTAGGCCCAAGAAAGGTTTGGACAAGGATTTGGTTTTAGTGGTCCCTGGAGCCCAAGGGACAGCAGGAGTAGTTGTTGGAGCTGGCTGAGCTCATTTCACCCTGCACTGGGTGCACATGCCACAGGACCACTGGACCAACCCCAGGCCCTGTGCCCACTCTCCTGCACCTGGTGTAAAATAAAGTTTTGGGTTTCATTGTTTCTCTGCAGCTTTTAACATGTTCAGTGAGGTTGCAGTGTAGGCTCTCACTGTGCCAGTTGTCATAGAAACTTGCAGGACTTTTTTCCCTGATCCCCCCAGCCCCTTTCTTTACACCAAAGCAGGGTTGGATTTTTTCCCCCCTGTAATTTCAATTCCATTCCAATTAAAAGCCTGCCTGGGCCTGATTCCCTCTCTCCAGCACTGCCACACAAGGACTCAGAGTCCTTCTGTCGTACTTCCTGTTGTCCCAGCTGAAGGGCACGTGTTCCCCTGCACTGAGGGGATTCTGTCCCCATGACATGCCAGCAGGGACTGGGGCTCAGCCCTTGTCCCCCTGGCTCACGATGGGGTCTCTGTCCTCGCTGCTTCCTCCAGAAGGAGGGAGCAGAGTGGGCACAGCCCTCCATGCCCAGGCACTGGGACTCCCTGGTGGGGACCCTGGGATGACATCTGCCTGCCCTGGTGCTCTGAGCCTGGGACTGCCTTCCCCTCAGATCGATGCTGCCAGCTCAGCCCTCGGGCTGGCACAGGAGCCAGTGCAGCACCAGCTGCAGCCCTGCCACCACTGCAGTGCCTGGCATTAATCATGGACAGGGAACTGAGCGTAGGAAGGTGGACAGCTTTTAACAAATAACCAAGCCTGCACTCTCCCCTAAGCAAGAGAGCAAAATGTTTGCTGCAGTGAGTCAACAGAGAGATGCTTTAGCCATAGGAGCTACTGCTTGTACCAACTGCAGTCGTGGGTCCCAAGGACAACCAGTACAAAAGGGACAAGTGGGGAGGCATGGTTCCTGACTGCTGAGCCAGCAGTCCCTACTGGGCTTTCTCCAGGACAGAGGGATCCTTTCCCTCATGCTTTGCTTCTGGCAGAAGACTTGATTGAGGGCTCCTCAGAGGTAGCTGGACTTGTAACTCAAAACTGCTTTGAGGAGCTTGGTGCCACCCCAGCTCTTCATTGCTCCAAGGGCAGGACTATCTCATAGGATCCCAGAGTGCTTTGGGTTGGAAGGAACTTGAAAACCCATCCTGTTCCACCCCCTGCATGGGCAGGGACGCCTCCCTTGTCCCAGGTTGGTCCAAGCTCTGCCCAACCTGGCCTTGGAATTCCCAGGGATGAGGCAGCCACAGCTTCTTTGGGCACCCTCACAGGGAACAATTCCTTCCTAGCATTTACTCCAAACCTGCTCTCTGTCAGTTCAAAGCCATGAAACACCCCTCCTGAGCCTTCCTCCTGTGCATGCCAGGAGTCAGCCCTGGAGCTCCAGTTGTCTGCTGGGATTCCTTTGGATGGGATTTAGGTCCATTAGATCCCTCCATCTGCTGCAGGGATATGAATTGCCCACAAGCTCCTGGAGAGGTTTCGATTGCCTTCTGAGAGTTACCTAATTCTCTGAGCATTCCCTGAGATGTATCTAATCCTGACCCAAAACTTGCTGGAATTTGCTGGGCTCCACTTGCCAGTCCCTGTCTCCTGGCACGTCTCACTGATAAAAGCAGTTGGCACCACTCTGGTTTTTGGTGGGTGGCAGATTTTTATCAATAAACTCAATATAGCTCAAATCTTTTGCAGCATGATATTTTCTCCAGCCGTCAGGTCAATTTTGTGACTCATCCCTCCAGGCTCTGCTGTTTTAGTGTCCCCTTTAAACGTGGACACCTTAATTGCAGGACTGGCAGTGGCAGTCCCAGCAGTGCAGTATGTGCAGCTCTCTTGCTCTCCCCCAAGAACTGCATCAGCTTTTTTTCATCACAGCATCACATCAGAGCCTTGTGCTGGGCTGCTCACCCGTGGTGACCCCTGACCCGTTCTGGAGGCTCCCTCTTGTCTGGGATCCAGTCCCTGTTCAAAAACACGGCCTGAAATCCCTCTCTGGGTCTGCGTTATCCCGTGCTGGGCTGCATTATGATGTACAGTGTTTGAATGGGCTCTGCATTACCAGGCAGCCCACATTTCCCTCTCTCCTCATCAATATTTACCATTGCATCAATCTTCCTGTCATCCACTAATTTTTTGAATGAGGATTTTGTATTTTCGTCGTGATCATTGATGGAAATATCGACTGGCATGTTCCCCATGGAGCCTCACTAATGATTCCCCATTGACACCTCCTGTGTGAGACCTGTCAGCCAGCTCTAAATCTATTTAAATACTTGGTTTGGGCTGCACAGCCCCATCTTCTGAGATCAGAGCATCAAGGAGCACTGAGAGGTCTGCCTGTGCAGCTGGGATGTGCACAGGGCCTATTCCTGCAAGTGAGTCTTCATTACAGAGTGACACCAGGCTCACTGGATAAGATCTCTTCCACCAAGACACAGCGACTGACTTTAATTAGAACTTACATCCTTTAATTATTTCTTAATTTAATTCCAGATGAGCCCTGCCTTCTGGGTCCTCTATCAGGCTGACCATTCGGTTTTTAACTAGGTCACCCTTGCTGCCAGGTGGGAATGTTGTGGGGAAGGAGCCATTTCCATCTGGATGTGAAAACCTGAACTATGCTCAAAACAAGCAGCAGAGCCCAGAAACCTCTCCCCAGCTTTTGGGTACATGTTGGCTGTGCTGGCTGCTTGGTGCTATTTGGCCACATTTGATACACATGGATGCTCATGATTTAGGAGAGCTTCATCTCTCCTAGGAATTAGTTTACTCACATATACTTCCCAAAGACAGCATAAATATGGACTGATTTTTCTTTTTCTGCATCATTTGAGCATCCTGCAGACTCTGCTTTAACGTCGTCCCAGTCCTCCTAAAACCAGACCTATTGCTAGCCTTTGTTTGGCTCCCAATACCAGATTTTCCATGCCCAGCCACGCATTTTCCCCTTCTTTAGTTTCCCTAATAATTTTCCTGTATCTTGTAATATTTTATTTATATTGACCACTCTATTTTGCACTCCATGGCAGGAGGTTGGAACTAGATGGAGCCCAAGCCCTCCCATGACTCCATGTTTTACTGCTGGCTCTGTGAGTCTCCCAGTGTGCTAACACATTATTCCTTATCCATTGGGAACATGCATTTAAGGCTGAGCTCCTGCAGCTGTATGATGTGCTGCGCCTTGTCCCAGCACTTGGTGGGAAGGCAGATACGTGTTTATTCAAGCACCGACTGCTAAAAGATCTGTAATTGCAAAGAAAAACATGTAATGGTGTGCATTGTACGTGTGCAGTGCCCTCCTCCTCACTGCCTGCCACCCTCCCACGCAGGCACTGTTGATCACGTACAGCAGCAGAGCAGTTCCACCAGTGTGCAGTGCCTTCAGTTCCTGCTGCTGAGGGAGAATTTCCCACCCCTCATTCTCTGTTCTCCACCTTGCTGCCTCACATCATCTCAAGAGCTTTGTCCCTCAGCAGCTCAAGCAGAGCTCTGATATGGTTTCTTGGAACAGCCAGGGATTAATCTGGGTTTTTATTCAAATGCCCTTGTGGTGTTTTCTCTCCATGCTTCCACCTGCAGTGCCAGATTGACAGCTGGGCCACGGTGCTGGAGAACCACACAAGGGTTCTACACATGTAGTTCTACCCCTCTGCCACAGGCAGGGAATCTTCCACTGTCCCAGGGTGCTCCAAGCCCCATTCCTGGGGCACTTCCAGGGATGGGGCAGCCCCAGATTCTGTGAGCAATCAGCTGGATCTCCGGTAGCTCCCCTGGCTCACTCTGGGAGGATCATCAGTGGGATTGGGCTGTTCTTGGCACGTCTCCATGTGGGGACACATGGAGATAGTGTGATTTGCTCAGGGAAAAGTGCCACTGAGAGTGTTGAAGGAGGAAATGCAGTGTCCTTCCTGCATCCTGACAAAGCCATGTGCATGGAGGCTGATCCAAGGATTTCAGCTTTCTTACAGGTTTCTGGCATTGACAGACACAAGATTTAGGGTAGTGCAGTGACTATGCAGTGGGAGAGATGAGGTGAGGGTGCTTATTTGTCTCTTCAGGCTTAGGAAACACGTGAAAGGGCATCACGACCAGCATTCCATCTAATTTATGAGGAAATTGATTCTTATCTCCCCATGGACTGCACAGGGAGCCTGAGTGCAGAGCTCTGCCATCAGTGCTGCCACTGGTGGCTTCAACACATCCTGAATACAGGATAAGCTGGTAATAATCACTGAAGAATCATGGAATCCCAGAATGGTTTGGGTTGGAAGGGACCTTAAATCTCATCCCATCCCACCCCCTGCCATAGGCAGGGACACCTTCCACTATCCCAGACTGCTTCAAGCCCCATCCAGCCTGGCCTTGGACACTGTCAGGGATCCAGGGGCAGCCACAGCTGCTCTGGGCACCGTGTGCCAGGGCCTGGAACAATGAATAATGGCATTTACACCTAAATTAAAGACTTGACTGAATCAAACTGTGGGCAGCCCAGGCAGGCTGATTTCAGGCAGACTTTACTAAGGGATTGTGGGAGATCAGCTTAACCCCCGGCCACAGGAAAACACCACCTTGTCCCACAGTAAATGGAAATGTGTGTTGCTCTGAGGAAGTGGGCTGCAGAAGCATATGAAAGGAACTCTAAGACATGCAAATTCTCATTTTTAGATTTGAGATAGAAACACCTTCCCAGCAAATGCTTCAAGAACACCTCTGGAGCTGACAATTCTCCAGCGGGGTTTGTTGGAGATTTTCCTTTGCAGTTTGAGGTAGGAAGGAAAATGCACCCAGGGAGAGAAGGCTCAGCTGCACTCATTGTCCCCTCGGATGGCAAAGTGCTTTGTTTTCCAGAAGTGCTTATTATTCATGAAGTGTCTCACCAGGCAGCTGGAACACAGCTCCAGCAGGGGCTGGTCCTGACATAGGCTCTGCCATGGAGCTGTGCTGTGGCTTTTCCCTCCTTGTGGGACATCCCACCAGAGCCAGCAGTGGTGCTTGGTACCTACCTTTGACACCACTGCTAGGGGTGGTTGGGTCATCTTTTCCCCATCTTTTTTCCCTCTGCATCTCAGGCCATCATCTGGCAGATGCTGGGACTTGGTTTTGCTGGTCCCGAGGGTGCTCCCAGCAGAGATGTTCCCAAAGGAGGCACAGCACAAGAGCTGCTGTCTCCAGATGTGCCCAGGCAGCCCCTTCACTGCCTGCCTTGGGTCTCAGTTGTGCCAGATCCCTATTGTGCCATTTGTCCACTTGGCTTTGCCATTTCCATCCCAGCTGAGCATGAGGAGGACTCTGCTTCTGGGCTTCTATCAGATTTCTCTGTTCTCTCACCTCCCCTCAGCTGGAGTGTGTTGCTGAAAACTCTGGTGTGAACCAGAAACCAGACTCAGTCTCCCAACCACATTTTAGCCATCTCAGACTGGTTTCTAGCAGTCTTAGACTAGTTTCTAGCCATCTCAGACTGATCTCTCACCATCCTTAGCTTTGCTGCTGTGAATCAATGGTCTCATGAGCCATGAAGCTGATCTCTGAAGGCTGGGAGGAGGAGCATGGCTGCTTCTGCAGACATTGGCTCTGCTTCATTAACAGTGCCCCATGGAGTCAATTCCCCTTTCTTTGGGTTTTTTTTTTTTGGTTGGCTGGAGCCCCCAGTGCTGTCCCCCAGAGGGAGCACGTGCATCCCAGCAGCGTGATGGATCCCACCTTCTCCCAGCAGAGCAGAGCATGGCCCTGGGGATCTCCTGCCCCACAGGGACACTGGAGGGGGTGTCAGCCACAGCCAATGAGACTCTGTCAATATTTGTATACAAAGGCCATGCTGAAATCCCTGTCCCAGGCCAGACATCAGAGGTGTCAGTTTTGATTTCCCAAACACAGAGAGAGCCCTTTCAGCCCCAGCCTGCTCAGACACTGCAGCTTTAATGTCCAAGCACCCAGCGTGTTTCCACTCCCCTCAAATGCATCAATCAGGTCTCGGTGAGGCTCTGAAAGAGCCAGTTTGTTAAACAAACACACTTAGTGTAAAAAGTTTATTCCAGTTAATTGGGACTTCATTGCAATGGAAACAAATTACCCAGCTGTCATCTGCCAAGGCAAACAGCAGCAGGGGAGCGGGGGTCCTGGCCAGGCGGGAGACAAACAGCCATCTCAGGCAACCTTATTTATGGCCTTTTTATGTATTTCTGTATTTATTTGGACATTCCTGAGCTGGAAAGCTGGGCTATTGCCGAGCTGCATGCCCCAGCACTTGCACAGTGCAGGTTATCTGCCTCTGGGGCTCCACTGGCCCGGGTGGGCGCTGCCATGGGGACCCCGGGCTGGGCGCTGTGTCCCTGGGTAGATCCCTCCAGGCATGTCCAGGGCTCTTGCTTCACAGCCAGGGAGGAGCTGCTGGATGGGAATGTCAGGGCGAACTGCTGGTCCCTGGAGCTCGGGGATGTGACGGATGTGGGGGTCCCTGCAGGGAGCATGGGGTGGGGAGGCACCCGGGCGGGCAGGGGCCGGTGGCCACTGAGAACTTTGCTCCTGTGCTTCCACAGTTCTTTGCCCAGCACTAAACCTGCTGTACCCTCACAGGGGTGCCCTGCCGGCATCGAGCCCACGGGCGAGTCCCCAGCCCCACTCCCAGCCCAGGGAGGGACTTTGTGGCAGGAGAGCTGGGAGCACTGCCTGATGAGGCTCCTACTCATTCCCAGCTCATTTGATTTAACAAACACCCTGTCAACACCCTTTTTTCCCTGGCGGGGTTTTTATGGCAAAGGAGGAGCGAGGAGCTGGGCTGGGGAGCAGGCGGGGAGCAGAGCTGGGCGAGCCCAGCAGCCGGGAGCCAGGCAGGATGTGACAGATCAAGCCGTGGGATTAGCAGCGGTTACCGTGTCAGGGAGCAGCATCTCCTTTCCTGCAGCACTTGTCACCCGAGCTGAGCCGGGCTGGGCAAGGCAAGGGCAAGACATCAGGTTACCTCCTCCAGGCTCCTGTCCCTGCTCCTGGGTGGCCTGTCCTTGCCTCAGGTCCCCCCTTCGGATCCGGGGCAGCTGTGCCTCGGCTGGGGTGGGGACAGACCGAGGACATTGTCCCAGACCGTGGATGGCTGCAGCCCCACGGCACATCTCTGCTTGGCTGGGGACATGGACATGCCATCCTCTGTAGATGGCAGCGTGGGGGGCTCTCCCAATGCCCCTTGGGAGCCATTCTTCCCTCCTGGCCTTGCAGATGTGGAGGACAGGAGTAGCTGTGTGCCCAGGTGCTGGGACCTTCCATCAGGTTGGGAATTCTATTGTGTGCCTGGTGAACAAACCCACCCTGCTCACTTACTACATCAGATTCTTCTGATCCTGTGAAGTCCTAAAATGAACATTTGAATTTCACATTGCAATTGAGTTGTTATTCTGAGGCTTTTATCCACTTTCCCAGAGTTACTTTACAGCTGTGAGATCATCGTGACCCACACTCTGAGGTTTCTGTCTGTGATAGCACATGTTCAGTGGTGGAAGGCCTGGATTGGGATGTGCATCTTTGGAGGGGTCTGGGAGGGGGAAAATAGCAGAGTCAAGCACTGAGAGATACAGAGATGAGTCCTAAGATCAGACTGATCTTACCAGAGAGATGTGGAAAAGATGTTGACCAGAACTGGAAAGGACATGAGATTTGGCTCCATTTCTGGAGCTTGGAATGAAGTGGAGGAGGGAGTGGGGAGTTTGGCTGAAGCACCTTGGTTCCTTGGAGTCAGCTGGCCCATCTCAAGGGACAATCTGAAAAACACAAAGGTAAGAAACAACAGGGAAACCATGCCACCCTTCCCTGGATGGGAGCTGGTGTTTGCTGGAGGCAGAGGCCCTCAGTCCCACATTCCTGTCTCCCTACTCTCTGCAGGATCCTTGGTAGGCAGAGCCAGGGTGCAGGGTGCCAGGCAGCTCCCTCCTCCACCTGGCAACCCTCTATTATTAGGGATTTTAGCTTTCTGTTTCTAGATTGATTTGTTGGTGGTGGTTATTTTTAGCTCCTCCAGTGCCTTGCAGATTCCTCGAGGGATTCTTTCTTTGCCTCTCCCTCCCACAGGTTTGTTTGTAATGGAGCCACGTTGGTTTGAGCCACAAGCAAGAGGTTCCAGCACAATGGGGGCTGTGCTGCTGTGCCCAGGGAGCAGATCTCCCTCTGTGCTTTAACTCAGCTTTTGTGTCCATGGGGTGCCCAGGGAGCAGATCTCCCTCTGTGCTTTAACTCAGCTTCATGTGTGCAAGTTCCTGTGCTGGGAAGGAGCCTCACTCCCCCCTACAGCCACTGGTGTGGGTACTGTCCAGTCCCCACCCAAAATCACTGCCAGAGCACACTGGGTGGCTGCTTGTCCCCTTGCTCCTCTCAGCACTGCCCTCCTTGAGAGTTCTCTCTTTTCACCACCCATGGGGAGAAATTCAGATCAGCATCACTGTATGTGGAAATAAACCCCAGGCTCCTCCTGCCGCTCCACAGCCAGGCTGGATGGAAATTTTTCAGCGTATTTTAAAGCCCAGCACAAAATAATCCAAAACAAGTTGTGGGTATATTTTGGACTCTGGCAGGGCTGTTGTTATCACCTCACTTTGCCCGCTGGCTGTCCCAGACAAGGGCTCACTTTGAGTGTGCCCTTCTGAGCAGGGGGGCAATGTTTGCATTCCTAATTTAGAGCATCCGTCCCATGGGGGTCCAGCTCCATCTCCCACTGAGCCCAGCACAGCCAGGAGCCCGGCTCACCTGTCACCACCAGCTCCAGGGCTGCATTAATGTTCCCTAGAAAATGTGACTCTTTGGGCTCAGATGCTTCTGCTCACTCTGTGTTGACACTTGGTGGGGCATGTGTGAAGGTACAGTTTGTGCTCTGTTCTTTCCAGGATTTTTGTTATTTTGTAGAGCAGAGTAAGTTGTGCTTGTTTTTAAACACCTGAAGTGTAGGTTGATACTGAATGTAGGTTTGCTGTTTTTCCTAGGGAGAGGCAGCCCTGGGAGGTCTCACTGAGGTAGGGCTTTGTTGGTGGCATCTCCATCACATCCAGGAAAGTGTTTTTCAGGAGCACTGATCTCCACAGGCTCCTCTTACCTGGGAGATGAGCACATGCTGAAGTGTTTTGTTGGGATTGCTTCTGTAAAAGCAGTCCAAGGAGCAGTAGCCAATGAGACAAAGCCTGAAAACCACTCAAGTTTTCAAGCAAACCATTCAAGCAAACCTGAAATCCTCTTGCTGGGCCACAAACATCATGGTGTGGCAGCAACTCTTCCTCTCTGTGGATTAACGAGCTCCAAGGAGGCGTGAGGAGAGAGGACACCAGGGCTGCTCCACTCGTCCCCAAGGATTCTGCTGAAGAAAAGACAAGAGATCCATGCCTTCATGGTGCTCTTAGTGGCTTTCAAAGCCCTGCTTGAGCTATCACCTAACTGCTTTCCATCAGGTGGCTGGCTGGAATCATACCCAGAAATAACAGAGGGCCTTGGGATACGTCTGTGACTAATGCCAGATTCTGCTTTAATGGAGCAACCTGGTGCTGGAGGTGAAAGTTCTGGAATGTGGATCCAGAATCCACAGTGAACTTTCTTCTTTCTTGGCAGTTTTCCTTGGGGTTGAATGGCAGCTTTTCTAGGGCTGAAGTTGTCATTGAGGTTTTCCTGATCTTTAATTCTATAATGTTCATTAGCACAGTTCCTGTCAAAGAACAGCACGTTCCCTCCCTGTGCTCGCTGTCTCCCTGGTTAATAACCCTTTGCTGCTTTGACTTCTTTGGAAAAAGATACAGGAGCTTTGGGAATGACTTCTGGTATAATGGACAGACGTCAGCATTGTCAGTCAGATCTGAAAAGCAGTGTTAATTCAAAGGGAAATGAGTGCAGAAGGCCCGGGGTACATGTTGGGGAGTACTGAGCCAACCTGTCTCAAACCACGGCCGTGTCTGTGTGTTCCTCCTGCTGCTGAGAGGTGCTCTAAACCCAGATAGTTGCTTTTCCTTTCAGGAATGGCCTGTAACAGCAGCTTCCTGCTCCTCCCTTCTCTCCCCGAGGTTCTGCTTTGAAGATGTCCATTCCTGAGGCTCGTGGTGCAATGAAAAGGCTCAGTCAGGGTTGGGCAGTGCAGAGAGCACCTGCAGTTCAAGAGTAGGAGGCACATGCTGTGCTTTGGCTGGGCTTGGCTGGGGACTAGTCCTGGTTTCTGGGTACTTGCTCTGCTCCTGCAGCCCCCATTGTCTTCCTCAGTTGGGTTTTATCAGCTCTGAGGAGCAGGACAAGGGCTCCAAACAGGTTTGAAGTGATCGGGGACAACCATTGCAAGACCACAGTGCAGATTTCCTGCCTTGGGAGTGGTGGAGCAGACATTGGCCCACAGCCTGTGAGTATTGCTTGGAGTTTAGGAGCCTCAGAACAGGCTGTGTCCACTGGGCCAATTCAGCCCATCTGTATTTAGTTCCAGGGGAGAGCATGGTTGCTGTGCGAGTTTGGTGTCAAGGAAAAGGAAGCAAGAGGCTCCAGCATCATGTCCTAATCTTGGTAGGTCTTCAGCTTATGTGCCCTGGCTTTGACCATTTCAGGGTGCCTTTTCCACAGCTGGCCCAGAAACATTCCAGCCACTCTTCTCCTGAGCAGTGGGCTCAGCTCTGCAAAACCAAAGTGTCTGTGTGCAGAACTTCCAGAAACTCAACTCTGGGCTGCAGTGGCCTGTGGACCTGCTGCCTTGTCACACCAGAGTGGTGCTGAGGAGTTGAAAGCCCCTGCTCTGTGACAGCCTGGATGGGGTGGTAGTGAGGTGTGGAGAGTGTTGTGTCCTGGAGACCTGCCTCCTGTGGTGTTCCCACCCCATGGGCAGTGTTTGGCAAGCACTCACGTGTGTTCTGCTCTGGAGCAGGAAGATGACACAGCTGGAGACTGTCCATGGAATAGCACCCATGCTGCTATTGCCAGTGTGAATGCTCCTCCTCTTTGTTCTTCAGGGCTACAGGTTTTCCCCAAGGACAAACTCTCCTGTGGTTTGTCTTTGCTTTCCAAGTGTTGGAAATTGCTCTTGAAGTATCTCCTGCATCACTCCATGCTCAGTCCAGTATGATACACAGCCTCTCACATCTCTGTCCCCCCGCCATTGCCCCTGGACCCCAGGGCATTTCAGGTGTGGCAGTTCTGCTGATGGGCACTGCCTCATCTGGAGAGTGTCACATCACATGCTGCTGGTTCTCCGGCTGGGAGGTGACTCTTGCATGAAGAGTGTCTTGTGTGGGAGTAAGTTCAGCAGCCTGGCTGGTACAGCTGTCCATCGTGGACTCAGAGGAAATGGGCCTGGAGGTGATTTAATACTGCTGGTGCAGTGTGAACAGCTGCCTGCTGAGGAGCTCAGCTCCCCATGAGTGTTCAAACAGCAAAGGCCAATCCCTGCAGCCCTTGGGAATAGGGGAATACTAAGAGTTTGTGGGGAAACTGAGGCACATAAGTTTTAGCTCACAGGCGAGGCCATGCTCCAGCCAGGTTCCCAGCCCTGGAAATGGCTTTGGTCTGTCCCTCTTGGCATCTGCTGCAGTGCATCCCTCCTCCCAGTCATCACTGCCTGGTTTTTGGGTTGCCCTTCCCTGAGTGCCTCTCGCTCTCCCTCACTGTGGTGCCGGAGTCCCTTGTGCCCCAGGCGCCAAGGAGCTCTGCTCTCACTTGGCTGCAGAGACGGGCTCAGCATCCCAGAAATTCAGGCTTTGGTGTGGGAGCCAATAGTCACACAACCTCCATCCAGAAAACCAGCATTATCTGCTGCTTGCTTTTTCTTGGTTTCTTTGAACTACAGCTCCCAGGATGCCTGAAGATATGCAGACATCCTGAAGACAGTGGTTTCCCATAAACTTGTGGGGTTTCATGCTTTGCAAACAGGAATGTTTTTATTGCGTCGCAAATCCCTTCAAGTCCCTCAAGCGTCCGTGGCAGCGGCGGGGCCGGAGCCGGCTGCGGGGGCTCTCTCTTTTCTCTCCTGCATTTCCCCCCTCCCTGCAAGAGGGACTTTGTAACTCCCTGTCGTGCCTTTTCAAGGAAAATTTTGGACTGGGAGGAAGTTTGAAGAAGCCATGGTATGCCTGTAGGGATGTGTTTCCCATTCTCCTGGTCCCCATTATTTCAAGGGCTGCTAAGCAGCGTCCTGTGCCCTTATGTGTGTTGAAGTGCCTTGGGAAAGGTGTGGAGGGATTTTCACTGAATTTGGAAGAACTGGGACACAGGGAAGAGAAAAATATGCAGATTCCTGCCGCAGTGCAATGAGCCCAGAAGAGTGGAGTTTAATTCTTGGCGTGCTCACAAGTCCTGAGGGAAAACCAGAGAGGGAGTTTTTTGTTTAGCATGGACAGATGTGGTTGGAACTGTAGCCTGGAGGGTCTCCATCTCCCAGCTCCCAGCCAGATCCAACCAGGGGCCAGGGCACAAGTTCCACAGGTGCCCCAGCTCTTCATCTTCCTCCAGCCCATCCTGGGACCAGGAGGTGCTGGCAGCAAAGTGGGTTTGTGATGTGGGCCCAGCTGTCCCTAATAATCACTTACTCTCTGTAGGAGAGGAGCCTTAGAGGGCAGAATAGTGGTGTGGTAATACAGTGGCATTTTATGGTCATGTTCTTCTGACCATTAAAATACTTCAGTGAATTTTTCCTCTTTGGTGCTGGTGAACACCAGTGTTACATCTCATAATCAGACTTTCCGAATTTTGCCATTCTCCCTTTTCCCTTTGATTGCCCAGTATCCTCCACAGGCTGGGATTTAACAGGCCTTAATTTCTTTGATAGGTCTTTACCAGTTTGAGGAACTTTGTGAGTGAAGCACAGATACTAGGTTTCAGAACCCCAACTACCCAGCTCTTGCACAGGCAGCAGAGCCATGGGTGAGGCTGTGTGTGCCATGGGATCAGGGAGTGGTTGGGGTTGGAAGGCAGTTCTGGAGATCATCTTGTCCGACCCCTGCTAAAGCACAGCGTCACCTACAGCAGGTGGCTCAGGAACGTGCCCAGGTGTGTTTTTGATATATCTGGGAAAGGAGACTCCCCAGCCCCCTGGGCAGGCTGTTGCAATGCTCCAGCACCCAAAGGGACATGTCCTGGCCCTGCTCTGTACCATGGGATGTGGGATGCTGAGGGGTCCATTTCTGGGCAGCTGCCTTTGAGGTCTGGGCTTGTTCTCCGTTACCCTCGTGCCACGCATCCCGCTCGATGCAGGCACACCTGGGCACGGGAGGTGGGTGCCAGCAGCCGAGGCCATGGCGGCTCTGCGGCCGGCCCGCCTTAACCACATCAGTGCTCCGTGCTCTTGGAAGGGGCTGGCAGCCGGCAGCCCAGAATAACAAGGTTTTCCATTGCAGCGTGGGACGCGGGGCCATGGAAAACAAGAGGCGGCTGCAGCGCCAGGGCCGCGCACAGACTAAACAACGGCGCGTCCCGGGCGTGTGTCCCCGCTCTGCGCCGGGAGAGCGGCCTGGGGGCGGCACCGCGGGGCTGGGGGCGACACCGCGGGGCTGGGGGTGACATTGAGGGGCTGGGGGCGGCACTGAGGGGCTGGGGGTGGCACCGCGGGGCTGGGGGCGGCACTGAGGGGCTGGCGGTGACACCGCGGGGCTGGGGGTGACATTGAGGGGCTGGGGGCGGCACTGAGGGACTGGGGGTGGCACCGAGGGGCTGCTCACCCTGTGTGGGGCTGCTCACCCTGTGTGGGGCTGCTCATCCTGTGGCCTTGGCTGCTGGGACTGCAGCAAGGTGAAGGTCTCAGGAGGCCTGAGCCCTTCAGGAACTGCCTCACCCATTCTTGCTGATTGCACGTGAGCAAAGGCATTGGTTGAATTTCATTATCTTCTTTATTTTCTCTGGTATCTTTTTAATTAGAATAAAAACTGTAATTGGTGGCAGGGGAATTCTGAAAACCTGGCTCCTGGCAAGACAGGAGCAAGTCTGCACGTTCCTGTGACTTGGCACGTGGACAATCCATCATGCTCACACAGCCCGCTTGGAAGAGCCCAAGTGCTCCATCCTGCTGCTCAGGAAGAAGTGATAGATATCTTCATTAAAAACAATCACAGAGAGAAATGATAGAATTCTTAAAAACAAGTGAAGTGATGGGGATTTTGCCTAAGGAAAGGAATTTTTGACTGTGCTATTTTGTAGGTTTTATTTATTTGTTGTCTGTATATGGATGGTTTTTTGGGTTTAAAGTAGAGCCAAATTTAATTTTGAGAGTGAAGCACACTGGCATGTGCCAGTCATGAAATGATCCTTGTCAAGGATGTGGTTTATGGTTGGGAGTCAGAAAAAGATCTTTGCTTGCATACAATCATAGGGTCATGGAACAGTTTGTATTGAAAAGGACCTTAAAGTTCTTCTTGTTCCACCCCTGCCATAGGCAGGGACACCTTCCACTAGCCCAGGTTGCTCCAAATCCTGTTCAACCTGGCCTGGAACACTTCCAGGGATGCAGGGGCAGCCACAGCTTCTCTGGGCACCCTGTGCCAGGGCCTCAGAACCCTCACAGCCAGGAGAATTCCTTCCTATCCATCTCTGCCCTCTGCCAGTAGGAGTCCATTCTCCCTTGTCCTGTCCATCCATCCCTTGTCCTCTGGCTCTCCTGGAGCCCCTTTATGCCCTGGAAGGGCTCTGAGGTGTCCCTGGAGTCTTCTCTTCTCCAGGTGAGCACCCCCAGCTCTCCCAGCCTGGCACCAGAGCAGAGAGGCTCCAGCCCCTGGAGCATCTCCATGGGCTCCCCTGGATTCACTCCAGCAGCTCCATGTCTTTCCTGTGCTGGGCACCAGGGCTGGGGCAGCTCTGCAGGTGGCAGCTCTCACCTTAGAGTGCAGAATTCCCCCCTCCCCTGTTGCCCACACTGGGGCTGAGCCCTGACTCGGGGGGTTCTTGGTGCACACAGCATCTCCAGCTCTCAGCCAGCAGCACCCCCAAACCTTTCACCAAATGCTGACAACAGGATCTCCATGTGAGTGGCACAGGGGTGCAGATCCCAGCCTAAATATGGCTTAGAGTCTGGAGAGAGATGAAACTTCCTGGTAGTCTTACATTGTCTTCAGGATCCCAGCTCTCCCAAGTCCTGTGGTCCCTTTCCAGACCACATTCATACCCCTGGGCTCTCAGCAGCACATCCTGCTGCCTCCTTGCTGTGTCCACCCTTCCTGAGGGATGGGTTTCCAGCTGGAAGGTGTCTGCTCTGGGGGGAGATGATGCTGCTGCAGGTCCAGTCCCCCAAGGGGCACAGGCACGCTGGGGTGCAGAATGACTCACCAGGCTGTGGCAGATGAGCCCAGCATCTCTGTCACAGCACAGATGTTGGTCAGAGAGGGGACAATTGTTATTGTCAAAATGCAAATGAGTAAAATTATTGTTTTGAGAGGGAATTTTTAGGGGAAGGACATGCAAATTTACCTTCCATTCAGATTGTGCATTAGTATTAAAATGCAATGTTTGAAAGCCAAAACAAGGGAACATTTTAATTTGGGACTCATCAGATGGTTCCTTCTGCTTCGATTAGCATCATATACTTTGCATCAAGTGCTCTAAGTTTGACAAAACTCTGGTTTTCAAAGAAAACAAAAAGATGTTCTGAAAATGCCAGCCATTTCCAGGAATTCTGGCTGCTGTCCTTAAGTTACTGGTCTGGTGCTGAGCACTGGACTGCCTGATGGGAATAGACTTTGTGGAGTTCAAATAGGATGTGTGGTTGGGTTCCCTCCTGGATGCTGCTTTATTCTGGCTTCTATATATCTTAGAAAAGATTGGATGTTAAGGAATATTTCTTCACTGGAGGAAATGGAGGGGTGATCAGGCATTGGAAAGGTGGTCAGGCACTGGAAAAGGCTGTCCTAGGGCAGAGGTGGAGTCACCATATCCAGAAGGATTTAGAAATTGTGTGGATGTGTCACCTGGGATCATGGTTCAGTGTTTGCCTTGGCAGTGCTGGAGAAATAGTTGGATTTCATGATCTGAGAGGACTTTCCCAACCCCAACAATTCCATGAAAAGCTGGGCCAGGATTCTGCTGTGAGGCACAGGACCCCAGAAGTGTGGTGGGACCCAGAGCTCACCTGGAGGTGCAGACAGCCCTCACCTTCGGGGGAATGAGTGGATGCAGGGTCAGGAGCTGCCTGCAGATGAGTGATGGAGGCTGTGCTGAAG
This sequence comes from Erithacus rubecula, assembly GCF_903797595.1. Taxonomy (NCBI): domain Eukaryota; kingdom Metazoa; phylum Chordata; class Aves; order Passeriformes; family Muscicapidae; genus Erithacus; species Erithacus rubecula. The sequence continues at coordinate 14,903,568 of NC_136669.1, forward strand.
GGGTGGCTTGTGTTTCTCTCCTTGGCTTTCCATATAAACACTCTCCAAATAAAACTCATCTTTCCACGGCACTCGGAAGCAGCTGTGCTTCTTATTTAAACACACTTTGAGGTATCTCCATCCTGCTCCCCCTGCTTCCCTTCTCCTTCTTCCTTGGAAAACCGACCTGCCTCGTGTTGCAGACCAGAAATAGAGACTGGCCACTGACTTGCTAATTGTAATGCAGCGTGATAATGCCAGCTATAATTAGATCAAGGTATTCAAGTGCTTTTTCTGGCAGACATTTCTGTGACCCTGTTATCATACTTTAAATAGAGGATCCTGTCTGCTCTGCCTGGCTTCTGGCTGCAGAGCCAGGTCCTGCAGAGTCCAGCTTGGTCCTTCCAAGAGAAGCCAGCCCAGCATCAGTGCTGGTGCCTGCATCTGCTTGGCTTGTGAAGAGCCAGGCTTGGCACAGCAGTGCTCACTGGCAGGCTTTAAGCACTGATTATGCCCCCCAATATCTGGCAAATGTCAGTGACCACTGAAATTTTTGTTGTACAAAATTCTCTTCCTCAAGCCCTCAGTGACCACAGCTGTGTTGGGCCAATGAAAGGGGCTGCCTGGACTGTGTTTCAGGGGGTTGCACTCTGACCAGTCTTTCCTTTACTCTTTTAGGGTAATCAAAGCAAAGGCTCATGTTGGGGTGAGCTGTGGCAGGGGTAGGAATGGTTCAATGGTCTCAGGATCAACTTGTCTGGAGCTGCAGCATCATATCCCAGGGCTGTCAGATATCTCTCCTTGTTCCCTTTTGATGGACTCTCTACATTCTTTCTTTGCTCTCTTGTGCAAGTCCTGTCACTCCTTCCCCATCTGCAGCATCCCTAGGGTCCATCTCCCTGACCTTGGGAAGCCTCAGGCTGCAACCCAGCCATCCTGCCCTTGAGCACCCTCCTCTCTGGGTCAGAGCAGGCATCCCCAGCTCTGCTGGCTCCCACCAGACAGGGTGGTTTGGGTGTGAAGCTGTCCTCAGCAGGTGGGTGAGCTCACAGAGCTCATCCCCCCAGCACTTCATGAGCCTTTGGCTCCTCTGCAGCACCACCCGACCTTGGCACTTCACACAGATCCACAGCTCTCTTGGGATGGAAGCGTTTGGTTGGGTCTGAATTCATCACTTGCTCTCAGTGTGGCTGCCCACAGCTGCTCTGACATGTCTGATCTGTCCTGAACTTGTCAGAGAGGGAACTGAGACCCCCTTGAACACCAGTGTGCCCTGGGGGAGGAGAGGTTTCCTAATGTCATATCCTGCAGGCAGGCCTGGGGCTGGCACAGCAGCAGAGCTCACCAGCTAATCACAGCTGAGTCAGCCTGAGAAGTGGGACACTGAAATCCCAAAGGAAAACCAGGAACTTGGAGAAACTGGGTAAGCCAATGCCCAGTCCTTTGTGTAGGAGCCAAACCTCCTGAGATGTTCTGCTGCCTTGCTAGCCCAGTTGAGCTCCTGTGCTGTCCCATGGGAAAGGCACCTCAATGCTGTGTTCTGGCAGGACATCATCCTAGACTCCCATTTCATAGAATCCTAGAAATCATGGAATGGTTTGAGTTGGAAGGGACTTTCATGATAATTTTGTTCCACCCCTCTACTGTGGGCAGGGACACCCTCCACTATCCCAGGTTGCTCCAAGCTCCATCCAGCCTGGCTGTGGACACTTCCAGGGATCCAGGGACCGCTTCTCTGGGCACCCTGTGCCAGGGTCTCATCACATTATAGGCAAAGAATTCCTTCCAAACATCTAATCTAAATCTCCCCTCTTTAAGTTTCTCCTTGTCCTAAGAAGTACCCAAGTGCAAGGGCATGCTGCCTCTTTTTCAGTCCTGGGCAGTAGCTGAGGGACTGTGGGAGGTGAGTGGGGGCATGTCCCATGCAGACATGGCAGTTCATCAGCAGAAGCCCTGGGTAAGTCACCCTGCCAGGCAGCACTGTGCAGGCCTTGTGTAATCAGCATCTGTTCCCAAGCTAAGGAAACACATGGGGGTCCTGAGGCAGGGTGCTCAGAACTTCCCAGCTCACCTGGAGCTAAGGTTTGGGCTTGGTAAGTCCCTTTGGACAGTGTCCTGTGTCCATCCCCAAAACAGTGATGGAAGAGTTCAGTCCATGGTTTGTGTGCCCCAGCCATGGGCACTGCTCACAGATTTGGGAGACTGAGTAGGAGGAATGTCAGCAGAGGAATATGTGGCTGCCTGCAGCTCACCAGATTGCCTGCATGGTCACCCATGAGCCCATGAAGGTTGGGACCAGCGGCCCAAAGCACTTTCCCGAGTGCTGAGGGCAGGGGCAGGACAGCCTGGTGGCTTGGGGTGTCTTGGGGCTTTCTCCTCCAAAGCTCAGCTGGGGCCTCCAGAGATTTTGGTAGGACTCAGAGTAGTTTCCAGCCCCCCTGCCTCTTGCTTTGTCCCCAGGTGGGGCTCATGGGGGTGCCACCTGGGTTTGGTGTCATGTCATGTCATTGCATCAGGAGTGTCACAACAAACCCAAAGTCAAGTGAAGGTGAGGCATCACTGCCTTCTGCCTGGTAGTCCTTTCAGAGCTGAGCCTTGTACTCCCCACCTGAGCCTGCTGCTGCTCTCCTGAGCCTGGTTCTCCCTGGCTGAGCCCTGTGTCCCTGGCCCGAGCCCGGTACCCCATCGGAGCTCCACAGGCTCCTGGTTATGTAAAGCCCCGGCAAGCGCAACCAGGAGATCTCTTCAGTGTCGGAATCTGAGTCACATGGGGCTGTTTTATTTCCCCCTCTGCTAATCTCGTTTCTATAGAAACAAGATTGGGAGGAAAAAAAATAAAAGAAAAAAAGAGCCAAGCACAGAGCAAATGAGAAACCTGAGGTGATGGGTGAGGGAAGCGGAGGTGGCAGCTGAGGAGGTCAGGCGACGTGGATGAGAGCAGGGGACCCCGCTGAGGATGGGAGCATGCACAGAGGGGACAGGGATTCTCCTGAAGAGACACTCTGGGATGAGCTGCTGCTGTGGCAGCGGGTGAGCGGAGCCCCGGGAGCACAGGGAGCAGAGGCTGTGCAGGTGAGTGAGCGCGGCTTGCGGGCTCCTGTCCCTGTCCCTGTCCCTGCCAGGCACAGCTGGGCATGGCTCGCTGGGGTCCTGCCTGCAGGGACAGGCTGCTGCTTTGGAGACTCTCTGGTGACTGGGACCGTGGTGCCGCCGGTGAGTGGGGCTGGCCGGAACGCTGTTCGCAGCCAGCGCTTGCCTGGAGGTGGCTGCGTGTTTGTGGCCATCAATCTGTCCTTTCCAAACCCTCTCTCTCCCAAAAGATTGTTCCCTGCTTGGGACCAACCTTGCCAGATTTGGTTATTTTCCCCCTATTTTATCCTGACTGTACCTGTGCAAATCAGCCACTGGCAACAAGCAAACCCCGCAGCTGCAGGGAGTGCAGGGCTGTGTGCTCCCAGCACTGCCACCTTCCCAGAGCGGCTGTGTGCCCCCAGCACTGCTCACCCTGGGCATGCATTGCCACCTTCCCAGAGCGGCTGTGTGCCCCCAGCACTGCTCACCCTGGGCATGCATTGCCACCTTCCCAGAGCGGCTGTGTGCCCCCAGTACTGCTCACCCCAGGCACTGCCACCTTCCCAGAGCGGCTGTGTGCCCCCAGTACTGCTCACCCCAGGCACTGCCACCTTCCCAGAGCGGCTGTGTGCCCCCAGCACTGCTCACCCCAGGCACTGCCACCTTCCCAGAGCGGCTGTGTGCCCCCAGCACTGCTCACCCTGGGCATGCATTGCCACCTTCCCAGAGTGGCTGTGTGCCCCCAGCACTGCTCACCCCGGCGTTTTCACCTTCCCAGAGTGGCTGTGTGCCCCCAGTACTGCTCACTCCAGGCACTGCCACCTTCCCAGAGTGGCTGTGTGCCCCCAGCACTGCTCACCCTGGGCACTGCCACCTCCCCAGAGCTGCTGCCACCAGGATGCTGCTGGGGATAAGCCCGGCTCAAAGCTGTTCTTGCAGAGGCTGCTCCCCAAGGAGGGAGGACCAGCTGAAACACTGCTTGTTTGCCCAGGCTGCCTGCAGCTCATGGCTCATCCCAGGACTGTTTCCTGTGTTGATGCAAGAGGCTGAGAGCTGCCTGCCCACAACTGGGTTAGTTCAGAGCCACAGGCACATGCTGGCTCCCGAGTCTCAGGCTAAGGAGTGTGCAACAAGTGGGAGCTTTTCGTGCCTGGGTATGATGCCTTGTGTGATGGATGGCTGGTGTGTGGTGGTGAGGGCTTTGGTGTTGCTGGTGCTGTCATCCTGTGCCAGTGCCTGGGTCACTCTCGTGACCTTGGTCATCCCTCTCCTGTGGCTCAGGTGCCCCTGCAGCTCTGGCCATGGCAGAGTGGTGCTGTGCTAGCAGGGCTGAGGCACCCTGGCTCCTCTGGCACATGCTCACCCCGGCGGCTGCAAACTGCCAAAAGGCTTTTAGCAGATCACCACAGGGGAGTGAGGGAGGGAGAGAGAGATCAGGATTTTGCTTGTCATCACTTCCCGGTTGTGGTGTGGGGAATGCCGTGGTGATTGCAAACCCCCGGCCGGATTCACACCTGTGTGTGGCAGGTGAAGCCGGAGGGATGAATCCAGTGTCTGTGTATTTCTGTCCTGAGCTTTGGGAAATGTCACTGCTCATCCGCCTGCCTGGCCAGCGAGGGGGTGGAGAGCAGCACTTCAGCCTCTTGTCCTCATTGCAGGGCAGCTGAGGGATTTGTATGCTGGGGTGCCATATCTGGTGCCGGCTCAGCAAGCTGCCGGAGGCACAGGCAGTATGGGGACAGGCTGCCAGCCCACCCCATCCGTGCTCTGCCTTCCTTCCCACTGCCTCGGCAGGCTGGGGGCTTTGGCAGTCACCCCTGTGGGGCTGGGCTCCCAGAAAACCTGTAGGTGAAGGGATGGATACAGACTCATGTCACACAGTGCAGCGGGGCAGCGGGAGCTGTGCCCTGTGCTTAGCTGGACTCTTTCCTCTTGGCCAGGCTGGGCTCTGAGTGCTGCTCTGGGCACTCTGCTCATCCTGGTTGGACACTCTCAGCACAGACAGGGACAGCACTGTCCCTGTCTCCCTTTAGAGCAGTCTCTGCCTATCCCTGCCTGCTCTGTTCAGGGTGCTGGGTGTCACGGCTGATGCCAGGGGGAATTTGCCATGCCACACCCTGCCCTTCTCTGTGCCTGAAGCAGTGGGCTTAGGGGGGACAGGTCTCATGGAGGCTGTGCATTGCTGTGCCACAGTGGTGGTCCTGCTCTCTGGGAATGCCAGCTCTCTCTGTCCAGAGCTTTGGAGAGAAGGGCTGAGGATGGATATTGCTGCAGGAGCCTTCAGCACTGATAATTATTTCTGGGAAAAGATGCCGTGTTCTGACTTAAATGCTGACATGGGACTCTGAACACGTGTAATCTGGCTGACAGATGGCAAGTCATAGAGGTGTGATTTATGATACAGCACAGTAGCTGAACAACCTTCTCTGGTTGTCAGGAGACAATTCTTCCTGGTGCTGCGGTTGACATTCCAATTGATGGCTTTTCCCACGTGTCCCCTTGGTGTGTGGGGACTGCCTTGGCAGGTGTCAGCCCTGACTGCTCCAGTGCTGAGCTGCTGCGGAGATGCTGCCTCTGATGGAGGGCTGGGCAGGTGAGCCCAGATCCTGCCTGGATGGACCTAGTGCAGTGCTGTGCAGTGGCAAGGCTGGGGGAGCAGTGCTGGCTTTATCCCCATCCCATGGCTGGGATGGAGCTGGCTCAAGATGACAGTGGCACCTGGAACTGCCTGTTCCCCAGACTAGCACTTGTGGGGCTGTGTGTGGTCCTGATGGAGGAAGGCGCTAAAATCATACCCATCAGATAAGTGCAGAAGGTGAAGGATGCTGACAACCACAGAGTCTGTCTTACCTGCATGTCCTCTCTGTGCCTCAGTTTCTCTGCTTCTACTGTAAAATCCCTAACGCTGGTCCTTCATAAGGGGCAGGGACATCTATTGTTGTTTGGAGAGCATTTGGGAAGTAACAGTGTGGTCTTCACAGCATCCTCCTCCCTGTGCTACAGGCTCACCCCCAGTGCCACCTGCAGAGCCCAGACCCTACAGTGCCCAATGCTGGGGGAGCACCCCAGCCCTGGCACCCCAGCCCTGGCAGAGCACCCCAGCCCTGGCACACCAACCCCAGCCCTGGCACACCATCCCTTGGGGAGCACCCCAGCCCCCCCCTGGGAGCACTCTGGCCCCAGGGGGCTGGAGCAGCTCAGCACAGGAGCCTGGAGGAGCTGAGGCAGCAGCAGGGCCCTGCTGGGGCGAGGGGCAGTGGCTCAGCTGTGCTCCCAGCGCAGGTATGATTCATTCCCCCTTCTGCAGCACGGTTTATGTAAAGCAGCTCTAGATAAATCACCAGATGATCTGTAATGTGCTCCTATCTTATAATTACTGGTGCTTCTGCTGAAGCTTTGGGGTCTGGCAGAGGTGAGGGAGGCTGGTTCCTGGCTGGATGAGCTGCTGACAGCTCTCAGGGGGGAGGTGTTGGGCTGTCAGAGCTGTCACAGCCATTCCTTTCCCTGGGCTGTAGCAGCTGGTGGTTGTGGCCAGTAGGTCTAGGGGGTGAAATCAGCACCCCAAGATTCTTGGTCATCTTCTGACTCATACATGGACTGGCTTTGGCTTGTCTGTCCTGCATCAGGCAGATCTGGGCAGCACCTGGAGAGCATCCATCTCCTGTCTCCCTGTGCCTTCCCCTGGTGCCTTGTCTAGCGACTCACAGCAAGGCCACATGCTCCTGAGCACTCAGGTGACTTCTCCAGCCCCACCAGCCCACCCTGCTCCCAGGACTAACTCTCCTTCATCCCTAACCCTCATGACATGTGGCACATTGCCCTGTTTACACCCACAAGCTCCTGACAGATGCTGTTGGCTTTATCCAATCTGAAGGATGCAGTGGCTGTTCCTGCCCTGCTTGGGAAGGTGGATACGTCCAGGTAAAGCTCCTGGGTGTGTAATTGTCCCTGTGGTGGTCTTGCAAGGGCCATGTACCAGCACCACAGAGCTCTTGTCGCAGGGGCTGCTGCCATCCTGCAACTGTGCAGAGCATCTAGGATTTCCCAGCCCCTCATCCCTGCTGGGGATCAGTTTGGGAGGGGTGGCTGTAATGGTGCAGGGAGTGTGGTGGAGGTGGGGTTGGCACTGCAGACAGGACAGGATTCTCCAGGCAGTTCCCAGATCTTTGATGAGCACCTCCAGCATCCTTTCAGCTGGGGCTGGAGCCCTCCTTCCTGCAGGGTGGCAGGAGCTTCTCCTGGGCAGGTGGGAAGGGGCAGGAACAGCCAAATGCCACTGAGGAGGTGCTGTAGGGAACCAGCAGCACCTGTTCCCACTGCCCAGCCCCATTCTGGGGTCAGGCCTGCTCATCCTGGTGCCCACACCATGCCTGGGGCTGCTGCAGAGCACTGGCTGTCAATGCCCACCTCTCACCCCTCCCAAAAGGGGATCTGCTCCATCCCAGCTGAGCTTGGACAGCAGATCAAAGGAGAGTGAGGTGGTGGGGAAGGTGTTGGTGCCAGGCTCTGCTCTATGGGCACCAGAATCACTCTTCATCGCCTCTTCCTCCGGCTCTGGGCGGGGGAAAGCTGGGGTTTGGGTTTCTCGTTGGGTTTCTTTTAAGGCAAACCTCATCCTTTACATCAAAGTAGGATTTTTTCTCAAGAATGTAAAGAATGACCCTGGAAGGTCTGAACAGCTCTTTGCCGTTGGGGACTGGAAAGACGAGAGCCCTCTCCAGAAAGCTGTCTCCACCCCATGCCCAGCAACAGCAATTCATAAGCTGAAAAATAAATCAATAACCAGTTAATGAATTGAAGATGTCTGTGTTTAAAATGTATCGGGATAAAAAAACTGTTAGCTGGTCGGGGCTGGCCTAACTACTGTGAGGGAGCTCTCAGTTCTGGGAAACAGCTTCTCTTTTTCTCTTAGTTTGGAGGTATTTTGTTTGGTGGAGAGAGGAGAGGAGAGGAGAGGAGAGGAGAGGAGAGGAGAGGAGAGGAGAGGAGAGGAGAGGAGAGGAGAGGAGAGGAGAGGGGAGGAGAGGAGGAGAGGAGAGGAGAGGAGAGGAGAGGAGAGGAGAGGAGAGGAGAGGGGAGGGGAGGGCGGAGGGAGGGGAGGGGAGGGGGAGGGGAGGGGGTGAGGGGAGGGGAGGGAGGGGAGGGGAGGGGAGGGGAGGGGGAGGGGAGGGGAGGGAGGGGGGGGGGAGAGGGGGAGGAGGAAGGGGGGGGGGGGGGGAGGGGGGAGGGGGGGGGAGGGGAGGGGAGGGGAGGGAGGGGAGGGGGAGGAGGGGGGAGGGAGGGGAGGGGATGGGGGAGGGGAGCACTATGTGCAGGTTCAAAGTTGCCCCCAGCTCTGTCCTTCATCCCCTAGGACTTCAGTCAAATCCCTGCTGTGCCCTTCCATGCCCAGCCTGGGGCTGGCTGAGCAGTGGGAGCAGGTTGTGCTGGCACATTAAAGGAGGACAAGAGACAGTGGCTGTGACAGTGTGTGTGGCAGGGCTGGCACATGGCCCCAGGGCCTGGTTGTGTGCCCAAATCTGGGTGTCCCAGCCCCCCAGACTCATCCCCCGTGGCAGCAGGGGATGGCTGTGGTGCCATGTCCAGCCTCAGGCTGGGGGTGCCAGCCTTGGTACAAGGGGCTGTGGGGCAGAGGGCTGAGGGTCTTCTCAGCCCATTTCAGCCTGTGTGCCACTGGGCTTGCAGACAGGGCAGGTGTGCCCTGTGCCAGCAGCTCTCCCCTGGCAGGGCTGGGATGGATTGGAATGTGCAGCACATCCCCAGAGCCTTTGGATGTGCTTTTCTCGGTCCCAGGGGCTGGGAGTGACACTGGAGCCCCACACCTGGTGGGGAGGGTCTTTATGAGCACAGACAGGTCCTTCAGTTGAATCCATTTGCTCCCACACATTTCTGTTTCCTTCTCCAAAACCTCTCCAATGTGGGCTGATTTCCATATCCATCCTTCTCAGGGAAGAGGTTTCAGTGTTTGGGAGCCCCAGCTGGGAGGCCATAGGGGCTCCAGGGTTTCTCTGAAGAAGTGTGTGGCCTTTGATTCAGTCTGCTTTGGTTCCCTCCACTGTGTCCCTCTTTGTTGGGTGCTGGCTGTCACCAGGTGGAGCTTGGGGAAGAGATTTTGCTGCACAGGGAGCAGGATGTGGCTCTCTCACCTGGCAGGCTGCAGCTCCAGTTTGGCAAACATGGTCCTGTGCTGGTGCTGCCTGCTGAGCAATCCCCAACCCACTGCTGCTCCTCCACTTCCCAACCCCAGCACCAGTGGTCCTGGCCCGCTGGGAGCCCCTCCTTTCAGCAGTGCAGGGCTGTGCCCAGCTGTGTGCTGCTGGAGCCAGGCTGCAGTGCCATTAACACCTTTCCTCTCCCTCCCAGGTCGGAGAGCAGCCTCGCTAGGTTTGCCCACCGCTTGTCGGTGAAGCAGAAGCAGGAGAAGAGAAGGAAAGCTGAGTATGGCCCGGCCGAGCTGTCTGCCTTCCGGCCCAGGTCTCTGAGCATTGAATGGTAAGAGCTGCAGGATAGGCCTGGGGGATGCAGCTTCTGCCTCTCCAGCTGCCCTCTTGTCCCCTTTTCCCACTGCTGCCATTGTCCCATGGGACAGCACCCCTGCAAACCTCTCCACCTGCTGCAGAGGCTCCCCTGAGGTGCCAAACCATAGCATCTCCCAGCTGAAGGTCTGTCAGGGCTCCTGTGGGTAGTGGGAGCATCTGCTGAGCTGAGGCACATGAGCAGACAGCCCCTGGCAGCCCCCAGCACTGCCTGCTTCCCTTCCCTTCCCTTCCCTTCCCTTCCCTTCCCTTCCCTTCCCTTCCCTTCCCTTCCCTTCCCTTCCCTTCCCTTCCCTTCCCTTCCCTTCCCTTCCCTTCCCTTCCCTTCCCTTCCCTTCCCTTCCCTTCCCTTCCCTTCCCTTCCCTTCCCTTCCCTTCCCTTCCCTTCCCTTCCCTTCCCTTCCCTTCCCTTCCCTTCCCTTCCCTTCCCTTCCCTTCCCTTCCCTTCCCTTCCCTTCCCTTCCTTTCCCCAAGAGCAGGAATAAGGGAAGGTGCTGGGGGATGCTTCCTGTGGTCCCTCACTAGCCAGTGCTCCTCTGTGGGATGAGCCAGAGCTGAGAGCTGTGGTGGGGTGGCCTCAGTCACTGTGGGATCTCTAGGATCTGCAGGGACACTTTCAGGGCTGCCCTGTGTCCCCACACCCAGAGTGAGCAGTGAGAGGGTCTCAGGCTGTTCCAGCCTGAGCCCCCCATGGCCCAGAGGGACACAGTGCTCCCTCCTTCCCCACTGCTGCACTGCCTGGGGCCCCTGGTGTGAGCACAGATCTTCAAGGGCTGTCCCCACTCGAGCAGGGAGCCATTCATGCTGGGCTTCTGAGCTCTGATGCAACAGCCTTGGAATAGGATCACAGCCAGCCATCCCAGCATTAGAGGTGATCTGCTAAGGATATTTAAAAGGGCTGGAAATTGCATTGCTTTCTGCTTCCTTAGATGGATAAAGGAGGGTAAAACTCAAATAAAGAACAAAAAAAAGTAAAGAGAAAAATGCTTAGAAATGGCAAGAATGTTGAGTTTGGTTTTCAATTTCCCTGCTTTTTTTGGAGGTCTTTCTGGCATTTATAGTGTGTTCTAACACTTCAGTGTGAGGCTGTGGAACCCTCCCCAAAGGCTTCCTCTATCTGTGAGGTTCCTTGAGCATTAAAGCTCACCAGGTATTAATGAACCAGACAAAGAATTCTGGATATTTGGGGACAGACTGCTTTCTTGTCCACTTACACAACTTTCATCCCTTTGCTAAGACAATGTATTGAGGAAACCTGGTCTGCAATTACTTTCAATCTCCCAAGGAGACAAATATGTGAATTTGTAATGTAGCAAATAGGGAAACAACAAAGAGCTCGTTAAAAACAATCAGAGTTTGTCTTTATTCATAACAAAGAAGCATGAGAAGCCAGTGAATCTCTTTCCTCTCTAAATGTGTCTTTGAAGCCCCCGGGTCCCAGTTTAGCCCTGTTGGGGGATATTTGTGGTACATTTTCCCCCACTCCACAGCGTTTTCCTGGGGGAAACCATCTGTCTTGCATTTGGCAAACCACCTTGTGCAGCAGCGCCTCGCAGCAGTGGCAGACGATGCTCTTTTAGAGGGATTTGGTGAAGCAGCCTGCAAAGGAGCTATGGAGGAGGAGCTGCCTTGGCCTTTGGTTTGCCATGGTGCCCAAGGCTGAGGGACACAGACCTGATGTCTCCATCCTGCAGGGACACAGGCATGGCCAGGCAGGACTCCCACTCTGCTCTGGGGGTTTTATCCATGGCTTGGAGATGTCTTGAGCTGGGTCAGACATCACCCTGGCAGCCGGGATTGGGTGGGTTGGGCTGCTGGAGCTCAGGTGCTGGCAGGGCACAGAGGGTCACAATGATGAGGGGTGGCAGTGGGCTGGGGACCCTGCCTGCTGCCTGCTCCCATCCATCTCACATGCACAGGTTCTCAGGGAGGCATTTGGAGATTTTTCCAGCCTTCTCTGCAGTCATAACCTGCTAAGGGATCCTCTGGTCTTTTCCTTGGTGTGAAACAGCTTTTCTCTATGTTCCCTGTATATCGCCAGGGATCTCTGCTCATCACAGCAGGATCAGCACCCTCAGTCACTCCAAACCATCCTGGGCTGCAGGTGAGGCTGCTCCTCAGTGCTCTGGCTGATGGGAAACTTGGCTCATATTCTGGCAAATCTACAGATGCCTAATTTGTCTTCCAGAGCAAATACTTACCCACATCAAATCTGTCTATATTTACAACCCAGGGTTACCACTGCATCCTTTCACCTGCCTCTGCACAGAGGTGAACACCCACACTGTGTGTGACAAGTTCAGCTCATCCCTCATGGGTAGGAGTGGCATTCTACAGAATGGACCATGTTTTCCCAAATCAGCAGCTTCTGAGAATCCTGCCCATCTTGACTCCAAGGTTTGAAGGCAAGGGACAGCTTCTCAACCTGCTGTTGCCTGTTGCCAAGCAGGAGGTAGAAAAGCATGACATCATCTGTGCTCTTTGCTTTGAAAAGCTGGGTGTCAGTCTGGGGCAGGGATTAGAGTTTCCTGCTTGAAATTCCTACCAAAGCATTGTTGGTACAACCCATCCCCACACAGGGCAAGCTGAGGCAGTTTTCCAGTGTTCCCAGTTCTTCAGGTGCTCAGGTAGGGGTGGATGCAGCCGAGGTAGAAGAGAAAGAGCTGCCCAGGGTCACAGAGTCTGCTTGGCACTGTGTTCCTGCACTGAGCACAGCCAGGCAGGACAGGGCAGAGATACCTTCAGCTCCAGTGCCAGGAGCCTGGGCCTGGAGGAGCAGTTTTCTGTGCCAAGATGAGTGAGGGGCTGGATGCCCTGTGCTGCTGCCAAGCACAGGGATGCTCCAAGGCAGGTCTCACAGTGTGTGTGTCCACCAGAGCACATCTCCCTGGCTGGCTGGCTGGGGCACACTGATGGCTCGTGCTGCCCCAGGCGCAAGGCAGCTCTATTCCCATGGCACGTGTTCCTGTGCTGCAGGAGCAGCAGCAGCACGGCCCTGCTCCCCTGCCAGGCCAGCAGCGAGTGAAGCCCTGTTAGTTCCACTTATTAAAAACAAAATTGCTGGGGGAAGGGAGAGAAGGCAGAGAAAATGTGAAGTATTGAGAAAACACTTCTTTCATTCATACGTTGTTTACTGAAATAAATACTTCATTATTAGGCCCTTTTTTAGGGTATTTTTTTTAAAGCCAGCACCACAAAGTCCCCAGTGTTGGGGCCTGTGAATGCGCTGGATCACTTCAGCCCATGGCTCCCTGTGCTGGTGTCCTGCTGCTGGGAGGTGCTGGAGAGGAGCTTTCTCAGTCTGTGGGAGAAACCTGAGGGGCTGCCCCAGGTCTGCTTTTGCCCAGGTTTGTTGATTCCCTTCTCCTCTTTGCTGGATGGTATGTGCTAGGTCATCAAGGCAGCTTGTGCTCCAAATGAGGCAAATCCTGGTAACTGAGGCAAGGAAGGGTTTGGGATTTCATTTATATTAAAGCTCTGCTTTCTGTGGTCTCTGGTCCTAATCTAGCTCCCAAATCTAAACAGCACAAGGCTACTAAAGCACTCTTGACTTGAAGCCCACCACATTCTGCTGTTGGGATGAAGAAGGTGAAAGTTGGTGATTCCCATGGAGACCTCACACTGTCCTACAGCAATGCCAAAACTCCAGCAGTCCCTGTTCTCTGCACTTAGAGTGAGCTGAGACTTCCTCTCCTCCAGTGCCTGTTACCTGAGATATGCACCACATTTATCTTCCCTTTAAGAGAAGCTTAATCCAATGGAAGGGATGAGATCCCTGGTTTGCTCTTGTGTGAGCAGAGCTGGGAGCCTCTGTTCCCTCTCACACCCTTTCTGCTCCATTGTTCATTGGGAGCTTCAGCCCTAGCAGGTTTGTCCTTCTGAAATATTTTTGTCTTTTCCTTTCCCTTTTCCTTTTCATTTTCCTTTTCTTCTAGCTCTAGCTCTGGTTTTCCTTCTTCTGTTTGTTCCTGGGTTTGCTTCCCCCCCCCCCACACTCCTTTTCCCGTACTCACCACTTGTTCACTCTGATTTCCCTGTTTTCTTCATTGCTCACTCACTGCTTCTTCTCCTTGGGCTCCTCTGGTTTTCCCTGTCAGACAGCCTGATCCATGGTCAGAATAGCCTATTCCCATGGCAGCTCAGGAAAAATGCAGCACATTCCTGTCTCTCCCCATGCCTTATCTTGGTTCTGCTCCTTGGCTGCCCACCACAAGGCTGAAGCCGTGCTGGCAGCAGAGTGTCTGTTCTTGGCCACAAACTGCTGCCTGGGGCTCAGCCCTGCCTGCAGCTTGTTTTCCTGCCTGACCCCTGGCACGGTGCTGGATCCCAGCTCCGGGGGGCTGGGAGATGTGCCTGGAGCTGCCTGCCCAGCAGCACCGTGCACACCACACAGGCCAGGGTGAAAGGTGCCAGGTGAGCAGAAGCCACCAGACATGGCAACTATCTGCTTGGAGGAGGTGGCATGTGTGATGCTGCTGCACTCTGCCTCATGCTTTGGGTTTGGTTTTTTTTGAGGGAACAGTTTTCATTAACCTTACTTAAAGTGCCATAGTGTTTGTTTCTCCTTTGAGTGGTCTCGGGTGGTGTGGAGGTTCTCCCTGTGTGGCTGAGCATGGAGTCTCTGCTGTAGAAGTGCCTCCTAACATGGGTGCTGTTGCTGCTGTGGGCAAGCAGCCAGATGACCTGTCCCCATCCCGGGGTCCTCACCTCTGGCACCAGGTGCTGTGATGCTGGTGGAGCTGCAGGGCTTGGGGGAGGTGCCAAGCTGATCCATCTCACTGTTCTGATCCAGTGCATGGCAGTGCTGCTGTTGCACGGCTCGCTGAGAGCCTACTGCTGTTCCCACAGCTGTCCTCAGTCATGTGGGACTGCCCCAGGACTCTCTGTGTGACATCTGTCTCTTTGTCAGCCAGCCAGCACAAAGTGAGTTGTCATCAACTTTTTGGGAGGCAAAGAGTAGCAGCACCATGAAGACAGTGGGCTCAGAGCTCCTCCAGGTTTCACAGCCCTACTCAAGTTGTATCACTCCAGAGAATCTTGGAGCTCTTTCTCTTCCCAGACCAGGAAGCTCTTAGAGTAAGTGAGGGAAAACAAGGAGAATGAGGCCCTGAGCCTTGCACTAGAAGGGGAAGAGAGCCTGGGAGCTGAGAGGCATGTGGGATAAGGAGATGCTCTGAGCAGGTTGAGCAGCGGGCACGCGTTGGCAGCGATTCTGTGGGTGACTAGCCCCAAGGTGAAGCACAGCCCCAGCCTGGGTGTGATCTGGGGTGGATGAAGCACAGCCCCATTCCAGGTGTGATCCCAGGTGGATGAAGCACAGCCCCATTCCAGGTGTGGTCCCAGGTGGATGAAGCACAGCCCCATTCCAGGTGTGATCCCAGGTGATTAAAGCACAGCCCCATTCCAGGTGTGATCCCAGGTGGATGAAGCACAGCCCCAGCCCGGGTGTGATCCCAGGTGATTAAAGCACAGCCCCATTCCAGGTGTGATCCCAGGTGGTTAAAGCACAGCCCCAGCCCGGGTGTGATCCCAGGTGGATGAAGCACAGCCCCATTCCAGGTGTGATCCCAGGTGGTTAAAGCACAGCCCCAGCCCGGGTGTGATCCCAGGTGGATGAAGCACAGCCCCATTCCAGGTGTGATCCCAGGTGGATGAAGCACAGCCCCGTTCCAGGTGGGATCCCAGGTGATGAAAGCACAGCCCCATTCCAGGTGTGATCGCAGGTGATTAAAGCACAGCCCCATTCCAGGTGTGATTCCAGGTGTGATCCCAGGTGATTAAAGCACAGCCCCAGCCCGGGTGTGATCCCAGGTGATGAAAGCACAGCCCCATTCCAGGTGTGATCCCAGATGGATGAAGGACAGCCCCAGCCCGGGTGTGATCCCAGGTGATTAAAGCACAGCCCCATTCCAGGTGTGATCCCAGATGGATGAAGCACAGCCCCAGCCCGGGTGTGATCCCAGGTGATTAAAGCACAGCCCCATTCCAGGTGTGATCCCAGATGGATGAAGCACAGCCCCAGCCCGGGTGTGATCCCAGGTGATTAAAGCACAGCCCCATTCCAGGTGTGATCCCAGGTGATTAAAGCACAGCCCCATTCCAGGTGTGATCCCAGATGGATGAAGCACAGCCCCAGCCCGGGTGTGCCGAGCGCAGGTCCCATCCGGGCCAGCGCGGCGCTGAAACGAAACGCGAGGCGCTTTGTCTCAAGCGGGAGCGCTTTAAGCCCTCGCTCGGGAACAATGGCCAAGCTATGGGGTCATTTGTTCTGGTATTTCAGCAGCTTCTCATGATTTATGGGATGTTTTGTTCTGCTGCTTGTTTTAGCTTCCCCCCTCTCCACCCTCCCCGTCTCCATCCCTTCTCCATTTCAGCTCCTCCTCCCCCTGCTCCCAATTCCCCTAATAGCTGTGGAGCCTCTGTGCCTTATGAAGTCATGGTATCTGTGACTTATTGAATTAGCCGGATGGGAACTGGACTTCACCCCACGCTGGGCTCTGCCGGGTGTCCGGGTGTCCGAGGTACCCGGGTGTCCGTGTGTCACTGTGTCCGTGTGTCCGGGTGTCCCTGCTCCCGGAGCCGTGGCCCGCGCAGCTGGAGCTTCCCCCGTGTGGCACACGGACTTTGCCATCAGCAGGACGCTGCACACTTGGTTTAGAGGCAATAGATGTGGTCAAGAGGAGCTGCAGCCCCTGCGAACAAGGAGGGCTCTGTGTGCAGAGCCGCTCTTGTGCCGGGGCTCTGCCGTTGTCCGGGTGCTGCCATCCCCAGCTGTGCCAGTGAGGTGGGTGCCAGAGAGCCCCAGAGCTCCTGGTGTTGGATACACGTGAGGCAGTGCGGTTCAAGAGCTTGGTGGTGTCCCCAGCAGCCTGGGAATGGCCATGGCCAGTGCCTCTGGATGTACTGGAGAGCAGGGGCTCACACCCCCTCCCCAGAGTGCAGGGACAGTGATTTAACAATGACTGTGAGGGACATGCTGATGGGCACGGGGAGGAGTGAGCTCTCCAAACATCTCCCTGAAAGTCGGGTTAATCTCAGGAAAGCTTTGTAAAGGAATAATGCACTTGTGAATGATCACTTTTTATCCTCATTTTCTGAGTTGCCTGCAGGCAGGCAGAGTGGGACTGACATGGTGTTACAGCCAGTCCTTAGCTCAGGGGCAGCTTTGGCAGAGGAGCCAGGGTCCTGAAGCTCTGCTTCTGCTGCCTGATGCTGCCAGCTGGGAGCATCCTGACCTATGGGTGCAGAGGAAAAAAGAGATTTTGTACCTCCCCTCCTGATGCCACAAGCCCTGGGAGCCCAGTTTTTCCCCTCTTCTCAGGAGAGGCAGCTCAGCTTGTGATTACAGTGAGACTGGAGAGCAGAGTGAGGCCTGGACCCTCTCTGTGCTGCTGCAGGCTCCAGCAGGTCCAGCACTCTCATCTTCATTTGTTTCTCTTGTCACTGCAGTGGGAGAAATTGAGCCCTCTGGGGAAGCAACAGAAGGAAAATATTCAGAGAAGACTGATGTCCAGGTTCTCCCTGTCTGGGACCTGAGCCCTCAGCCAGATCCCTTCCTCTCTGAGAGCACAGGCAACAAATAACACTTAAAAGACAAATATAAAATATTGTGCTGATTTGGTGCTCTGGCCGCTTCCCTCTGCTGGTAGCTGATACCTCCAATAAGATTATTTCTCAGTCCATTACTCTCAGCACACTTTAATTTCTCTCAAATAGCTCAATTGCCTGATTTGTTTTGTTTTATTGTCATCATCCCTCTGCCATTTCCCATGGCCAGGATCTGCAAAGCAAGATGAATGCTTGGTCCCTGCTGAAGAGTGTGGAGAATGCTCTGCAGGATCTCCACTGGGTCTTCTCCATGTACACACCTCTGCCTGGGAGATGCCAGTGGATTTCCACAGTAGGCAACCCAAACCACATGGATATACTGGGAAAATTGCAGAGATGTCACAATCCTTGGTGTGAAAGGGAAACCTCATGGGTATCTAAATCTCAGTGCAAGTCAAACCTTTCCACACCACCTGGTATTCCCATGGAATCATAGGAAGGTCTAGGTTTGAACAGACCTTAAAGCTCATCTTGTTCCATCCCCTGCCATGGCAGGGAACATTCCACTGTCCCAGGTTGCTCCAAGCCCCATCCAGTCTGGCCTTGGACACTGCCAGGGACAGCAACAGCTTCTCTGGGCACCCTGTGCCAGGGCCTGCCCACCCTCTCAGGGAACAATTCCTTCTCAATACCCAGCCTAAACCTTTTGGTGTGAAGCCTCCCCCTTTATTCATCACTGCATAGTGACAATGTGCTGGATTTGGAAGGTCTCTGCTCTCCCAGTCCCCTTATCCAGCACACAAAATTATCTCAGTATGTTTCTTTTAATGGGAATGTCCATAATAGTC
This sequence comes from Erithacus rubecula, assembly GCF_903797595.1. Lineage (NCBI taxonomy): Eukaryota > Metazoa > Chordata > Aves > Passeriformes > Muscicapidae > Erithacus > Erithacus rubecula. Next base: position 14,921,551 of record NC_136669.1, read on the forward strand.
TTAGTTTCCTGCTACTGGTCAGGTGTTGAGCTCTCCAGCCATGGACTTAACTTCTCCATGAGCCAGTTTGGGCTTGGAGAAGAGCATTGTGGCTCCAGCAAGGGCAGCAGCTCACTCCCATTCTGGAATGCCAGGCTGCACTCCCTCCATCCCTGGCAGCAGAAGGAATCTCTGGTTCTGCTGCTGATGCTTCTGGAGACACTGGGTTAGGAAACACAGAAACATGGACATATACAGATATTCCTGACAACTGGCACTTCCAAGGTATTCCAGTACTTCTAATCCTTCCTTGTCCCTTTCAGCAGTGGCAGTCACTGTTGGGCAGGTTTCCTCTGCTCTTGGATAGTTTCCTCTGGCAGAGACAATTCTGCCTGCCAGGGCTTCAGCAGTCTCCTGTTTATCTTCCTGGAGAGTGTCTCACAGTGCCAGGTTGATACTGGATCTCCTGGCTTGGATGCTGGCAGGATGGGCAGCACTCTCTGGGGAGGCCAAATGGGAGGGAGGAGTTAGCCCAGGACACTGGGACAAGGAGGACCATGTCCTTGGATGTGCTGGGACCTCTTTCCACCTTTGATGGAGTCTTACTGAGCACTGACTCTTCCCCATTCCTCACACTCACCCTTTCTGTGTGGGCTGCATCTTTTCAGGGAAGCTGGGAGCCCAAGTGGCCTCCACATCTGCTGTGCCTTATGCCTGGTGGAGGTCAGGAAAGTTATGTTCCCTTCCATTCCTGACTACCACATTTCCTCCCTTTCTCCTGAAACTATTCATCCATCTACCCCAGTAGTTCCCTCCCTAGGGACATTCCTCTCTATCTCACATTGCCTTTGCTGCCTTTATTTTTCTGGTAACAGGGAAGGTTAGACAGGGATGAAGATCTTCTACCACAAGGAACTGTTGGGCAGTGTGGATGAGAATTTTCCACGCAGGCAATGCCAGCTAGTGCAGATCTGATAGATTTCAGGCCAGGAAAAGGCAGGGTTCATGCTTGGCTGTGTCCAGAGTGGAACTGTGCACTTGGCAGCAGCTGCCAGTGTCATCCTGAGAACCTGCATTTGCTCTTCACCCTGCCCACAGTGCCGAGGCTCACCTAAGCCCCCTCCAGGTCTGTTCAGAGTCTGGTTTCCATCCAAGCAGTGTCCCAACAGGGCCTGCCAGGGTAGTCAGGGCAAGGTTCTTACTAATGTTTTCATACAATGACAGAATCATGGAGTGGGCTTTATTTTGCCCATCCCTTCCCTGGAGAGCTCTCCTTAGCATTCAGTCATAAAATCATGGAATGGTTTGAGTTGGAAGGGGCCTTCAAGATAACCTCATTCCACCCCTGGCCATGGGCAGGGACACCTTCCACTATCCCAGGTTACTCCAAGCCCCATCCAGCCTGGCCTTGGACACTTCCAATGATCCAGGGACAGCCACAGCTTCTCTGGGCACCCTGTGCCAAGCCCTCCATTGCAGGGAAGAAATTCCTCCCAATACCCAATCTAAATTTGCCCTCCTTCAGCCTAAAGCCATTCTTCCTTGTCCTATCACTGCCTGCCCTTCCAAAAATTGCCTCTGCAGCAGAGGTCTCCAAGGAGTCTTCTCCAGGCTAAATGCTCCCAGCTCTCTCAGTCTCCAGGGCAGAGGGGCTTCAGCCCTTGGAGCCTTCATGGCCTCCTCTGGAATCTCTCCAGCAAGTCTGCATCTTTCTAGTGCTGAGTTCTTGATTTGCTGTAAAAAGCTGGTTTTCGTGAGCTTTGAAAAATGAACATGTGACATTACATAGGGTTTGTTAAGCATGGCTGCAGAACAGCTGCTGAGGTGAGCAGAGCTCTGAGGAACATCTCTTCTTGGTGTTGTCAGGATGGGCTCTGGCCCATGCCCCAAAAGGAGCCACAGTCACTTTGGGTGGGATTCTGGCTATGTGGTCTCCATACAAACCCTGCAGGTTTCCTAGTGGGGGGTTGTTGAGGGCCCTGGGAGGGCAGGGACTGCAGGATGACCTGGCACCATGGTTACTCTTCCCCTGGTCTTTTCTCCTCTCCACCCCCAGACTCCACATTTAAGGTCAGAACCCAAACTGACTTACCAGAGATTCTGAGCTTCACCCACTGCCAAGAGCACTGGGGTACTTGTGGTACCTGTGGCTTCTCCTGGCCCACTGAGCAGCTGAGGACAAGAGCTGGCCCTCCTTGCCCCTCAGCTTCTCTCCCCTTAAAAGAAGCATGGCAATGCTGACCTCCCTTTTCAGGCATTCCTGCTCATGGAGAGGGACTGGAACAAGATGATCTTTCAGGTCCTTTCCAATCCAAACCATTCCAGGATCCAGGATTCTGTGATACTGTTGGTGAAGGAGCTGCTGTTGCTCTAGCACACCTGGCAGCTGGCGCTGGCCGTCCCTCAGACCTGACTTGTGGGCATGCTCTGAGCTCCAGACTGGCAGGCCAAGTTTTCCTGGTAGTCTTTGTACATCAGCTTGTGCTGGCACTGTAGCTAAGACCACCAGAGTCAGGATTTGTGTACTGGAAGTGGTGTCCAGAGAGGCTCAAACTTCTGCCCAGGAAACAGGGTCTAAAAAAAGTGTCTTTTTTTTTTTTCATTCCCAAGCAGTGTTCTCATTCCTAAGCATCTTCACTGGGGAGGAGAGGGCAGTTACTATGGTCAGAGGCAGTGACAGGACCAAAGGTAATCTGGGGGGATGCAGGTAGGTAACCCAGATTCTTTTGGGTTTAAATGTCACTGTGCTCACTCTCCCTGTGTGCTGGAGCCACCAACCTCTGCAAGCCTGGCCTGTGTCAGAGGACACAAGTCCTGAAGGAGTGACCCATCAGAGACTCCTGGGGATCAGTCCCTACTGCCCCATGCCAGGGACCAGCCCCAAGTGCAGAGGCACCTGCTGAGGCTGGGCTGGGTTGTGGTTCCCCCCACAGCAGACTGCTCTGCCTCTGGATCTCCTTGGGAAGTGGGACCAGGCAAAGGCAAGGGTTTGCTGGTGCAGCTTCTTTGAGCTCTGACGTGCATTGTCCCTGCCTGTGCCCCCACCCTCCTGCTCATCCCCCCTGCACAAGCCAGGCTGCAGAGCCAAGCCCTGCTGTGCCCACGGGTCTGGGCAGGCAGACGAGCTGGGCTGGGTTTCCTGTGCCCTGAAATCCCACACAGATCAGCTCCTGTGGCCTGAAATCCCACACAGATCAGCTCCTGTGGCATCCTGTGTGCTCCTGCTTTCCCTGAGCCTGCTGTCTGTGCCTGGTGTCCTGCTGCTGTCCAGCTGGGGTCTCAGCAGAGAGCACACTCCTGGAGCTCTGGGAGCCGGGAGCTGGAACTGCTGCCTGATGTCTGCAAGTGGAAGCTGCATTCTGCTAGGAGATCCCATCCTCCCTGCACAGTCCTGGCCCTGCTCTGCCCCGGTCATGAGCTCTGGAAGGCTCGTGGCAGGCAGGAAAGTTTTGCTTGTGGAGCAGAGCTCAGCCGGGTGAACTTCCCATGAACTCGAAGTTTCTTTGGCTGTTTTCTTTGCTGATGATGCAGTCAGGTCAGGATCCAGGGACCCAAGGCTGCCTTCCTCGTGCACCAGCATGATCACCTCATCCTTCTGAAGGACAGGGGCAGCTTCAACCTCTGCTCTCTGTGACCAGGGGCAGGACCAGGGAAGGGCTGGAGCTGTGCCAGAGCAGGGTTAGGCTGGATCTCTCACCAAGGTTCTTCCCCAGAGGGTGCTGGCACTGCCCAGGCTCCCCAGGGAATGGGCACAGCCCTGAGGCTGCCAGAGCTCCAGGAGTGTCTGGACAATGATCTCAGGCACAGGATGGGATTGTGAGAGTGTCTGTGCAGGTACAAGAGTTGGACTTGTGACCTTTGTGGGTCCCTTCCAGCTCTGGCAGCTTCAGGATTCTGTAATTGTTGGTGTCCAGGCAGGAGCACCAGCAGACAGGTGGAGCTGTTCCTGTGTTACACTGGGACTGTGCTGTTGTAACTTTTGCTCTCCCTCATCCCAGGGGATGGTGGGCACCCAATCACAGCACCGGGGCCTTAGTGGCCTGCTCAGGGTCACCCAGGTGGCATGTGAGAGAGTTAAATCCCCCTCCCCATGATGCTCCCACACTTTACCTGGAGATCAGTCTTGCTACCTCCCTTGTCTGCATTCAGAAAAATTGAGGTAATGGAGCAAGGGAATCCCTCAGGGCTGAGAGCTTGTTGGGCTAGTGGGGGGAGAGTGTGATTGCAGCATGAGCCACCCGTGTGAGCACAGGACAAGCTCTGGCACCCTAGGCCAGTCAGGGCTTTCCCAGATCCATGAGCAGCCTGGCCCTGAGGAAACTCCTGCAGCACGTGTGAAAAGCAGTGAGGACCATGGTGGGAAGAGCTGGGTGTCTGAGGGTGTCCCCACCCCTCACCTCACTGCTCAGGGGATGAGGAGGGGCAGGAAGGAGGCAGCAGCACCCCCATGGTTGGGGCCACCAGCTCTGGAGATGTTTGCCAGCCTCTTGGAGGGGCCCAAGCTGGCCTCAAAGGTCCTGCTTGGTGTAACTGTGTGAGCAGGTATGTCCCAAGGCTTTGAGAGATCTGGGAGGTGCTGTCTCCTCTCGCCCCCCTGCACCTCCCATCTCCAGGGCCACCTGCAGCCATTGGCTCCTTGTTCTTTTGAGCTGCAGGGAGTCAACCCTGTGAGCTGCATGGAGGGGCAAGCTCACCCTTGGTAGGGCTCTACAGCACTTCCCAGTGGAAATTTGTTTGCTTTAACCTTTGCCAGGCTTTAACTGTTTGGGCTGGATTGTTCCATGCTTTTCTGCCTCAGGCTGAACTTTCTCATTTTTTTTTCCTCTCTATTTATCCCATTTTTCAGCAGAAGGTTGGGGAAAAAGGTAGCTTAGCCAATTTCTTCTTTTTTTTTTCCTCCTGTGTCTTTGTTTGAGGACTTCTGGTGTCTCCACTCTTTGAAAAAGAGACGTGAAATTTGGCAGAGATGATGCATTCCTGCTGGAGATCAACATGGATTTGGTCAGATTGTTAGCTACTGGAAAGCATGGCTGGGCATGCCTGGAGGAGCTCCTCAGGGGCCAGCTGCTGGTGTCCCCATTTGCAAAGGGACTCTGGCCACTCTGTGTCCTCCTGTCCCTTTCTCTGGGGACACCTCCTTGCCCACACAAGTCCAGGTCAGGAGTGGTGGCTGGAGGAGCTGTTTCCCAGTAACAAGTCTCAAAAGCAGTTTACCCAAACCAGTGTTGTCCCTGTGCCCATTTCCCATGCATGGCACTCACTGTGGGTATCACCTGCCTCTCACCCTCAGCAGAGAGAAGGAGCAGAGCTCAGGCCAGCTTGGGGAGTGCCTTGTGAGGGGAGGAGATGCTGAGGAAGCCTCCTGTCAGGTGAGACCTGTAGACCTGCCTGTCCCATGGGTGAGCTCAGCAGCATCACACCTGTGCACAGAGGAACAGAATCACAGGATTGTTACAGCTGGGAAAGACCTTCAAGGCCATCAAGTCCAGGCTGAGCTGGTCCTGGTAGCTAGAGGTTTGACCTGGTGCTCCCTATGGTTTTAAAAGTTGCTCTTTTATATGAGTGGAAACTTTTTCTAATTGCTATCCTGGGGGCTTTGGAAATTCCTCCACAGACTCCCTTATCTTCAGCTGGAGTTTCTGTACTTGAAGGTACCTCAGAGCTTTCTGCAGAGAGAGGAATGACACATGAGCTGGGAAATCTCTGGTCTGATGAAGGAGCATGCAAGCCCCAGCTGGGAGGAGGCCCTGCTGGTGGTTACTGTCCCCTGTTAGTGTGGTTACAAGAGTGCTTGGGCCCTCGTAGGGTGTTTTCTAGCAAAATGGTGGAAAAAAACCCAAACAACTGTCTTCTCCTCTTGGGCTGCAGGCTTTGGACCCTGACTCCATGGAGATGCTGTTGTAGCTGTGTGGCAGTGGCCCAGCCCCTGTGGTGTAGCTCAGGAGCTGGGTGGTGCTGGCATGAGAGCAGCCCCAGGGCAGTGTGGTGGGGTGGGCAGAGAAGGTCCCGGTGGGTTGGGCAGGGAGCTGATCCGGAGCAAGCCGGGAGCAAATCCCGGCACGAAGCTGTGCCAGGCAGGGGTTTGCCAGGCTGGGGATGGCAGATCTGGGGTGTCTGTCCTTGGTAGCCGTGCCAGGACAGTCTGTGGGCAGGGCTGGCGTGCTCAGCTGCTGCTGGCTCCTGCTGGGCGCCTTCCAGCGGGAATCGGGCTCTGGCCCCAGTAACATTTACCAGCTGGGCAGCAGCTCTGGAGCCGGCTGTGTGCGTTTGTCTGCTCTTCCATTGTCACTTGGCCCATGTCTCCTCCTCCCCGCCGAGATCAATGGCTGCGGGCTCCCTTTTGTAACCCCTTTGGGTGCAGCTCTGGAAGCCTTTCAGCCTGGTTTCCATCAGAGTGCTGGTCCCATCCCACTGGATGTCTTGTGTGGGACAATGGAATGGAGGTGGGTTTCCACCAGAAGAAACATCCCGGTGATGGGTTGGAGGACTGGGAAGTACAGGTGGGATGTAGGTGGCTGAGGATGGAGCTTGGCCATAGGCGTGGGGGAGCGAGCTCAGGGGACCTCCAGAAGACCTTCTTGGGCCATTTTTGTATCGTTTGGTGGCTCTGGGAAGAGGTGGCTCCCGCCAGGTGGCACATCCTGGTGGCACGTCCTTGCTGGGGGCGCCAGGTGGCGCAGGAGGTTAAAGGATTTGGTTCTCTGCAGGGCTGGGTGCAGCTGGATTGCCTCTCACTGCTGTGATGAGTCTGCAGGTCTCAGCCCCCAGCATGCAGAGCTGTGTCCCCGTGCCAGGCCAGCCTCAGACCTGGGGCAAGGCAGTGGTGATGGGGCTCTCTGGAGCCCTGTTTCCAGCAGAACCAGGAGCTGACCCGGTCTTTGAACTGTAGTGGGGGCTCTGAGTGTGGACCCCACCATGCCAGGGAAAGGTACAGCCATGTGGAGGAGCCAAACTTGGAGGGAGAGCCCTGGTGGTGTCAGGAGAGTGAGGAGACAGTGGAACCTTACCCTGGAGTGAGACTTTGACAAAACCCATGATGTCCCTCTGGCACAATCTCAAGCTTGGACACACACAGGTGAGTGCTTCTTCCTGGCTCTTGGAAGGTGCCAGGTGTCTTGGTGGGGTGCAGGTACATGGCAGCAGCCCTCACAGCAGCTGGGACACTGCCATCCTAGCCCCCTTCCCTCTGCCATTGCAACAGCCACTGGCCCATGGGCTCTGCCAGTGCCCTGCCCTGCTTCCTCCTCTGAAGTGTGTGTCAGGACCCAAGGAAGGGGACAGGACTAGGCTTGGGTGCGTGTGACTTTGCATCCCTTCTCACTCCTCCCGGTATGCCAGCTGTGCCCTGGGCATCTCTGTGCTGAGCATTTCCCTCCTGCTCCTGTTGGATCCAAAGTGGGTCCATGTGAACCCACAGGGATACTTTTTCTCCCTTCCTTTGCCTTCAGTGATCTTTGATTTCAGTTGTGGTATGACTCAGCTCCTGCATTTGATCCCCTGGAGCAGGGTTTGCTCTCATGTAGCTGTGGCAGATCCGGCGGGATAGGGTTTCCTCCTGACAGAGGGGCAGCGAGTGCCCACGGCTCATCTGCTTCCCCATGCTGAAGTCTTGTTTGACCTCCAGTGGCTTGGAGGTATCTCAGAGAGCTCTGCTGACCTGGGCTTGTGAGATCCTGGCAGGACAGGAGTGGAGCAGAGCTGGTGCTCTCTGTTCCCTCTGTCTGCCTGTCCACCCATCCCTACCTGGGAAGGTCTGGCTGATTGCTGGTGCTGGAAGCATCAGGTGCATTTGGGTGTGGGGCTGAACACATGTGAGTGTGGGACATGGTCAGTGGAAGGTGACACCACACAGTTCCCATGAGGGGCAGTCTGGGCATTGACTTTTAGGTCCTGTCCCTTCTTGCTGCCTGTTCCCTGAGAGCAGCTCCAGTCTGGAGCAGCTCCTGACTCAGCAAGGAGCAGTCAGCAGTGGTGCTGAGCTCCCTCTGGGGTGCTGGGCTCCTTTTCTTAGGGGGCCAGGCAAGCACAAGGTCACAAACCCCTGCAGAAGTTTGCAAGAAATAGGGGTTTACAAAGTGCAGGGATTTGCTGGGCACAGATATTTGTAGAACATGGATTTGCAGGGGACAGGGGTTCACAGGGGACAGGGGTTTGCAGGGTAGCTGCAAGCTTCCACCAAGCCTGGCCCCAGGGCTGTGTGCTCGGCTCTTGGCACCAGAGTTCTGGCTCTTTCTGCCTCCTCCCTGCCGGTGCCAGGGATTTTGGGTGGTCACAGGGCTGTGATCACAACCAACACTGCCTGTTGCGTCGTGGGTACCCTGACCACACTGGACTTCCCCAGGAACTTTGATCATGACTCAGGGCAGCCTGTCCTGCTCTGTCCTGTCTCCATCAGGTTCCAGTTAAAACCAAATGCATTCTCCAGCCTAAGCTGCACAGCCGTTTGAGCCCTTCCAAAAATGAAACAAATACCCACGGACTGCAATTCGAATTGCAGCTCAATTAGGGCTTGTTCCCAATGCGATCATAAAACCTCCAGTACGAAAACAAACAACCCAACCAAACCACATCCAAGCCTGACAGCATCCTCTGGAATGCCTTTAAAATAACAAGGAGGGCAGAGGAAGATGAAAGCAGTGTGGCCAGTGGGAAGAAGGCTCTTTGGCCCTGGGGGGCAGCCGGGGGTGGGCTGAGCAGGTGTGGGGCAGGGCAGTTTGGGATGGGGAGGACGCAGAAGTTATGGGTGGGATGGACGCAGGCTCGATGGGTGCCATGGAGATGTGGGCCAGCGTGGAAGTGATGAGCACGACAGAAATGGGGCCCAGGACTGGGCTGTTCACAGGAGGATTTCACAGGGCGAGGAAGAGGAAGCTGTAGAGGTGGTTTGGAGCGTGTGGCTGTTCCAGAGAGCTCCGATGTGTGAGCAGGGCGGGGGGACCGGCGGCTGGAATGCGTGTCCCGCGTAACCCTGGCTTGCACCGCGTCCAGCCAGTCTGGTGCCGCGGTTCGGGTTTCACGGCGGACTTTAAACCCGGCCTTATTTAGCGTGAGCCTCGCCGGCCTGTCAGGGAGGGGAAGCCGCAGCACAACTAATAAAAAAAGCCAAACAAAAACAATGTAATTAAAGAGACTCAGCACTGTGTGTTCCCATAGCAAGAACATTTACCCAAGACTTCCTTGCTCAGATACTTAATGTCAAGCGGCAATTAAAGGCTGGCTTTGTGGCGAGGCAGCGAGGAAGGTTTGCCCTGGCTGGGAGCTGGAAGCCCGCCTAAGCCATGCCCGGTGCTGTGCCGGTGGGCAGGCACCGCTTTTGGCACTGGGAGGGGCCCCAGGGACACGGGTGGGTCACACGGGGATGCTGCATCCCGAGCTGCAGCCCCTGAGCCCCTCCAGCCAGAGATGCCCTCAGTCCGTAATGACAGACCCACTCAGCTCCATCCCCACAGAAGTTTGGCAGTGCAGAAGCAGAAAAGTGAATTTTCTGTGGATTTTCTAGGTAAGAACCTCTGGGCAGGCCATACAGGAGCTCTGCTGAGGTGAATCCTTGTGAAAACAGTAAAATCAGTAGAGTGGACTGGGTATAGAAGCTTCCAGCATCTCCTTCCTGACACAGATCTGTGGATGGAGACTGAAATGCTGAATCTCCTCCCTCGAGGGATGGTTTGGGGTGCCTGGAGCCAGGCTAGGATGCCAAGAGCCAGACTGTGCCCATTGGTGCCCGTTCCCTGCAGCCCAAGGTGGTGCTCATGGGCTGCTGTTGTTGCCTGGGCTGGTGAGGCAGTCACTGTGCCATGTCCCTGAGCACAGTCCCAGGGAGAGGTGCCCCCATGCCCTGGCAGTGCTGCCTGAGCTGGGGGTGCAGGGGGTGCCCATGCATGGGACAGTGGCACTTTGTGATGGCAGCACTCACCTGGCAGCAGTCCTGTCCATGATGGCAGATGTCACAGGGACACTGCAAGTGAAAGTGATTTGGGGTACATTTCAATGGGTATTGAAACACAAGATCCTTCTGGTCTCACTTTTAAGCAGTGATCAGGAGGTCCAATTAAAAAAATAAAGAAAAGCAAGAAGTGGCAGCATTGTTGTGTTGCAGCAGAGTTTGCTCAAGCATCTCTGGTCCCTTCCTCCCCAAAGGCACTGCTGGGCCTGCAGCAGTGGGGTGTTTTATGGGACACTGTCAGCAAGTGATCTACTTGGTTGGCTCTGACCTTCTCTCGGAGTCCTGAAGTCTCCGTCTTTCCCAAATCCAGCCTGTGATTTAAGAGGGAGATGCAGTGGGGGTGAGGCTCTTGGGCAGGCTCTTTTGTGCTGTGCCAGGGGACATGGCTGTGCCTCAGGCGGACACTGCTGACCCCAGCTGGCCCTGTGGTGTGGGATCTCATGTGTCCAGCCTGTGTGAGTCCCTTCTGCCATAGCTGGGTAAGGACTGGACCCAGGAGGGGGAATGGGGGGGGATCCTTGCCTTGCTCCCCAAAGGGTGCAAAACCCTTCTGATTTGGGGAGTAGCCTGGATGGGAGTGCTGAGAGGGGAAGTGCTCCAAGGGGGAATACTCCTTTTCATCCTCTGGAGAGCTGCAGGGTGCTGGGCACTGCTGGGTATTGCAGTCTCACCCAGGATATGGATTTCTTGTGGGCACTGAGCTGCTGGGAGTCAGCTCCATTTCAGACTGTGCTGCACCAGGGTGGGCTCTGTGTCCAGGGGATGTTCTCTGCTGCCACAGGCCATGAGCTCCTCAGGCAGCACAGACACAACACAGTGTGCCTGGCATGGGGAGAGCAGGCTGTTCAGGCAGCTCTGCACTGACAGGGCCTGAGCTCCTCTGAGCATTGGGATCTAATAGCACTGGGCTTCTGGGGCACCAGTAAAAATGTCCTGGCAGGAGCAGCATCTATATAAGTTAGTTGTTATTGCTAAACAAAGAGGCATGCTCGCTTCAGCTCCACTCAAAACAAACCCAGCAGGTTTGCCAAGTGAGGAGAAAAGAGAAAAGCTGGAGGAAACAACAAACAAACAAACAAAGTCTGCTTTGGTGCCTTTCCCTGGAGCCAGGTTTCAATAAGCAAGTGCGTTTTCTAGGCACACAGATGTTTCCATGGAGCAGGAGTGTATTGCTCCATGTCTGCATGGCCAGGTCACTGCACTGCACCTAAATGCCTTGGTGGTCTGCACAGCCCAGGAGGGTAACTGCTGTGCCTGCTGCTCCATGAGTCCTATTGCCTTGCAGGGATGCTGACCATGGCATTTGGTCCTAGTCCTGAGCATGCTTTGTGGTGGGTTATGAAATCCCACTCTTTGGAAGGGCTCTGCTACTCATGTTCCATTTTTAATCCAGCCTCTATTTTGCCAGTCATGAAAAATTGCTTATGCTTGGGCAAAAAGAGTGGAAAATGCAAATGCATCAGCAGCTCCTCTTCATGTCAAATGTGCATTTATTTTTCCTATCCCCGTGGCTGTAGAGGAGCTGCTCAGTGTTGGTCTCTGCTGTTGAGTGTTGGTGTCTGTCCATGACCATAGTTGTGAGTTCCTGCTGCAGGGGGGTGAGCATGTCCCTGGACTTGGGTCAAGTATATTCAGGTGTGGAGAGACCTCTCACACTCAGATTTTTTCACTCAGGAAACACCTGTGTGTTGATCTTGCCACTTGCTTTCATAGGATTATAGTCATGGAACAGCTCAGGTTGGAAGGAACCCTAAAGCCCACCCAACTACACCCCTGACATGGGCAGGGACACCTTCCACTGTCCAGGCTGATCCAGCCCCATCCAGCCTGGCATGGGCAACTGCCAGGGATCCAGGGGCAGCCACAGCTGCTCTGGACACCCTGTGCCAGGGCCTGACCACCCTCCAGGGAACAATTCTGCCAAATATCCATCCAGCCCTGCCCTGTGCAGTGGGAGCCATTCCCTATGTCCTGTCCCTCCATCCCTTGTCCCCAGTCCCTCTCCAGCTCTCCTGGAGCCCCTTTATGCCGTGGAAGGGGCTCTTGAGGTGTCCCTGGAGCTTATCTTCTCCAGGTGGGCACCCCCAGCTCTCCCAGCCTGGCTCCAGAGCAGGGGGCTCCAGCCTTGGGGAATGGTTCAGGGGAGCATCCCTGGCATCTGTGCTAATGCACCACTGAATCACGTGCCTGCTAAGCTTCAGCAAATCTGATCACAATCCTCTTCTGCTCCCAGTACCACCCCTTGTCCTTTGATAGCCATCAACACCTCTCATCACCCATCCTCCAGGCCTCCCTTTTTTCTCATACATGGAGCCCTGCTGCTTCCTTGTTTGCGCATCAGGCTGAGAATGGTGGGAGCAGCCCCCTGGAGTGACAGCCATGCTCACTGACCCCAGGGGACACCCTCCCACTGTCCCAGGCTGCTCCCAGCCCCATCCAGCCTGGCCTTGGGACTGCCAGGGATCCAGGGGCAGCCACAGCTGCTCTGGGCACCCTGTGCCAGGGCCTGCCCACTCTCATGGTAACAAAATTTCTTGCTTTATGTCTGGTCTCTGACCTGTTGGCGGGTTTTGGCCATTCCCAGATACCCTCTGGGCCGGGGGTGGGTCTCGGGCTCTGTGATGGGCACAGCAGCCCTGGTCTGTCAGGAGCTGCTTCTCAGCTGGTAGATTCAGAGGGGCTAAGCCCTTCAAACAAAATGCCCTTAAAATCAAGGAATTGCAACAATTATTAACACTTTTTACTAGGCCAAGATCTGCAGTGTTGCAAACATTAACATTCCGAATATCCATAAACACATTATAAACTACCCAGTGGGATTTGTTTGTGTTGATGCTGAAGGGAAAAAAATGAATGTGCCTTATGCTCATCATCCTCCTGTGCTTTAAAAAAAAAAACAACCCACCTCTATTGCATTGGTTCCTGAGACAGAATCATAGTTAGAATCACTAAGGTTGGAAAAAAACATTTAAGATCATTAAATCCAACAATTAACCCAGCACTGCAAGGGCCACCACTAAATAATGTCCCAAGTGCCACATCCACATGGCTTTTAAATCCCTCAAGAGATGGTGACTTCGCCATTGCCCTGGATAGCTGTGCCAGTGCCTGACCACCCTTTGAGGGGTGAAATTTCCTCAGTACCCAATCTAAACCTCCCTGACACAACTGAGGCTGTTCCTCTCATCCCATCCCTGTTCCCTGGAGCAGAGCCTGACCCCCCCCCCACCCTCGGCTGTCCCCTCCTGTCAGGGGTTGTGCAGAGCCAGAAGGTTCCCCCTGAGCCTCCTTCTCTCCAGGCTGAGCCCCCTTCCCAGCTCTCTCAGCATCTCCTGGTGCTCCAGCCCCTTCCTCTGCTCTGTTCCTTCCCTGGACATGCTCCAGCCCCTTCAAGGCTTTCCTTGTTATGGGAGGCCTAGAGCTTTGACCCAGGCAGATCTGACCAGTCCCAGCTCACCCTTCCACAGACCCTCAGCCTCTTCCATGAAGAGGGTGATGTAGTTTATTTGTGTGGGTTTATGGCACTGCCAGCCTGATGTCCACATCACCTCCCTGATGGTCACAAACAGATCCCCCATGGCCTGAGAGCTGAACTGCTGGGGCAGGCAAAGCACTCGTCCCATCCTTGCAAACTGCAGCACAATAATTAGCAGCAAGAACCAATTGTGGCTGGGATAAATTTAGTTTGGCTACACTGAAACTCTTCAGGCAGAGGAGGTGGGATGTCCTCCCACACCTCCCTGCAGGATGGAGCTTTGCTGTGGGTGAGCTGGTGTTGGCTGGTCAGCCCCTGAGGGCAGGACATCTGTAGGTGTTGTTTTCAGCTATCAGTTGCTCCAGGGCAAAGTTTAGCTCTAGATAAATCAAGACCATTTCACTGAGTCCAGATGACTCATAACCACAGGGCAGGAAACTCTTTTATCTTGGGGGCAGCTGGTTTAATGTACATAGATGTTCACTCCTGAGCACTGAATAATTTCCATCTCTTTACTTCTCATTAAAAGCAAATCAGAGAAGGGAATACAGTGAGAAATTTCTCCCTCTCTCTGCTTCTGCCATCTCTGAGAGAGCTTCCTCCCAGCTGTGCAGTCTGCCTGCACTGGGTCATTTGTTGTGTATTTTAATTGGCAGAACAAAGGACTTTCTCTCCAAAGCACCACTCCATTTTAAACCCTGATTCTGCAGGCACGAATGGAGCATGGATCTGTTACAACATGGTCTGCTCCAGCTTCTGAAGAGGGAAGAGCATTCTGTGTGGGAGAGCATTGTTGTCTCCTTTGAAGAAGGGGAGCTGCAGTGGAATTTCCACATCTTGTTGATGAGCCTGCTGAAAGAGCCACCTTCACCTCTGAGCAGCAGCTGGAGGTGGAGAGGAGAGAGAAGAACTTGGGCAGCAGGGAAAACACAAGAGAAAGGGCAGGGTTCTGCTGGAGAACCTCTTGAGAGAGTTCTCTATCCTACGTGTAAAGCCAGGCTGTGCTTTGCATCTCAGGCTTCACCTGAGGGTCAGGACCTGCCTTCCTGCCTCTTCCTGCCAGACCAGCTCTGCTCAGTCACAGGTGGCTTTTCTGTCATCTCTGGGCACCAGTGACAGCAGAGCTGTGCTGCTGTTGTGCCCCTGTGTCTTCTGGGGTGCTGTCCCTGCCCTCTGCAGAGCTGTGTGTGCTGTGTGAGAGCCCTTGGCATGAGGAGCTCTCAGGAAAGGCTGTGCCAGGAGCTGCTCCCTGTCCATGATGACACATGGTGTGCACAGGCTGGGGACTTCTGAGCCTGGAGCACACCATGGAGCTCTGCAGAGCCAGGCAGGTCCTGGAGACTGCAGGACTGGTCTTCCAGCCCTTCCTTGAATTGTGCATGTCTCTCCCAGCATGGTGACATGTTCCTGGGTGCAGATCCCTTCCTCCACACCAGAACCAATAAGACTCTGCTGCTTAAACTCACCCACTCCCACATGGCTGCTCAGGGGTATTTTGCCACCTGAAGTGACAAAAACACCTGTCTGCTTTTGCAAATGGGCCTTTGATTGGTGTGCTTGGTGCTAAGTGTCTGATCCATGAAGCCCTGTGTTCAGATAATGTCCATTCCTGGAGCAGCCCAGGGCAGCATCTTGACGCTGTGGCTTGGGCCACGCTGGAGATCTCTAAATGCTCAGGCTGAAGCTGGTGAGATGAATGATTGCCAGGAGCCTCCACAGCATTTTCCACTCTTAAATTTCACAGTAATAAAAGGTAAAATCATTACAATCCTTCTGCAACCCACTGTGCCTCATCTGAAATGAGGATGACAAAGAGTGCAGAGCAAGGGGTTGTTAATATCCTGTCTCCCAATTATGGCTTTATAAACATCCTTACCACAGGCACAGCCTCGCTGAAGTGTTTGGGCATGACCTTCAGCCAAATGTCATGCCTTTGTCACTTGATATTTAACCAATAAAGCAAGGGAGGAAGACCTTGCCCCTAAATACCTGACCTTATACACAGGGGGATGGAGTCAAAACTGAGAGAAACTGTGTGAAGTGTAGCCATGCTGAATTCTCCTTAGACCTGGTGCTCCTCTCTGGGAACTGTGCCAGAGCTCCAGAAAGAAGGGGATCAGATGTTTGATGCAGTGGAAACTCCATAGGGGATGACTCATGGGCAAAAGCCCCACACAGCAGCAAGGCCACACTCACACCAAAGCAGGGGGTTTTGACTGGTGGGATGAGGTCTTGATGGAGACAGGAAGGTCCTGGCTGCAGGGAGAGGGACAGCTTCCACTCTGGAGGGCCCCAGAAAAGACACCAGCTTTGCTTGTGACTTGTAGATACTGAAAATAAGAATCAAAATCATGTCCCAAAGGCAGGGCATTGGAACTAGATGGTCTTCAAGGTCCCTTCCAACCCAAACCAGTCTGTGGTGTTATAATCAGAGAGGAGAAAAGATTTTGTAAGTTAATGGATGGAGAAGGTAACGAGTGGCTGTAGAGCCTGAATCTCTTGGTGAGCAGAAGACTGGGGTCATCAGGCCCTGACATGGTCTAGATGCCCTTAGAAATGGCCCTTAGTGCTCCCTGCTCCCACTTCACTTCCAGAGAGTGCCCTTTGCTGCAATGACAGCTCTGAGAAAACATACCAAAAGAGGCTGAGGGATGGTGGCAAGTGCAGGACATGGGTTCCTGTAGAAGGGTGGGTGTGGGGAGGGTACATGAGGCTGTGCCAAGCCAGCAGTGATGGACAGCACTGGGGGCTGCCAGGCCCTGCATCCTGCACTACTGAGGGGCTGGGCATCCCTGGGTGGGTCAGCCCAGCTCTGTAGGGGCTGGATGGTGGAGACTGGTGTGGACAGATTGCCCTGGTAAGATAGATCCAGACTACTTGTAGAGCTGAGCAGCCTGAGGTTGCTTTGGGCATCCCAGCTTGTGTCTGGAAGGAAATTACTTACCTGCAGGGATCATATGAGCCCCTTGGCACCCCTGCAGGGCCAGAAGCAGTGGTGAGGGAAGGAACAGATGTGCGAGGGCATTGCAGGCACTTTGCAACTGCTCTCAGGAGCAACGGGTTCTTCTGATTCCTGCCTTGGTCCTGACGATACAGATGTGCCTCTGCCTTGCTGGCACATCCTCCATGCCTTTTTCCTTGGCTTTTCCCCAGGTCATCCTCCCCTAAAATGACGCAGCAGATGCGGGACCTACAGCTGGCACAGGCCAGGAAGCCACCGGGCCCTTCCTCACCAAATGCAGCCAAGAGGCTTTACCGAAACCTGTCCGGGAAATTCCGCGTCAACTACACCTCCTTCGATGAGGGCAGCCTGGGGGCACGGGCCGACAAGGACAAGCTCCGCAAGTCCTACCTGGTCAGTGCCTGCTGGCACACGTGGGGACAGAGGGACCTGCCCAGATGGGGACAGAGGGACCTGCCCAGTGACTGCTGGCCCTGCCCAGATGGGGACAGAGGGACCTGCCCAGTGCCTGCTGGCCCTGCCGAGATGGGGATGGAGGGTCTGCATGGGCTGAGGGTCCCTGTGTGGGTGGTGCTGGAACCTGGGTGAGAGCACAAGAGTGCATTGAGTGAAGCTGTAGCAAGTTCATTTGGAGCTGGTCCAGGTGTTTGCTTGGCATCATCATGATGCGTCAGCAAAGAGTTGATACTCCCATGCCTTTGGAGGGGGGCACTCTCTCCCTGATTGGGTTCATTGGGTGCTAGTGAGGGTCCAGGGTGTTTGGAGGGATGGAGGAGGGTGCCCTGCACTCAGCCCAGCTGCATTTCTCCTTTCACCCAGTTCCAGAGCAATGCTGCCCTTTTTGAGGCCGTGGAGCTGCAGGATCTTGACAGGGTGCAGGAGATGCTGAAGCACTACAGCCCTGAGGAGCTGGACCTCAACACCCCCAACAGCGAGGGGCTCCTGCCCCTGGACATCGCCATCATGACCAACAACGCTCCCATCGCCAGGGCCCTGCTGCAGGCGGGGGCCAAGGAGAGCCCACACTGTGAGTTGGCACAGGGAGCTCAGGTGATGTGCTGTAACACTGCGGGGGGGCAGTGGGGCAGCACACATTTGGATGCAGGGGGGGGAGGCGATCACGGGCACTGGGAGACTGCTGCGGGCTGCGGCAGGGCTCCAGGGGAACCGTGCACTGCAGTGCAGCCCAAGGACCAGCACATGGAGGAGAGGATGGGGTCTCAGGGCGGGATTCATTGGGCGATGAACTACCCCTATCTTACTCCCTTACCCACCCCCTTCTCCCCTGGCCCTGCCGCCCCCCCGCAGTCGTGAGCCTGGAGAGCCGCTCGCTGCACCTTTCCACGCTGGTGCGGGAGGCGGAGCAGCGCGTCAACGAGCTGATGGCACAGGTGGTGAACGAGGCGCCCAGCGCCGACTGCTCCGAGAAGGAGAAGCAGCTCAAGGCCTGGGAGTGGCGGTTCCGGCTTTACAAGCGCATGAAGACAGGGTTTGAGCATGCCCGTGAGTGACCAGCAGCGCTGGGGCTGTCCCTGCGCGGGGGAGTGGGGCTGCACCTTCTGGCCAGGACTTGCAACGGGTGCCTGGAGGGGAGAGCCTGTTCCATCAGGGAATATGTCCCTGGGGCCAGGGAAGGGCCCAAGAGGGACACGGGCAGGGTCAGAGCACCCATCTTCACTACAGCAGTCCCTGTGCTCTCTGTCCCAGGAGTGCCAGATGCCCCAGCAGCGTCCAGCTCTCTGTGGCCAGCAGCTCCCTTGCAGGTGACCTTCTGGGAGCCCCTGAGTGTCAATTCGGCCGTTGTCACCAAGTACAAGGGTAAGGAGCAGGATCCGGGCAGCAGGGCAGTGTCACCCAGCCACAGCAAGTGCCTTGCACCCCATGTCAACACAACAGAGCCATGGGCAGTGCTGCCAAGCCTCAGCTGGGCCCCTCTATGCTGGGGCACAGAAGAAGCCAGCGCTGCTGGCACCCTGGCCACCACTCAAATGCTCTGAGCTAGACCAAACATCATCCTCCACAAGGGAAAACTTGGGGTGTCATTTGTTGGCTGCTCCCTCGTCCTGCACACTGGGAAGACTTTGTTGTCCTGCACCCCTCATCCACTTAAACTAAATATTTTGGCTTCTGGAAGAATTTCTTCCATCCTCCACTTCTGAGCACAAAATTAAAGGTGCTGACCCCATTTATGTGGCTTGGTGAAGACAGCAGCTCCCCATGATCTTCCCCACTATGAATCACCTTTTCCCCTGCCTTCACTCCACTGCCTCCCCCCCTGTGCTGTCTACAGTCCCCCTGCAGCTGCTGTCTGTGACATGCTGCCCCAGCCCTGGTGGCCTGTCCCCAGTGCAGGGCCTCATGGCACCCTGGGGTCTGTCTCCTTGCAGTGGAGTGGAGCTGCTCCCCCAGCTTCTCACCGCTGCTGGGAGAAGCCGTGATCGACAAGCTGAAGGAGCTGCACTTCACCATCCAGGGGCTGGTGTCGGTGAGTGCCAGGGGTGCCCACAGTGGCAGGGCTCAGCAGGGAGAGTCCCACAGCTGGGAAAAGCCACAGGCCATGGTGCAGCCCATGGGGTGGGGATCAGGCACTAGCACAGGCTGCCCAGGGCAGTGGTGAGTCATCATCCCTGGAAATGTTCAAAAGATGTGCATTTGGTACTTGAGGACATGATTTAGTGATGGCCTTGGCAGTGGTTGGAGTCATGCTCTTAGACGCCTTTTCCAACCTTAATGATTCTTTGTTTCTATGATGATTCTGAGCAGGAACATAGGGCTGTGCTGCGTGCCATGGGCACAGCCTGGGCACAGCCAAGAGCATGAGGCTGGGAGAGGGTCTGTCTGTCCCCACAGCCACTGACGGGAACCTCCCTGACAGGGCGCCTGGGACTCGGCAGTGACAGGCAGAACGGGCTCATTCACCCACTGCCTGATTATCCTTCATCCCCCACCCCTCTCCTGTTCCACCCAGGCTCTTCCTGGGCAATAAATCAGTGGCTCATCCCCTGCCACCTGCACAGTCCAGCCCCAGTGCTGGAGGGGGGACCAGCCCATCTCATCTTCGGCAGCTCAGCAAGGTCATAGCTGCTGGGACTGTGGCTCCCTGCTGCTTTATCTCCCTGAGAACCACAGGAGCTGTGCCTGGGCCAGTACTGGGGACCAGGGACTGTGGTGGGATGGAGCTGAGGATGGGAACATGGGCAGATGCTGGGATAAGAGGTCACCCTTACCAGGGGTAGGCAGGCAGGGAGCACTGATTCGAGGAGCAGAGAACACCCTTGATGGGGTGAGAGGGGCTTAGACACAGCATGAGTGCTGAGCCCAGGAGCACTGTCGAGGCAGGAACTGTGCTCAGTGTGGCAGGAGGGGCTCGAGCAGAGCCTGGAGCAGCATTGCTGCAAGGAACTGCTCCAGGCCCATCAATCACACTCTCAGAGCTGCCTCACAGGCTCCTGTCGCCTTCATAAGTGCCTGGAGGCCTGGTAACATCTGTCAGCTTGACTGAGCTTTAATCAGAGGCTTTAATCACTGTCACTGTGCTACAAGTCCTTGACAGTGCTGTGGCAGCTCCCCATCTCCAGGGGATCGCCAACATCCCAATCCACAGAAGCATGAGTCTTTCAGGCTGGAGCATCCCTGGTGATGGGCATTTGCAATGTCCAGCCCTTCCTCTGGGTGCCCCAAACCCACCCAGCAGAGTCACAGGGATTCTCTAGTATCTCATAACAAGGACTTGGTGCAGGAGGGGGTTAAGAACCAGTGACCCGGGCTGTGGGCTCCCAGTTGAGTGCCTTGTGGTGTACTGGAGCAGTGGCCTGGGGAATCCTCCTTGCCTCACCTGCCACGCCAGGAGAGGCAGGGGTGCTGAGTGTGCTGTCTCATTGCAGGGCACGGCGTATCACGTCCGCGTCTCTGCCTACAACATGAAGGGCTGGGGTCCCCCGCAAGCCTCCACGCCCCCCTTCGCCATCCCTTCCAGTGAGTACCCCCAGGGCACTGCCATGGCAGCCAGCCCTGGGCAGCAGCTCCCTGTGCCATCAGGGGTCCCTCTCACTGCTGGCATGGGACCAGCAGCTCTCTGTGCCATCCAGGGGTCCCTCTCACTGCTGGCATGGGCATCAGGAGCTGTCTGTGCCATCCAGGGTCCTCTCACTGCTGGCACTGGGACCAGCAGCTCCCTGTGCCATCCAGGGCTCCTTCTCACTGCTGGCACGGGCATCAGGAGCTGTCTGTGCCATCCAGGGGTCCCTCTCACTGCTGGCACTGGGACCAGCAGCTTCCTGTGCCATCCAGGGGTCCCTCTCACTGCTGGCACAGGGATCAGGACTCTCTGTGCCATCCAGGGGTCCCTCTCACTGCTGGCACGGGGATCAGGAGCTCTCTGTGCCATCCAGGGGTCCCTCTCACTGCTGGCACGGGGATCAGGATCTCTCTGTGCCACCCAGGGGACCCTCTCACTGCTGGCACGGGCATCAGGAGCTCTCTGTGCCATCCAGGGGTCCCTCTCACTGCTGGCATGGGGACCAGCAGCTCCCTGTGGACCCAGGGGCAGAGGCAGAATTTGGAGTCTCAGACCAGGCAGGGAGTCTGTGCCTAGGAGTCTGTGATGCTGCCTCCAGTCAACAGCTGAATTGAATTATCCTTGCCCCCTGGGAAAGGCTGAGCCATTTCAGGCCACCTGGATCAGCTCATCCCATGGAGGAAGCTGGGAGGTGGCCAAGAGCCAAGACTCAGAGTGGTGCTGGTTGGCAGGGGCCTCCAACTGTGCCACCACATGGTCTCTTTCATCCAGCCCAGACCCAAGGACCTGCATTCCCTGGCATGGAGCTGGGATGGGGTCACGAGCCCCAGCAGAGACCAGCTCTGGGCTGTCAGCACACTCCTCCCGATGCTGGCCTTGGGAAAAGTGTCAGGAAACAGCCACCCAGTGTCACACAAGGCACCCCAGGGTGCTGGGTGGAGAAGGGCCAGGAGGACTGGCTGGAAGGAGCAGCCCAAAGGGTGAAGTTCAGGACTGAGGGGGCTCCAGAATGGCCTCTGCCCCTTGTCACCAGTTCCAAAACAGGTGCCTGTGTGACATCCCTTGGGATTGGTGCTGTGAATGAGCAATGAGTAGCCCCATGGGAGGCTGAGCTTGTCCCAAGGATCAGGCCATGGGAGCACATGCTGTACCACCATGCTGCAGGCACCCAGGGAGCAGTGAGGGCACCAGGGACAGGCAGAGGTGATCAGTGATGGGTCAGAGATGTGCAGCACCATGCACAGCTCTGGCTGCAGATCCACAGAACACTGAAATCACCAAAATCCATTTTCATGTCTAGGAATGCACATAGCAGGGCACAGCTGTCCACTACCCTGGCTTTATCTTGTCCCTGTCATGTTTGCACCCACTTTAAAGCTCATTTGCCATCTCACACAGGTCACATTCCCTGTGACCAACATCCAAGTGGCATCAATTGAGTGTGGCTGAAGTGAATCAGACAGGAGTGGAGTTTATTTATTTTTATTGCCAGTAATATTTCTCCCTTCAGTGAGATCCCTCCCTGGCCCAGCAGAATATAGTCAGGCACCTCCCTGGGTGTTTTTAAAGCTACTAAAAATAGCGGCAAGTTCTAGCCAAAGTTAACAGAGCTGAACTTTCCATGGAAAACAGCAGCGGGCAGGACACGGGGTGTTTAAAGCAATTAATATAAAGCTGAGGGAGAAGAGCCTGCAGGTCTCCAGCCCTGCTCATGGTCCTGCTGCTGTCCCACAGCGGGTGGAGCTGGCAGGAGTTTATTTATGTGTTTGTCGAGGTAAGCCTAGCTCCCAGTGCTCATCTGGAGTAACTGGGGAAGACCTGGAGGAAGAGACTGGAAAGAATTTTATTTTTTTAAGGCCAGTGAAGTGCAGCAGCAACAGACAGAACCTTGTTCCTTCCCTCTGGTGTGTCCCTGCCACGCTGTGGGGTGGCCATGGGGCGCTCAGCGGAGCTGGGTGTTCCTGGGAAGAGGACAAAAGCAGCATCTCTCAGCACACCCAGCACCCACAACTGCTGCCAGGCTGTGGCACGGGGGGCACACCCAGGGGATGTGGGAGGAGGGGCTGGGAGCCCCTTTTCCCCCAGGCAGGGGGTGCAGGGGTGATGCTGCTGTGTTCCCACAGACTGGCGGGAGTTGGACGGCCGGGCGCCGCGGCGGCGGGGACAGGCTGAGGCTCTGGACCACCTTCTGGGCCAGGTGAAGACTGTCCACCAGCACTGCATTTGCCACGGTGAGCCCACAGCACAGTGCTCCAGGGAGCTGGGTGGGGGGCAGCTGAGCCCCCAGATTGTGGTGTGATCCACAGAGCTGGGATGGTGTGCAGGAACAGGGCTGTGCCGTGGATGAGCAGAGCAGGGAGGCGGCTCAGGCAGTGGAGATCTCAGCAGAGCCCTCCCAACAGGCTGGCAGCAGCTCTTCATCTCCTGCTGCAGCATCCTCTGCTCTCTGCTCCACAGAACCCTGCAAGAACCAGCCCCAGAGCAGAAAACATTCAGTCTCCAAGAGCCTGAAGCACCTCTTCCACCCTGGCAGCAAGTTTCTCAAGACCCTGAAGCGGTGAGAGGCTGGTGCAGGGGTTGGTGAGAGCCCCTGTCCCAGCAGAGCTGCCCATCCCGAGAGCTGGGGGTGCACACGGGGACTGGGGGTGCTCAGAGCAGGGTCTGCACCAGGAGTGAGCTGCTGGTGTCCGTGGAGGTGAGTCCTATGGCCAGAGATAAAAGGTTCTCTTGGTGTTGCCATTTGGACTGGCCAAGCTGTGCTGGTGCCCAGAATCCCTGCACCACTTTGAGAGTCACCTGGCATCCCACCTTGTCCAGAGCAGTGTCCCCTGCACAGTCTGCCCCATCTCTGTCCCATGTGCTGCAGGGTCATGGGCCATGGTATCTGCTGGGACATGCTGGGTTCCTGTCCCTGCTTCCTGTACCAGCCACAAGCCTCTTCTGCCACAGGCTGTTGGAGACAAGTGGAGATCTGGGGCAGGGCATCTCCTCTTCCCTCAGGAAAGGGACCACTTGGGAGATGGAGCTGGCAGCTGGGGGTAGCACTGAAGTCTGTTTTCCCTCCCATGCAGCGGCCTCTATCTGACAGCCATCTTCTACAAGGATGACAACATCCTGGTCACCCATGAAGACCAGATCCCTGTGGTGGAGATTGATGACACCTACTCCTGCCTGCTCATGCAGGATTTCCTCTGGCTTACCAAGGTGGGTGGCTGAAGGACCCTGGGCCTGGGCAGAGGGCTAGGAGTGCCAGGGTGACCCAGGCAGGCATCAGGAAACACTGCTGCCCCTCCAGCCTGGACACTGGGGCTTGGCAGTGCAGGCAGCCCATGGACTTGCTGTTTGCTGGGGTTCAGCATGGACCAGGAAACTCCCAGAGAATGGCATTTCATCCCAACCCCTGGAAGCCCAAAGATGGGTGACAGACCAGTGTCACACTGGGCAGGCTGTGTGCCAGGGCGAGTGGGCACTGCCTTTCCACAGGGATGTCAGTGGCTGTTGAACTGCTTCCCCTCAGCATCCTGCCATGGCACCTCTGCCTCTGCTGTAGAATGCACAGGGAGGTGCTGCCAGCTCCTCCAATGTCAGCAGACTTAGGGAAAGGACAGGTGGGCAGCTCAGGGCCAAATAATTTGCTGGGTGGGCCTTACCTACCGATGGAGAGTGCTTTCTTCTCCCTCCCCACTTTGGCCAACTTGTATTCAAACTTAAAGTTTCAGTCCTAGATGAAGATGGATGTCTGAGTGGACAGGCTCAGGGCTGCCCTGGAGGCATCTCAGAGCCTGTGGCACAAGATTTGTTTGCACCCAGCTGAGGGGTGTTGAATGCCTACACACATCCCTAACCCAACTCAGAGAGGCAAACAATTTCCCCAAAACCCCCTCAACTGCAGCAGCAGTGACACTCTTTGGTGTGTGCAGGTGTCATGTATGTGGGATGAGATCCTGTGGCTAAGGCAGTGTGTCACCGTGTCCCAGTCTTCCTGCTCCTGCATCCTGCAGACACGCTTCAAGATGCTGCTGGCCATCTCACAGATGCAGGTGAGGGGCAGCCTGGGAGGGGAACAAACACCTTTAGTGGGAATCTGGGGGCTGAGCTCCCTTGGGAGCAGCATGCAAATGTACCACAGTCAGGGTAAACCCGGGATCTGCTGGCCATGACTGTGTGTCCCTGCCTCATCCTCCCTGGCAGGACTCTGGCCAGGGGACAGTGAGGTGCCAGGTGTCACGGCAAGTCTCATGCAGAGGGGCTGGGGACCATCAGGGTGCTTTTCTGGGCAGACTGTTTCCAGCAGGCAGCTGCAGGCACATCCCAGCTGCCCAGGATACCTCCTGACCCTCTGCTTTCTCCTGCCTTCCCACCCTGTCGCACAGGGGCTGCTGGGCATCCAGGACCTGGGGCAGGTCTTCTTCGAGCCCATCAAAGACAAACAGGGCAACATCCTCATCGTCACCCTGAAGGAGGTGAAGACCAGCCAGACGTTTGAGAGCGTGCGCTGGGTGCCCGTCTGCAAGCTGCAGAGCAGCCGCAAGTCCGTCTCGTCCCCAGAGGAGCCCACGGCTCTGGACATGCTGCTCATCTCCGTCCAGGTCTGTGCTGGGGCTCCCCTGGGAAACACCAGAGCTCCCTGCTCCCCCTCTGCCTGCAAAGGGCACAGCAGCCAGCCTCCAAAAATCCTCTTGTTTCAAGGGGAGGCATCAAGTTGGTGCCAAATTCACCCTGGCAGCACCAGGTTGTCTTCCTGTGCTGCTCCCCTTCTCCAGCTGGTCTGGCTGTGCTGCAGCATCAGCACCAGCCCTGCTGTGAGGACTTGCTGAGTCCAGCAGTGCCTTTGTTCCCAGGACAAGCTGGCTTACCACCAGCGGAGCAGCCATGCCCTCTCCCCAGGCCTCTACCTGGGCTACTTGAAGCTGTGCAGTGCCGTGGATCAGATCCGAGTGCTGGTGCCAGAGCAGCTCCCCAACATCCTGTGCCATGTCAAGATTCGCTCCAACCCCAACATCTCCAGGTGGGATTTGCAGGGCTGCTCAGCCAGGGCAGCCAGGCTGCTCTGTCCCACCCAGGCTAACAGCATCCATCACCTCCTGCTTCAGCAGCAGCAGCATAATATTCCCTCTTATCCCTGCCATGCAGGGCTCTCAGGTACAGGGTGGGATTGTTGGGGTGTCCTGTGTGGGGTCAGGACTGAGCTGAACAATCCCTGTGGGTCCCATCCATCTCAGCATATTCTATGATTCTGATTCTACCTAGAGCAAACTACGTTCCCTCTCTACCTCCACCTCTCCCACATCTCTGGGGATGCTGCGATGTCTGGGAGAGGAACAGCCAAGCAGACACAGCTCTCAGAGTAATTGTGTCCATGTCCACCTGAGCTGCTCCCTCCTTCACCTGTCTGTCTCTGGCCTTCTGCAGGGAGGAGTGGGAGTGGCTGCAGAAGATGGCCAGTGTGGAGGAGCCTGTTTCCACAGAGACAGAGGCTGACAGGTCCCAGAACTCCTTTTTTCAGGAACTCCAAGTGGCCATCAAGGAGCTGATGACCCTGGTGAACATCCCATTGCAGGAGGTAGAGGCAGGAGCCAAGGTCTGGGGCATAGGGGGGGAATGGGGCTGTGAGTATGGTGCTGGTGGTTGCAGCAGGTGGGGAACTGCATGTCTGGACCTCCTTGTGGGGCTGGAACACCCAGATTTTAGTGCTGTGTGAACAGGTGAATGGTGAGTCTGCCTGGCCAAGGGACACTGTCCACAGAGGCTGTTTGTCCTTCCCACACTGTACCCCCAAAGCAACAACAACAAATCTGGGTCTGTTACCACTGCCAGTGGTTTGGTCCCAGGTAGAATGAGACCAGCCCAACTCTGCCCCTCCAAAGGAGTGCTGGGCTGGAGCTGCAGCCCCTGGGGCTGCATGGGGATAAACCTTCTTCCACCACGCCAGGTGTCTGCTGGGAAGCAACCCACCAGCCCCAGACACAGGCATGTGCTTCTGGCTGGGCAGCTGTGAGGGCACCTCCCTGCACATCCCTGAACCATTACTGGTGGCACATTTTTGACACCCTGCCATGGTGACTTTGACCAGAAGTTTCGAGACTTTTAGGAAAAATGAGAGAAGAGGTGATGAGATGATGCAGATGATGCCAGAAGCAAGGAGCCCATGGTTGAGTGCTGAAGCTGCAGTGTCCCCTGGCTGCAGGTGGTCCCTGCTCTGTGCATGAGGACTGGGCAGAAGCCCCACCAGGTCATGTGTGCAGCTGTTACCTGCACTGTCTTCTTGCAGGCCAAAGACTTCCGTCTGTACAGCCAAGAGGTGCTGGACTTTGGGGATCAGGTCTCCTTCCTGCTGCTGCTGCCTCCATCAGATGATGTCTGCACTGCTCCAGGCCAGAACAACCCCTACACCCCTCGCTCTGGCTTCCTCACACTGCCACTGCAGATCTTCGAGCTGGGTAAGGACAGGCAATGCCAAAACCCAACCCTGCTGGTCCCCTTGTCCTCTGAGGCCCTCCTGAGATCTGGGCAGTGGGGTGGCTGGAGTTTCCCCACTCCCTGGGGAGGAGAGATGGAGAGGTGTGCTGTCCAGGTGGACAGAGTTGCCTCTTTATCTTGGGTGGCAGGGAGGAGCCTGTAGGGCATCCACAGCATGGGACCTGATGTTTTTCATCCCCCCTCCCTCTCTTGTTTCCTCTCCCAGTTCACTTCTTCACCTATGACCGGGAGTTCATCACGCAGTACTGCCAGGTGTCTGCCCTGCTGGAGCTGGAGTCGCTCCTCTCCCAGCAGAGCCTCAGGGAGGCTTTCTCCAATGCCGAGCTCTCCACTGCCAAGCAGAGGCACCAGCAGGTTCAGGACTACATCCAGGTATGGGATGGCTCCTGGTGGGAGCCAAGCTCAACAGTGCCCCTGATGTGCCAGGACTCGGGCAGCAGCATCTGCATCAGAGGAGTTCCCTGGTTTTGGTGGCTCTGGGGGGTTCCTTTGATGTGGTGGTGGGCAGCAGCAGGTTGGCCTTCCATAGATTCATGGAATGGTTTGAGTTGAAACAGACATTAAACCTCATCCAGTTCCACCTTCTACTATCCCAGGTTGCTCCAAGCCCCATCCATTCTGGCCTTGGGCACTGCCAGGGATCCAGGGGCAGCCACAGCTTCTCTGGGCACCCTGTGCCAGGGCCTCACTTCCCTCACAACCAAGAATTCCTTACCCATATCCCATCTAACCCTGCCCTCTGCAATGGACGTGCCCTCCTAGCTGGAAAAGGGCCTGCAAGTGCATTTTGGGATGGACTTGCAAAAGAGCTTCCCATGCTGCCCTGTCCCCAGCAGCCCTGCTGGGCCAGCAGCTGCATCCTCCTCCTACCTGAGAGTACTTTGCATTTCCCGGCTCAGGGATTCCCCCAAAGCTCTGGGGAGAGGTGTGTGTCCAGACTCCGTGTTCTGCCGTGGGACTTTCTTGTTGCTGTCGTTTGCTGTGTGAAAGGGCTCCTCCGTTTCCTCTGTTGGCAGCAAATGGAGGAGATCTGGCGGGAGATGCGCTGGATCATGGATGTGCTGCAGCACGCCCGCTACAAGCAGCCCTCCTGCGGGGTCTCTCTCAGTGGCTTCCTCAGCGAGCCCGGGGGTCCAATGAAGGAGAAAACTCGATCCTCCTCGTCCCACCTTGACTACCTTCCATCCCCAGTGCCCTCCCCAGAGACCAGCCGCAAGCTCAACTCTGGTAAGGACCGGGCTGTACCAGGCTCCTGCTCGGGGGGCGCGGGGGCTGCCCGCACCCGGTGCGTCAGGGCTGGGGCCGGCAGGACGGGCAGGGCAGTCGGGCCCAGCCGAGGCAAGGCTCGCTCTGCTGTGCTGTGCCAAGCGCAGCTCAGGTGCGCGACAAGGGGCTAAACCTCACAGGCTTCCTTGGATTCCGCCTCAGCGAGGGTCGTTCACACTCAGGCTGAACCCCCGTTTGCTCCTCCCTTCCCTCGCAGACTCGCACGGGCTGTCGGATGAGGAAGGCTCCTCGGAGGTGTTCCTGGCCACCGATAGCGACTACGACTCCAGCCGGGCGCAGAGCCCGAAGGAGCTGGACCTGGTGTACTCCTCCTCGGGGCCCGAGTGCTGCGGCCGGAGGGCGGCCCGCACCCTGCGGGACAGTGCCCCCCGATGTCCTGCAGAGCCACGAGCTCAAGACGCCATCGCCGGTGCCGCCCCCGCCCGAGGAGCCGCGGCCACCGCCCGCGCTCTACGACAGCGACTTCGTCCTGCCCAGCCGGCAGATCGAGCTGCTGCGCATCACGGAGAAGCGACAGGCGTACTGCGTCCGCACCAGCAGCCTGGACTTCCCCAAGCCCCACTGCCCCGCCCCGAGAAAGTCCTGCCCCGGCTCTGTGGACAGCTCCCCGGTCGAGAGCAGGACCCCGGGCCACTGCGGCCAGCTCAGGCTGGGGACTGGCTCGACAGGCAGCCCCGAGCGCCACCGGGGCGGGCAGGGCTCGGAGCCCGTCTGCCGGACACGCTCAGATGAATGGACTCAGAGCTTGCCAGAGCAGCAGCCAGAGCAGCCCGGGGCTTGGCCGACCAAGGGAAGAAGCTGGGCTCTGTCACCTTGAGGGTCTGCCCTCAGTATGAAACGGGACTCTCCAAAGAGACCAGTGTCAAGGTACCAGAGCCTGTAACAGGTGGCAGAGCGGCTCTGCCGTGCCTGCTGGGACAGGGCTGGCAGGATGAGGACACAGGCAGCAGGGCTCGTGTGCCCAATACCTGGCAGTGCCCTCCCCATCCTCGGGGTGAGGTCGCCTGCAGACCCACAGCACTCCTGCCCTGACTCCTGCTGTCCCTGCTGGAGGGGTGAGGGTCGTGGTAGGACGGGGTGTTTCTGCAGGAGCAATGGCTACTGCTGCAGAAGGAGTGAGCCAGGGCCACACACAGTGAATTCCAGGGTCAAGGTGGTGGGGCTGAAGTTCAGCTCTTGCTCTGTGGTTCAGCAGGTGACAGACAGTAGGTTGCTGCCACCCAGTGTGGGCAGGCAGAGCAAAGGACACACTGCCACGTCCTTGCCCACGTCCTTGCCACGTCCTGGTGTTCAAACACATCATCCTTCTGGGCCAAAATTCATCCACCACCCCTGCCCTGGCCATGCTTTTCCTACAGGGTCCCCTTCCCAGGTGTGTGATCTCTGCTCCAGCCTTCCCCATTAGGGAAGGAAGAGCAGGAGCCTTTTGTCTCCAGCCTATGGCAATTCCAGTGGCAGAACCCACTCCAGTTCCTGCTGGGGCAGCAGGAAGAGCTCCTTCCATGCTCCTTCAGACTATGCTGGAGCAGATGTGTGACCTGACTCCTCTCCATGAGGGCTTTGCTGCCAAGAGCTGACCTCCCAGCTCTGATCACTCACACCTGTTCCAGGTGGGATCCCCACATAGGACATCCCCCAGGACGCACACCTTGGGCAGGTCCCCCTCTGGCTTTGTGCCCTCCTTTGGTCCCAGTCATGGAGAGCCTTCCCATGTTGAAATTCCCCTTCTGAGACGTTCCTGGTGCCCAGGACTGAGGATGATGGAGCAGAAAATCATTCAATCATGCACTGGTTTGGGTTGAAAGCGACCCTATGGGAATGGCAGAGGAATAACAGAGCCAACAGGCTGATTGGTTTATTGCTGGGGAAGTTTGATAGCCAGTGTCTCTGCACCCAGCCAGGACATCCTAGCAGAGACAACTCTGCCTCACCAGATTATTTTCCACTTGAGGAATGTCCATAGATTTCTATGGAACTGAAGCACAACGCTCGGGTTCTTGGCAGGCTGCCCACGTGGCTTTTGAAGTTGCAGAGCTCTGGACACGCCTGCTTGAAAGCGTTTT
Organism: Erithacus rubecula; assembly: GCF_903797595.1. NCBI lineage: Eukaryota > Metazoa > Chordata > Aves > Passeriformes > Muscicapidae > Erithacus > Erithacus rubecula. Next base: position 14,951,758 of record NC_136669.1, read on the forward strand.
ACGATGTTCTCCTCGAAGAAAGGCGAGTTCAAAGGCACAGCTCCTCGGCTGGTGTAAATCAGCTGAGCCCTGCCACAGCTCTTCAGGGCTGGCAGTGCTCACGTGGGCCCAGGCTGGGACCACCCTGCCAAGGCAGCACTCCTGGTGCTCCACAAGCCCTCACAGATGTGCCAAAGGAAACGTTGTCTTGCCTGGGCAAGGATGGATGTCCTGCCTTTGGGTCTTTGAAGCCAAGCAGAGGCTCTCAATGTTAGCAGACTGATGAGCTCATTTTCATGACAGGATTTGGGATTCACAGGGCTGTCCCCAGGGGAGCTGCTGGTGGGAGAACCCCAAGCTTGTGCGTGGGATGAAATTTAGTGCTGTGTTCCAAAGAGGTTTCAGTTGTAGTTTGGCAGAGCTGTTGTGGTCCAGCTGGTCTGAGGGTGTGGAGCCCACTCACAGGAGGGACTTCACACAGATCCCTCCATGGTGCCAGGAGCAGGACAGGGACTATCCCTCTCCAGCTACAGGTGATGAGATAGTGGGGCAGCCTCAGCAGGTGCCACATACAAGGGTTGATGGCAAGGGCTTTGAGAGAGGAGTGGAGGCAGGAAGGCAGCCCATGAGTTTGGGCCCTGGCCTGCTGGGGCACCCCTTGGGCATTCCCTGGGCACAGCGTGCCCATGGCTCCGTGCCCGGCAGACACCGCTGGGGCAGCCGTTCCTCCACCCTCGCCATTCCTCCCCGCCGCGCGCTGCCCCGTTCCTCCTCATTCCTCCCCCTCACCATCCCTCTCTCCCGCCTCTCTCTCCCCACAGCTGCACATCACCAGCCAGACGCCTGCCAGGGAGGTGGTGAAGCTGGTGGTGCTGGAGATGAACGGCGTCTCGCAGGCCGTGCTGGGCTCGGCCGCCGTGTGCTACGGCGAGGAGCAGCTGGAGCACTTCGGGCTGGTGTTCGCTGGCGGCGAGGGCGAGCGCTGGCTCCCCGGCGACTGCTCGCCGCTGTCCCTCCACAGCAGCCAGCCCGACGGGCGCTTCTACGTCCGCATCAAGGAGACGTCCCCTCTGGTGCTGCAGTTCGCGCCGGCCACCACCGTGTGAGAGGAGCGGAGACCGCGGCATCGTCTCTGATGCTTCCTTCTTCCACAGACACCCTCTCGAAAGCCGTCCGCGGGGTGGGATGGGATCGTATTGGGTTGTGTGTTATTTGTTTGTGCTGGGTTTTTTTAGATTTTTTTTTTTTTTTTTTTTTTTTTTTTTAACCAAAGAGACATCGAGACTCAGTTTTTCTGATTGGAGGAGGGTGGAGTCCAGAGACCTCAGAGCTCAGGAGGAATCTCTGCAGGAATGGAATTTTTGAAGTAAACATTTTTAAGGAGAAGAGGGGGGGAGAGAGAGAGAGAGGAAAAATATTACAAGAAGAAGCAGCAATACTTTTTTCCTTTTTTTTTTTTTTTTTTTTCTGAAAAGCCTTGTTTGGGATCCACTGAAGGCAAAGCCACAGAGGATTGCTGGGGAGGGCTGTAGTGTCAGTGAGAAGAGGGCAAGAGCCACAAGGACAGCCCTGGGAAGGGTGTGTTTTCCTATCTGCCCTCCTTTCACTGCACCTGGAGAAATGATTCTCGCGCACAGTTTGCGGAACAAAATTATATTAGTATTTTTATTCTGAAAAAAAAGTCAATCATTGTGCCAGAGCCACTGGAGTTGGGCAAAGGTGAAGACCTTTTGACTTGTGTCCAAGACTAAAGGAACCCACGCAGCCAGCTCCCTGCACTCACAGACGTGTCAATACCACACTAGAGATTGCGATAGGGCATCTCCTGCAACCCCCTGGCTTCCCTGTCCCCCCGGGTGCCGTTTTGTTCTGGTGATTGTGCTTCTCTAGTACATCCTACAGCATGACGGTTTTGTTAGCCGCTAGGTCTCCTGTTAACAGGTTACTTTTCTGATCTCCTGTGGTCCATAGTAAAGAAGACTGCGCTGACTGCATGTCACTTGTCCTTCTTGGGCTTGGTGCATAGCATTCCATCATCCATCCATCTCCCAAGCCCGCCCTGATTCCGAGGGCTGGGCTTCTCTTTCCCAGGAGTGCTCAGTGGAATGCTTTCCACGCTGTGCAGCATTACATTGACAGACAAATCACATGTGTGGGAGCAAAGGACAAGTCAAAAATGCCCTTTGGGATTCATTGCTCTGGAAGGCAGCAAGATAAGTTTGGGTGTGCCAAGGCATCACCTCCACAGGGTGGTGAAACCCCAGAGCTACAGGGCTGGATGCCTAGGTCTGGTCCTGCAGCCTCCACTGAGGGAAGAACACCTGGAGAGGAACAGGGATGGAAGTGAGAATTCACAGCTGTATCACAGCTGGCACAAACACTGCCAGCAAGTGCCAGTCTGGCACCCCTTGGCAGGGCGAGGCTCCCGATGCTGCTGCACCTGCAGCAGCCACCTCACTGCCCTTCCCTTGGCACAGAGGGTCAGGGCAGGCAGCAGCCCCCATGGGGGTGCCAGGGTGCAGGAGGGGCTCTGGTCTGTCCTCTGTGGCTCCACAGAGGTTCCTTACGGTCACCTTGTGGCAGCCAGTGTGGCACAGGCAGGGATGTATCCCAGCAGGAGCCCTTCCTGCCCCACGTCAGAGCTCTGGGGAGGGGAGGGTGCTGTGCCACCCCCTCAGCTGCCCTGCACTGACGTCAGCGCAGGCTCCGCTGTGGGATGTGCAGGCCAGCAGCAAAGGAACTTTGTAAAAGGCTCTTCTCCCATCTCCTCTCTCCTTTGCTTGTCTTCTGCCTCCAGTTAAAACCAACCCCGCTCTCCCAGGTTAAGGAAGAAGTGGGTTGGTAAGTGCAGAGGCTCCCGTGGTGTTTGTAGTTGTTTGGCATCCACAGGCATTGGCATCCCGGAGAGGCAGGGTGGCCCCTCCCTTTGCCTGTGTCACCTACCGATGCTGGGAGCCTGAGGCAAGGCAGAGGGAGGGCACAACTGGTGGAGAACTAAGTGCCTTTTTGGAAGTCACAGAGTGAATTCAGTGTTAGATCAGGGCTGTGTACAGAAAGCTACATCTGCGTCCCTGATGCTCCTCAGCATGGAGCCCTGCAACTCCTGATGCCCTTTCATTTGACCCCAGAAGGGGGAAAGGAATTCTTTCCTTAAGAATTTGCTCTTGCTAGAAGCCCTGTTCCATCAAGACAGACGGAGCCATGACCCAAAGTCAAGCACTGGTCTTTGGGGTGGACCTGGGACACTGTCTGCAGCTGGAGCTGGGACTCTGCAGCTGGGAGCTGGTTGCCCACACCTCTGCCCCTGGGAGGGTCTCACTTGCCCTGCAGAGCTTTTCTGCAGGAGCTGCTCTGGCCACACAGCAGCTTGGATCACTTGCCTGCAGGGAACCATATGTGACCTCCTCCCTTTGCCTGGGAGAGGAAGAGGGAAGGGGCAGGGGCCTGTCCTTCTGTCACAAGGGGCTCAGAGCTGACCCAGCCCTCACCAGTGGCCCAGCACAGAGACATTGACACCACCCGGGTCCCACACACTGGCACCACCCCAACACCTGCACACCTTCCCCACCTGGGTTTGGTACCAGCTCCCCCTGGGCAGTCCCACATCCTGGAGATGTGTGTCTTTAACAATCCTGTCTGGGCTGGAATAGGTGTGAGCAGTGCTCATCTGGGAGGTGGAAGAAGCAGGATTGGAGGGCAGTAGTGAACACCACAGGGGGATGCCAGCTTCCCTTGAAGGCAGCTGACATTCTACTCTTCCAGGTGCTGTGGAGCACCAGGAGATAATGCTGCAGAACAATTTATACTTTTGGAGGGGGTTTTGTCTCTTTGTCCTTGTCATTTCATCACTAATGGCATAAAAATGCAGTATTGGTTTTTGCTCCTGGGCACAGTGAAGCAAAGTGTGAACCTGTCTGGGTGGCCAAACAGGTCTTCTCCCTTCACTTGGGGCCAGGTCCAGAATCACAGCAGGGGAAAGCCAGAGTACTTCCATGCAGCTTAATGGGAATGTGTTCATTTCCATTTCCAAAGGAGCCATCCCTCAGTGCTGTTCTGCTCACATCGTATGAATTCATAGAAATAAACCTGAATCGTGACACTGAATTTCCTCCCCAAAATCAGGAGCTTGTTGGCAGCAATTCTGAAGTATCTTTTTCATGTATTTTCTCCTGTCCAAAGGGAGTTGCTCAGTTTATTAGACATGAATCCAGGTTCATGCTTCTCAAAGTCTGCTCTCTGAGTCTGAGACATGGAGGTGTTTTGTTTGGGTCTTTTTTAGTTTGTTTTGTGGCTTTTTTCCTTCTTATTTTCTCCTTACTTCTGCTTTTCTTTTTTTTTTTCTTTTCATTTTTCTTTTTCTTTCTTTTTTTTTTTTTTTTTCCCCTGGGACACTTCTTTCCTTATATCTGGCTGAGGGGATGGCTGAGGAGCTGCTGCAATGGCCACAGGGGTGAGATGCTCTGAGCCTGCCCCATTGAAGGCAGTGAAATCCTTTCTCCCCTCAAACAGGAGTGAGAACACAAGCAAGACCCATCCCAGCCATCCAAATTCTGTGCCCAGATGGCCACAGAAGATGCAGCTCTGCTGAGCAAAACCCCCTGAGGCTCGTGTCCATCCTTTGCTCAGGATCCCAGTCTTCCTGGGAAACCACACACTGCTCTGCTCTGCTCTGTGGGCAAAACCACTTCCCATGTGCAAGCAGGCTGGGCAGCATCGATTTTAGAGCAAGATTGCAATTTCCCAACCACAAAGACACTTGGGCTGGAGGAGAGGAGAGCCCAGGTAACATTAGCACCATCAGGAAGCTCTGGATGACTTTGGTGTGTCTAGGATTTTTTGGCTTGAGGTTTTCCAAACCCATGTACTGACCAGGCAGGAAACAGCTCTTTCCATCCCAAGAAAATTCCTGGGACACAGGGAAGTCTTCTGTTCTCAAGCAACCTGAAAAATAAAATATTACGAAAACAGGAACTGAGAATACAAAGATACAAATTCATGAGGAAGCGGCAGCGCATTATTTTATTTTATTTCCACTTAAAAAGGAAAAGCAAACTTTTTTTTTTAACCAAGCTCACTTTCATTAAAAAACCAAAACACAGAAACAAACCAGTAACAAGTTTATTCTAACTCAGGAATTTTGAAGGAAATCTTCTGTTGAAACCAAGAATCCTTTATGAACATTTATATTATGGATAAAATTGCATTTTTTGATGGGAAGAAAAAACCAAACACAACAGATGATGTGTTAAGACAATGTTTTTATATCAGTATATATCCCTCAAGGCCTAGCTTAATGCCATGGATCATAAACCACATGCTCAAAGCTGAGTGTGCACTTTGCTGTCTCAGGCTTCAAAGAACATTCGAAGATGCAAATGTGCTTGTCCTGAAGAAGTTTAATTTGATCTACACATGAAGATAGCAACAAATTATTATTCTGCTCTTCTTTCTTTGATGGTTTTTAAGTGGATGGACTGCAGTCCTCGACTTCACGGACTCACAGAATGGTTTGGGTTCGAAGGAACCTACAAGATCACACCCTTCCACCCCAGCCATGGGCAGGGACACCTTCCACTGTCCCAGGCTGCTCCCAGCCCCATCCAGCCTGGCCTGGGCACTGCCAGGGATCCAGGGGCAGCCACAGCTGCTCTGGGCACCCTGTGCCAGGGCCTGCCCACCTTCCCAGGGAACAATTCCTGCCCAATATCCCATCCAGCCCTGCCCTGTGCAGTGGGAGCCATTCCCTGTGTCCTGTCCCTCCATCCCTTGTCCCCAGTCCCTCTCCAGCTCTCCTGGAGCCCCTTTATGCCCTGGAAGGGGCTCTGAGGTGTTCCTGGAGCCTTCTCTTCTCCAGGTGAGCACCCCCAGCTCTCCCAGTCTGGCTCCAGAGCAGAGGGGCTCCAGCCCTTGGAGCATCTCTGTGGCCTCCTCTGGAGTTGTTCCAGCAGCTCCATGTCCTTCTCATGCCAATGGCCCCAGATCTGGTGGCAGCTCTGTAGGTGGGGTCTCACCTGAATGGAGCTGAAGATGCAGCCCAGGACACAGATGACTCTGGGCTGTGAGCACATCTCCAGCCTCTCATTCACCAGTTTCCCCACCTTGCAGCTGTCAGCCCCCAGGACATCCCAGGTTGGAAGTGGCTGCCCAGCCTGCTGTGGCAGGAGTAGCTGTGCATGCTGCTCTGGACCCTCCTTTGGTGCTCTCCTCACCAGAGCCCCGTGTGGAGCCAGCACAGCCAAACCACAGCAGAGCACTCTGCAAACAAATGTCACCATTCCTGCTTGCAGCTGTGCAGGACCCGTCACCTCGCTGGCCTCAGTTAACTCCTGGTGCTCTCCCTTGACACAGCTGGTTCCCACCATGTCTCAGCATTGAAAAACAAATGCACTGGGTGCCAGGTCATGGCAATCTATCCCACTTAGCACCTGGCCACAATGCATGGAGAAGGAGGCAGAGAAAGGTGAAGAGTTCTGGAAAGGGTCAGAGTGTGTGCTGTGCTTCACAGGCGAGGGGTGGGGTGGGACAGAGTACAGCCCCAAGTGTTCTGATATTCTCTACTCCCAGTCCAGCACTGCTGTTCTTGCTCCTCCATGAGCAGCACACTCAGTAAATGATCTATATTAAGAACAAACCTGGCCTGGTGCCACCCAAAGCTCAGCAGGTCACAGATAGAGGTTTCTTACAAAGATCATGGCAGAGGTGAGGTCCATGCTGGTTTGTCACTCACAAAGGCTTGCCCTGCAATGTCACCATCAAACTGGAACCAGGTGCCAAATTCTGCTAAATTTATCTTAAAGGATGTGGGAAATCAATTGCTAATTATAGATCCATGTATCTGGATCTGGTGGGGCCCTGGCACAGGGTGCCAGAAAAGCTGTGGCTGCCCCTGGATCCCTGGCAGTGTCCAAGGCAAGGTTGGATGGGCTTGGAGCAACCTGGGATAGTGGGAGGTGTCCTTGCCCATGGCAGGGGGGTGCAACAGAATGAGCTTTAAGGTCCATTTCAACCCCAACCAATCTGTGGTTCCATGACTTTATGGTGTTTTTAAAGAATAGGTCCCTTGGGTGCCATTTAGTAGAACAGCCCCACATACCGTGTGTGTTTGGGCACAGAATCAAGGGAGGGAGAATATTCCCTGTTATCCCTGTAAAACATGACTGTGGATCCCACTCCCAGGCTAGCAGACAGCCTCTGGCCATTCCCAATTCATCTTCCTGCAGGAGCTGCCTGGTCCTGCCACCCTGGCTGTTGCAAGCACCAAGTGAGAAACCACGTGAGGTGGTGGTGACCAGTGCATCCTGAGCACGAAGGAGGATGGGAAGAGAGAGGTGGATGGGCTGCCTGCATGCTGGGACCCACTGCTGCCAGGTGTCACCAGTGGGTTCAGATTTCCTGGTGTCTGACAAAGGGGAAGAGCCTGTGATGGGGTCAGCAGTCCAGGCTGAGCACTCAGTATGGATTATTGGTGCACCCAAATTCTCACAGGGATTTCAGTCCCAAATTTCATTGTTTTGACTGAAAATGGAAACATACCTTTTTGCCCCAGGCTGAAACACAAATATTGTACCATGTCCAGGATGTGGGATTGGCTGGCTCAGCTGGTGCCATTACTGCCATGGAAGCAGAGATGGAGCCCTGCTAGCAGAAGGCTGTGGTCCCTTCTGGTCACCCCTGGGGACACAAGGCTGTTCATCGGGTCCAGACAGGCAGTTCATACACTGCCAGCAGCTGGGATTCCTGGATGCCCACAGGTAAAGTAAATTAAAAAGAGAACATACAATGGAAAGTCTCTAAGGAACACCAGTCTGGACAATTTTGTAGTGGTGTTTCCTTCCAGATGGCTTTCCCAACCTTCCTGCTTTGCTGGGTTAACTGAAGGTCAAGTCTCAACAAAGCCAACTGGAGAGTTGCCCTTGGCCCTGGTGGTTCCAGGGCTTTGGCCTGGGAGCAGGCTGCCAGGCCAGGGGAGGGGATTTGCCCCTGCAGCCAATTCCTCTCCCAGCAAGTGCACAGGCAGCAGGCCCCTCCCCTGGCCTGGGTGCTGGTTTTGGGTCTCAATGGTGATGAGGAGCTGAGCAGGGACCCTCACCCCCTCCATTGACAGCTGTCTCCCATTGGCACCTGTGGATGGTACAGGACAAACCAAGCCCCTTTTGATTTGTCATCAATTCTGGGTGACTTCACCAAGCCAAGCTCTGTTGCACTGTCATGCTCTGGCTGGAAGTGGCTTTGAATGGGTGTTTAATGAAGAAGTTAATTGAAAGCACGTGGGGAGGAATTGGAGCTGCTCTGAGCTGTCTCGGAGCTCCTCAGATCCCAGAGCCATCATCCCCTTCAAAACAGAACAGAAGAAGAGTTATTACAAAACAAATCATGTTTGTATAGGAGCTTAAAAAAATAGTCCTCTCCAGCTCTGTTAAGCTCATGTTACTGGCAGGGCTGAACTGGAGAGACCATGTGGGCCATTGAATGCCTTCAGCAAATCAAACCAGCATCCAAAGGAGGAACAAGGCACTGCTGTCCAGACCCTGTCCAGACTGCAGCAAGACACAGCACGACGCCCAGCAGCCACGGGTCCTGCACTGCTTGGCCAGGGCCCACTCCTGGAAATGCCCAGAGGGACATTCTGCCCAGTGGAAGCCTTTGCCTTCCAGCTGAGGAGACCCTCATCCCCTTGGGGGAGCTGGAGGCTGTTCAGTGCCCAGCCCCACGTGTTCTGGCAGCCTTGGCTTGTGCAGACTTCGTCCTCTCTGCTCACACTTTCCCTCAGCTGAGGGTGCTCATCTGGCTCTGGCCACAGCTAGAGATGTCCTCTTCCCAACAGGACTGGGGCTGCCTACTGGCCACCAACTGTGACCCTACTGCTCTTTTCCATGTCTTTGTGCAGAAGGTGCTCATTCTCCTCACCTGGTCCGAGTTTCCTGCACCCCATTTTGCCACCCAGCACACTGCAGGGAGACTGGGCAGGATGCAATATTTTGAGACCTCTCCCCGTCCGACGAATTGGATTGGAATTGGCTGGTGGACTGCGAAGTTATTAGGAACAGACACCCCCAGACAATGTGATTGCACAAGCTTCATTTCCTTAGAAAAGCAGGCCAGCAGTGCAGGAGTCTGTCAGTAAACATGTTGATTCCAGGGTCCCTTCGGCGCTGCTCTAGGAAGGGAGCTCAGCGCTGGCGCCTGCCCTGCACCTCCTCTCACTGGGGACGCCTGCACACGGCTCATCTGTCACAGGATGAGCTGCTGGAGCCAGTGCTGGAGCAAGGGATACGTTACCATGGCTCTTGGCAGCTGCCAACACCCCAGATCTTTCTCAAGGCAGGCAGGGTGAGTCACTGGCTGCTCCAGGGTGCCCTGTGCAAGGTGGGCACCAGTGGGGCTGGATCAGAAGTGTTAGACTCCACCACTGCCCAGAACAGGCTGAGAACATCATGGTGTTGGTATCCAGAGCCCTCCACACTCAGAAAGGTGCAGGAGGATGAGATCTCCTCATGGTCCCTACAACCCAGCCTCCCTGGATTCCAGTTTGCCTTCTGGATGGATTCAGCTGGTACCTTGGGGCTTTCCTTCTCCCTTTCTTTCACCCAGATACTTATCCCTGTGCTTCCCAGCCCCTGGAGTTAACAGCTTCTCTGAAGCTAGGCTGGAGGAAGATCTCTTGCAACACTGGAATGCTCTGCAGTCATTACCTCCCTCCCTAGAAATTTTTGGGGTCAGAGGACATAAGTCTCAGTAATCGTCCAACAACGTCAATGGAGCTCCGCTGATTTACACCAGCTGAGGATCAAACCCCTCCCTTTCCTCTCTCATATTTAAGATATTTTCCAGACTTCAGACATATACAGAGGAGGGAGTTGATGGCTCCTGGGTTGTTGAAGAGGTTCCAGCTTTGGTCCTGGCCTGGAGTAACAGGAATAAGGTGGCTGTCTCTGCATGGAAAAGCCATGCTCCTGCAGTGTGCTGGCCCTCGAGCTGGCAGACTGGCTGGGGCAGGCCAGTGTGAGCCCACACATCCTGAAGGTCTCTTCAGGCTGAGATGTGGGTCTCTCATGGTCAGCACAAGCATGGCCAGCACAAAATGCCATCGCTGCTCCATAGTGTGCTGTGGACCCCACATTTTCAGTTCCTCATTTCTGCAGCCACAACAAAATCCAGCACACTGAAACCTTGCACAGTCCACCTTGGGGCTCACCAAATCCCTCCTCAAACCTTTGCCAAGCAGGACATCACTGCCACAGGGCCACCAGAGCTGGAGCTCAGGATACACCACCAGGGACCTTGAGCACAGCCCTGTCTAACTGCAAGAAAAAAAACACCCATGAGTCTTGAGGCAGCATCAGTTTCAATAACAGTGAAAGTTCATTCTGAGCCCAATGTTTTGGTCTGGGCAGCTGGGCCAGTCCTGAGGGGAAGCGCCTTTAATATTGCTGATAGCTGGATCCAATTTATAAGGCGCTCAGCAGAGACAATCATCAGGGAAGGAGACAAATAATCTTCAGGCAATTAAATTTAATTGTTCCATCTGAAGATTATTTATCTCCCTGCCTGATGAATGTCTCCTCGAAGCGCCTAATAAATTGGATCCAGCTATCACTGATAGTGGCTGCTTTTCCCTTGCAGTGCTGAAGGGTGTGGAGAGCAGAGCAGCACTCAGCTCTGTGTGTTGCTTAAGATCTGTCACCTCAGAACATCTTTTTAGCAGACTTGGAAGTGTCCACAGACCTTATCAATACCCAGCTCGGGCGCAGAGAGCTTGGCAGTCCTGGGTCGTGCGAAAGCTACCAGACCAAGGGACTGGGTGGAATGAGATCCTGTTCAGATCTCTGTATTGGGCTATAATGTGAGACATCCATGAAGATTTGTAGGTCTCTCTGTCTGCCTGTCTGTGCTTCATCAGCTCCTGGTCTGGCTGTTTCTGGAAAGGGATGTGGAGGAGGCAGGGGAGGAAGCCCCATGGGCAGGAGGTGGGTGAAGGGTGGTGTGCTATGTGCCACAGTCCAGGATTTTGGACAAGGGTCTCCCATGGGATAGTGGAGCATGGCATCACTCCTGGAAACCCCCCCAGCTTCTCCATCCCTGCCAGGGAGCACCCTAAGCCTGAAGGAGGTCAGTTCAGAGCTGGCCCAAGGCTTTTCTTTTATCCAGCTTCCTTTCCCATTGCAAACACTGGACGTGCCTTTAAGTTAGCCCTTTCTCATGTCCTTGCTTGTTTGTAACCCACATGGAAATGGGTCTGCACTGCATGGAGGGCCCGGGACATGCACCCAACAGACCCAGGTGAATTAAAGTGAAGGAAGTCTCAGAAAACAGTGTGGTCAGGAAATCTCAGCAGGAAGGGGGAAGAGTGACCAGTGAGGAGTGTGTGGAGCTCTTCTCTCCAGAGACAAAGAGCAGCAATGAAGCAGGCTTTGCTCTGGCCTGGTCTGATTCCAGGAGACAGGATGAGTAATCTTTGTTTACCATCATTACCAACCTGGACAGCAAATTATGTCTGTACTCAGAGAATTATAGAAGAGTTAAGATGGGAAAAGCCCTCTGAGATCATCAAGTCCAGCCCTCAACCCAGCACTGCCAAGTCCACCACTAAACCATGTTCCCATGTTGCCAGAGCACCTTACAGATGGGTCACTGGAGCTGTGAATCCCTGTCCTGCTTGCAGCCCATTATCAGAATGGATTGCAGGCTGGAAATGGCAGTAAAATCTCGAGAGTCTGTGGGTGTTCTGAGGGACTGTGCATTTCTGAAATCGTGTCTCTATTCACCATCCAAACATCAAATAGTTCAGTAGTATTTAATTAGCATACAATAACTGTCCCATTGAATTTGATGGAATACATAATTTTGGAATGCTATTTACAGTGCTAGTTTTCTTACAGAAATCCATGTGTCAGAGTTTTATCCATTATTATAGTCTTTAAAATAGGCAGATGTGCCTTTCATGGCCAACTGCATGTTTTATTAATGGGCTAGAGCTATCAGATGGATTGTAAATCACAGGACACAGCCACCAGCCTGCTGCTTCTCTGCTCCAGGGTCCCAAGGCGAGGGAGATGAATTGCTCACTTCCCTGCTCTCAGAGCAGGTTGTCCTGACACTGGCAGCCCTCCTTGCCCTGTCACCACTGTCTCCTGCCAGCTGCAAACTTCCAGCTGGCATGTGCAAACCTTATATATACAGATACTAAAACTGACATGGGCTGCTCAGCTCCTCCAATTCCCTCTTTCCACCTTCCAAAGCCAAGGGCAGGAGCAGGCCACCTGGGACCTCTCCAACAGATCCAAATTCCCCAGGTTGCTTTTTTATCAAAGTTCTCACATTGCACACATTGCACACAAACACTTCCTCTCTCATTCAAGCCAAGAGAATGGCATCTCTCTTCATTAGAATATTCATCAACAATTCAAATTACCTCTTTTGGTGGGATTGAAAATACTGCATGGGTGATTGCTCCATAGGAAATAACCTGGAAAGGCAGGGGACGGACATGCCAAAAGTGGATGTTGAAGTCAGGTTTAGTTGAAAAGCTCTTGGTAAAGCCACACTGGCCACAGCCAGACCCTCCCAGGGACCCCCAGGTGTGTGACAGGGCTAATGAGGGCCCATTGTCTGAGTGACAGGACTGTGCCCAAGGACATCCTATTAGAAGGCTCAGTACAACATTTCCATCTTCCTGGCAGGACTGGGTCTTGGCAGGAACAGCCTCCTGCCCTCCACAAGCTCCCTAGGGATGTTTTCAGCAGCCATTCCCAAGCCAGTGGCTCTGCTGCTCTGCTCCAGTTTGAGTTATCCCTGTGGAAACACCAGGAGAGCACCCAGATTTTCTTCTGCAGACAGGCCTGGCATGTTTGTCACTGGGCTGTTACAAAAACATCCTTTTGCTGCTATCAGGGAGCACAGCCAGCTCACCAAAGAGGCAAGCTGCAGCACCACACACATCTAGCCCTTGGCAGGAGGCTGTGATCACATTTTATCTAGATGAGTCCAGCCTTTGAGGGCTGTCCCTGAATCAGGCTTGGAGACCCTCATTCAGCCCAGGAAGGTGTTCTCCATGGCTGGCTTTGGAGAGATGTGAAGGACCAGCCTTTGGCTCCTGCCTGTAACTTCCCCAAAGCATCCATGGGCAGGAAAAGGGATGGGAGAAGGCTGGAGGAGGCTGGAGAGCACTCAAAGATTTGGGAATAGCAAGATCATGGGCAGTGGGATGGTGGATGCAGACAAGGCAGACAGCAAGGAAGAGGGAACACAGGGTTGTGCATGACCATCTCTGTTTCGTGCATCTGTAATGACAGCACTGGACATGAGCACAGTGCTAAAATCCTGGACCTGTGCGTAATGTCCACTGGGGACAGATGTCCTGCCTTGTTTTGTACACTGCAAATGGTCCCAAAGCCAGTGATTCTCCCCATCCAGCACTGTCCTCTCTCCCATCAGCTGCAAGTGGCACAGACGGCTGGAAAAAAAGATTAGTTATTTTAAACAAACAAACAAACAAACAAACAAACAAACCCACTCCCCTCCCCCCAAAAATAAAACACAGAAAAAAAAAACAACAATAAAAACCACCCACCCGAACCCTGTTATTTCTGCATTTTTTCAGTGTGAGGACACTTCCTTCCTTCCAGGAGAAATCAGTCCAACACCAAAGTGTTAACCCTTCCCAGCCATCTCCAGCAAGGTGAAGTTTGCTGGGCCCTGGCACACATGGCACCTTGCCATGGCCCCAGGCTGCCCCTGGCTCCTGAGTTCTGCTCCCAAGAGATGGATGGAGATGGAGGGGCTGTGCCACAGCCAGGGCCGGGGCCTGCAGGAGGTGCTGCTGGGGAAGGCTCCAGCAGGGCAGGAGAGGGGGATGGAGCTCAGCCCATCAGGCTGTCTGAGCAGCTGACATCCCAGGGGAGCAGGAGCAGGATGAGGCCTCGGCCAGGACAGCTCATGAGCAGCTCAGAGGGACTGGGGGCCAGCAGACCGTGTCCTTGTGGAGCTGCAGTGCACTGCAAGGACAAACCTCCTGCAGTGCCAGAGACCTGCTCCAGCCTGGGGGCTCCTCTGTGGCCTCCTCACCCTCACAGTAGACCCTGAGACAGACTCTGGGGCCTCCTGTTGGATGTGCTTAGGAGCTTGAGAAGGGATGTGGAGTGCAGAGCAGGCCTGGATGCTCCGTGCTCAGTGCTTGCTGGCACAAGTCCAAAACAAAGGTTGTGCTGCTCACTGGGGTCTCAGAGTCCCTCTGGCCATACCCCAAGAAATTTCAGCTCTCTGCTGGACATTCAGGCTGCCACCTGTAGAAGAGCCCCCAGCAAGGATCCCTGGCCTTGGACAACTAGGTTTCCATGCATGGGGGAAGCCCAGATGTCCAGACCTTGCAGGCTGTTCTGCAGATCCTGCAGCCCTGGTGCTGTGGATTAACCCCAGCCAAGATTGGGGTTAATCCCAGGCAGGGCCAGGAGCTGCACAGGAGGGACGAGAGGGTGTGATGCCATGGGCAAGCAAGGCCAAGGGGCACTCAGAGGAACTGGCACCCCAGGGCAGAGGGATGCAGCATGATGTGTGGGCAATGCCAGCAGCACCGTGCTGAGGAGTCTCCTGCACAGAGAGGAGCAGGAAGGAACCAGCAAAGGTCCATCAACACACAAAGCACATCCAACATCAATTCCAAACTTCTCCATTTGAAGAGCAGTGTGCAAACTAAGTGATCCCTCAGGCTTTAACGAGAGGGAAACTCTTTCCATGATTCAGGGGAGAAGAACAGATCCCCTTGTCATCCTGGAGCTGTGGGGAAGTGGAGAGAGGATCTCAGCCCTTAGGTCCCCCTTGGATTGCCCACGGGATGGGGTCCCTCAGCATCCCAATAACAAGCAATTTGCTTCCATGGGGCTCTGGAGGTGGTGATGCTTGGGGAGCAGACGTGACCCCAAGCCCAGGAGCTGCTGCTCTATGCTCTGAGCTGTCAGGTGGTGACAGCCTGGGCTGGACCCACTGTGCAGAGGGCATGTTCCTCCCAAATGTCTCCAGAAATCATTCCACAGAAAACTCCAAGAAAATACTTGAATTTTGCTGATGGAAGAGCAGGTGTCAAAGGGCTGCTGCCTGCAGAGCTCCTCAGCCCCTGCCTGCAGCAGGCTGCACATGGGAACCCCACGGTGGCAGAGATCCAGGTGGGAGGAAACCCCCACTGGGCTTCCTCTGGTGCCCAGAGGGAGCCAAGGGATGCACAGGGGAGGATCAGGGCAGAGGGGTGGGAATGGAGAGTGCTGCAGGACTCTCCTCCATCTGGCCATGTGCAGCTCCCTTGGTGACATGTGCAAGGAGGGCTCCCTCAGCAGCGCCATGTCCTGTCCCTCCCCAGCTGCCCTGCAGCACTGCCTTGGCCAAAGGGATGGTGTCTGTGGCTGGCTGTCCCCTTGGAAGGTTGTGGGAAATGGGAGAGGACAGGGAGCTTGGGAGGAGAAGCTTGGCTGTGGGATGAGGGGGGATCAGAGGGACCGAGGCAGGCAGAAGGGATGGGGTGGCTGGAGGAGGGGAGGCAGGACTGTGTGACCCGAGCTGAGCAGGGGCTCTGGAGCACGGGCCAGAGCCAGGGGGTCATGAGCTGGAGCTGCTGAGGGGCTGTGTGGGGGCTGGGGGGACAGCCCGAGGTGCTCTCAGGGGCTTTGTGTGCACAGCCCGCACAACAGCTGCCGACAGTATGGTTGGCTCCAAAGCTGGTGTTGACAGTCCTTCACTTTTATGGGAACTAAATTTACCCAGACACACGCAAAATAAAAAAAAAAAAAAAAAAAAAAAAAAAAAAAAAGGAAAAGAAAAAAAAAAAGAAGGAAGAAAAAGATGCAGGGGTTGGAATTAAAATAAATTGCAACAGCACCAGCATCTGCTGCTTTGTGGTGCAGTCTGGGTTACGGAGAGGGGAGGAGAAGTCCCCAAAAGGGAGTAGCACTGGTGTTTACTGCAGCCCCAAAACATCCCCCATTTGTGAGCTGAGTGTGTTTTCACTGTGTTGCCTCAAGAATGTTTGACATCCAAGATGCCAAGGAAATGTACCCGCTGGGTGGAAAATGAAAGCCCAGGGGTTTTCCACCAGTGGGTTAGTGGGTGCTTGCCAGTGTATAGGGGCAATTTTGCTCTGTGCTGTTATCAGAGAGGAGCTCTACAGGAAGAAGATGTGAGGGTACTTGAAGGTTTCCTTTTCAGATGCCCTACAACTTTTGCTTAAATGTTTGATTATTCTTTCATGTCTTTTCTCTTTCTTCCTATCCTCTCAAGCCACAGGTGTGCATAGTGATGTTGGTGTTTTCCTTTGCATGATTTGGTTCTTGTATTTGGTGTCTCATCTCCTCCAGATGTGAGGCAGCAGACTTAACACAAAAATGGTACTTTCATTTGGTTGGCTGCAAAGAATGCCAGGTTGGGCTTCCAAGGGGATTATTTTAAAGGTGGAGATGCTCTGGAAGATGCTCTACAAATTACAAATTTGCTGCAGCATCACCCAGCTCATGAGGGACTGCAACAACACAGACCAGGTCAGGACTTTCTTCAGAAGATGAAGAAAAATCCTTATTTTTAAATATCACTGCCATTTTCATGGGTGTTTAACACTGTGAACAATCCCTGCAGCTGGGGTTTGCAGAGGCTGCTTGCCAGTGGGGGCTCAGCTTCCAGCCCCCCAGCAGCTGCCAGCACCCTGCTCCTGGACTCTGGGATTAACCTGCTGCCCAAACAGAGCAGCCAAGAAAAGGTTCTGATGGCTTCACGTGTAGCTGGAGCAGAAGAAAACCAGCACAAGTGGATAGAGATTTTCAAAGTTCAGGAGAACACTATTTTTAGATGCCTGCAGTCTCATTTTTCTGGAAGACAAGTGCATTGCTCTCTCTATAAAAACTGAATTCTTCTTGTGTGTTTTTGGGTTGATCCCTAATTTTTTAATTAAAAAGAAAATGCTGAAAACAATTACTCACTTTTTAAAAACTGGAGCCAACAGCTTCTTTAGCTTTGTTCAGCTGTGATGTGACCAAGGCCAGAAGTTATGCTCTGGGTGGAGGTTGGAAACCAGCGTGGTTGGCACTGATGTGGCATTTAGTGACTGTGTAAAATGAGTGAAAATTATACCAATCAGTGAGTTATTCTCTGAGGAGGAGGTGCAGCTCTGAGATGAGCTCTGAAGTCAGTAGGAAATGCTGTCCATCCCACCAGCACGGGACTCTCCTGGGGACACAGCTCTCGATGCACGAGCTGGTCCAGCCTGCAGTCACTGCTCCTGCTCCCTGTGCTCCTCTTGCAGGCCTGAGCAGCTCCTCACTGCTCTTCTGCTCAGCTTTCTGAGGCACCACAGCTCATCATACTGCTTTGGGGCACCAAGAGGTCTGGCCCAAGCTGCCCCATGGGGATTTCATGTGTTTTTCCTCTTGCAGTAGCCAGCTTGATGGATCCAGGGGACTCCAGTAATGCCATCAATGCAGCAATGTTGGCTTGAAGGGAGAGCAAGACAGATTTGCTATAGGGTGATGGGTGCTATATGTTCCTTTTGTGGGTGGGAACCACTGCTCTGCCCAGCCAGAGAAGAAATTTGCTGGCAGAGGCAGTCACTGGTACATATAGTCCATAGCATTTTAATATTCCCATATTCTTCACAAGTTGCTGAAGGCTGGTCACACACCAGGCTTGGTTATGGCAGCAGTCAGCACAGGCAGCACTCAGAGGGATGCCTTCCCTCCAAATCCTCTGCTCTTACAAGGAAAGGCTGGAGGAGCCTCCTGAAGAGATGTCTGAGAGGGGCCTCATCCCAATCTGTCTCTGCCTGCAGGGAGGGCTCTGGGCAGGGACCAGGCTCTGCTCCAGGGCCCAGCGATGGTGCCAGAGGCTGAGACACAAACTGAGGCACGGAAGTTTCACCTGAGCATGAGGAAGAACTTTGCACTGACCAAGCACTGAAGAGGCTGCCCAGAGATTCCAGAACCATCTGGACACAGTCCTGTGTCATGTGCTCTGGGATCACCCTGCTTGAGCAGGGACGTGGGACCAGATGAGCCACTGTGGGCCCTTCAAACCTGGCCCATTCTGTCAATCTGTGATTCTGTGCTGCAACACTCATTTCTGCTTTCACTGGATCATCTCCCAGACCTGCCAGCTGGGGAGAAAACTGGTTCATCAGGAAAGAAACGGACAGAACCCAAGGGTGGCTAATTACTGCCTAAACCTGGAGCCCTGTTTCTGGGTGGTCAAGTGAATCCCTGTCGCTGCTGGTAGCTCGGGCATGAACCGGGCTGTGCTGAGAGCACGGAACCAAAGCCTCTGTTCTCTTCACATCCGGGAGCACAGCGCATGCCCAGGGGCTCCATGGCCATCCCAGCAGCCCCACGCTGGCTGTGCCGTGCCATCCTGAGCCAGGCCCTGCCAAACCAGGCCATGCCGTGCCGTGCCGTGCCATACCGGGCCGTGCCGTGCTGTGCCATGCCGTACCGGGCTGGGCCGTGCCGTGCCGGGCCGTACCGGGCCATGCCGGGCCGTACCGGGCCATGCCGGGCCGTGCCGTGCCGTGCCGTACCGGGCCGTGCTGAGCCAGGCCGTGCCGGGCCCGTTCACACGCGGCCGTGGCCCGAGGCGGGGAGGTTGGCGCAGCCCGGAGGCGCAGGCACGCTCCTTCGCGAGACTTCAAAGCGGCTCCTTTGTGTGTGTGCGTGTTTGTTCCCCTCCCCTCGGTACGGCTGCTCTGATCGATGTGACATCACCTAGAGACGACGCGGGGGGACCAGACCCCGCCATTGTCCCCGGGCTGGGAGGCGATGTCCGTCTCCTAGGAGGTGGGAGCTGGGGCTCGCAGGCATGCTTTCATCTCCCTGACCTGCCCCGCTGGCGAGAGGGCTCTTCCCAAGGCACCGGCCTGGGGAGAGGCGTCCCCACTGCACAGCAGAAGGGACACGAGTGAGAGACAGACACGCTCTCAATGTTTAAAGACATCATTAAACGGCCCCGCCCTGGAAGCCCGCACTTGCCAGCTATACCCATCTGTTGCTTATCATGAAAGAGAGCCCGGTGCTCTCGACAGGGGCGTGCAGGGCTGTGGGGCTGTGCTGGCCACCCTCCGCGGCAGCGCCCGCCGAGAAGGGCGGCAGCAGCTGGGGCTGGAGCCATCGCTGGCACGCAGCGACAGCGATGCGGGAGCCTCCGAGTCAGCCGAGGCTGAAAGGGAGGAGGTGGCCATCCTGCTTGGTCCCACTTCCAGTACACCGACACTTTCCCAGCTGCGAGAGAGAAGGCTGGATCCCGAGATGGCAACAAGCACCTTCTGCCCCACAGACAGGAGGAGAGGACGCAGACACGATGCCTTCCCGCACCTTGGTGACAGCCACGGCCCAGCAAGACACCAGCGAGGCACAGGCAAAGTGGCTTTTTAAAGCCTGGCCCTTCCCTTGGCTGTTCCCCACTGACAGCTCACAGGGAGCAGCTGGCCAGGACAGCCCCCAGCTGAATAGAGACACAGCACACCCCGTGCAGTGCCTGGAAGGTGTTGGGGCAGGGACCACCCCCCCGAGAGCAGGGCACCCAGTGATGCCAACCAGTCCTAATTGTGAGCAAAGAGAGTGAGGAGGGGATGGAACTGGGCTTCCTGTGCCCCTGCAGGCTCCCACCCAGGTGCAGCTAGCAGCAGGCAGCTGGTGGCAGGAACTCTCCTACGATGTCACAGCACTCCTCTTTTGTGCTCCACAACCCCAAGGAAAGGGAGAACCTTTCAAGGCAACCAGGAATGCCTGCCCATGTTTGAGCCTGGTGCTTTGCACAGCACATCTCTGGCCCTAGTGAGACACTCCTGTCCTCACCCTTTCTGATACAAATGCAGAAGGAGTCTCCAGGAGAATATTTGTCACCTAGGTTGGAGCCAGGGACAAGTGACTGGTGCTGTCGGTCTCCTGAAGATGCTGGGTGGTGAAGGCCCCCACTAATAAGGCAGAGCCAAATGCCCCCCTCGTAGCCACTGAGGCCTGCTGCTGTGGGGCTGTGCTGTACAAAATGGGGACAGACAGCCCACACTGCACCTCAGGACACTGTCCCCATCCACACAAAGCAAGGAACAAGTAGTGGGGCTGGGATCTGCTCTGGGCAAGAGCCCGGGGTTCTGTTGTTAAAATGGGTGCACAGGAGGAGATGGATGAAAAGGTGAGAAGGACAGTGGTTTGAAATCGCCAATGCAAAGGGATTCCTGTTCTTGCTATAGTTATCTGGGACCATCCTTAAACACCTGCTACCACGCTGGTACCTTTCCCCATTTGCCCCACCTGACTTGCCACAGCATCTTCACTGAGGGCAGGAAGATGGGGTCAGGCTTTGGCTGTCTGTGGATCAAAGCTCCCCTTGACACTAAGCCATGAACACATAATGATGGGGTTAATGATAATGACCAAGGCCATCTCCTGTGGGCACCAGGGCTGACCTGAGGACAGCTCTTCACACTGGTGCCCAGTGCTGAAGGAGCAGAGCAGGGTGGCAGTAGCTGAATTGCTCTCCTGGCCAGTGTCTCCCATCAGTGCTTGCTGCCCCATGGAGAGCAGGACACAGGCTGGGGCCTCTCTGATCTTCTGCCCTAGGTCTGCCTTCCTGGACTATCCCAAAACACTCACACTTTGCACCCACATGGTGAGCCGGGGCTGCTCCCCCAGCCACCACCTTGTGAGGGGTGGCCCAACCCAGCTGAGCTTGCGCCTCACTGAGGCATTTTGCACCTTCTCCCCTCCCAGCCAGACCCCGGGGTGCAGGGGGACCCCTCATTAGAGGACAGCAGGGAGCTCTTGGAACAGAGCAGTCCTGCATTTACAGACCAAGGCAAAGTCAATCAGTGTTATTTGCTGTTGGGATTAATTGGTAGGGGAAGCTGATTGGAAAAGGACTGGACTTAATTATCAGCCCATCGTTAGCTGGCAGGTGAGCTGCTGCCACCGGGCACTTCTAACGAGATGGGCTGGAGCTTAAAGATTTACAGCTTCTGATGAGCAGTTCAATTCTCCATGGTGTGAGGGAATTGAGCAATTGCTGTGAGGGGATCTGATAAGGAAAAGAGAGAGGGCACCTGAATGTGGTACTGGAGAGGCTGCTGCATGGGGGAGGTGAACTGGGCTTAATGTGCATTGTCCAGGGAAAGGAACAGAGCTGGGGAAGGGTCTGGAGCACGAGTTTGATTAGGAGCAGCTGAGGGAGCTGGGAAAGGGGCTCGGCCTGGAGAAAAGGAGGCTCAGGGGGAACCTTCTGGCTCTGCACAACTCCCTGACAGGAGGGGACAGCCAGGGGGTATCGGGCTCTGCTCCCAGGGAACAGGGACAGGACAAGAGGAAAGAGCCTCAAGCTGTGCCAGGGAAGGTTTAGATTTAGGTATCAGGGAAATTTCTTCATGAAAAGGGTGGTCAGGCACTGGCAGAGCTGCGCAGGACAGTGGGGGTGTCCCCATCCCTGCAGGGATTTAAAAGCTGTGTGGATGTGGCTCTTGGGGATATGTGTTGGTGGTGGCCTTGGCAGTGCCCATCCTGGAAGGAGTGGGCTGTGTGAACACTGCTTTACATTGGTGGCCTCACTTGCATTCTCTGGGCACAGACCAGCAGTGAGCCCAGGTGATTTTTCATCTTCTGAGAGTCTCAGAAGCTTTGAACCATTGCCTTGGACCTGCTGTAGCCTTTTGCCTGCCTCCCCCAGCTCTGCTCCATCCTGGCATGCAGGATGAGGTCTGCTCCCAGGTGTGAGTCTGTGGGACACAGCAGAGCACCCCTGGAGCTGGAGCACCCAGCTTGACACTGGCCTCTCTGGGACAGGGACTTTCTGTGAGTTGCTTGGAGGAAGGAAGTGTTTTTTCTGTTCTTCCTCAAAGGAAGCAAGGCTATGAAGATGTGGGGACCCTTCAGTGATAGCAACATGAGAGCCTGAGTGGGATGCCCTAGGGCTGGACCCTGCTGGTAAAGACACAGAAAAGAACTTCCAGCCTGATTTGCCATGGCAGCAGCAAGGAACAGCTTTTGAAGATCCAGTCTGGAACAAGGCCAAGCATGGGCCAGGCCTAGCAGCCTGAATGAGTTTGTCTGGGTCAGCAGGAGCCAGGCCAGGGCTTGGTAGGTCACTGGACTCTAGAGCAGCAGCAGCTGATGCAAAATGGTCCCATGACACCCATTCCCACCTGGTCAGCAGTGCCCCATGAGGACCCACCCGGAAGACAGGCATGGCTGGGGATCTGATGTTGCAAAGATGCCAAAATAATGAGCTTTATCCTCATGAGTTTGTACAAAGTTACAGACTTCTGAGACGGTTTCTGTGAGAAAATTACTGTGAATGGCTGATTTCTGGGGACTTGCCTTCCTTTTTTTAAATCCAGAAGAATGTAAGTGAGACTCAAGCTCTGGGGAGCACCTGAGCAGCCCTGACACACTGTCTTTCTGAGCCACTGGGATTTCTCAGCATTTGCTGTCACTGGGGACATGTGCTGTGCTGTGTCATTCCCCTCTTTCCTGTGCAGCAGAAGTTATAGCAGGCAGAGACTGGAAGAAGTCCCTTGTTTTGCTTGGCTTGAAGAAGGAGGCCTTGTAATGAGGGAAGTGAGAGAGGTGGAATGACTGCTTGAGCAGAGAGGGTGGCACACAGGTCAAGGGCCTGATGTCAAAGCACTAGGGGCTCTGGGAGTGTTCCCCCAGCTTGGCTGGGCTTTGATGGAGGGGCAGATGGGTGGCCAGGGGCACTGGCAGAACCCAAGAGACTGTGCTGGCAGAACACAAGCTGCTGCTCTATGAGGTGATGATGTCTCTGGGTTGTGATTCCCAGCAGTATCCAGAGCCCTGGCTCTTCTACATGAGCAGTAGTCTCCTCTCCTCTCCTCCTGTTTTGGACCTTTCTGTGTTTCCTGTCCTTCCTGCTCACTCCCTGCCCTCCTGGGGCCAGAGGCAGTGTGGGGAGATTCACTGCTCCATATCCCTAATGCAATCCAGTACCTTAATCTAGAGCTCTGGCATTGCTGCCTGCCCTTACCAGACTGAATTGTATCTGCACTTCAGGAAAATACAAAAAGAAATCTGTGCTGTCTCTAGAAGCAGCTTTAAAAAGGATTACAATCAATGCCCCAGCACCCTGCTCCCCACCCTCCACCACCATTGTTCTTTCCAAGGCGCTCCTCTCGCTTTGATGATGATCACTGGCAGAGTTTCAAAACGATGTATTATAAAATCTAAAAAAAAAAAAAAAAAAAGAAATCCAGTTGCCATAACGTAATGCAGATTTTTGTCACTGCTCCACAGCTTCTGCTTTCAATTTCCAGTGAGGGGGAGAGACTCGGTCGCAGTCAGATGGAGCCCAGCTCACATCCCTGCTCCGTGGGCCCCCAGGCAAAATCCCTGGAATTTGTTCCTCACTGTGTGAAGGCAGAGATGAGGGAGGAGAGTGCAGAGAGGAGAGGGGGAAGAAAAGAAGGTGTCAATCCCCAAGGAGGATGGGCACAAACCCGAGCTATGCCCCAGGTGGATGTGTGTTCCTGGAGCTCACACTTGAACAGGGATGGGAAAATTCTCAGAGAAGCAGTTTTTCATGGAGAGGCTGAGAGCAGTGATGCAAGGTGTCATCCTGGCTTTAGGTTCCTGCTGTCTGTCTGTCCATCCTGCCTTGAAAAGCATCTGACAAGGGGTTGAGCTTTGGTCTCACTGAGCACCTGCTGGTGGGAGCAGCAGGGCATCAGGCCAGTGGTGTCCTCCAGGTACTGGGACATCTTCAGAGGCTGTGAAGGCTGCAGGCAGGACAGGCAGTGGGAACACAGGGACACTGCTGCCCACAAAAGCCCTTGTCCTGTGCTGGGTGCAAAGGCTGAGAGAGGCCCAGCCTCCCCCATTGCTGCTGTGCCTTGCTGCAGGCAGGTGAGGGAGGCCAAACCAATCCCTGCAGGTAAAACTTCAGCTCCAGGATTTTGGACCTGTTTGTCATCTATCCTATGGACTGTCATCCTGCCCAGAGCTGCTGCCATAAGCCAAGCAGGCTCAGGGATCAGTGTAAAATGCCACCAGGGTACTCCAGCACGTGGCATCCATTGTTCAGTTTATCTTCCATCTCCTCTCTCAAAAAAGGTTTTGCAGCTGCAGAGGTTTTTCCCAAGCATAAAAAGACCTGGGACACTTCCAGAAGAGCAGTGACAGCAGGACTATAATCCATGGGCTGCAGCCTCCCCCTCAGGTGGGCTTTCCCCAGGTTTGCAGCCCAAGCTGCCTAATGTTGCCACTGCCACGGTGGGAGAGATGGAATGCAGCTCTCTAAGTGAGGCATGCCTCAAATTTTTGGAGAAAAGGAGCTGTTTCTGAATAGTTGGGAAGTTTCCAGCATTTATATCACAGTGCTGTGAGAGCAGGGCTTGCTCTGGACCAGGCAGCCAGAGCCAGCTCTTGTCACAGAGCAGAGGGGCACAGGGGTGTCCACAGCTTGGGTGCACCCTTTGCCATACCCAGAGTGGATTTGGGTCCAGTGCATCAGGAGCTTCTTGGGCTGCAAAGGTTCCCCAGGCACCCAAAGCAATGTTCCTGCTCTGTGACTTCTCTCTCACTGGTGGCAGTGTGTCCCTGACCAGACTGGGGAAGGGAAAAAGCCCTGAAGCTTAAGGGTATCCTAAGGAACCCTCATTTCTCCTGCCACCAGAACAGACCCCACTGGACTTGCAGCTTCCCAAACAGGAGATGCATCCAGTAACTGGAAAACTCAACCAGACTGAGGATGGGGGAGTATTTTGGCTCCACTCTTGGAGAACGTCCAGAGGCTTCTGCTTTGGAAGGATTATTGACCATCTTCCACTTAGAAATGGCAACTCAACCTTGTACCATGTGAATGTGGGTACATGTCATCTCCAAGTCCAACATCTTCATCTGTGGAAGCCTCCCACAAATTTTAATGGGGACAACAGCACAGCTGGGTCTCAGTGCTCATGAACAGCTTCGGCATAGGAGCACTTGGGCATCCCATGATGGATTAAGTTGTGGATAGCAAGTAAATATCAAAAACCATTTGAAAACAGAATGTAATCCCTCCATCCATTGCCAGAGCCAAGCAAGTTCTGACTGGAGCTGTAAGTGCTCCCTGTGGGCCGGGAGTGTCCCTAACTGCTCCCCTTGGACTGTCACCTCTGGGGGCTGACATCTCTGCATGGCTCTTACCCGTAAGGTCAGTCTGCACTCTTGTTTACTGGGTTTCTACCAAGGACCACAGAAAACCATCCAGCCTGGCCACAGCTGCTCTTCTCCCTGATGTGTGCTCCTATGTCTCCCAGTCTCCTGTAGGGCTTCCAGCTTCCCCTCTCCCCAGTGCTGATCTCATGGGGGGTAGGAGGTGACTCAGTGGGAAGCATCAGCTGCACAGTTCTGCCTCTTAGAGCTGTCCCTGTGCCTGATCCTAAAAGGGAGCATTTTTTTTGGAGGGTTATGAGCCTGTGCAAACAGGGCTTTATAAGGCAGCATCACTAATATGGAGCATAACCTCCCTACCCACAAACATCCTGATAGCCTTTCTGGTGTGAGTTTGGCTTTGTAAGCCAAGCCAATCTGATCAGGAAAATCCTGGGGAGAAAACAAACAAGGAGCCCGGGGAGGAGGCTGAAAGTCGCTTTCCAGAGTCAGAGCAGATGTTGTTTAGCAGACAGTGATGCCACAGATGTGCCTTGGCTGGCTGATCTGCAGGGGCTCAGCAGCCTGGCCATGGGGCAGAGAGGGCTTTGTTCCCATGGTCCTGCCTGCCCTGTTTCAGCCCCTCTTCCCTCAGCAGCCACTGGGACAGGCTTCAGGAGTATCAAGGAGATGGGGGAGCCCCGTGTCACCCTCTTACCACTCACCAGGCCATAAGATTGCATTTCAGGGTCAGCTGCTTCTGTACCAGTGCTGGTGCCAAAGGTTGTGGAAAACCCTTTTTCTCATCTTGGCAATGCCCTGCTCCTCCCAGCCACAATGTCTGCAGCTCCTCCACAAGGCGGGGAGAGGCTGAAGGCCCAGGGAAAGAACTCCTTTTTTAAAAATTGCATTTTCCTTCTATTTCTGGGTACTGCCACAGCCGTGTCTGTCCCCGTCCTGTGCGCCCCCCCCCCCCCCAGTAATGAGCTGTTGTCTTGTGCAGCATTGAGAGCTAAGTAAGCATGAAAAATTGGAACAATAAAGAAGTAGTTCTGGGACAGCAAAGCCCCTTGTTTGACAAGGCTAATTCCACACCCCCCAGCCTCATTTTCTTTCAGCCACCTTCCCCCTCCTTGCTCCTCCTTTATTAAATGGACTGGCTTTTATTGGGGTGGAAACTGGGTTTCCTTTTCCCCTCTCGCCTCCCACCTCTGTTCACATGTAATTTGGAGAGTTAATCTCCTCAGGCAGGAAATGTTGTTTCTTTCACTCTTTCTCTCCAGCAATTTCCATTTGGCTCTTTTAATTGGGACCCAGACCAAGGAAATGGCCACACCACAGAGCCTGGGCAGGAAGAGGGCTGGTTCTCCTGAGGGGCCCTGAGCATCCCCTCCCACTGCCCCAGCTCACATGGCAGATGCACACTTGGGCCAGGGGTGGGAGCACCCAGTTCACCTTGGACATCTGGGCATCCTGGTTGGGCTGGGGAAAGTTGGGCTGGAGTTGCTGGTTGGAATTTCTGCTTCTTCTCTAAATCCCTCTCCCTGCTTTAGGTCAAGTCATCTCATACAAAGATTTCAAGATGTAACATCATCCAACATCACCCATCTCCCCCAGTCTCCACAGCATGGAGGCACTTGGCTGATGATATTTTCCATGGAATCCCTTTGAAAGACATGACATTGTAAAACCTCATGGAAATTCTCTAGATTTTTCTTGATGCTTTCCCTCCAGCTTCTTCTAAAGAAAATCATCCAGTTTTAAAGAAAAATAGAGAGGAGAAGACCTGTGTTTTCCCCTGCAACCCTCCCTCTCTCTCAGCCCTTTAGCTGAAGGAGATTTACCTTTGGTGAATGTGTGGGACATGTGGGCATTGTCTTGGGTGGCGCCAAGCCATGGGCAGGAAACAGAGATGGCTGGTGCTGTGAGACCCAATAGCTCCACACTCCCCAGGTCATGGAGTGAGAGAATCATCACAGAGTCCTGGAATGGTTTGTGCTGGAAGGGACCATAGAGACCATGTTTTTCCACCCCCCTGCCATGGGCAAGGACACCTTCTACTGTCCCAAGTTGCTCCAAGCCCTGTCCAACCTGGCCTTGGACACTTCCAAGGAGCAAGAACTTCTTTCAGAAAAGAGAAATGCAAGTGCAATCCATGCTTCACTTGAAGGCATGTTGAGCTTTTTTCAAATAAAATACCCCAGAAATCTACTGGAAACTCATGGGGCAAACTCTTCCTAAAGCAGAGTAAAGCTGGGCAGAAGCAAAGTCTGCAGCCACCTCAGGGTGCTGGGAAGCAGGAGGAGGCTTGTGATGGAAACAGCTACTGGAGCCCTGCCTGCTGCTCAGAGCACAGTCCTGTTCTCACCATATCTTGGGGTGGTGAAGAGCACTAGGAACAAATCTTTGTGCCTTTTGCACTAGCCTGTGGCTACCTCCAGCTCCTCTGGAGATCCAGGGCCAGGGAGATGGAGCATGGCTGCTTCCAAGCAGGGCTGAGAAGCTCTGGAGATTCCAGTCTCCTCCTAACCACAGTTTGGCCTGAATATTCCCAGCTTTCTGTCAGGAAAAAGCTTTTGGATTGCTGTCTGGCACCATTCATCACTCCCAGCAGAGCAGTGATTCATGCTGGCAGGCTCATTTTTGTTGGATACCCCTACTCCTCCACAGAGAACCTTTGGGATGGACAGGGGCTGCCTGTCATCACCTGCCATCACCCATGGGACTCAATCCAGCACAGGTGGCATCAGTGTCCTGCAGCAGTGGGGACATGAAGCAGCCTGTGCACAATCCCTGGGAAGAAGCAGCTCTGTGGGCAGCTCTGTGTGCAGCAGGAGCAGCATCCTGCACCACACTGTGCCACAAGGGGCTGGGGGCCACGGGCTGCCCAAGGAGAACCAGGAACTTCTGCACTCATGCATGGCAGAGATGGAAAAAGTGGGTGGAGTTTGGGAATACCTAACCAGCTTTTTGGCATGAATTGCTCTGTCCTGGATAGAGCCAAGTTTTGCTGGTTCATTGTGGGTAAGTGTCCAGCCTGTGGACTGGGAGGTCAGGTGGCTGAGGACAGGGATAGCTGGAAGGGGGATGTCCTCACTCAAATGTGAACCCAGATGTGCTCATACCCAGGGATTGTGAACCCTCCAGGAGCTGGAGGGAGGGAAGGAGGCTGACACTGCCAGCAGGCATCACTACCTGCTCTTTCCTCTCTCTCAGTGCAGTGAGGACCTGAGTGTCCAGGAAGCTCAGCTTCCACAAGAACCTCAAAGGGACAGACTTCTGGAAGAGGTTTTTTAAGCATTATGAGAAATTCTGCCCTTTACCTCTGCAAGGGGACCCAGGAACAGTGCCCAACTTTGCCTAGTGCTGTTCCTGGGCCATGGCTCAGCAAGCCAGCCTTGGGGCTGGGTGGGAAGTTGGCTTTGGAGAGACAGGATGATTTGTGCATGTATCCTGCCTGCAGGAACACTCATGGAATTCCCTGCACAGGTGCTCAGGAGTGCTGCATTTCACCTCATGCACCTTGATGTCACCTGGGTGGACATGGCTCCTTTTATCCAAAGCAAATTAAATCCCAGCAGTATCCCTTTGGGCTGGCTAAAATTCCTGGCTTGCCTTCCAGGACCCAGTCACAAGTAGGTGCCTGAGCTCTTCAGGCCTGTCCCCAGCTGCCTTGGGATGTGCCTTATGGCTCAAGGCTTGGACAAACACAGCACAGGGACAGGGAAGCACAGGGGGCACACGGTGCTGCTGGGCACCAGTGAGGCCTCTGATACTGCCCGTGTGTGGCAGGGAAGGGACACAGGAATCAGGGAAGGGAAATGGGAAAAGCTGTGGCACATCTCAGAGCCTGTCTGGGATGGAGCCAGCCTCGGGTGGAGGCAGCAGCAGCACTCGTGGCTGGGTATCCCTGCTGCAGGGGACCAGGGGGACATGGCACGATGGCTGTGGGCCGGCTCATGGCCCCAGAGGGCAGCGAGGAGAGAGTTAACTCTGCCCGGCTCCGCGCTCCCGCAGAAGATGCTGCCACGCTCCCCAGCTCACCGCCTGCTGCCTTCCCCTCCCTCTCCGCTGCCCCTCGGAGCTCTGAATAGGGAATTAGCTTTGCCTGCGTTTAGACCTCTTAATTAGCTATTCTTTTTGCAGGGCTGGGAAAGAGGAGGGGCAGAGGAGACCCCAGCCCCCAGCTGAGCTCTGGTCCCGCTGCTGGAGCAGCACAAAGGGGCTCAGCGGGCAGAGCCATCGGAGGGCGCTGGGGACGCCAGGACCTGTCAAAGCTTGTTTCCCACCTTCCAGAGCCAACCTTTTCTGTCCCAGCCAGGAGACAGCCTGCCTTAATTGGGCTGAAAATCTAATCATTTGTACCTCCGGGCCTGGGAAGGGGGCAGGGGCGGGTGAGGGAGGAGAGATGGAGCCGTGGGAGGAGGGACGAGGGGGAAGCGTGTAATGGGGAAAGGCAGGATGGAGATGGGGCAGAAGAGGGGTGAGCAGAGTCGTAGAAATGTTTGTGGAGGAGGTGAGCAGGCAGAAAATTTAGTTTTTTAGAAGTAAATTGAAAGTTACTCCTTTGTAAAGGGAAAAATAAAAAGTGAACAACTAAAGAGTGAAAGGGGAAAAGCAACAACATAAAAAGTGTTAGTCGCTCTTCCTGACCTCCATCTGGTCTGATAATGCAACCAAGGCCCTGTAATCCTCACCTGTCCCAGGAGCATCCAGGGTCTGGGATGTCCCTGAGCCATGGCTGTGTCTGCATGGCCCTGCTCCCATCCCAGCAGCTGCTTTCTTACTATGGCTTTGGCACTGGTCTCTTGTCCCTGGGGACAGACTCACCTCTCCCACCTCAAAATTACTCCAAAGAGAAGAGCAGGAAGCCCAGGAATGGTTGTGTGTCCTCTGCCATTGCTCTGTCATGGGTCACTGGCTGCTCCAGCTGCTGTGCTCCTGCTTCCCTCCAGCTAAAGGTCTCCCAAAGCCCAGGCTGCCTGTGCTGCCTCTGGGCAGGGGAGAGAGTGGGGAAGTGCCAGCTGATGTGCTGAGCTCAGCCCCTGAGCCTTGGCCACCTACCTGGCACGTACAAGGCAGGTCTGTGGAGGGGAGGCCTGTCCCAGATCAGCTGCAAGATGCCAGTGCTGCTCTTGTGCTTATACCACCTGCACCCTTCCTGCTTCAAACACCTTCATGCAGCTGCTGTGTCCTCCCTGTGGTCAGGCTGGCTGCTTTCAGGCAGAGTTGTCTGGGCAGCACTGCTTGTGAGCACGGGGCCATCCTGTCACTTGTGTATTTTCTCACTTTCTTCAGTACTGGATGTTTCACAAATACTCTCAAGCTATACCTCTCTAACCACCCTCTTTAAGGTGACAGCATTTCATGTCTCCAAAATAATTCACACAAATTCAGATTTGGAGTGGTCATGGCTCCTCTCCTTTTTTATATAAAGATACAGTTTATCCTCAGCTGCTCCAAGCTTTGGGCCTAATTCCTCAAGAGACTGTCTTATTAATTTTAAATCTTTCTTTTTCCTGATGATCTATCAAAAACAAAACAAAAAAAAAAAAAAAAAAAAAAACAAACAAACAAAAAAAAAAAAAAAAAACAAAACCCCAAAGCTAAAGTCTTTATCAGAATTTTATTCCTTTGCTTTCCATTGAGGATCCAGCCCTTCATGCCTGTGCCAGGGAGGGTGAAGGAAACTCCTGGGAGAGGAAACTGCACACAGTGCCCCATCCCTGCACCAACCTGTCCACATGCATGGCACCATGGCCAGCCCAGCCTTTCCATGCCCCCTGCCCAGCATTCTAAACCAGACCACAGGCACCATCACAGGGGCCAGGCTACAGGGTACAACCAGATAAGCAAAAGAGACTGAGGCACCAGAGCAGATCTGGATCATGTAGGGATGGAAACATTGACAAGACATTGCTGTCTGAGACAGCATGGGCCTTGGTTGTGGACTCCTTCACAGAATCACAGAATCACTAAGGCTGGAAAAGTCCTCTAAGACCACTGAGTCCAACCATTAACCCTGCCACTGCCAAAGCTACCACTCACCATGTCTCCAGGTCCCATATCTATGTAATTTTTTGACAACTTCCAGGAATGGTGATCCCACCACTCCCATAGGCAGCCTGCTCTAATGACTGGCCACACTTCCACTAAGGAAATTTTTCCTATTATTCAATCTAAATCTACCCTGGCACAACCTGAGGCCATTTTCTCTCATCCTGTCCCTGTTCCCTGGGGGCAGAGCCCCATCCCCCCCTGGCTGTCCCCTCCTGTCAGGGAGTTGTGCAGAGCCAGAAGGTTCCCCCTGAGCCTCCTTCTCTCCAGGCTGAGCCCCTTTCCCAGCTCCCTTAGCCTCTCCTGGTGCTCCAGCCCCTTCCCCAGCTCTGTTCCCTTCCCTGCACATGCCCCAGTGTGTCTGTGCATCCAGGCCAAGGGATGGTGTAGAGACACAGAGAAGAAGGCATCAGAGTGGAGAGTCCAGTCTAAAGAACTCACAGCAGAGCAAGATTCCTGAAACTCACCAACTGCAATCCTGTGAACCTGAAAATCCTCTGCAGTGTATGAAAGAGGACAGAGGACTAGAAAGAAGAGAGATAAGAGAGCCTGGAGAAATCCCTGGGGTGTGCAAAGACTGAGCCCAGTGGAGATGCAGAGGGGCACACGGTGTGGTGGGAGGTGGCTTCCCCCTGCTGGGACCAGAACCCTGCAGTTAGCCCCATGGCACATCTGGATCACCTGCCCTGGCAGCCTGCCAGGATGGAATATGGTCCCAGCCAGACTGACAGAGCACAAGGATCAGTTCTGCACCTGCAGCACCACAAGGCTGCTGAAGAGACACCTGCAGAGACAGAGATTTTATTTCTGGGATTTGGGAAGAGCACATACTGAGCAGTTCCAGTTTCAGTGGGGCAGGCAGGCATTTGAGTTGGTGCTCATCCATCCCAAGAGCTCCCCAGAATGTAAGGATAGAACAAGCCCAAAGGGTTCATGGGCTTATGGATTTCTCAGGACACAGAGGGCCAGGAACTCCTCAGCTTGCAGCAGCAGCAGCATCTCTGGGTGGTTGTATGCAACAGAAGGGGTTTGGGTACTGGTTTCAGATGTCTGGGTGAGGCAGCTCTGAGGTAGTGCAGGAGAGCACAGAGATGGGATCAGGCAGAGTGCCAAGACCCCCAAAACTGCCACTGCCATCCTTTGCACAGGGAGAGCAGCATGGCCTGGGTCAGCCAGGGTGACTCAGAAGGCAGAGAGGCAGATCTGCCCTTGTGATACCTTTCCATCTCCAGCAATTGATGCCTTAGAGACTTCCTGAGCCAGGAGTGTAACAGCCACCCTGAGGCTGCCCTCGGTGAATTTGTCTCATCTCATTTCAAAGCCATGTGTATTTTTAGCCCATGTGGCATCCTGTGGCCATAAGCTCCACAGTTTAATTACACACATAGGATAGTAATGCCCTTGGTCTGCGTGGAACCCAGCACTGCTCCTTTCATTCATAACTGCTCCCTGTAACCCCAGCTTCCTGATTCCACTGGAAATTAGTCAACAAAATGCTGGGACTCCTGTGACTGGCACCCTTTTAGCTGGAGGAGTCTTTGGAGGCAGACAGCCAGGGCTGACCTCGGTGGAGCACATGGGGAGTTACAGAATCACAGAATCTCCATGGTCTGAAGGGACCCACAGGAATCACTGAGTCCAGGCCCTGTCCCTGCACAGACCCCCAACAACCCCACTCTGAGCATCCCTGGTGCCCAAACACTCCTGGAGCTCTGGCAGCCCCGGGGCTGTGCCCATTCCCTGGGCAGCCTGGGCAGTACCAGCACCTCTGGGGAAGAACCTTTCCCAAAATCCAACCTGAACCTCCCCTGGCACAGCTCCAGCCATTCCCTCAAGTTGAAAGTGAACAGGATGTTTGTGCTCAATGCTGATGGATGGTCTTGGAGGGCCTGGGCTGGGTAACACTTCTTGCCAACCTGCTGCAGCAGGGAGTGGATATGGGAGATCTGTATGGGGCCTAGAAATGCGAAATCAAGAGTTTTGTGACTCACTGAGGTTCCTGTGGCAGCTTGTGTCACCAGTTGGAGATGGGAAGCTTGGGGCAAGGAGTCAGTTGTTGTGTGACGCCAGAGTGAGACCTTGGGCAAAGCAGGATCACAGAAAGAAGACAGGCAGATGAGGTGTGACTGGGCTAGAAGCTGAGTAGAGCCCAGCAACACCTGGAGTATCTGCTGCCATGTTTTCCTGCAGTGGAGCTGCCTGCAAGAAGGCATCAATGTGTACCCTTAGGGCTTGTTCTGCCATTGCTGACAGTCTGGTCCAGCTGGTTGCTTTGGGACCACCACAGTGCATGTGTTGATATGAGACTGTTGATAGCTGAGAACCAGAGAAGCTGGGGCTGCCCCATCCCTGGAAGTGTTCATCAGGTTGGATGGGGCTTGAAGCAGCCTGGGATAGTGGAAGGTGCCCATGTCCATGACAGGGGATGAGACAAGATGAGCTTTAAGGTTTCTTCCAACCCAAGCCAGTCTGGGCTGGAAGTGATTCTGTGATCAGCACAGATGTAAACACCCCTCCTTCACATCACTACTGCTGTATCTAACTGTAATTCCTCGTGAGCCAAGGGGACATGCCAACATTCAAACAGTACTGCTTGAATAACCAGCATCCACATCTTTCCAGCGAAGCTGAAGAGTTACTAAACGAGACAGACAAGGTGATGAGCTGCAGAATAAGATACTTAATTTAGTAGATTATCCCATTCAACACACCCACAAAGCCTGGCTCCAGCCAGCTCCAGCACGGCCGGTCTCTAGCCAGGTCCAGTTAGTGCTCCTGGCATGGGAACAAGCATCAGGTTCATGCTGTCTCTTACTTGTCCTACTATTGCTTCTGGCTTGGTGCAGCAGTCAAGAGTGCAAGAACACAGCAGGAACCCTGGTGGTGACCAGGAGGGGATGGGACAAGGGCTGGGGATGTCTGAAGGCGCTGAGAAGCAGGACTGTAAATTTGACTTGGTTAATTGAAGTTGGCTTGAATAACAAGGAATGTCTTTTGGTGCAGAACATCAACAAATGACTTCTCACTGGAAAAAACCTGCCAACCCCCTGCTGCGACCTGGAGCAGCTTCAAGTCTGAGCTGTGTATCAGCATGGAGGGAAGGGCAGGATGTGCTCCTGCAGCAAGTGCTGCCTTCCTCATTCTTCTTCAGCAAGGAACTCACATCCTCTCTGTCTGCATCACCCTGCTTTCCAAGCTCTCAGATGCCACATGCTGCATCCCTTCCTCACTTCTACTCTCCAAATCATATTCCCTGTAAGGGGTCAGAGCTGGAACAGGAAAGTCTAGACAGTGCTGAACCAAAATTTTTTGGGGAATATTATATGACTTTTTTTCTAAATGCAGGTTCAGGCAACCAAGACTTGTCCTGAATTTAGATCAAATTAAGGAAAGAGTTTCCTCTGTTCCTGACCAGCTGGGGAAGCAGAGCTAGGGACTCCATGCATATGCCAAGGGAAAGCCCAGTTTTAAAGCTGCAGGTGCAGTTGTCTGTCCCAATTCATTTCCAACCTGTTGCAACCACTGCCTGTGTCCTCTCTCCTGTCCTGCCCCCATGGCATCCCTCAGTGGCTGGTCCCATGTGCAGGGGCTGCTCCAGAGTCACTCCCACTGCTTGCTGAAACAGGGGGTGCAGAGGAAGCCTTGCCTGTCAAGGAATTCAGCAGGATCCAGCCAGTGCTGGGACTCTCCCCTCTTCTGGCCACCCTACAGGTGGGCACTGCTGTCTCTGCCTGACACCATCTGTCCCCAGAGGACAGCCCTGGTCTCAGAGGGCTCTGAGGGAGATGATGCAGCCCACGGAGGGGCCATTCAGAGTGGTATGAACAGAAGGGATTTCTCTCTGGGGTGGGAAGGCACTGAAAAGTCCATTCTCACACTGAAGCAAACATTTCACAGCTCTCCCCAGCTCGATGTTGTTCCTTCTCATGTTATTCCCTCCCTCCGCTCCTCCTTTGCTGATGCCCTCTGAAATGTCCCTCGAGACAAAGACCCACGAGCTTCTGGGTGTGAATCATCATCTTTTGCCACCATTTGCATGGGCTGAGGGGGAGTCAGAGGGCAGAGCAGCAGCTCCACACGCCCACCAAGGGCAGGAGCCAGGCTCAGCTTTGCTGCTCCTGCAGCTGAACTCCTTTGCCGCCAGCTTTCCAGCCAGAGCGAGTGACTGACAGAGACTGATGGTGTCTCTGCCTGGGTGTAATCTTAGAGCCCCTTGGATTTGGGAAATCTCTTTCATTGCTTTAAAAAAGCAAGTGACTAGACTGAAGGGTCCCGATTAACTGAGAAAATCTGGGCTAAAATGCAAATGCCTTCTCAGGTTCAGCCCTGTGAGCTACGCCGGCTGTCCCAGGGGAGGCCAACAGAGCCCAGCTCAGGCTGGGCAGCACCCAAGGCCCAGCCCAAACCCTGAGCACTGCCAGGCCAACAGGTCTGAATGCAGAGCTGGAGTTCCCATCCAGGTGGGATGAGCAGCACTGGGTGGGCAGATGTGCTGCCTGCTCTGGCCATTCCCCTGCTCCACAACAGCTGCTCTGCTCCTCCTCAGGCTCCAAGGGACAGCTAGACCCACTCAGAGATGACGTTATTGCATTGAATTGTTATTCACAGGCAGACTTTCTCAAGCAGGCATTCAGGGAGGATTTGGCACCCTCCCCCTAGCTGTGCCACGTCCCTGAGTCACCTGGCTCCCTGTTTATCTCCCTGCATCTCCACAGCATCTCACGGACAAGTGTGGCTGGTTAAACCATGACAACGAGTAAAGCTGGAGCTGAATCAAGAGAAGACAAATAGAGTGGCAGAACACAGCTGAGAGGAGGCTGCATGGGTGCAACATAAACTCCCCCAGTGATTTGACCAAAGCCCAAGAAAAGCTGGAAAGCTGTCGTTCCCACAGGTAGCAAGACTTCCAGCCTGCACACAGGAAAACTGGGATGCTGCTCTGTGTCTTGAGTTAGAATGATCTTTGTCAAATGTATAGCCTTGTCTCCTGCAGCTGAAATAAATTGAATTTTCAGATAGAAGAAAAAAATTCCAGATGAACCATCGGCAACAGGCAAGATTCCTATTTTTTTCTGTGAAAAAGGCTGTGGGAGAAATTAAAAGTAGGAGGTTACTCAGAGCTGTTGTGACCCCCAGCACTGGGCTGCAGAGGATGCTCTAAGTTGGTATCAGTTTCCCTCTTTAGACTGCAAAAAGAGTGAAAAAAAGTCTCTGCTATGACAAGAGTCTCCTGAGCACCAGCAGTCCTGCTCTGCTCTCCCTGGCTTTGGGATGGGCTTTGTTGTGGGATGAGGTGGTTCAGTACTAATCACTCTCGGGGGTACAGCCAGATTCCCTGGGATTTAAATATAAAAGGAATTTTCCCTCCAGCTGCTAGTGCAGTGTCAGTGCTGACTCTGCCAGCATTGTGGAGCAGAAGGAAAGGACCAGAGGGAGACATGATTGGAGATCAGAGAAAGATTCTTCCCCAGAGGGTGCTGGCACTGCCCAGGCTCCCCAGGGAATGGGCACAGCCCCGAGGCTGCCAGAGCTCCAGGAGTTTTGGGCACCAGGGATGCACAGGGTGGGATTGCTGGGGGTCTGTGCAGAGACAGGAGCTAGACTGGATGATCCATATGGGTCTCTTCCCATTGAGGAGATTCCATGATTCTGTGAAAAGTGACCTCCTCAGGGCAGCATGAGGCCACATGCTGACACAGGATCCTGTTCTCCATCCTGTGTCAGCTCATGCCTCCTGCTGCTTTCCATTAGCTTCTCCTGGGCAGGGACCCATGTCACTGCAGTGAGAAATGTCCCTCCTGGAGCTACATGAAACAGGAGGACTCAAACACAGGTACCTCAGAACTGACCTTTGCCCCTTGTACAGGAGAGGGATTTGCAGGCCTAGCCCTTGAACACACTCTCCTAGGATTGCTCCACAGATTTTGATTTAGTGGGCACTGGGCCCAGCTCCTCAAAGTGACTGAGTTTCTCTGACTCCTGGTGATTTAAGCTGTCAGACCCTCCTAACCTTGCCCTCCTCTGATGCTTTGATGGTGGAGAGGAGCAGTGCTGGAATGAGGAGATGCCTCTCCTAGAGAGAATCTCTGGGATGTAGCTTCCCAAAGCTAGTCAGTAGGCTGGAGTGGCTCTGTTGGAAGGACTCAGCAAAGGCTGTGCATGTGTGTGAGCTTGGAGCAAGGTGCTCTGAGACTCCACAGTGTCCTGGAGCAAGGGGCACAAGTCACCCACTGTGTCAGCTGGCAAGGCATTCCCCACTGGCAGCACCCCAGCATGGTTATGGGAGCACCTCTCTGCCTTTTGAGGCCACCCACCAGGGAAATATTTGAAGAAGGAAAAAATCAAAGAAGATTAAAAAATCCTTAAATGTTAAAAATACCTTGAAGAGGTGAAAAAAAAAAAAAACCAAAAACAGAGATGTAAAAAATTGCCATACACATTTGCCTTCAGTGCAACTCCCAAGACACAGCCAGGGGAAGATGGGATGTGTGTGGGGTGCCAGACTGGGGTGGGATCACTGTAAGGGGATCCCTGTGATAGGACATGGTCCTGCACCCAGCAGGGAGCCTGCAGGGGAAGGGATCAAGGGTAGGATGGGACCAACCTGACAGACCCCTGCAGGAGGGAGAGCCTCAGCCAGCACCAGGACAGGTGAGAAGAGGCAGTGGAAAGAAAATGTTGTGTCCTTCAGCAGTATTTGCTGGGGGATGGCTGTTTGGATGGGAAGTGGGCTGGGGGTGGGCTGTAGCTGGATCTTTGGTCTTTATAGATTCCCATTCGTGTTGGGCAATGGCTGGGTGTGTTGTGCAGGGCTGTGGCTTGTCAGTGGACCTGGAAGTGCCAGGTTAATGGTTGAACTCAACAATCTTTGAGGTGTTTTTCAACCTTAATGATTCTGTGATTCTATGCCCTGTTTATCTCCCTGGCAAGAGTTCCCCACACCAGCCACCAGGTCTTCCTGTATTCCAGAGTGGCAAAAGGCTGGTCCAAGCAGAAAGGAAGGGATTGCAAACTTTTCAAAGCCTGGTGTCCCCAGGTTGGCCTGAGGCTGATCATTTGTCTTTGGTTCACACACATTCTCCCTGGGCCATATCTCAGGAATCCCCGAGATCCTGTGGCTACCTTTAGTGGCAGGCTGTGTCTCCAGGGCTTGGTCCAGCCCTTTATTCAGGACATTTTCAAAAACTGCCCTGAGTAGTTCTCTCTGTCCTGAACTGGTGTTGACAGCAACTGCCACGTACAGTGTGATGTGCCAGCATTGCTC
The DNA here is from genome assembly GCF_903797595.1 of Erithacus rubecula. NCBI lineage: Eukaryota > Metazoa > Chordata > Aves > Passeriformes > Muscicapidae > Erithacus > Erithacus rubecula. Next base: position 14,990,152 of record NC_136669.1, read on the forward strand.
TGTGTCAACACGTGGTGACAGATGTATGCCAAGAGGGCAGAAACCTCAGAGCTCCATGTTGGTGTTTTTTAATGTTGGCAGATGTCCAGGGATCATTCCTCGTCTCTACACTGAGCACTGTTCCTTCAGGTCCCCGGGGAGAGGGGTTTTAGAGGGATCCATCCCAATATCCCAGTTTTTTCCCAGCCTCCAGGATGTGTGGTGGATGCTTTGGACTGAGCAGAATCAGGATGATCAAACTGCTGCACCAGGGACTTTCCTCATGGAGATTGCCCTGTTGGAGGGTGAGATCTGCTTCCCACAAGCACTGGACCACGATGACTGATGCATATGAATATTCTCAGTGAAATGACTGCTGCAATGACAGTGCAATCCTGCTGATGGCTGCAGGGAAAAAACCTCCTGCTTCCTGCTGTGCTGTGTGCAGGCAGCAGCCTGGTCAATACAGCCCAGTGGCTGGAGAGTGTTGTAATCACTAGGAATGGGCTCGAGAGCAGCCAAACCTTTAGCTCAGAGCAGCCTTCTGCAGCACCTTGGGCATCACTTCTCCGGGTTGTCCAGGATACAGACCATAGTAAATTGGATGTAACCAACTCCAAGCTCTAAGAGAGGAGGGAGGAAACCAACCACCTTGGACTCCTCCCCATGTAATGGTGATAGGGCAGGTTTTTTAAAAGCATTTATAACATAATTTATAACTACTGAAGTTGTGTCAGAAATTTGTCAAATAAATTTGGACACAAGTGATAGAATCATTGATTCCTTTAGATTGGAAAAGCTCTCTAGGATAATCGAGTCCAACCATTACCCCAGCACTGCCAAGGCTACCACTGAACCATGTCCCCAAGTGCCACATCCATATGTCTTTTGAAGACTTACAGAGATAATGACCACTGGAAAGGGGTGAGGCAGAGAGAGATGGGGCACAAAATCATGATGCCAAGAGGGAGAAAGTCACAAGGAGCTTGGAAAATAGAAAAATGTGTCATGATAGGGGCAAAAAATGATGCCAGGAAGCTCAGAATAGCAAAAATACCCTACTTGATATAGAGAAAATGTATTTCTGAGGGTTGGTGTTAAGGTTAATCCCCTAACCTCCAAGTAATCTCTTCCTTGGAACTTCAGGGGTGATTTTTTTTTTCCATGATCTTTTTGGAACATCTGAACTCAGCACAGGGTGAGTGCTGACCTCCCAGGCACGGCTGGAGGGTTCCACTGGGACACTGTTAGCTTGACTTTCAGAGGACACCTTTGCCAGATGCTCCCTCCTGGTCCCACTGGGGAAGGGCAGCACAGAGCAGCCAGGGGGGATTGCTGGAGCTGGTGGCCCAAGGCTGAGCATCAGACAGTGGGGGTGAACAGAGCAGCTCCAGACCTACACAGATTTCAGCAGGTGACTGAGGCCACCTTCTTGCTATCCCATATCTTATCCCATCCCCTTCTTATGAAGAGAAACATGGGAGCTGGTGAGTTCATTTAAAACCAGGATTATTGAACTACTTACCTAAAATAAACTGCAGTAGCTCTGTGATGAACAGAGGGACACTCTGTGTGTCTGTGTGTCCATATCTCATTCATCTGACCCATGGTGACCTTTTTTCCCTGGGAGAATTTGGCCAGTTAAAGACACATTGCACAGAGGTGCCAAGTGACCGCCAGCCCCAGAGGCTGAGTGGCCTTTGCTGTCCCTATCACCTTCACCAGGATTTGGGGCTGGCCAGCTGCTCTCAGGCCCTGCATGTGTCCTGCTCACAGCAGACAGCAGGAGCCAGCCAGCCCCCAAGGCTGCCCATGGCAGACTTGGAGAACTGCTCCTTTAGACTCACTGACAAGAGCAGGGTAATGCATTTCTACTGGAAAAGAAACATTTCTCTAAAGAAAACCTGGTGCATCACTGGGGTGGGTGTTTTTTCATTCTTTAAGTGAAAATTAGGGTTTTTGTCTTGCCACATCCAAGCCTTTCCTCATATTTACCATGCCAGCCCATCACCACTATTTCTCAAGCATAAAGAGATCCTGGAAAACTTAAGCATACAGAAAGCAGCATGAAAAATACAACCAAAAAAGACAAAATACATTTGGCTGGGTGTTGTGTTCTCATCTTCTATTTTCCTCTTCTCTTTTCTTCTTCTCTTTTTCTCTTCTCCTCTCCCTTTCTTCAACTCTCTTCAATACTCTCAGTCTCATCTTCTCAAGTGTGAACTTCCTGTGCTGATTTTGGCAAGAGACTTTTCCAGGGTTTCAGGTGTGGATATGAAGCTTCTGTGCCTACAGCTGAAGAAATAGAAACACCTTTGTAACAAACACAGTTTAGCTTGGTATCTTTCAATCTGGCTTTGAGTTCCATTAGCGCTGTCCAACAGCACTAAAGATAAAAGATAGGGAAGGGAAGGGAAGGGAAGGGAAGGGAAGGGAAGGGAAGGGAAGGGAAGGGAAGGGAAGGGAAGGGAAGGGAAGGGAAGGGAAGGAAGGGAAGGGAAGGGAAGGGAAGGGAAGGGAAGGGAAGGGAAGGGAAGGGAAGGGAAGGGAAGGGAAGGGAAGGGAAGGGAAGGGAAGGGAAGGGAAGGGAAGGGAAGGGAAGGGAAGGAAGGGAAGGGAAGGGAAGGGAAGGGAAGGGAAGGGAAGGGAAGGGAAGGGAAGGGAAGGGAAGGGAAGGGAAGGGAAGGGAAGGTTGAAGGAGCCTTTGACTCTCGTGGTGGGCCTTGCAGACAGAATGAAGCCTTAAATTTCCTGCCTAGGGGCTTGTCTTTTTCTTGCCTTCAGAAGGGGGAAGCTCCTCCAGCCCACCCTGGAGAGCCTCTCCTCTCCCACAGGGGACTTATTGAAGCAAGGTGAGGGTGGCCAGAGCAAAGACATCGTTGCCTGGGGAGAGATGATTAAGAAGCATGTTTATAAAGTCCAGGAGACAGCTGAAGGAGTTAAGTTACTTGAGTGCTTTGGGATCCTTCAGGGTGAAAAATGCTGTATACATGTCGGATTTTATTATTACAATTACAGTCAGATGTTAATCACCCCACCAGGATTTACTCAGGCAGCAGTGCCAACAGCAGTACATCTTGCTGAGTAATTGCCCCCTTCCTGACTCTTGGGTGTCTCTGCCCTGAGCTGCTTCTCATTTCTGTGTTTGCTTTAGTTCTGACAGTGCCCAGAGCACTGCATTTTCCCACCCAGCAGCGAGCGATAGCAGAGCACATCTTGCACATTCAGGTTGCCTTTGCTTCAAGCACTGCATGTGCATCAGGGTCAGAAAATAGCTAATGGGAATGTTTTACGGATAATATTCAGCCTCAGGGGACAGCAATACCCGTCTCTTTTGCAAATTGTTGAGTGCTAGTGCTGAAAAAGCTGGGAAACGATACAGTTTCATGGGTCTAATTGCAGAGTATGTGTGAGCCAAATGAATGAAGAAAAGCTCCAAGTTCAGCAAATCAAGTTGGGATCATGAAAGCAGAAATACAGAGTGAGGGAAGAAAGGCTAGATGAATTTAAACCCCTACACACAGTAAATTACTGGGATGCACTGGGATCAGCTCCTGGCTGATGCTGCAGCTCTATCTCCCCCATGTCCAGCAGACGCTCTGACTATGCAGACTCAGGGCTGGATGTCCAGCCTCCCTGTTTTAGGGGGAATTTGGTTTTGATTCCTGTCTGAACCCAACATTTGGCATTTCTGGGATGATGAAGAGACAGAAGTCAGGGGAGATGCTCTGTTACTTAGTCTAGTAAGTGAAGCCAGCTCTGTACAACCCCCAGCATGTTCTAGAGGGATGCTCTGGGCTGACCTGTCACTGCAGTCCCTCACTTTGCCAGGTGAGAAGTACACTGCAGTGACAAACTGGCCCCATGATCCACCTCAGCTCCTCTGCACCCTGCCTTGGCTTCAGTGGGTAACTGGTTATCTCATGGCTTTGGGAGAGAGTGACTGGCATGGGCAGGAATGTTCTTACACTCTGACAGCCTGGAGGAACCAGCTGTGTGTCCAATTTCTGGATATGGTTCAAGTGTGAGCTCAGTGCTCAGCAATGTGGAGGTAAAGGAGGTGAGGAGGGTTTGAGGTTTCACAATGTTGACACACACCAGTCTCTGTGCCTCAAAGGCTGTGGGTCCAGATCTTCTAAAAAAAAAAAAAAAAAAGAAAGATGCAGCCCTACACCGTTGAGGAGGTGAGGGAAGAGCCATTGTTTTAACCTTTAACCTGCCTGGTTATCACACCATGTTGCACTGAGGGATGCAGGGACGCTTTCTCTCAAGTGATGTTCCTGGAAGACTACAGGCTCCCTTGCAGAGGATGCCGAGATGCTGGAGCAGTCCCACCTTGGTATGCTGTCCCAGAGGGGCTCTAAGGACATGGTACCCTGTTCTACTAAAGCTCTGTGGAAAGCTGGAAGGTGGTTTGATGGCGGCTGGGCTCCTGTGGAGAAGCAGACACGGGGCAGCAAAGCAGCTGTGGAAGGCAGAGGCAGAGCGAGGTCCCGCTCCCCGTGCGGTGCCCGGACCGTAGCTGGCGCAGTGCAGCGATCGCTGCTGGGGTGACGGGCCGGGGCCGCAGGTGGGACGGACGCGGCTCCGCGGAGGGGGGTGGGCGGCTCCGGGGGTGGCGGCAGGACCCAGCTGTCACTCAGCGCGCGGCGAAAGTGACGGGGGGGCGGGGCGGCCGCGCCGGGCGCGTATTTAACTTGGGCGGCAGCGGCGGCGCGGCAGAGCGCGGCGGGCGGGCGGGCTGCGGCGGGTGGGACATCGCGACACCGGGCGACACCGGCGACACCGAGCCGAGCCTCTCCGGGCCGGGCTGCACCGCGCCGAGCCGAGCCGAGCCAAGCCGAGCCGGCAGCGCAGGGCAGGGCAGGGAGCGGAGCCGCGTCTGGATGCGCTGAGCGCGGTGGGGACGACCGGCTCCCCGGAGCACCGGCAGCAGCGGCAGCGGCAGCAGCATGGGTTGCCGGGGCTGCTGAGCGGCGGCCGAGCCCGCCCCTGCCCGTCCCCGCCGAGGAGTCGCCAGGGAATCGGGACGCGCCGCCTCGCCGGTGCCGGGAGCACCCTCCGCCCCCCCAGCCCCATCACGCCGAGGATGCCCCGGGGGCCCGCGGGCCGCCCCCGCCGCTCGCCATGAGGAAGAACCCGGCCGGGCCGCGGGCGCTGCCGCCGCCGCCCGCCGCCGCCTGAGCCCCGTGCCCCGGCCGTGCCCGTGCAGGGGCCACCCGAGCGCCCCGGCGCCGTGACCCTCCTCCCGCCCCCTCGCCCGGCGCGCCCGGCTATAAAGGAGGGTTTTATTCTCGGGCTCCGGTCTCACGCCAAACCCTGTCACACCGTCTAGACGAGCTGTCGTGGGGCTCGGCCCAGCTGTCACCATGGCGATGGAGACGAGTCCGCTGTGAATTTTGGGGGGGAGCGAGCGAGCGAGAGCGGCGGCGGCGGCAGAGGAGGAGGAGGAGGAAGGCTCGGCCGCCGCCGTGCCCTGCCCTCCCCCGCGGGGGAGGCTCGGACCCCCCGGCGCTGCCGACCGCGGCTGGAGCCGGCCCGGCGGGGAGCCCCGGGAGCCAGCGGCCGCGGGCGCGGGGCGAGCCTCAGATGCGGCTGTCACACAACCCCGGCCGGGCTATTTAAAGTAACGGGCCCCGCCGGACACTGGTGTCTCTGCCTATTTATGAGCCCCCGGGAGCCGGCGGGCGCCGCCGGGCAGCGCTAGGAGCCGAGGCCGCCGGGAGCAGCGCCGGGGCCCGCCCGGAGCATGACGGCGATCCGGGCGCTGCTGCTCTGCCTCTGCCTGGGGCTGCGGGCGGGCGGGCAGCCCTTCCTGCGCCTGCGACCCTCGCCCAGTGACAACCTGCCCGTCAAGGACATCGTGGAGCACCCGGACCCCGAGTACGACCCCAAGGAGCAGGACCTGGACGAGAGGACGCTGAGGAAGAAGCTGGGCAGCCATTTCGACCCCGGTTTCATGGCCGTGGCCGTGCCGGGGCCGGCCAACGCCTCGGGCGCCGCGGCGGCGGCGGGGCGGGGGCGGGCGGCGCTGCCGGCCGAGCTGCGGCGGCTGGAGCTGGGGCCGCCCCGGGGCCCGCGCCTGCGGCTGGGCAAGAAGGCGCGGCGGAAGGTGCTGCAGTGGCTCTGGGCGCACACCCACTGCCCCGTGCTCTACGCCTGGAAGGACCTGGGGGTGCGCTTCTGGCCGCGCTACATCAAGGAGGGCAACTGCCTGGCCGAGAAGTCCTGCTCGCTGCCCGAGGGCATGTTCTGCAAGCCCGTCAAGTCGGTCACCAAGACCTTCCTGCGCTGGCACTGCCAGGGCTGGTCCAGTCAGAAGTACTGCACCTGGATCCCCGTGCAGTACCCGCTCATCTCCGAGTGCAAGTGCTCCTGCTAAGCCTCCCCGGCCCCTTGCACTGCCGCCCTTCTCCTCCGGATCACTTTGCGGGGGGAGGTTTTTCGGGTGGGTTTTTTTGGAGGGGGGTGGGGTTTTTTTGGGATAGTTTTTGGGGGGAATTTTTTTTCTCCACCCCCTCCCCCCCAGAGCGAAGTGGGAGAAGATGAACCGCTTTGGGGTTTTGCTGGATTTTTTGTTGTTGTTTTGGGTTTTTTTTTTTGTTAATTTTTGGGGGGTTGTTTGATTTTTTGGTTGTTAATTTTTTTTTCTTTGGACTTCTTTTAATGTTATTTTATTCAAAAGGGGGAAAAACGAACCCAGGAACTGCAGGGCAGGCCAAAGGCACAGTAAAGCACTACAATCAGATGTCTATTTTTATACGTATATAGCCTTCTAACAAAAGGAAAATAAAAAATAAAAAAACTTTAAAAAAAAAAAAGGAAAAAAAAACCTACCAGCCATGTAAATAGAGAGATTTTAAAGGAAAAGGGGGGGAAATTGCAGCTGTTTTTTTATTATTATATAATTATTATTGTTATTATTATTATTTTAAAGACATAGGACCACATTTTAAACCCATCCCCACAGAACCCAAGCACTTCCCTGCTGAAGGGAAGGGCAGAAATTTTTTGTAAAGATATTTTTATCAAAAGGAGAAAAGGGGCGGGGGGGGTGTAAAAAAAAAAAAAAAAAAAAAGAAAAACAAGAACTGCAGCATCCCTGAACGGTTGTTTCTCTGTGCTGTATTTTTTTTTTGTCTTCTTCAGACCTTGTCACTGATGTTTGAACTAATTTACCAAGATCTCTAGGCTTTTTTTTTTAAAGTGTATAACAATTAATTAAGAAGGAAATTTTAAAGAAAAGTACAAATCTATGAAAGAGTGGAATTGCTTTGTTGTGTGGGAATACATATAGTCGTGTAGAGATGTTAAAGGAAATTTTCTGTGTACAGTTTATTTATTTTTATCGTTTGTGTATAGGAAAAAAAATGCTAGAGATTATGCCAGAAACTATTGAAAATGTTTACTTGAATATTCCTTTTAAAACATATCAATGTAAATATGAGCTATCACTGATCAAAACATTTTTAGCAATAAACTCTATCGTTGAAGAAAAAACCCGGTGCTGCACTCCAGCTCCCTGGAAGACCAGTGGAGACTCGGATTCTTGCTCAGAGCAGGTGATGAGTAAAGGGCTTTGTCTGGGCCACGCTGGTGTAAATCACGAGATGCCCCAAAAGTCGGGACAGCTCCACCGGTTTCTGTCTCTCCGGGATCCCAAAAATCCCGAAATCTTTGGGACTTCTTTGCGTGTATAACCTGTTGGGGAAAGAGAAAAACGCCGACGGGAGGGAAATGTCTCGTAACGCATAAAAGAACTGCGATGTCCCGGGCTGGAGGTGTCATCTAAAGTCCTTTGGAGATTCCATGCTCTGCGGCTCTTGGATTCGTGTCTCCCGCTGGCAGAGGAAGCGGTCGAGGTTACTGCCCCGGCCATCAAAGCGCCTGACACAACTTAGCAACCCCGCGTGTGTCGGAGCAAATGTTTTTCCTCGGCTGCCTCTACTAGCGAAGGAGGGAAGGATGGAGACGAGCCCTGCGCCCTGCCCTGCCCTGCTGCCGCGCCGGAGCCCCGGGTCCCGCATCCGTGCCCGGGGGTGTGCGGGGCTCAGCAGAGCCCGCGGGTCCTGCATCCGTGCCCGAGTGTGTGCCCCGGGTTCCGCATCCGTGCCCGGGGGTGTGCGGGGCTCAGCAGAGCCGCGGGTCCTGCATCTGTGCCCGGCTGTGTGCGGAGCTCAGCAGAGCCCGCGGGGTGCCCGCAGCTCCTGTGCCGGGGCCAGGCCCATCCCCGCCTCCCGTGGAGCTGGGGCAAGGCAGAAACGGGACGGCTCCGCACAGCCAGGCACCGACAGCGGAGAGCGAGGGCACCGGCAGTGCGAGCCTGGAGCCGACGGAGATCTGTCTGTCTGTCTGTCTGTTGGTCACAGGGTTTGGAGTGCAGCCCTGACGGGCTGCCAGGCCATTTTCCTGTGTATTCTGCGTGGGCTGCTGATGCTGGAGGGGAAGGTCTCGCCACTCCTACTGGTAAAACATGCCCAGCATCCCTGAGGAACAAACTGCTGCCAAAGGCCCTGGCCAGCGAGGAGATGTTCTCCTCCAAGGCGGACATGGAGCAGCAAGGAGACCCTCCCCCCCTTCAGCTTGGCATGCAGCACAGGACAGCAACAGTACACCAAGCCCATGGGAAGGCACCAGGACCCTCCATGGAGAGGCAGCAGACTCCAAGGGGTCTGGCTTGTATCCCTCCATCATTGTCTGAGGGGACTGAGCTCCAGCAAGTCCCGTGAAGCAGGCCTGCAGAGCCTGGAGGTCACAGATTGAAGCTTAAACGGGGAGAGAGTTATTGAGATGGGCATGGTGGGGGCAAGGCAAGAGGGGCAGTGACACCCAGTAGCCCTGCAGAGCCCTGCAGCCATCCCCTCATCCCCGCGTGAGGAGGCAGGTTGGCCTTTCCACACATTTGTCAGTGAGGTATCAGGAAAGAAGGGGATGCAGAGGGCAGGGTGAAAACGAGACTTTGGCGAAGACAATGTGCAAAACATCAGGGGCATTTCAGAGAGAAAGGGGAAAGCTCATTTTGCAAGAGGAACAACATCTGTGGTGTGGGGGCCGAACATCTGTAGGAGGGAGCATGGGGGGAAGGCATTCTGGGAAAATATTTCTGACATAATCCCAACAGTATCTGGTGTGTTGGGATTTGGTTACAAATGGCCCTCTAACGTCTTTGTGCGTTTTGTTCTGCTGGTTCCAGGGGCACACAGAGACCCCTGCTTTGTGCTAACCTGGGAAATAAACCATTCGCTGGGCTCAATGGCTGAGTTCAGTTGTGCAGGGAAGGGGGGGTTGGGAAGGGGGAAGGCGAGATTTGTGTGAATTCAGCGAAAGCCAGCCTGAAAGCCTCCATGCCATGTGCTGGAGGGAGCAGGGGGGCTGCCTCCATCTCTGGGGAGAACTCAGGGGTCCTGCTTGAGATGATGGCTTGTCTGGAGGTGAAAGCATGAGAGCTGAGAGCCAAGGTGCTTGATGAGGGCCAGGGCTGGGGAGCAGGGGGCAGCCCTGAGGGGTGTGTGCCAGCCTGCCCAGCCCTGACTTGGCAATCTGCCGCAGCGCTGGACCACAGGCACCTGGTGCTGATGTTCACCTGGTGCTGCTGTGCACCTGGTGCTGATGTGCAGTGCCCTCATGCCGAGCAGCCTGGCTGCCCCAGGAGGGGTGAGTGGACGTGTGACATCAGGGCTGTGGGTGTGATGGCTCGCCTCAACTGCCGAGCCCCAAAGGAGAAGAAGACAAAGGGGAACAAGCCTGGTTCTTTGGTGTGGTTATTGCATTGTCTCCCCAAGCTGCTTGTGATTAAGGGATGAGCTGCAGGGGGAAAGGGGCAGAATGGGCAGAACCCCGAGATTTGGTGGGTGCCAGCTTCTGAAGACATGGGCCTTTCCCAGTGTGTCCCGGTGTCATGGCTGGGAAAAGGGCTGGAGCACTGAGGGTGAGTGCCATCCTCTAACCCAGATCCTGCCTGTCATTGCATTGTCAAAAGCCATGCACAGCCCTGGGCACTTACTGACAGGTGGTTGTCTGGAGGATCAGCCCTTCTTCCTTCAGGCAGGGCAGAGGAAGTTCTACAGGACCCAATGGATGCTCCATGCCCTGCAGGCACATGTCCCTTGACATGATGGGAAAACAAAAGCAGCTATCCTCTCCACAGGCAGCACTGGCCAGAGCTCACCTACTCCAACACCACGTGCTGCTCAGGGGCAGCTGTTTGCTAGATCACAGCTGGATCTCTTCCTTGTAGTCACTACAAAGCCTGACTGAAGCAAAGAGCCCCTCTCTCAGGTCTGCAGAGGTCTCCATCTCTTCCTTTTGCATGTCAAGGCCCTTCTATCACTCAGTGAATCACTTTCCCATGCATGAACCCCAGATTTAGATTATCCTGTTTCTCTTGGGAGAGAGAATGAGCTCAGAATGGCTCCTGATATTGACTTGATGGGATGAAGTCACCTTTCCATTCCTCTTTCACATCCCAGTTGGTTTTGACACCAGCAACAGGTTAACTCTTCTGTCTCACAGGCAAATGATATTTCATCCCCATTTTCTGCCCTGCCTCTCCTGTTCAGCTCATGTCCCCTCAACTAAGGCTGGTGTCCAGGAACTCAGTTTCTGTCAGCACTCCACCTCTGCCAGGGTAACTCAGATTCTCGGGACCAGAGCTCACAGATATTTAGTGCCAGCTCTTGAGATATCTGACTCAGGCCCAGGGGATGATCTAAGCCCATCACTCATCATTCCTAGAAAGGCAGACAAATGGACTGGAGGAAGTAATTGCCCTCCTCAAACTTTAAAGCCCAGGCTAAACGTTTTCCCAACATGCAAAATTGTGTTTATCTCCTCCTCCAGCCTGAGCATTTGTTGTGAATTGCTTTCACAGCCTGTCATGGCAACCAGGAGCTACTGGAAAGCCAGTCTCTCTGAAAACCTGCTTGGTCTAGCAGCAGGTCCCTGGTGAGCTCATCCTGCTGACCACTGCTGGTCAGAAGCTCCAGCTGAGCTGAACCCACTTCCTCAGGTATCCCCAGCTCCTCGTTCATCACCTCAATGAGAATCTAGCCACACTGCTAAGGTTAACAGTGCCAGGCTGCCAGGGTGCACTATGCTCAGTGATCTCAGGTCTTTTCCAACCAGTGATCCTGTGCTGACCACAGGTGTGCCCTGTAGGGTGGGCAGAGATGGGCTCATCTCACCATCTCCTCGGGGCCACTGGGTACAAGGTTCTGATTTCTCTGCACAAGACATGCCCCAGGATGCCTTTCCACTCCTGGGCAGGTCTCCTTTGCTGTGTCCATGCCCAGCAAACCCCTCCATGTGCAGAGCAGGACCCCAGCCCGTCTCCAGGAGGGAGTGTAAGGCTTTACTCACTGACACTCCGGAGGTGTTAGAAGGGCTGCTGGCTCATCTGCAAGAGCCTCCCCTCCCCCTCAGTGATTAAAACCAAACATTAACAGCAGCAGCATCCCAGGGACATGGCTGCTCTTCGGTGTTAACTGTTTGGTATTCAGCCTAGGAGTGTCAGACACGCCGTCAAGGAGAAGGGACAGCGTCATTTGGCACCGGGAGCCCAATCAGAGAGGCAGAGCCACGGAGAGCAAATCACGGGGAGCGGGGAGGCAGGGCTTGCCAACCGGCCATTGGCTAAAATGGCCCTTTCAGCAGGACGGTGAATGAATCCATTCACAAAAAAAAAAAAAATAAAAAAAATAAAAAAAAAAAAGCAGGGCCTGTTTGCAAACAGCAAAACAGTCTACATATTTTACTTTTTTCGTCTAGATGAGTCTGACCCAAACCCTGAAACAGATGTGTGGGATGTGGCTGTTGCAGCCATGTTCAAGCCCATCAGTGAATTTCAGTGAACTGATGCTGCCCATCTTTTTACAGGCCTCATCATTACTCTCAAGGAGTTTCAATGACCTGCCCAAAGAACCTTGGCCTTCTACTGGGCACCCTGGAGCAGGACACAGGCCACCAGGGGCCTGTGGACCACTGCTGGGATATGGTGGGAGACCCTGCTCTCCAGCATCACACTGATATCCTAAAAAGGGAGAGGAGTCCTCAGAGAAGCCCATGGTCCCAGAAATATGACCCAGCATGTAATTGGGAAAGCTTCTTTCTTGTATCTGGAAGCAGGGAGTGAAGGGTAGCCAGATATGGGACATGGTTGCTCATAGATGACCTGACCTGACCATGTCCTGTGCTTTGTCACCTGTGAACACGGTCCATGGAAACCAGTGATCTCTCTGTGCTGGAGAATGAGAGCAAGGTGCCCAGCCAAGCTCACTGATCCCCCCATTTTTTGTAAGATCTGGACCTTTCCCCAGGGGACAGTCTTGCATGCCACTAAAAGAAGCTGAGGCTTTGATGTGCCAGAGCTGCTGGGGGTTCCCAGCAGGGACCCTGGAATACCCAGAATGCTGATTCCACCCACTGAGCAGCAGCAGGTCCAGGGCTCCTTGTAGCTCCTCTGTCTCAGCATCAAGGTGCTTTAGAGGCAGCCTTTGAGGAGGCAACAGGAGGCAGACTGGAGCAGAAGAAGGCTGAGAACAGAAGTAAAGTCTGTATCCCTGGTGCCGTGGCAGGACAGCCTTTGGAGAGCCAGCTCTGAGTCTGGGGTGGGAAATGGAACAGAAAAAAGTTCCTTGTCATGGATGCTGGGTCATGTACAGGTGTTTGAGTCCATGAGCACCTTGGAGGGTCGTGCAAAAGCCATCAGATCCCCTCTGAGGCTGGCTGTGTCCTAAAGCATTGTCCAGTCTTTTTTCATCACATTTGCTGCCAAAAGACACTCTCTCTCCAGGAGGTGGTACTAACAAAGGAATGGTTCTCCAGCCTTGGCTCAGTTTATCTACTTTATTGGGACAGAGACCATATTTCATCCTGGAGCTGAGATACAAGCTGCACTTGGTGTTCTGCTCTTCGACCATATTTTAGGAAAGAGCCCGCATTTGTCTCCCCCCTTCCCACCCAGGAACTGCAGCCAGCAATCCTCTTGGACAGCTCTTTGAGCCAGCAAAGGCAGCGTGTGGTCAATGTGCAGCCATGAAGCTGGATAAAGAAGGACACTAAGAAAGGACGTGGTGATTTGTTTGTGGTGCCGTGGCACCCAAGAGACCACTGGGCTGAACCATCCCGGGAGGTCCGTCTGCCCAGGCAGCTGGACCGGGCATGGACGTGCTCAGCAGGACCACGGGAGCTTTCTCTGCACCCGGGCACTGCTCGGGGGGTCCCAGCGGGGGCTGGTGAAGGGACCGCTGGCCAGACGGCACCACAATGTCCTCAGTCCCCACGGAACCCCACGGCGGGGCTGTCCCTGTCCCTGTCCCTGTCCCTGTCCCTGTCCCTGTCCCTGTCCCTGTCCCTGTCCCTGTCCCGTCCCTGTCGCTGTCGCTGTCGCTGTCCCCGTCCCCGTCCCCGTCCCTGTCCCTGTCCCTGTCCCTGTCCCTGTCCCTGTCCCTGTCCCTGTCCCTGTCCCTGTCCCGTCCCTGTCGCTGTCGCTGTCGCTGTCCCCGTCCCCGTCCCTGTCCCTGTCCCTTGTCCCGGTCCGGCCCCGGCCCCGCGCTGACTCGGGAGGGCGGCGCCACCTGGCGGCCGCGCGGGGCAGGCGCGACCCGATGGGTCCAGCGGGGTCCCGGTACCGGCACAGGGCTCGGAGCCCCAAGGGGCCCGGGACCCAAACAGGGCTCGGAACACCTCGTGGTGTCTGCATAGGAAGTGGGGAATACACCACCTAAAGCATCCGGCCATGAGACATGAAAGAGCCTTGCCAGTGCCCTGGGGGAGTCGCGGCGCGCTGGTGCCGGGGAGGAGCTCGTCTCTCCGGGGCAGCGGTGCCGTCCTGGGCAGCAACCGGGGCTGGCAGTGCCCAAGCTTAGTGCCACGGTGGGATGGCACATGTTGGGCACGCAGTGGCTTTCCAGGAATTCCAGCTTCACATCAGCCACTGCTGACCCTGGGGTGTCATTAGGGCCATCCAAGGGTGGCAGGAGCTCCTTTTTCCTCTGGAGGCTGCAGCAGCAGCAGACAGACACCATAATTCCAAAGTCCTCCATGACTCTCCTCTGGGCTGAAGCAAATTTGTTCTTCATGGGGAGTTTTAGCATGCCAGGAATATAAAGGCTGCCCACGGGGGCTGACAGAACATCCCTCCATCCTCCCAAAGGGAGCAGTGGAAGAAGCACAACCAAAGATATCCTGCTTAGAAGAAAGGACATATCCTCCGTGAGTGTTCCCAATGAAGTGGGATTCATCCAGGCCCCTCTCTCCCTGCTCCATACAGGACTAGTGTCTGTGCACAGTTGTTGTCCTGGGCCAGATCCAATCCTGTTGTCCAGCTCAGTTACTTCAATAAGATTTCAAATTGCTTAACAAATACCACACAAGTGTTTAAACTCTGAGAATTTGTACTATGGGTTCAAAATGTGATTTATCTTCATTTGTGCCCACGAGATTTATCTGCACCAATTAAGGGAATGGCTGTTCTCTTTAAAGTGTGGTTCTAGTCAGAAAAACCAACTGGAGTCTCCTCTCAGTGAGTCAAACACATGGCCAAACCAGAAGGGAAAAATTGAGAAACGTTTTTCTAAAAACATCCTTATGTTTTTTGGTCAGAAATTTTTGAAGCGTAGCTGAATTTAGAAACATTCAACCAACTGTAGTGAGACAGGAATCAGGAAAGGAATTGTGAAAATTCAGTCAGGTTTTTTCCCTCTGTTCTTCATCAAAATTTTGTATTTTTATGCCATTTTTCATCAAATAGTGCTGGCAAGGACTATGTGCCACATCTGCCTAAGAAAGACCAGTTGCAAACCTCCCCCTCACTAGAGGTGACTTATTCTCCTACATAGGAGAATAAGAGCTCTTGTTCATGTACTCTGGGCAAGCCTGCTGAAGCATGGGATTTGAGGACTTCATCCTAGGCATGGAGGAGCACACTGGTAAATAAGGCACCAATTCCTGCAAACAAACCCTGTGGACTTATAGTTCCAGTCATGGCTTCCCTGCTTCTTCCTTTCCTCTTCTATGACACTGAGCTCCAGTGGGGAGGATGGCTCTGCCCAGTCCAGGGAGCTGTTGGAGCACAGCCAGGGAGTCCCCAGGACAAGGATTCAGAGAATATGGAGTATTCTTTGAGGTACAGACCATGATCAGAAGGACAAGCAAAAAAACCCAACCTCCAACAAGGTAAAACCTCAAACAAGGCAGAGCAGATGGAGAAACACACAAAGATGAGCCATTGAGTAGCTGCCACTAGGATCCAGAGAGAGTAGCTTTGGCACAATCTGTCATTAAGCCAGTGCCATACTTTGAATGTACCACATCTGGAGGTGAGGAGGCATGAAATATGGGTGCAGAGACAAATGCCAGAAGGAAACAGCCCCAAGAACTGTATTTGGTACTGGCAGGAAGCTTTTTTAGACCAAACTTACCTTGAAACTGTATTATTTTTCTGGCTATGCAATTTCCCAACAAATTAAATGGTAGGGAAAAAGTCATGATGGGGGTTTTAGAGGTTTCACCCAGACAGCACCAGAGCATTTTGACCCAGTTTGAATCCATTGACTCTGTGCATTCAGATTAGGGTGACAAAAAACAACCAGAAGTGCCTTTCAGCCAGATGGTGAATGTTATCCTTTTTCCAGTAAGTGTGAGGAGAATGTTTTAATCTTCATCAGATTGCCTGGGTCAGTATTTCTCCCTGCAAAAAAATAATTTGTATTTAAGCCTTTTCTGTTCAGTACTTCAGGGCATATAACAAAAGAATTTTCCTGGCTGGAACACTGGGCTGTTAGACAGATCTGGCTATAGCTCTCACCTGGGACGTACAGTAAAGAAATCTGACCTTTTATGCTCACTGTCTTTGAAGCTAGGAGAGTCCTGATTTCAATCTTAGCAGCAAAGGGCACATCTAAGTCTTGATTTAAAAGGTCTGAAATTACTCTCATCATCTCCCCTGGCTGCTTGTCTCATCCAGCCAGTCTCACCTCATCCCACCTCACCTGGAGTCAGGCACAGGCAGCTGGATCCCATATGCTGGGCTGTCCTGGCAGTCCACCAGTGATCACTGGGGCCTGAGGGCCACTAGTCCCCATGTCACATAGTGTGACCATGGTCATGCTGTGGGGTCCCCCCGATCCAGCCTGGCTGTCCTTCACCTTGGCTGTGCAGGAGGAGCAGGAAGCTCCAGGACTGACTTTCCCAAGCCTGAGCCAGACCCATGAGGAGACATGAAACCCAGGAAACACCCTGGTTTCCTCTGACACCACCAGCAACACGTTCTGCAGCCAAAGACCTGAGGGCACCCCAGCCCCACCTGTGTGTCACCAGTGACCTCTGCTAGCAGCCCTGTCTGTACTTGGCTGCACCACAGAGGATGCTGAGCCACTGGCACCACTGTCTCTGCCCTACGGGCCACTTGGCATGAGGCTGGGAAGATGTGCAGGGACCAGTCTGCAGGGTGAGACCCCAAACCCTTTGGAGGAGGAAGAGCTGATAGCCTGTTGACTGCTCACTGCCAGTGAGCAGAGTCCCTGAACCATCAATGCTTCTGGCACTTGGACTGCAATCTGCTCTCCACCAGACAGCATTAGTTGATGGTGTGGGATATTTTTTCCCATGTGAGAAGACAGTTTATAAGTGCTAAAATTGCTCCTGGTGCCACCAGCATCTTTGATAGACCAGATTAAAAAAAAGCAGGGTCACAGTATCTCAAGATCTGTCCTGTGCAGACAGGCACATCCAGATAGATGTGAATGATTTTGATATTACCAAACAAAGAAATTTCCTCCTACAGGATGCATCAGCTTGGCTACGGCTCAGTGGGCTCTGGGAATCACTTCAGTATCACAGCCCTGTGCCTCCAGTCAGGCTCAGGCACCTCCCCACGACTCTTGGGGCTTGTCACAGGCCTGTCCCTGGGGTGGCTCTTTGCCCTTGGCTTTGCTTAGCATCTCTGGGTCTCTTCTATAAGACAAACTGCTGGAAGTGAGAATTTCCATGCCTCAGGACTTCCCACTGGAGTACATGAACTTCTAGAACCAGTGGGAAAAGGCACAAGGTCCTATCCCTTGTAGGTGCAAACCCTTCCACCTCCTTGCAGTGCTGTCCTGTGGCAATCTGCAGCTCTCCCATGCCTCCTGCCTAGGAGTAGAGCTGTGGGGCCATGGGGTCTTTTGCTTTTCACCTCCATGAACAGGCAGGCTTTTCTCCTGCCTGCACTGGTTCTGCCTCTGGAGCCGACTGAGGACTGTCTGATGAGCTTTTTGGGTGTTCAGGGCCAAAGCCTGATCCTGGACCACAACTTTCCCAGGTCTGAGCTGCTTTTGGGACATCTGCCTCCCAGGGCTGAGGAGGGGCTCTCAGGCCTGCTCAGAAGAAAAGCGTCCTGCCTGCTTGGCACCAGAGCTTGGATGGGAATTCTCTTGTTTTTCACGAGCAGGCTGAGCGGTCAGCACATACCATGAGCAACAGTCAGAGGAGAATAAATAGCCAGAGCAGAAGGAGACAACCTGTTCAGACTGGACCGCTCATGCCCTGTGCTGGCGGGATGACTCCTGCTCTGCCTCAGGGGCTCAGAGAGCCGGGCACAGAGAGCAGCCCAGCCTGCCCCCAGTGCATCCCCAGGAGCAGCCGTGTCCACTGCTCCAAGCCAGTCCCAGGGCACGGCAGGCAGCCACCAGGGCTCTCTGCGTGGACACTCCTGCCCCCAGAACTGTGCTAGAAGGCAGATGCCATCGGTGCAGGCTGGCTGTGTATTGTCCCCCCAGGGCTGGCTCCCTTTTGGGATCACACCCAAACTTATTCCTGAGTCCCAGTGAAAGTCCCAGTTTTTCTTGTTCTCCAGGAAAAAGAGCACTTTGTAAACATTAAGGTTCAGTAACACATCCCAGCAAACTCTGTTTTCCCCAATGACGTTCCTTTGTGATCTTACACCACCCTGTACTGTGGATTACAGGAGAGGTCCCAAATAGCCAGTGAAAGCCCATTGCTTGGCATTTTCCTTTTCCCCCTTTAAGGTCTGCAAGAGAAGCCAGCATGAAGGTTCTTCCTACTACTCCAGGTCACCTCACGCCAAGCATCCAGCATGGAATAGCCAGGGGCTGTAAAGTGCTCTGAACCTGAAAAGTGCTAACTAAGAGAATGAAGCCCAACACGAGTGTTATTAATAAATGCCAGCCGCTGTTATATAACTCCTAATCATGAACCGCGTCTTTCGGCCCCCATTGTTCCATTGTCAGGCCCTATTATCTGGGAACTCTTACCCACCGACCACAAGAAATAGCCTAGGCTCTGCGGGTTTGCAAACTTTGTTGTTGGAAAGCTTTTCATGCAATTGTTTTTGCTTTGCGCCGTTGCCTTCCTCATTGTACAGATGTGGGTGTGTATCACAGCCCACACCCTCTGCCTTTTGCCTCAGGACAGATTCGAAAATGAGCTGATCCGTCTCAGCAGTGTTTTTCCTAAGAATTCTCTTTTTAAAAACAACAACATGCAAACAAAAAATCTCCCTCGTTTTCCTGAAGTGAAGCTTGTGCCTGCAATCCCAGCAGTATATGGATCTTCAAGGATCTTCAAGGCACTTTCCCACTGCTCAGTGTAAGGTACAGCAGCATGGGAAGCTCTGCAGGCTGCTCACAGCTTCCCAGTGTAGAAGCACTGTCATTCATGGGGCTCAGGCTAGGACCAACCACACTGAAAAATGCTTTTCAAAAGGCAAAATATAACAGTTTACTGAACTTTGTCTCATTTGGAAGAGAAATTTTAAATGAAAACCAGAAAATGCCAGGCAAAGAGCTTTTGGTGTCCAGTTTTAGAGGCCTGTATTTTCTCTACCAATGGGTTTTTTAAATCTGTGAGACTTTTTTCTTCCTTTCACTGGAGTCTGAAATGACATAGAAAGCTAAAAATAGCAACAATGCCCAACCAAATCCTCCGTGTTTTTCAGTAAACTCTGATGCTAACTGATGCTGTCTTGAGCAGGTTTTGTTACTTTTCTGAGCAGGGCCTATTATTAGGGCTGTAAACATTCCAAATCAAGATGGTTTGGAAGCCACCAACCTGTTCTTGAATGTTTTTTCCTGTAGTTCATGCAGCACCTTGCACCTCTGAGCAGTGACACCTTGTAAGGACAGTGATGCTCTCGAGGTGGGGATGGGGGTGAGGAGCACCCAGGGCAGTGCTGCAGTATGATCTCAGCATGGTCCCCAAGCTGGGACTGTGACCTCCCTCACCATCTGCAGAGATGGGCTCTGGGACATTGGTCATAAGACCATCCTTAGTGGCTGGATATGCACCCCACAGCAGCCTGAGCTCTCCCAATTGTCCATCTTCTGGCCCATGCTGGGCTTTGCAGCAAAGGGCAGGCACAGAGCATACGTGGCCACCACTGGGCATCCTTCTGCCCAGTGCTTTCCCTTTAAGAGGGAACAAGACACAGAGGTTGTGTGTGCTGTGCAAGGAGCTGGGGCAGCCCAGGAGACCACTCTCCTGGGATCTCTGCATGGCACAGAGACATCTACCTAACAATTGAGAGAATACTTTCCATCCAAAGAATCCATCTCGTGGTCCCCTCTTCATTTGTGACACAAGGGAAAATGTGAAGCAGCCAAGATGCATGAATCACTGTCCCAAACAACATATAATGAACTCATAAAATCAAAGGCAGGGTTAGTTTCAACCCGTGCTGCCAGGGCTCCTTGGACATTGTCTGGAATGAATTTAAGTTGTTACAAAACTCTCTGTGTGTTTCTCTTTCCCCCAACCCCACAAACCGTCTTTCTCCTCTCCCTCTTCACACCATGTTTTCCTATGAGCTTCTTTCCCTTCCCTCCCTGCCACCTCTCCTCTCCTGCCTTCCTCCTCTCGCTGTTTACCCTGGTGCCTCCTTCCCAGCCCTTAGTCCCAGCCCTTCCTCTCAGTATCACTTCTTCCCCCAGCCATCTGGCTGCCAGCCACGTACCACCACACCTTTCAGAAAGACTCATTTTCAGGATAACTTCAGGCAAATCTCTTTAGTTTATTCAGCAAGGCCAATGCCAGCTGCTTGGTCTGACAGGACTTCACCAAGGGACTCCCTGGTCTCATCCCTCCCTGGGAGCTCAGCCCCAGATCATCAGCAGAGGCAGTGGAGGGATGACTTCCCCAGACACTCTGGAGGACTGGAGAAGTGTGGCCGCACGCGTTTGACCATATGCTCATACTTCTGCTACCTCACAGGAATTCACAGAGTCTCCTGAGCTGGAAGTGGCCCCCAGACATGGAGCCCAACTCCTGGCCTTGCACAGGTACACCCCAGCATTCCCACCATGTGGCTGAGAGCATTGTCTAAACACTCCTGGAGCTCTGGCAAGTTTTGGGGCTGTGATTTGCCTTCAATCCTACAGGCCTGCTCATGTGCCAGCACTCCAGAAGGGGACAGGGAATCAGGAGCTCCAATCCCACCACCACTTCAAAAACCAGAGACTTCTTTGTATCACTGCAGCTGCTGCTGCTTGCAATGAGCAAGCTCTGGAACCACACCAGCTACTCGAGGCAAGTTTGAGCAGCAACAGGCCCTGCTGCCCTGAGACCTGGGCTGGCATCTCTGTGCCGCAGCTCCTGGTCCCAGCTGCACAGAGATGGGCCTGGGGCCCCCAACCCTTGGGCAACAAGGCCCCCTGTACCATACCCAGCTAAGCAGCACAGGCACCGCCCAAGCTGCTTGAGGCTCTCTGGAATCCCAACCCAAACCTACCCAAACACTGAACTGGTTTGGAGCAAACACAACGTAAGCCAAACCTCAACGCCAGCCATGCCAGAGGCAGCCTAGCAAGCTGGTCCCGGCTCACGCAGGACAGCCTCCATCTGCCAGGCAGGTTTGTGGTTGGTGTCTCGCTGGGAACGCTCCTGGAGCACCAGGCACATGCTGTGCTCCGATTGCAACATCGTTCTGCAGCGGCCGCCCGCTCCTCCAACGCTGCGGTCGAGGTGTTATCTGCCAGCCGGAGGGCTCATTCCTCCGTGGCGAGAGCCCGGCTCCTCCCGATCCCGCGCGAGGCTTGGAGCAGGGAAACCGGAGCAGCCCGCAGAAGCGTCCCCAGCACGTGAAGATGCTGAGGTAGCTGATGAGGTTTATTAAAAGAGCCTCTTGTGCTAAAGATAAGCTTTGCTTCTGACTTCAGGTCCGTGAACAGCATTTGGAATAAAGCTCTTAAAATTCAGGTGAGACGTTTCCCAGGAGAAACCCTCACTGCATCCACATAATCCTGCTAGCAGAGATGCTGCTGGCAGGCAGCTGTGCATCCTCGAGAGGCCCCCATTGCCCAGAGAGCATCCCGAGGCTCCTGCCGTGGCACAAGGGGTGCAAGACACGCACAGCACAGCGTCCTCCCACTCGTTACAATTACA
The DNA here is from genome assembly GCF_903797595.1 of Erithacus rubecula. Lineage (NCBI taxonomy): Eukaryota > Metazoa > Chordata > Aves > Passeriformes > Muscicapidae > Erithacus > Erithacus rubecula. The sequence goes on from NC_136669.1 coordinate 15,011,506, forward strand.
GCGTCCTTCCCCTGATGGCAAGAGGACAGAAGCAGCATCCTCCGACGGGAGCACACACTGCGGCCAGTGCTCGGTTCATGCCACCCGCTGCGGCGGCCGGAGCTCGTTCCCGGCGCAGCCCGAGCTGCGGGGGAACGGCTCCATCTCGCGGCCGCCGGGCCGGGCTCGCACCGCCGCTCCCGGGGGCTGGACGGTCCCGCGGCTGCTGCCACCGCACTCTCGGGGACGTCCCTTTGCCTGCCGTGGAGAAAGAACATACCGCTGCCATAGCGGGCGCTGCAGAGCAGGGGGACGCAGACACGGTGTAAGGCATGGGGGTGGCATCCTTGACCGGTCTGCACAAACAGCCGTGGCAGTCATGCAGGGATGGAATTAGTTAAAGAGGAACCAAAGCATCTTCAGGAAAGGACTAGGCATAGGCCTTGCAGCTCAGGAAGCTGATGAGAAAGAAGCACATATCAATTCCTGACCCCAGCTTCTTGCTGAATAGGGGGACCTGGGACACACTCATCACATTCAACAATGTCCAGGAATGTTTTCACAGTGAGCAAGGCCATGGAAGTGCTTCTGATATGGGCTAAAAGTAGCCACAGCAGGATAACAAAGAGCTAAAGATGTGCTAGAAGAGCAGGACCTGGAGTGCCTGCAGAACTGCCACCTCCTAGGGGCATGGAGCGTGTTTGAGGGCTGTGTTGCACATTGTTCCCAGCCCCTGCAGTATCTTTCACAGCATCCCCCAGTCAAAGACTGGGAATGGCAATGGCACCGAACATGGCCTCAGCACACTGCTGCAGGTTAGCCTTGCTAACCTTGCTAGCAGACTGCAGCCGCTTGGGCTGCCCCAGCTTGGCCTGGGGCTGTTAGCAGGAGCTCCAGCACTGTGCAATGTTCATGCTGGGGTGAACAGGGTCAGGGCAGGGCAATGTTCCCGTAATGTCACTGCAGTGGTTATTTGTGTTATATGGAATTATATGCTGGGTTTGTTGTTGGTATTGCACAGGATTCCTTTTCCCCAAGCCACACTCACTGCACACCTTACAACAAACAAGCCCTGTCTCCACCAGGGTGAACTGCCCCTACTGACCTTTCTGAACAGCAGAGAAAGCTGTTGTGGCCCAGAGCAGGGCTGTGGTCCCCAGGGGGGCCTGCTGCCATATCCCCACAGTGCTCAAACCCTGGACCCCAGGCTAGGCAGACAGCCCAGGATATCTCTGTTCCCCAGCAGTGCAGAGCAAGAGGAAGGACCCAAATGAACTGTGGATGCACTGGGCCTGCAGGAATGCTGGTGGTGAAGAGAGTTGGGGTGGAGGGAACAGACTCCCAAGGGCTGCTGAGCCTCAGGTGAGGGCCAAGCCACTGGTGTGGGAACATGGCAGGATGCCTTGGGTAAATCACACCCCACGAGGAGGGTGTCTGTACCTCCCTGCAAGGTCACATTTCAGTTCCTGGCAGCAGCTCCTGTGGCCTGCACTCCAGAAGATACCATGTGTGGGGACAGACTCTGAGCACAGGGTGAGAAGGTAGATGTGGCTGTCAGGAGACTGATAGTCCCAAAAGGGAGGCAGATAAGGTGTCCTTGGAAGATTAAGTAGCATAGAAAGAAGAGAAACAGGAGAATTATGGAGTCCTGAAGATTCCTTACAGAATCCTGAAGATGACCCAGTGGCTGAAATGGGATCCTCCTATTTTACTGCACTGGGAGAGGGGGCTGTGGAACCAGTCAAAGGAAGGAGTCCTCCCTTCTGACAGTAAACCTCTTCCTTCTCCAGTGAGGAGGTTAAAGAAGGACGTGGCGAGGCTATAGGCAGGGTCCCTTCCCTGCTTGAGCCTCCACCTAAAGGAGCCATTCCGACGCTCCGGGATGGGGCTGGGGCGGCCCACTGTGACCTGCTCTCCTTCCTCGGCGGGGCTGGGCACGGGATTACAGTCGGGCTCATGGGGCAAGTGAGCCAGCGGGTCGCGCCGGGCCCCGGCCACGCCGACACCGAGCACCCGGTCCCGGGGCCCTGCGCCCCTCCCTGCGCCGCGGGGCCGGCAGGGGGCGCGCGAGCGCCGCGCACCGACCGGGGGCGGCTCAAGGGCTCTGTCCGGGGTCTGTCCGGGGACTAGTGTCTGTCCGGGGACTAGTGTGTGTCCGGGGACTAGTGTCTGTCCGGGGTCTGTCCGAGGTCTCTCCGGCCTCCAGCGTCTGTCCGGGGTCCGTCCGGGGTCTGTCCGGGGCTGTCCGGGTCTGTCCGAGGTCTAGTGTCTGTCCGGAGTCTGTCCGGAGTCCAGTGTCTGTCCGGGGTCTATCTGGGGCCTGTCCAGGGCTGTCCGGGGTCCAGCGTCTGTCCGAGGCTGTCCAAGTCTGTCCGGAGTCCAGTGTCTGTCCAGGGTCCGGTGCTGGGTCCGAGCCGCTCTGTGGGCTCAGGGCACTGGCCAGGACAGCCCTCTGCAGGGCTTGGCTGGCTGTGAGCGTGCGCTGCAGGGGAAGGGAGGCAGAGGGGGCGAGGTACAGAGGGCAGAAGAGGGCATCAGCCTGAGGGACAAATGGCTCCAGGGGCACTTTAGAGCCCTTCCAACTCCTAAAACGGCTCCAACAGAGCTGGACAGGGACTTTGCAGTGATAGGACAAGGGGGAATGGCTTCCCACTGCCCGAGGGCAGGGTTAGATGGGATATTGGGAAGGAATTCTTCCCTGTGCGGGTGGTGAGGGCCTGGCACACGGTGCCCAGAAAAGCTGTGGTTGCCCATGCCTGAAAGTGCTCAAGGACAGGGTTGAATGAGCAATTCAACTTAGTGAAAGATATCCCTGCTGTGCAATTGGACTGGATGATCTTTTAAGGTCCCTCCGACCCATTGGACAATTCTGTATCTGCCCCAGCTGACTTGGTGCCGGCATTTTGCTCCAACAGCTTCTGGATGTCTGTGTCCTTTCAGCAATCCTTTATTGACTGGGAAGCCTGGCTGGCACCAAATACTGTACCTTCATGAGGCACAAGGAGCAGGAATGAATGCAGAATGGGAGTGTGCAATGGACAGAGCTTCCTGCAGACTGCAGGGTGACAAACTAAGTGTGCTTGTCCTCTCATCCTGCCAGTCCTGCCAGCTCTGCCCAGGAAGGCAGCAAACACTGGGTGATGTCAGCATGCTGAGGAACAGCAACAGGATCTCACAGTCTGATTCCTACCTCAGTGAGTGTTCCATCCCTGCTGATGTCTGTAGCACTGCCATTTGCCAAATTCAGATTCACATCTTTCTCACAGGCTCTCCATCCTACAAAGAGGGAACAGGGGAAACAGGGATTCAGGAAACAGCTTTGGCCCATCTCAACTGGGCTTTCACTGTGGACAGTAGTCACAAAACTTTTCTATACGATGGCCAGCATTTCTAACGTCATGATTGAGTGACAGGACGGTGAGGGTCCAATGGGTGTGAAAACAGCAGCACTGAGGTTGTACTGATGCAGCCCCCCAGCTTGGCACCACCCTGGGGCAGCCAGGCCAGGCTGGCTCAGTATCACAGCTCATGTTCATGGTTGTCCTTGTGTTTCCTGGCAAGGAAAATGCTTCCAGGTCAATCCCCTGCTTTGTGTTGCTTCAGGATCTTCTAACCATGCCCCATTTTGCCCTAGTGCCTTCATCATCCCAGCCTTTCCCTGGTGCCACACTGTCCTGACAACCCTGGGCCTTGCTCTGCCCCACAGTCTGATCTGATCCCACACAATGCAAACACTGGTCCTGCACTAGCCTCTCATCTGGGATCTACATCAGGGCTGCTTTTGTGGCTTCTGTCTTGACTGCCCAGCTCTCCAAATGCACAAATAAATGTCCCTGAGAGTGACTGAGGGGCTACAAGACACCTGTAGCATTGGACTTAGAGCCCTGATCTTCCCCTGCTTGTGCCCCAGGTCTCCTCTGTCGCCTCAACTGGTGGCTTCACTCTTGTTTATCCGCATCTCCACTGCTGAAACAGGAGGGGAAACGTGTTTACTGCAACAAGGCAGAGAGCAGCAAACAGCAATTCCCCTGGGGCTCACGGCCAGCTGGGGTCTGCTCCTTCAGTGAGCATCTGCCAGCCGGCTGGGAGAGCTGCTCCTGCAACCTGCTGCCCCAGAGCAACAGGATGTGGGTAACCGGGGCTCCCCCGGGAGCAGGGTGATGGTGGGTGGGGGCTTTGAACATAACGGGTGGGCACCGTGATGGCACCTTGCCCTTCTTTCCACCTCCGGTGCTGTCTTCAGTACTCACATCCATTGCAAGGGCAATTACAAGAGGATGTTCCCCAGGCCAAAGTGGCAGATGTGGGGGCCGCAGGGTTGTGAACACAGCCGCAGTGAGGGAGAGAATCCAGGTCTAGGTTTCCTGCTCTCCTCCACCGCTTCACACAAACTTGATTAAATTAGTTTCACCTTTTTCGTGCACCACTCGCAGGTGGCCTGGGGCTAGCGGGGCAGCCCCTCGGGGGCAGCTGTAATGGGTATGGAAGTGTCCCGCTTCTCTCCCTCCCTGCCCAAAAATCAGAGACCAGGGGCGACTCTGGTGCAGCCGCGCAAGAAAAGCTTCTGCTCACGGGATGGAGCGGAGACTCCAGCTTCCTCCATAAGAGGAGCTGCTCCCGCCTGGTAAATGCCTTATTTGCTTTGGGAAGCAGAGAGAGAATAACCAGCTGCCTTGGCTGCGGCGCCGCTGAGCCCTCGGCGCGGTGGGCTACGGCCCGCAGCCACCCGCACTCCGCGGGGATGGACCCTGTGTGGGCTGAGCGAGCTCCGGGGCGCGGCGGGGCTGGCCGGGCGGCAGGTGGGACCGCGGCCACCGGGACCCCTGCAGGGAGGGCTGCCCGCGGCGGGGCGGCCCCGCTTCCCGCCCGGCTCCGGCCCTGCCCGCTGGGCTGCCGGCGGGGCGGAGGGCGGAGGCAGGGCTGGCAGCGGCGGCGGGCGGCGCACACGCACACACCTCCCTGCATGTGATTAAATGGCTCGAAATCTGCTTCTGATTTCCTCGGGGAGGTGACTTTTCCCTTCTTTTCTAACCGGGATTTATTGGAGCCTTTTTACTCCGCGTCCAGGCGGCGGTCGGGGCTCAGTTTCTCCAATTCTCGCTTTTCTTTTCCTTTCTATTTTTTTAAAGTTTTTGGTTTTTTGTGTTTTTTTGGTTTTTTTTATTCCCTTTCCTCTCCTTTTCGCCCTCCCCTGCTGCCTCCCCCCCTCCCTCCCGCAGCCGAAGCAGCCGCGGGCGGTACGGTGGAGCGGGCGGGAGCGCGGCCGGCTGCGGGCACGGCGCTGGGACCCGCCCGCACCGCCGAGAGCAGCGCTCCCGCTTTCCACTATTTCGCCTTATTTCGTCCCCACGCACGATTCTCTGGAAATTTGTTATCGTTGCTTTTTTCCCCCCACCCTTTTCTTCACTTTTTTTCCTTTCTTCGTGCTGCGGCCAGCACCGGGAAGGAGCTACCCCTGCCCGCCGTCCGCCCCGCCGCGGCCCCAGCTCCTCTCGCCGCCGCTCCCGGACCTGTCGCCCAGACCGGCTCCGCTACCTGCCCGGTCGCGGTAAGCTGCGCTCCCAACTTCCCGGCGCTCCGGGCTCCCGCTCTCCTCCCCACCGCTCTCTCTCGTTGCCTTTTATTCCTCCCTCTCCCCCCGCACTCACCCTCCCTTTATTTCCCTTTCCATCCTTTCACCGTCGAGAACGGGACCTCCCCGCAGCGCGGCCGCCCGCCCGCCGCCGAGTCCCGCTCCCATCCCCGGGCAGCTCCGGCCGCCGCTCCGTGCTCTGGCCCGGCCCGGCCCGGCCCAGCCCGGCTCGCTGCCGCCGCCTCGCAGAGCCGGCTCGGGGTTCCTCGGCGCTGCGCGGAGCCCCGCGGTGTCGCAGCCCAGCGGAGCCCCGGCCCCGCTCAGCGCGGTGCGGTGCGGGCAGCGGCGGGAGCCCTGCCAGGCCGAGCCCGCGGTGCCAGCCCCGGCTGACCGGGCACGAGGCACGCACGTGGTGCCCTGCCCGCCGCTCCCACCGCGGCCTTTCTCCGCCTGGGAGGGCTCCGTCGGCACAAAGTCACCTGCGTGGGCGGCATCGCCCTTGTCACCACCCCAGGCTTGGGGTCCGTCACCGGTCCCTTCCTAGCGCAGCTGCACCGGGAGATTCCCCTGCAGGGTGGGCTCGGAGGGCCGGCTCTTTTTGGAAACGGCTCCCGTGGGATGTGTTCTGCTCCACTGCAGTTCTGCAGCCAGGCTGGGCAAGACCCTTGGCACCCCAAGCACCCGGCCCTTAAAGCCTCAGCTGGAGTGAGAGCTCTGGCCAGTGAACGTGTGAGTGGGCAGCTCCACGGGAAGAAGGGAAGCTGGGCTGCGTTTGATGGGTTTGCTTTTGCTTTCCTCTCTTGGAGCTGCTGAAACCTCATTTCCTCAAAACGCCATCCTACCCACAGCTTGCCTGGCCCACTGGAGAGTGGGTGGGTGGAAATACCTTTCTTGGGATGAGGACTAACTGGTGTGATGGGGACGTGGTGCTTGGCAGTCTGCTGTGTCGCCAAGTAGGGTGGGTGAGGAAGGAAGGCCCTGTGGGCAGGAGCACAAGTTCCTCTGGCAGCACAGTGGTCCTGCTGGCCTGATGTTCATCTGGGCAGCACTTGGGCACGAATACTCCTCTCTCAGGGAGCTCATTCCATGAATATATGGGATGTAAGCCACGCTGAGCAGCCCATCTCTATCCGTGCCATTTGTATTGGACCAGTAGCCAGGCTGAGACAATTCTGAGTGCAGACCTGGATGTACACACCCTGCATGCCTGGAAATGCCACAGATCCTTCTTCCCTGGCCAAGTTTTATGTTGCCTGTCTCTCAGAGCCAGGAGAGACTAGAGTTCTCTGTAACTAGTGGAGAGGGTGGTGGTTTCGGCCATGTGCTGGAGATACCCTCCAAGGTGTTTGGATGGATGGAGGGTAACTTTTTTTCTCTTTTTCTGCAATGTCCCATTTACAAAACAGAGGGAGCTGCTGTGCTGCTCTGACACCTGTTTGGAGCAGGCTGATGAGGGGACAGGAGATCCAACAGCTCAAGAGCAGGGTGGGCTGCAAGGGTCCCAACACCCCTTCCTCTTCTATCTGCGTGCAGAAGGAAGGTAGGGCCCTGCAGAAACGAGGGCAGGTGTAATGCCAGGCTGGGAAGGACCTGATGTGTCTGCAGGCTATGGAAGGGAGTAGCCTGGCCTAGGGATGTAGCTGAGTGCAGGACGTACAGCAGAAATGCAGGCTGCTGGGTGTGGAGGCTCAGGAGCATTTCCAGTGCTCTCTGAGCACCGGAGCAATGGTGACTTCAGTCTGGGTTGGACAGAATGGAGGTTCCACCTTGGCTGGCTGCTGGCATAGGTGTAACTCCAAGAGGGAGTTTCCCCAGCCCTGAAGAAGGAGGTGAGCATCAGTGCACACCTTGGAGGGTGTGCTGGGATGTTGTCAGCAGGGAAGCAGCCCACCATGTCGAGGGTCTTGCCTCCTGTTCCTCCTCCCTGGTTAGTCAGGCCCTGCTCCATAAGGAAGCAGTTATTTTGTGCCCCTTTGAGCCCCTCCCTGAGCCTGTGCAGGACACTTGCATTCAGTATGGAAACGCGACAGATTTTCCATATTCCGCTTTGCCCCATGATGTTTGAAAACGTACGTGACAGCTTCTTCCTAATGCTGCAGGCTTGGCTGGCACTCAAGCAATAAGAGACTGTGGGACACCAGAGGCATGAAATATCTACCAATAGCCAGAGAGGGGGTAAAAAAAAAATAGAGATGTCAAAGTGCAGTGTGTTTCCAGTCCGTTGTTGTGAGCCATCCTCTGCCCGATGTGAGAGATCTTTCAAAGCCAGCCAAATGTTGTCATTTCTGAATACCATTTTAAATATTCATCCAGACTGTTTTCAACATCTGTGCCCAGCATGTTGTGAAAATGCAATGAGGGATGTTATGGAAACCAGATCACTTTATTCTCATATGGAGTGGAAAGGGGTGGAAGCAATGAGGACTTCTGGACTCTGAGTCCCTTGCATCTTCTGGGAGTAGTGGGAAGAAAATCTTCTGTACCTTAAGGGATGCTGCTGAGACCACTCAGTAGAGCTAAGCACTGTGGTAGGAATGTGCAAAGGAGTTCAGGAGATTGTGGTGGAGTTGGAGTTGGGTAAAATAACTAACTGGTAAAGATGTAGTAGAGGTTAATAAATAGGTAGAAAAAAATCACAGAACACCCTGAGTTGGAAGGGACCCACAAGGACCATTCAGTCCAAATGCATCCAGGCAGTGCTTGCTCATCCTGCAAGGTCAAGGGCTCCAAATGTCTCCTTGAGTTGCTGTTGTATTGGGAACTTTAGGAGGAGATCTCCAGTTTGCACTAGCTGGGGGATGCAAGAGTGTTGCAGAAAAATGGATTCAGATCTGCATCATATGGGTGATACTGTGCTGAAGGCTTCTCTCCCCAGCGTAGAACCACCTCTACCCAGGGCCAGTGGTGAGCAGAGTGGGCTTGGGCGACCCAGCAGGACACTCATGCTGGGTGTTGGTCCCTCCCTCCTGTGGTCAGCATGGCTTCCAAGTTACTGAAACTGGTGGGCAGGGATGTGTCCGAGCATCCTGCATTTGACAGCTCCATGCACTTAGCTGAGTAGCCTGGGGACTGTTTGTTTTCTGGTGGATTTATTTTTATTCTTTTATTTTTTGGTTGTTTTTTGATAACCTTGGAAATCTGGGCTCCTTTGCTGCCTTTTGTAACATCAGGCTGCAACTAATTCAAGTCAGGCCAGATCCTGACCACAGGTATGCCAGTGTAAATTTGAATGGAGTTGCTTACGTCTTGGTTTGGCCTGATGTGAATGGAGTTACTTCGAGCTGATGCCAAAGCACTGAGGTCAGAATCTGGCCCATCCTTTCCTGTGTGCAGTGTAATTTGTATGCGTCTCCTGGCAGTGCTGGGGTATCATATGGCTTGTGTAATTCTGGCTCCAACCTGCCAAGAGTGCATTGCAATATCCATCACCTGCAGTGCCTGCTGCAGGAAGATGCTGCTGTGTAATTGCCCCCCTGAGCTGTGCATACAGGGGGCTGAGAGCCCGAGGGGCTGCATGGAATGGGCAGCCCTGCAGATGTGGGGCTGTAAGCACTCAGAAGCTTCTGATACTTAAATATCAGGAGAGATGAGGGAGCTTGTAAAGGAAAGTGAGGCATCTCCTCTGTGCCATTAGCCATGTCCCAAGTGGGCACCAGTTGCTCCATTAGCGGCTGGGAAGGCGATTAGCACTCCCAGCCACTCTGCATCCCTCCAGCCTCTCCCACCACATACTCCCTCTCTCTGGAAAGCTGAGCTGGACCAGTACCTTGGCTCCATGGAGTTTTTCCTTTCACTTTAAATACTTCTCAGTTATGTTTTTGTATCCCAGAAACACATGGAATGATTTATCCACGGCCAGAGCAGAGTTTGGGCCTGATTCTGTTTGTTGGGTGGAGGAATTAAGTTTCCCTGAGCTGGCATTGGCATGATGGAGAGGGACCTGGGTATCCAGGGACCCTAGCAGCCCCCCAGGATGGATCTTGTTCACGGGCTGGAGCAGAGCTGCAGTGTGCTGCTCCCACAGCATGTGTGGCAAGGGAGTGCAGATGCCCTCATTACAGCCATCACCTGCCCTCTAAGCCACATTTTTCCAGCAGCAGAGCACCACTCGTGCCTTCCCCTCCACTTTAATTAGAGAAGGCTGCTCCTGTGCTGCAAAGGTCCTAGGATCAAATCTGGTTAATAGCCTGCTTCCCTCCCTGCCCTGTGTTGTTCCACCTAATCCTGTAATTACTTCAATAGAGTTGCTGTGGCCCCAGTCTGCCAGGTGGTGATCCTGGACCTGCTGGAGGCACCAGCATCCACATTGTGGGAAGTTTGTTCTCCTTGCCCTGCCTTACCTGCTGCACTTGTCTCATCCATTGTAATTTGGGGAGCAAGCACCTACCTGATGGCTCAGTACTGGGAGACCTGAAGCTCCAGGCATGCATCTGCACCAGGCCTCCTGCCTGGAAAGATGATGGAAAAGGAGCCCACGGAGCGCTGGAGCATCACCCTGACAAGTCTCCCACAAAGCAGGGAAACACTGCGGGTCACTCTGGGAAGCGTGTGGTTGTAGAGAGAACGGGTGTGGAGGTGTTGGATGTGGAAGCTAATTTTTTTTTTTAAAGCACTTCTGAAGCGCTCCGGCAGCATGAGTTCCTTCCAAGCCGCACGGCTGTTAGCATTCCTGGAGTGGAGGAGTGAGGAAATCGCCCACCTCAAAAATGCAGCCGCTTCTGGGGAGGAGCTGGGAGGGTGGCCGCTTCCTCGGGAAGGGTGAGCCCCGCCGCCGCATTGCCCCGGGCCACGGCTGCTGCTGGGAGCTGGCAGCCACCCCAGCTCCTCGCTGAGGACACCTTCGGGATGCTGTCCCTGTGAAAGCAGCTCCAGCGCCTATATCCCTCCTCATGCAGGAACGTGCTGGGCTGGATTTGGCACCCAGAGGTCATCCAATTCTCTCTGCTTAATCAGCAGCGTCTCCATTTGATCTGAACCGGGAGCAGCAAGGATGGGAAGTGGGAGGGGGCGGGGTGGGGGTGGGGGTGGGGGGGCAGATGGGGACCAGGGAGAGAAATACCCACTCCCAGGCCTCTCTGGCAGCTTGCCGGCAGTCCCAGGGTCATGCTGAATATGCATAAAAGGGAGCAGATTGCAGCTTGCCCTCCTCTCCAATACGGAGGTGAGGCCCACGGAGACCACTGGCCCCAGCTCTCTTTCAGTGGGATAATGGGGTGAGCTGAGCACGGAGCGTGCGTGCCTGTGTGTGGTCCTGTGGATGATAATGATATCCACTCATCCTGCCTCTGCAGTGCTGCCGAGTGAGCGCTGGCTCCACCATGGCTGCTCCCTGGCAGCAGAGCCACCAAAACTTTGGCACTGAGCTTCAGAGGCTTATGCCTTAGAAAGACTGGCAGGAGGGACAAAGCTTCCCACTGGGGCAGGGAGGATGAGCAGGAGCTGCTCATGCCCCTGTGCATGCCTGCACCAGTGGCAGCCTGGTCCTGTCTCCTGGATCTGCTGCTCCAGTGCTCGTCACAGCTTGGCCTGTGGCCTCTCCCCTGGCAGAGATGCTGCTGCTGCCACTTTCCCCTGGACAAGGGTTTCCCCACATCTTTGTGTCTTACCAGACAGGAAATGAAAAGGCCTTTGCTTGAGCATGTTCCTACTCCTGTCACCTTGCTGCCACAACATAGAGGGGGTGAAGGAGGCTCTTTGCTGGCAAGGTTTAGTAGATGCCTTGTTCTATACATCCTGATTCTCCCTGGAGTGGATGGATGCAGCTGCTGAGGACCCCTGGGGATTTCTTCTCTCTCCTCCTGGTGCAGAGGTTATCCCTCTGGGTTGTCTTCCTACTAGTGCTGCCCTGTGGGTGTGGTGGGATGGGAAGTGATGGCTGCAGCATCTGACTCTGCCCTCTGTGGGATGAGCAGTTGGAGGGGACAGCGAAGGAAAGAGGACTGGCAGCACCACAGGGCCAAAGGTGCTGTGCTGGCTTCTGCAAGTACATGCTTGGCTGGGTCTTTCTGGTTGTTGCAAGGGGTCCATCAAGCACCTTGCAGCTCCTTTTCTGGGTGAAAATACAGGAGCAGGGCTCTGCCAGTGGGCTGGCAGCAGCTTGTGCCCACTGTGTGCTGCTCAGAACCAGGCAGGGGCTGGGGATCCTCCTGTCAGAATTGTGCTGGGGGATTAACCAGCCACGGCCTTTGCTCAACAAGCAGATGCAGGGATCTGGCAGCAGCCATAGCTTCATCTCCTGCCCAGGAGGCAGCTGCCTGCAGTGGGGGATGCTCTTCACTCTCTGGTGCTACCGGCACAGCACCTCCTGTGCTGTGGTAACTGCTACGTCCCAGCAGTCTCTAATCTTGCAGCCACACTCCTCAAGTAGTGGGTTCTCAATGCTCTGGGCACTCCAGGGACAGTATCCTTTGTCTTGCTGGCAGCCAAGCCACCAGGGCACGGGCTGTGTGTCCCCAAAAGGCTCTGTGGCATTGTGGTAAAGCTGGAACTGTGCTGCTGGGGTGATGCAGGGACTGCCAAGGGAGCTGCCAATTTTTCACATCTCTCCTTCCATCAGCACAGGGTTAAGCAGTGAGGAAACAGCATGGAAGTGGCAGGAACAGGCTTTGCCTTGGGGGAGATGTTAGGCACAGGCTGTGGCTGCTGGGCTGACTGTGGCTGGGCAGGGAGGAGCTTCCCTTCATTAGTGGTTTGGCTGCCTGTAGAGGCCGTTTTCTTCCACAGTCATGGCTCCTTTTTCTTTGCAAAATGGAAAAACAAACCAAAGAAAAGGTCCCGGATCATTGAAATGGGCTGTTCCCTGGAGCCTCCTTTGGCGAGAGTAGACAGCTGGACAGGCAAGAGTGGCACTGGGGCTGTAGGTGGGGGCTGTAGCTGGGGATATTGGGCTGGGGCATGCAGAGCTTCATTCCTCAGAGAGAAACACAAGTCATCCTGTAAAGATTTACTAGTGGGGAGGGGATGATCAGGGGATCCCCTCCTCCTGCCTGGTCATGCCATTAGGCTGGATGAGGCTGGACAACCTGGAGCACAACCCATGGGATGGCAGGGCTGATGCCACTCACCCATCCAGGAGGCTCAGGGGTCTGCTATGGCAAGAGTGGGACATGGCCAATCTGCATTGTGTGGGAGGTCCTTCATGCATTCAGAGCCAGCAGGAGGGAATGTGACCTCCAGACCTCTTCCATTCTTCAAGCCAATAACTCAGATGAGCCACATCCCCTGGGAGCCACTAAGCTCTCTGGCCCTGTGCTGCAGCTGCTGGGAGAGGAGCCAGCCAGGTCCTGCATTTGGTCCTGGCCTCTCCCCCAATCAACAAACACACCAGACCCTGACCTGGATTTCTTGGGTGTGAGGCCAGAATAACTTCCTTTGCTACTGAGTAGTGTGGCAGAGGAATCTGGAGGGGATTCAGCCCCTGGCTTGGAGAAGCCACTTTGCCCATGGCCAGCAAAGAAGTGGTGTGTTCAGGAGCTCCAGGTCTTCATCCCAATGAGCTCCTGCCTCTTGCACAATGTACCTTCAAGGTGTTTTTTCTGCTGTCTGTTTCTCCTGCTCTGTCAGGAGGTGTTTTGTGCCACAAGTGCATAATTTGGGGTTTGCAGCTCCTGTTGCACCTGGAAGATTTCCCCTAAGTCTTCCCCACCACTAGCTCTTGTCAGCCATGCAGTGACAGGGTCTCTGAACTGTGTGTGACAGCCAGAGCTGCTGGCAGGCCAGAACATTCCTGTCATGATGGGGCAATTTGTTAGAGGCCAGGGAAGGGCTGTACCCCAATTTCAACCTCTTCCATCCAAAGCTCAGGCCATCTTCCCATTTCTATAGTATTTCAGTCCTGCTGATGAGCAGTGAGGGATTGGTGTGGATGAAGCAACACAAAGTAATTGGCTCCCTGCCCTGCTCCCAGGATACTGCATCAGTGGGGTGGGAAGACAGATACAGGTGGTGAATCAGACATGGGCGAGTTTCCCATCCCTTACCAGCTCTGCCTGGGTGGTGCTGTGGCCGTGACACTGCTGGTGCCACTCACTCTTGTTGTTCTTCCTCCAGGGAGGAGCCACTTCCCTGTCCCCAGAAGGATGGAGGTGCTGCAGCTCCTGCGCCTGCTCCTCACCACTGCCATGCTGGACCTGTCCCAGACAGCGAACCCCTTTGTGGCCCAGCAGACCCCCCCAGACCCTTGCTACGATGAGAGCGGTGCTCCTCGACGCTGCATCCCTGAGTTTGTCAATGCTGCCTTTGGGAAGGAGGTTCAAGCCTCCAGCACATGCGGGAAGCCTCCGACACGGCACTGCAATGCCTCGGACCCCCGCCGAGCCCACCCGCCCTCCTACCTGACCGACCTCAACACTGCCTCCAACATGACCTGCTGGCGCTCCGAGACCCTCCACCACTCACCACAGAACGTCACCCTCACCCTCTCCCTTGGCAAGAAGTTTGAAGTGGTCTACGTCAGCCTCCAGTTCTGCTCACCCCGGCCTGAGTCCACTGCCATCCTCAAGTCCATGGACTATGGCAAGACCTGGGTGCCCTACCAGTACTACTCCTCCCAGTGCCGCAAGATCTATGGCAAGCCCAGCAAAGCCACGGTCACCAAGCAGAATGAGCAGGAGGCCCTGTGCACCGACGGCCTCACCGACCTCTACCCGCTCACCGGGGGGCTCATTGCCTTCAGCACTCTCGACGGGCGACCCTCGGCGCAGGACTTCGACAGCAGCCCTGTGCTGCAGGACTGGGTGACGGCCACCGACATCCGCGTGATCTTCAGCCGCCCACACCTCTTCCGCGAGCTGGGCGGCCGCGACGCTGCCGACGAGGAGGGGGGCACGGGCTCCAGCCCCTACTACTACGCCGTGGGGGAGCTGCAGGTGGGCGGGCGCTGCAAGTGCAACGGGCACGCGGCGCGCTGCGTTAAGGACAAGGAGCAGAAGCTGGTGTGCGACTGCAAGCACAACACGGAGGGACCCGAGTGTGACCGCTGCAAGCCCTTCCACTACGACCGGCCCTGGCAGCGGGCTAGCGCCCGCGAGGCCAACGAATGTCTGGGTAAGGCATTTTTAAATGGCTTTCTTTTCTGGGGCTGAAATGCTAAAAGAGGTCATGAGGGTAGGAAGTGATGAGTGCTGAGCCAAGTCTCCAGAGATGCTTGGGAGCATCTCCTGTGCTGAGGGATTGACCATCTACACTGTCTCGGCTGCAGGTGTCCTGTAAGAGATGCAGTGGTTCCACCATGAGCCAAAGCGCCAAAACCCTCCCAAAAATCACTGGTGTCTTCCAGCCAGTCAGCAGACCTCAATGTGGGATGCCTGTCTGGGATTGTTTCCCTTGGGCAGCAAACCAGCTGTCCGTGGGCTGGATGGGCAATTGCAGCAGTTCCCTGTGAGATGTGCTTAAGGACAGGGAGCAGGCAGAAAAACCTGGCAGAGGTTGAGGTTCCCAATTCAAAATTTCATCCTTCATGTTCAGTCCATGTGGTGGTTTCAACTTGTCTGTCCTTGCTGAGGTTTCCCTAAGTTAAAAATATTGTCACTAAAATGAAACATTTCCAAAACATCAAACTGGTATTAGTTGGTTGTCCTGCTCATTATTTGTCATGGGATTTTGGTGGAGACTTTTGCTTTTTGTGCTGGTTTGGGATGGGGCTAGGGGATGCCAGAGCCCTGTGTCTGAGAGAGGGAGGAACAGCCTTTCACTCTGCCTGGACAGGAGCCCAGGTCTCAGGGGCGGCAGGAGGATGGAGACAAGGGAAAGCTGTACCATTAATCAGCCTCTGAAAGGCTCAGTGGATGTGCCAGAGGTCAGCAGGACTTGTTAGTATTTGTGATCGATGTCTTGTTGAGAACCCAGCCGTCTGCTTCAATATATACACGTTACAGCAGATTTCTTCTAAGAATGGCTAAAAAGGCAGTGGATTCAAAGCAAGTGCTGGAGCTGATGCTTTAAGCCACCTCATGCCCTTGGGAATGTGTCAGCCCTTGTGTTTTTCCACTTGTTTCAGAAAGATGAGTTTTGGAGTTCAGAAGAAGCCCTCCACTTTGCACTCTCCCAGGGCTGCTGCAGGTCAGGCAGGGGAGGTCTCCAGCAGGTGTGTGAGCCCATGGAAACTCCCAGGACACAAGGAGGACCTCACCCCACTCGCTGCCCCCACTCTGCACCTGCCTCACTGCCGCGTTCTGCACATGATAGCAGCTTTACTCTGCTGGCAAAAAAGGGGTTAAACCAGAGGAGGCTCATTTTTGAGTAGCATCTGCAGGTTTTCTGTCCATCTCGTCCAGGGCGGGGTGAGGGTCCCTTGCTCTGAGCATCCTGCCCCCCAGCTGCGTCACCATTTTGGCAGATGGAGCTGAAAAGATAAACGAGGGAGGGAAGGGGAGGCGGGGCCGCAGCGCCATCCCTTCAAGCCCCCCCGACAGCCCCTTACACAAAGACCCTTCCCCGAGCTGCGTGTGAAAGTAGTTTTTTCCTGTTGATTCGCTCCCCTTCTTTCTCCCTTTCCCCTCTCGGGCTTTGTGCCCTCTCTGAAGGGACCTGAAAGAGCTTCTCCATCACCCGCCTTCGAAGGGTTTAGCGGCTGAAAGCTGGATTAGCTCCCCGAGCCTTCCCCTCTGTGCCTTTCAACAATGACATCTCCCCAGCCAGCACGAACAGACGCAGCAATTAGCACCAATTAAAAGGAGAGGCTGCCCGGGAAGTTCCCTTTGCTCAGCCTGGGGGCTGCGGGGTTTCGGACTCTGTCCTGTGGTCAGGCAGCAGTAATGCTGCTCGTGCTGGTGGATGTCAGGCGTGGCTGGGGAGTGGGGAGGAAGAGGAAGAGAGTGGGTGGAGGCAGGAGCTTGGCAGCTCAGTGACAGCCCAGGGACAGGGTGAGGGGGGATCTCAGCGCCCCGAGAGGGGGTGAGAATGGACCCGTGGGGGTGGTACCGCTTCAGGTATTGGGATATATCAGCTCTTGGCTCAATGCTCCTCAGTGCTCTTCATGGGGGTTTGTCTCAGTCCAGTGCATGGGAGGCTCTGCCTGCTCCAGCACGGGGAAAAACTGATGTCCTACAGCATGGCACGATGCTGGGACATCCATCCATGCAGCTGGAGGTGAGGACATATTTGTTGTTTCACCAGAATTTTTGCCTCTGGAAAATGCCCAGGTGAAACGGCTAAGTACTGCCTGAGGTCTGATCACTGGCCCAGGGCACAATCCCACCACGGCTGCCATAGGGTAACTGTGGCGTTCCTGGGGACATCACTGTGCTGCAGTGTTGAGGGGGTCAGCGTGAGTTTGGCAGACAGGGAGGTTTGGGGCTGTTGCAGCCAGGACAGTGACAGTGGATTTGCCAAGCTGCTGGCTTGGCAGGAGGGCACGGTGCCAGCTTTGTGCCGCAGGGTGCATGGCCCCATGCTTGGTTGGAGACCATGGTCCACAGACACGGGGGGCTCTCCTGACATACCACAGGGGCTGCGTGTCCCACAGGGAGCTTGCTCTGTCAGTATTGGGATGTTCTGCCATGGCAAGAGGGACGTGTCCCCACTCATGTATCCCCCAATTTTTAGCCTGGGACAAACTGTGTGAAGGACAATCTCAGCAGAGGGGCTGGATTGCCAAAACCCTCCATCTTTATCTCTCCAAACTTCCACCTCCTCCTCCCCATCACTGCTGCCGGTTCAGCCTGCACCCACGAGCTGCTGGGGCAGCCCCCTCGGCAGCTCGGCCCCCAAACACCCGGCCCGGGGAAGGAGGGGAAGCGGATTAGCACGAGGCAGCCACTGGAAGTAATTGATGCACTCGCTGGTGATGCGGGAGCCCTTGTTCCCTTTGTGGCCGCCGCGGCAGGAGCGCTCTCCGGAGCACCGGGATAATGCACAGGGCTCGCTTTGATCCAGGGCCTCGGCGGGGAAGGGGCGGCTCTCCCCTGGGAAAACCTCGCATGCTGCTCTGGAGGTGTAGTGATCCAGCCGGGATGTCGGTGCCTGAAAACACCAATCCCCGGAGCGGTGGTGGGATTTGGAGGATCACATGTAATTCCCTTGTGCCCTGTGCCCCTTCCTCTACATTTTTCCCTTCCCTTGGGAGTTCCTTGACAGAGTTCTCTGCACCTGCTCCCCAGTAGGCGTGGTGGAAACCAGTGAGTTCCCAGCAGCACCGACCATGGTACTTTCCTGGGGAGAGCAGGGGAAAGGCGATGGCTTTGGGAGATGGGCAAGAGGACAGCACAGCCCTGCCACCCCTGCCCGGACACCCCACCTGCCCCCCGGGTGCAGTACTGCAGCAGATCTGGGGTGCAGGGGAAGGCAGCCACCCCGGCAGAGGAGATTCACACTTGTCTGAGTATCCTGAGTCCTGCTCCTCCCAGGATGGGGCTGGATGGAGTGCCTCAGCCTTGTCCTTGGCAGCCCCTTGGGGAGGGTTCTCTTTTGCTTCTCCTCCTGCCTCTTGGCAGTGGCAGAGTGAGCCCTTCTCTCCCAACACCTTTCCCAGGGTGGAGGGACAGTGTGGATGAGAGGAAAGGTGCTGTTCTGGTCTTGGCCACCGTGGAAGTGAGAGGTGCAGCCTCATCCTGCCCTGTATCCCAGCCGGGCTCTGCTCCAGCCAAAGCAGGGGTGTAGCTCAAATCTGCTGCGGGTTGGCAGCAGCAGCCGGTCTAGGGTTTCGCTGATCCAGCTGCCTTCCCTAATTATTCCCAGGGAACTTGTAGGGGCGGTGAGCCTCCCTCCTGCCCTGCGGGCTCCCCTGCCTGCACCACTGTGTGCCTCAGTGCACGGTGCTGCCGGTCCCGGGCCAGGGGCTCTGTCCCAAAGCCCCTCGTGCTGTCATTCCAGGCTCCTACATCTGCAGCAGCCTGCAGGAGGAGAGATTTTGGGGTGGCCACGGCTTAGAAAGGGGTTCAAACACCATCAAAAGGGAGACAAAAGGTTGCTCCATTGCAAGGTGTCAACATTTAATTAGTCTATTATTGCAAATTATTAGATCTTGTGATTGTTTAATTGATCATATGATTGTTTAATTGGGCATACTGTACAATGGCAGAAGTGAGCTACCAGGTAATTAGCCCCAAACTGTGCAATTAAATTCTTATTAATACCCCAAACAGCAGGGAACATTCAAGCCTTTAATTAGTGATTAACAGGAGACAGACAGAGCTTACAACTGCCTCAGTACTGAGGAACAGTGAGAGTATTTAGCTGGGTAAGAGGGGGACCTGTCTGCTCCGATTAGCTCCGGATGGCTGCGCCAGGGGGTGAGGGGACTGTGGTACATGCTGCTGTGACCCTGTCCCTGAGTGGGGACAGCCAGCCTAGCCAGGTCTCCCTGTTGGTTCTGGAATCCCAGCCTGGAAGTTACTGACACTGGCCGAGGGCGGGCAGCACCACTGCCTGAAGGCAAGGGGATGATGCTGGGCTGCCAGGGGAGGTTTCTCCCCCAAGCCCAGCTCCTGGGAGGATCAGAGGGCCTGCAGCCTGTTCCGAGGGAAAGGTGGCTCTGGGGTAGATCAGGATGTGCCAGGGTCAATGATGCCTGGAAAAGGCCCCACCAGTTACTCTCTCACCAATTAAACTGGAGGCACAGAGGGACCTGCGCCAAGGGCAGCGAATCATTTACCCAACTGTTCTCCTCCACTGCCCATCACCTCTGGGCTGCCAGCTCCTCTCCTTCCCCAGAGGATGCTGGGGCATTCCCAGAGGGACACAGAACTTTTGGGATGACCCCACTTGCCTTTCAGTGCTGCAAGGGGCAAACAAGGCCCCTCTCCTCCCCAAAACTGCTCTTTTGCCACAGTTCTGTAGCAAAAACCACCTTGTCTTGTCCCTGTCCCATTATCTGGAGAGTGTAAGAGCACCCTGGCTGTCAGGATACTTCACTGTATCGCTTTAAGCTCTGGCAAAGCCTGTTTGAATGTCACCATCCGCAGTTCAACAGCATCCTATGCTACCTGGGGCCTTGGGCAGTATTTGCTGCTTTCCTTCCACACACCACAACCCAGAATTTGCCTTAAAAATCCCTGTTTTCCACTGTCACCAGGCAAAAAGAAAATAGCTCAAAAGGAACAAGCCTCTGAAGGTACCTACAGCCACACCGGGTGTTATTTTGATGCCTGCCATGTGATTTCCCACTAATCTCATAACTCAGGGGAGCTCTGGGGGCAGCCGAGGTTTGGGCGTGCTGGCACTAACCTTCTGCTCAACTCAAGCCTCAGAAAAACTCTTTTTCTCGGTGGGGTTTGCTGTGTGTCCCCGCAGCGTGCCCGTGGCAGCGTTTGATCTGTGCGGGTGGAGCTCCCCCGGCGCTGCTGGCTGTGGTGAGGCAGCTTCACACGGCCAGGCCAGGCCCAGGCAGTTAAATCTGGCCCGACACGTTAATGAATTTCACAGTACGCCTGGAAAAGCTCTCACCCAACCTCAATTTACCAGCGCAGGGAGGGGGCCAGGGCTGGGGGAGCAGGGCGCCACGTTTTGCCAAAGGAAATCTTGTTCCCATTATCTTTTTGCGAGAGTGTTAAGGCTGGAATGGGCAGTGCTTTGCCTTTTTATCTCGCACACGTGGAGTTGGCCAGGAGGGCTGTGTGCTTCCCAGGGCTAATTTATGTGTGCATGCAGGGGTGTGCAGATGTTTCTGTGCACATCTGTGTGTGCCTGCCTGTGGGCATGTGTAGGGCTCTGGGGGTATTTTGGTGCACGTCTCTGCGCACACATGTTCACATGTGCATGCACACACAGGGATGTGAGCACACAGGGGCTGCTGTGTGGATTTCTCTGTGTGGCTCATGCACACAGGATATAAATATACATAAATATAAAGAGCTGAGGGCTCGGTTGAAGGGGAGGGCTGTCACACAGCCTGGCATGAGGTGGGTGGTCCTGCTGGAAGGCCGGGTGGGCTCAATCACCAGAGCCAGCTGTTAGGGAAGGGGAAGGGGCAGGGGGACAGTGGGGCTGCAAATGCCCAGCTGGCACTGCCAAACCCCCCAGCTGCAGCCCTCCATCCCACACTTGCTTGCCTTCAGTCGAGTGGTGCCAGTTACTACATGTGTCCTTTCTCCTGTGCCCTGACCTCATGGCACCGGCCCTGCAGCGTGGTGGATGCTGCACATCTGGATGGTACATTGGGACGACCTGTGCTGTGTCCACCCCAGCCCCAGTACAGCCCCCCACTGCAGCGGGGGACGCCAGGGCGGCTCCAGCCCACCCATGAGGGTTTCACCTTCAGCCCTCCTCCTCATCCTCTCCCCTTCCCTCGCAGCCTGCAACTGCAACCTGCACGCGCGGCGCTGCCGCTTCAACATGGAGCTGTTCAAGCTGTCGGGGCGCAAGAGCGGCGGCGTGTGCCTCAACTGCCGGCACAACACGGCGGGCAGGCACTGCCACTACTGCAAGGAGGGCTTCTACCGCGACCTCAGCAAGGCCATCACGGACCGCAAGGCCTGCAAAGGTGAGCCGGGCATCTCGCTGGCAGCACGTGCTGACAGAGCCTCTCTCGGTCTCCTTGCTCTCCCTTCCCCTCCTTGGGATGTCCTGCTCACTTTGGCCAGCACCCCGATCCCAAGGGCTCCCCAAGGCAGGGATAGCACTTTGAGCCCAGCATCAAGTTGAGGGGGAGGAGGATTGCAGGTTGTGGGGAGCCTGGGATGGTTCTGGTGTGCAGTTACTATCTCCATTGGTCAGTGTTTGGAGAGATGCTGGGGAGGTGCTGAAGCAGACGTGACTAAATGTGCTGGTAACCTTTCTCTGATATGGATGTTGTCTGGGATTTAAACATGCTTGGAGTGTGGGTTCCCTGCTCTGGAGAGCTGGGAATGCTGGTGGCAGTCACATCTCCCAGGTGGGCTGTGGAGCCACATCCCACATCGTGTTTTTCAGCTATGGGATGGCTCTTGGGACCTGCTTTTGGGGAGATGCTGAGTACTGTGGCTCCTGGTAACTGGCTTTGAGCTGGCCAGGAGCCACATTGGCTCCAAGCCATCAAACTGCAGCTGGACCTCTCAAGGTCCCTAATCTGTGCCAAACATCATAGGACCTGTACCTCTCCTTTCCCTCCTCTTAACTCCTGGCCAAGCCTGTCTGGTTCTTCTTCCCTCTCACTGCTCAGCCTGTCTGTAGAGCCTTTTCAAAACAATAGTTTCACCAAAGAATTTGAGATAAGAAAACACCCCGCCTGTCCCCAACGACTGTTGAGATCCAGACTGGAACATCAGATAGGCAGGAAGTCAGCCATGACTGTTTAGAGGGCGAGAATTCATCCCTGATCCCTGTTTTTCCCTGTCTTTGATTGTGAGTCCCTCCTGGAAGGGAGCACAGTGTCCCTCTCAGATCTCTCTCCAGTGCCTTTTGCAGTCATGTGAGCACTAGGCCCCTTCACTGCTGCAAGAACACGATGCTTGTGTGTTTATGTAGGGCCTACAGGAATTAGTGGATCTGGTTTTGGACCACTGACATTGGCTGTGGGTCCAAATTGAAAGATTTGACTTTTGGGGTTCCCCTGTCAGGTGCATTAGTGCTGCTGGAGGTCTGGCTTGTTCAGGTTGGGATGTAATAAAGAAAATCCCTCCATTGCCTGTGCCGTGCCAGTGGTCTCTCCTCATCCTTGCTACTGCCCGGAATGCTTGAGAGAATGGAGTGAAGGGAGGAACTTCCTGCATTTGCACAGTGTCACAGTGGGAGCAGGGCTGAGGAGGAGCCCTGAGCTAATCATTTTCATCAACCCAAGTAGCTGACTTGACACGTCCCCCTCACAGCCTGTGTTCCCATGGACACCAAGCTGTTCCCACCCATGGCCTTGGTTGAGCATGCCCCAGCTGTGACTGTGGCATGGCAGCCCCTGGCACCGCACCCTTGATGAAGACTGTGCCAGGTGGCAGCTAGGTTGCAAGCTGTGCCAGGTGCCAGCATCCTTGGGGTGGCACTGGGAGACACTGGGAGAGAGGAAGAGGAGGAGACAGGACAAGGCATGCATCCTGATGGTCTATGGCACAGCATCCCAGTGTCCTGTTCCCAGGAGGGGTCCTGGCACTGCTGAGGCCAGGGATGGGTGGCAGCAGCTCCCAGCTCCCGGCTCCTGCTGCAGCACACCAAGCTGGGGCAACTGCTGCAAAATTCTCTTTTCCATGAGGATTCAGTCAGGTCCTGAGGGCTGGCAGGCAACCCCAGCTCTCCCAACACTTGAGAGGCACCAGGGTGGCTGCACTGCCTCCACCTCACCCTCATCTCCTGCAGGCAGCACCTTGCCTCCCAGCCCTGCCCAAAGAACTGTTGGATACCAGGAAAGGTTCTTCCCCAGATAGTGCTGGCACTGCCCAGGCTCCCCAGGGAATGGGCACAGCCCCGAGGCTGCCAGAGCTCCAGGAGTGTCTGGACACCAGGGATTTACAGGGTAGGATTGTTGGGGTGTCTGTGCAGGGGTTGGATTCAATTATCATATTTGGTCCCTTCTAGCTTGGGATATTCTGTAATTCTATAACCAGCTCCTTCTACTTTTGCTCCGAAACTGATACAATTCCAAGCAAAGTGGATGCCCTTACCAAAGAGCAATAATAGAAAAAATGCCAAAACCTAATAAAGCAAGCTTGATTTGGCTGGGACTAGGGAGGATTACTGAATATAGCATGGATTTGTGGGAGCAGGGCTGCTGCAAGTTGCAGTGTTTCCTACCTGGCTGTGGCTCAAGTCCTCTCCTTGCATGGCCAAGGTTAGGGGAGGCAGAGCAGGCCTAGCTGCTCCCATCTGTCTGTGCCCACCATTTGCCAGTAATTGTGCAGCATTACAGTGATGGAAAGTATCTCTGATCCAAGGTGGCTTTTCTGGAGAGGATGGGATGTGCAAAGCATCCCAGGATGCCCAGGAGTTGATGGGATGGGCTGAGCACAGATGCTGCAGCCCAGGGGAAGTGGCAGCCAGTGATGCCTGGGCTGCAGAGGGGTGGGACAGGTCTTTCCTTGCAGACAAACCTCTGTCCCTGTGCCAAGCTGCAGGCAAGGCTCTGCCAGTCTGGGTGGGGGATGCTGCTTCCCAAGGGCTGTCAGGTTTGCCCTGTGGTTTGGCAGTGCTGCAAAGCTCAGCTGAGCCAGGTGAACATGTGCACGGGGCTGAACCCTGCCATGGGGCATATGTTGTGGAGGATCTGGCAGCTACAGTAGTACCCTGGGTTTGGGGAGCCAGTTCCTGGCTCAGGGAACAGACTTAATAATAAAATCCCTGATGCTTCTGTTTCTTTGGCTGCCCCTCCTTCAGTAAAGCAGAAAGCATTTCCACCCCTCCCTTATCTAAGGGTGGATCTGCTAGGATTGGGAGGTCCTTAGAGGAGGAACAAGGTGAGAACTGGTGCTCCCAGAGGCATATAAACACAGAGATGTGACAAGACAATCTGTTTTTTCCAAACATGTGTCCCATACCAGCAGCTCAGGTATCTACACTCCTTCAAGAAAAGGCAAGGCAAGGATCCTGACAGTGGATGTTTAGAGCAAGCATGGAGCAGGTGGATGGGAGCAGCATGCTGTGGATTTGAGCAAATATGCACCTACCACAGCACTAGCTCAGGGCAGAGGCTGAGAATTGCAATGAAGGCAGATGCTCATGGAATCACAGACCGGTTTGAATTGGAAGGGACCTTGAAGATCATCTGGTTCCAATCCTCTGCCATGGGCAGGAACACCTTCCACTACACCAGGCTGCAGATGGCTCAGTTAATATTCAGGAGGCCAGGAACTACTACATCTTATTTAAACAAATCCCAGCACGTTTTACTAAATAACTCTTCAACCATGGTTTGTCTCTGCTGGGATGCAGCATCCTTGAAGTAGGCACAAAAATACCAGCTGCAGGTTGTGTCAAGCTAAGCAGAGCCCTTGGCCAGTGAGTGGGAAGTGCTTCCCTCCCACTTCCCTCCAGCATCATGGCTGGACCCTGCAAGACAGAAAAGCTGGGAGGATGGAAAAGGCAGAGCAACCTACAGGATTAATTCAGCAGTGGTAATTGAAAAGTCAAATAAAGGATGGCTGTGCATTAATCCCGGTAGTTTAAACAAAGCTGTAAACTGTGAGCTTTCTCCAGTGAAAACTGGTGAAGCAGTAGCAGCTAAGCCTCAAGATGCAAAAATACCCTCAATATGAAGTGCAAAACATGCTTTCTGGCAAGCACAGCTTGATGAGTTAAGCTCCAAGCTAGTGACTTAATCCACCATTCAAGCTCCGTGGGCCATATCCTGGCAGCCAGAGGCTGGGAGCAGCAGGGCTCCGTGTGTGGGCAGTGGTGCAGAGCTGCACCATGCCCCCAGCCCTGCCTTTCCTGGGGCTGGGATGGGCTCCCTGAGCCAGCCCCCTGCACAGGCTGTGTCAGGGTGAGGAAGGATGGAGATGCTACAGCCACAGTGGTGGGATGGGCCGTGATGCAATGTGGGACCCATCAGGGTAGACTGGGATACTCTTCCCACAGGAACAGGAAGGAACGGTGTATTTTTGTGGGGCTGTGGAAAATCCCACTTTGGCAGGGCAAGTGGGTAGAGACTGGTCTGGCAGAGGCCAAGCTCATACCCCAATGACACTGATAAGTTGTGCACTTAAGATGAGCAAAGCTGCCTTAATTACTGATCTGGGTAAAACATTCAGAGTCACTGAAATCTGCCTTCCACCTCTTGGAGAGAGATCAGCGTAGATTAACTGGATCCTGATTGGGCTGAGATTTATGTCTGTCCATAAACTTTACACCAGGAACAGACCGCTGGGGCCCAAGAAAGGCCCTGTGTTTCCAAGAGCCCTGCGTCATGCCAAGACTCCCTTGCTCACTGCCATTTGTTATCACAGCTGAGCCCCCAAAATATCCCTGTCAGAAAGATGTCCGCTTCCAGTCCCAGCCAAGATCTGATAAGGATGGAGCATCTGGTCCCCATTAGAGGCTGCCCGCTCTGGTTTCTGGCTGTGCAGGCAGGGGCTCGAGTGCCATGGTGCTCCCACCAATCCCATCTGGTGAAAATTAGGGAAATGGTAACATCAGGGGGCTGCGGGGGCGGGTGGGGGAGATGTTTTTGTTTTGCTTTGAAATCACATTCAACTCTTACACTGATGGTGGCCAAGATAACCTCTTCCAGCTCATAGCCAGCCCAGCTCCACGCAAGCAGATGGGAAGGTCTTCTGAACAAGCATCTCCTTCCCACATCCCTCCATGGAGACAATCCTTATCATCCATCATCCAGTGTGATGGAGTATTCTGGGAGCAGAGACAACTTTCACCCACCTCAGGTGTGGCTTGTCCCAAAAGAGACTGTGGTGGAAAGGTGTGAGGTCATCCTTTGCCAAGGGTCTCCAGGAGTCAGGAGGCTTGTAAACTTGGGAAACATTGAGAAAACATGCTTCATT
Organism: Erithacus rubecula; assembly: GCF_903797595.1. Classification (NCBI taxonomy): domain Eukaryota; kingdom Metazoa; phylum Chordata; class Aves; order Passeriformes; family Muscicapidae; genus Erithacus; species Erithacus rubecula. Next base: position 15,037,390 of record NC_136669.1, read on the forward strand.
CTAAAACCAAGACAAGGTCAAGGTCTATGTAAAAACCCAGTGTTAATTCAGCTCCATGGGCTGAAAAGGTCAGAGGTAGGGGAGCGAGTGGAGAAAATTATTTTTACTGCTGTGACAGGAACATCTCCATGGAGTTGAGGTGGGGGAAGATCTTAAATGAGAGCTGGTGGCTACAGGCACCTGTGGGAATTGCAGAGGCTCCAGGTGCTCATCCTGAGCATCCCTGTCAGCAAGGCCATACCCTGTCCAATCCCTTTGTCCACTCGCCCTCCTGCCTGTGGTGCTCACAGCACCTATGGGGCCATGGTTGGTCCAGACATGCGGGTCCAGCTGGGTCTGTGCTGTGCCAGCCTCAGCAGATGATTTCCAGCAGTGCTCTGGTAGGCTCCTCATCCACCTGTCTGGGTCTGCACCTTGGCTCCAGTTTGGGGTTTGTGTTGTGTCTCCCCTCCCACATAACCATTTCTCTCTCTCCCACCCAGCTTGTGACTGCCACCCAGTCGGTGCAGCTGGCAAGACCTGCAACCAGACCACGGGGCAGTGCCCATGCAAGGACGGCGTGACTGGCCTGACCTGCAACCGCTGTGCCAAGGGCTACCAGCAGAGCCGCTCGCCGGTGGCACCCTGCATCAGTGAGTGTGCCAGCCTTGCCCTGCACTCAGGGACCCCCACAGGCACCAGGGGCTTCCCCCACTCACCTTGGATTGCTTGCGGTGGGTGGGAGGCTCAGACAAGAGTCTGTCTGTCCTTATGGGTGTTCTCCAGGAAGTGGTTGAGTAGCACTCTCTGATCACCTTCTCCCCCAGCACAGGAGGCTCTGGATGACCCGTTGGGCCAGTGCTTCCAGCTGGCTGAAACAGCTCTGCTGGGTCCCATCCTTGGTACAGCACGTGCCCTTCTCACCCAGCTGAGCCCTGAGTGTGGTCACTTCTGGGGCAGGGCCAGAACCTGTGGTCAGCATAAAACTGTGTTTATTGTCACAGTGGATTTGAATTTGACCCAAGTGGCAGAGGAACAACTTCCCACCCTGCAGCATTTGCTGAGCTGCTGGAGCAGTGGCAGTGGAGGTGACTGGTGGAGCTGGCTCTTCTCTCTCTGTTCTTCCCCAAATTTGAGTTTAGCAAAGAAATTTCCCCAGGTTTTCCTGCCAAGAGTCTTGAGAAAGTGTTATTTTTCCCACATTTATCCCTGTGCTGGGCAGCCTGAAGCATGCTGAGATCATCTAGGGTCTGATGTCCAAACTGAATTCAGATGAGCTGAGCACCTGGGGAACATCCATCCCTGGAGCACACATCCTCACACATGTGAGGATGCTCCTGGGGACTGCAAAATTGCAGCCTGGCCCAATTTACTGAACTCTGTGTATCTCCAGGTCTATTCAATGATCTGCAATGGTCAGGTCAGATTCATCCCATCATCTCTCCTTTGTGACCAACAGAATCTCCTTGTGTTCTATTTTCAGAGGGTTTTTTCCCAGTTGTCATCCCCAAAGCTGGGGATCTCATCCTGAAGCTACCTCTCCCTTTCTTTTCCAGAAATTCCTGCCATCAACCCCACTTCCCTGGTCACCAGCACGGAGGCACCTGCGGGTAAGTGCTCCATGTCCCTGGCCATGGCCCCAGCCCTGCACAGAGACCTGGGGGCAGATCCCACCTTCCCCCTCCCTGACACAGCACAGGGGAGGACTGAGCTCTATACCAAACCATTTGGCAAAAAATTAATGGTAAAAAAATTTGGTGAAAGACATGACTGAGATTTAAAATCTTGTGCATTTCTGGAAAGGAACTGATTAAAATTGATGGACTTTTTCATGAAGCCTTTCTGCATTGCCTCCAAGGAGAGCAGGGATGCAGCCCACTGGGGCCTCGCTATCCCTTGGCAGGTTAAGGCAGGGGTTGCTCCCTGCATTGATGGATTAGGGTCCTTCTTCCAGCCTGGCCAGAGCCCAAAGTCCCACCCAAGTGCCCTGAGCTCCCACCATGTCCTGGCACATCCCAGTAGCACCAAGCAGTGCTGTGCTGTGCCCCAGATGCAGTGCCATGCTCAGCCCTCCAGTGCTGCAGGATGCACCCAGCAGGGTAAAGAGGGCTGTAGCAGGTCTTTCCTTCCCCTCCTCCTCCCCCTCAACAGTCCTCTCAGCACTGCTGAAAACTGCTGAAACCGTGTGCCTCTTTCCAGCCATCCCAGGTCTATCCCCTGTAGGATTCCAAGCCAGGTGGAGGAGGAGAAGCTGGGGAAGGAGCAGCCCCTTGCCTCCCTGGGCCATCTCTCCTGCTGACTCAAGAGCCCAGTCTTCCCCTGCATTCCACTGTGGTGGAATAGACATCCTGAACAATTCTCCATTCTATGGCACATGGTCCTGTGCAGACAGCAGGGCCCCCTCCACTCCCTGAACCCATATTTAATGAGCAGCTTCTCTGTGCTGTGTTTAGGGTGCATCTACCCCGAGGAAGCCTACACCCTTCTTGGAGAGCCAGTGCTCTCTTTGTATACATCTCCCAGCTCCCCTTTCAGCAGTGGAAAATGCCAGCAGCCTCTTCCCAGGCTGGTGTGTCTGGGATATGCTCTCCAGCCCTCAGGGAACGTTTTCCAGTACAGCCATTGCAACCCGTGCATGAACTCGCTGGCACGAACTGTAGGAGAGAACCAGGGATGAGGTGTATTGAAGAGATGGAATGTTTGACCCCTCACAACACGGCAGACACTGAGGGGGTGGAGCGTGTCTAGAGAAGGGAAACGAGGTGGGGAAGGGTCTGGAGCACAGGTCTGATGAGGAATAGCTGAAGGAGCTGGGAGGGGGGTCAGAAAAGGAGGCACAGGGGGGACCTTGTGGCTCTGCACAACTCCCTGAGAGGAGGAAACAGCCAGGTGTGGGTTTGGGCTCTGCTCCCAGAGAATGAGGAACAGGACAAGAGGAAACAGCCTCAAGTTGTGGCAGGGGAGGGTCAGGTTGGACATCAGGGAAAATTTCTTCCCTGCAAAGGTTGTCAGGGAGTGAACTAGGCTGCCCAGGGCAGTGGTGGAGTCACCATCCCTGAAAGTGTTCAAAAAGCAAGTAGGTGTGGCACTTTGCAATGTGGTTTAGTGGGCATGGTGGTATTTGGTTCAAGGTTGGATTTGATGATCTTGGAGGCCTTTTCCAACCTTAATGATTGTGTGTTCCTCTGGCAGGAATAAAGTATGTGGATGGGGATGGAGAGGGGAGATGCACAGGAGGAATGCGTAGCTCCAGCAGTGCTGGCTTAGCACAGGTGGACCCCAAGGAGTGGGGCAGAGCCTGGGACCTCTGCACAGCCTGGCACCCCACCCAGCACCTATGGGCACTGCTGAGCCCTCCCAGCCCTGCCCCTGGAGGCTCTGGAAAGAGGGGCTCTTTGCAGGACAGTGAGGAGCAGTCCTGCCTGGACCTGGCGGAGGTTTCACTCCTCACTTTGGCACAGGGGGAGAGATGAGGCTTGGAGTGCACATTCTGCCTGGTGGGGAGATGTTTTGCTGAAGGGATGGTGGCACTGCTGGGGAAGCTGTGTGGGACAGGGCAGACCACCACCATCACCTCTGCTCCTGCTTGCCCTGCCCACCCTGCTGGCTGTGAGGAGGGAGCTGGGAACATCTCTGGGAAAAGGAAAACAATGGGGGGGCAGAATGAGAGATTTGGCCAGTTTTATTGCCACAAGAGAGTGCAACATGGAGCAGAGTTAACCAAGGTGACTCCCCTCTGGTGCTTTATAAATAGGGTCAGTCTCACAGTGATGTCTGAGCTGTTCAGGTGTACAAAGATGAAGAGCACTGGCAGAGAGCTGGGTTGTTTGTTCTGTTTTAGCAGAGCAGGTCTGCCTCAGACTGCCTCCAGTTTATCTGAGGCTTTGTTGGTTTAAGATTTCTGGCTTCTAGCTCAAATATCCTTAATGGAAAATAGCTGCCTCTGCCCAGAGTCTGCACCACTGGAGGATCAGGGGACCCTCTGGGGGTCCTGCTGCCCCCTTTGCTGGGGGGATCAGAGATGGGAGGTGGTGCTGCCCTGGCTGGTGCTGCCAGGGTTACCTGCACCTGGTGGGCTGGGCTGCCAACAGTGGTCCTTTTTGCCCACACCTGCCTGCTCCCTGATGCCCCTCAGGCCACATCCCTCTGCTCCAGGAGCTCCCAGCTGTCCCTGAGCTGGGCACTCCCCAGGGGGCCCTCAGCACCTCAGCCAGCCTCTAAGCACCTTCTCTCCCCCCATTTCCCCACCTCCTGCCTGCCTCTGGCAGCAGGTGCTGGCTGCAGGAACAGGGGCACATTGTTCAGGGCTGCCATGCTCAGGTGCTGGGCTTCCCGCCCTCTCCACATCCTCCTCTGTGCTGGGGTTCAGTCCCTGGGTGTGTCCAGGTTTTTCACTGACATTGCCATCTTCTGCATCACTTTTCCCAGTTTTCTCCTGCCTTTCCAGTCTTCCAAAGCCTTTGATGTCTGTGCCTGAGCACCTGACTGGCTTGGTGATGAAACGTCCTGGGTCCACTTCTCAAAATTTTTATTATCTTAAAATATTTTCCACTTAGTGGAAAAACATGAAATCCACGTTCCCCATTAGTAGAATTAACAAAACTCATGGAGGGCAAAACAGGGCAGATTTGCAGCCATAGCACCTAATTAAGTTACGTCTCTCTGAAAACAAAATATTCCTTTTTTTCAAGGAGAGAAGTAAACCAGGTGTGCAAACCTGCCACCTCTCCCACACATGCTCCCCCACAGGGATGGGGAATGCCCACACCAGGCCAGTGCTCTGGTTGTCAGCTGCCTCCTCCCACTTTGCCCCATAGCATCTCCCAGGGATGCAGCAGTGTTAGAGCTGGGGCTGTAGCATATACCAGGGATGCAGAAGCATTTCAGGGTTTGTGGGTGCATTTCCATGCCATGGGCTGTGTCAGGTCTCTGCTGACCCCCAGCCCTTCTGTGGGGCCTGGCTGCCCCATCAGCTGCACAGACACAGCTAAAGCTGCCCCTCTCCCCACTGCCCTGCAGAATGTGTAAAGCCATGGGCTCTCAGGGCCTGTCTGTGGGAGCAGCTCCATCAGGCACACAGCATCCCTGTGTGCTTGGGAGGATGGAACCGTGGTCCATGACTGTGTTGTGATCAGGACTCGGGGCTGAGATCCCTGAGCAGAGCCCTCCCATGGCAAAACCCTGCAGGAGCAGGACAGGATGCTCAGGAAGAGGCAGTTTGGGGAGGTGCAGGCAGGATCCATCTGCCCTGGCATCTCTTGCCACTTTCCAGCCACAGCGTCCATGTCTGCCCCACACCCAGTGATGGAGGAATCCATGTGCTCAGGGCCAAGGAATGGAAATGCTTCCTGTTATTTGAACTTCTTTTTTCTTTCCTAGTTTCTCAGATAGCTGGAGCAGGAATTGATTTTACAATTGAGGAATGTTCCTCAGCACAAAGCCATGGTTAAAAAAAATCCCCAAACTAATCCTAAATTGTTAATTCCCAACACAATTTTCTGGCTCCTTTGAATCACAGTGTTATGTTGTTAATCACGAGCAGGAGCCCAGGGCAGTTACAGGATTTCTCTCTGCATCTCTCTCATCCCCATTGCCAAGGGAAGGGGGTGGCAGATTGGCTGAGGCTGCCCCACAGCCTGCTCCCACACCCATCAGCCCCAGCACTCCACCACCTCAGCAGCATCACCCAGCCCAGGCAGCTCCAGCAGAGCCCCAGGCCAGGCCACCCCCCACCCCCACAGGGTGGTGTCCCTGGGAGGGCCTGTGGCAAATGATGCCAGGTGCAGGATGGTCTCTGTGCCCCTTTGTCCAGGGAGGAAAAGGTCTCCTGTCCTGACAGGGGCTCCCCCAAAAAAGGTGGGAGGCAATCTTCAGTCCCTTTCATGGTGCAGGAAATGATGGAGCAGTGTCAGGGGACACGGTGGAGTCTGGGATGGAGCTGTAGGGTATCCCAGAGAGCACAGCAGGCTGAGCCTGAGGCTGTAGCACTTCCCAGGGATGCAGTGGGTGAGGACACCTTCAGTGCCACCACCAAGCACTCCAGCACACTCAGCAGCCACCCCCCACCCCCAAGGAGAGGCCCTGAGGCCCCTCTGTTGCCCCCCACAGCTGTTTCAGGGGAGGCAGCAGGGCCAAGGCAGCTCTGCCAGCCCAGGCAGAGGGGCATTGTGGCAGCGGGGGGGGCTGAACTGACAATCAGAGCTCATCTGCCTCTGCCAAGAATTAGCTTCACGCTGCACTGCTTCTATCACTGACAAATTTGGAGCAGGTGGCATGAAGTCCCAGATAAAAAGAAGCTGGTCAGAGAGGAGAGCAGCAGAGCCCAGGGTGAGTTTGTGCTCCTGGGCTTTTCTTTCCTCATTTCTCCTCCTCCCCTTGGCACAGGATTCTGTTATTCCCAGTCTTCCCCTAGAGCTTCGCTTCCATCCCCAGTGATCACTGTAGCAACCCACAAACAAAGACAACTTTAGAGGCTGCTGGCTCTGTCCTGGGACGTGGGGCCAAGCCAGAGGGAGAACCTGCAAAAGGCAGAGGAAAGAAGAAAGATGAGCTCAGAAAAAAAAAAAAAAACAAACTTGCCATTTGGAAAGAGAGAAATTGAGATGTTCAAAGGAAGATGGCAGAGTAAAGAAAGGAGGAGAACAGGGCTGCTTCGGGCAATTGTTGGGATCAAAGGCTTTGGGGAGAAGGAAAGAGGCATTCCCTGCCCTCCCTCTGCTTCAGATGCAAATCTGGGGGCTTTAGAAATGCACAGAAAAAAGCCTTCTGGAGGACAGGAGCCTTGGGGGACAGCAGGGTGGTGGAGGACAGCCTGGTGGCCTCCCCAGCCCTTCTGCAGCAGCCTGAGCAGGGGATGCCTGGGCAGCAGCAGTGATGTGGTAGAGCAGAGCCACTTCCCTCACCTGCTTCCTTTCCACAGCCTGAGTGCCCTTCCCCACTTATGGGAACCCATGAGGCACAGGTCCCTGGAGGGGCTGCCCCCTGAGGGTGCATCCCACCACTCTGGCCCCTGAGGATCACCTGGTGTCAGACCTGCCTTTGGACCTGCCCCCTGGGGGACTGACTGTGGGATTGGTGCCAAATCCTCTTTTCCCACATCACCCAGGACTGCACGGTCACAGCTGTTCTGTTGACTCTCCTTGGCCATGGCCCCTGCCAGCCTCACCTGCATCCCTCCCATCCATCCCTTTGGGTGTCTGGAAGGAGTCCCCAGGCTTCCTCCACCACCCCTGTGCTGACTTGTCTGCAGGACACCGTCACCACAAGTGACAGAGTCTGCTCAATGCACCCAAGGCCACTTGGTTCCTCTTCCCAGCTGATGTGGTACAAGCTGTTTGTGCTGCTCTTTGAGTCCCCAGCCCCTGTGAGGTGCCAGGGAGCAGCTGGACTCCACAGACCCCCATCCCCAGCAGTGCTCAGGCCCTGACCTGGAAGGAGACAAGTACCCTTCTGCCAGGCTGGGTCTTGCTGCTGTCCCCTCCACCCCACTCCCTCCTCCCCATGGTGGGATGAGTCCCCACATGTCTCAAGCCCTTCAGTGCTCAACCCACTGTTCTTCTGCCGCAGACTGTGACTCCTACTGCAAACCAGCCAAGGGCAACTACAAGATTAACATGAAGAAGTACTGCAAGAAGGACTATGGTAAGGACCTCTGACCTCCCGGAGCTCTGGGCTTTGCCCCAGAGGCAGATGAGGGCTGGCTGTGGCCAGAGACAGGTGGGGCAGATAAAGGCATCCGGGGGGTGGGGGACACTCCATATGGGGAGGGGTCCCCAAATCAGCCCTCCCGAAGTTGCAATGAATGAGGCAAGTGGGGCGGTGGGGGAAGGGCAGTTCCTGTCCCGACTTTGCTTTGGGGAGCAAAGCATCCCCCATCACTTTGCCTCCCCCATTCTCCCCTCAGTGGTCCAGGTGAACATCCTTGAGATGGAGACGGTGGCCAACTGGGCCAAGTTCACCATCAACATCCTCTCTGTCTACAAGTGCCGTGATGAGCGGGTCAAGCGCGGTGACAACTTTTTGTGGATCCACCTGAAAGACCTGTCATGCAAGTGCCCCAAGATCCAGATCAGCAAGAAGTACTTGGTTATGGGGATCAGCGAGAACTCCACTGACCGGCCCGGACTGATGGCCGACAAGAACAGCCTGGTCATCCAGTGGCGGGACGCCTGGACACGCCGCCTGCGGAAACTGCAGCGGCGGGAGAAGAAGGGCAAGTGTGTGAAGCCCTGAGGGATTTGCACCCACCCTGCACCCCTGCCCAGCCCCAGCCCAGCTGGGCGCTGCCAGACTGCGCCCACGGACTCTGTACATATATATAGTGTGAACGGACTGTCTATAGTGTATATTTTGGCAATGGTTTCCTGTTGTGTGCGTGTGCACGGGTGGGTGTGCGTGTCAGTCCTTTTCTCTAAGTGTGTATTAAAAATAATGCAGTAATGACAAACCTTTACTGAGGAGCAAAGTGGAGCAAGGTCCTGTGGGTGCCTGTCTCCTGGAGCAGCTTGAAGGTGATCGGTGTCCTGCTCTGGGCACTCTGGAGCTCATTTTCAAGGTTTTGTATTCCCTCTAACACAGTTGTCTTCTGCACTGTGCTGACACCTCAGTTGACAGCTCTCCCTTCTCCAGCATACAGGGTATGATCCTTCCTCACTCTGAAAATGTGCTTACTCTGAAATGCTGCCAGACCTCTTCCTGCCTTTCTCCTTGCCCAGGAGGAGCAGGAGGTCAGAGTCCTCTGTCCCTCATCCCAATGTGTGGGCAGGCCGAATGGAAACTGTCCAGTGCTGCAGAGTGTCCAGCCCCAGGAGCTCCACCAGGAAGGACAAATGAACTTTTACAAGGCCTGATTCCCTGGTGACCGTGGGCTCACGTGAGCCAGTGCTGCTGGCTGGGGCAGGACCTGTGCAGCGCCATCAGAGGAGCCAGGCCCTGGCAGTGTCCTGGTGGCCACTACCAGGCAGGGCTGTGTCCACTGGGGAGGAAGGGACAGACCTGACAACCCCTGGTTGCCGTGTCCTGGTACCTAGTCCAGACAGCCCAGTGAGAAAGACATGGACACACCATTTTCCCCTCCCATGTCCACCTGCTCCATCTGAACCTGAGCTGGACTGGACAGCCTGGCCAGGCTGATGTCTCATCATCCATCCACTCAGGTCTCTGTGCCTGTATTCTCACCTGGTACCAACTGACATTATTTCACCTGTTTCTGTTAAGATGACACCAAGTGACCATCTGCCCTGGTGTGCATCTTCCAGAGCTGACCAGACTGTGTGCTCTCTTGGGAAGAATTGCTGTGGCCAAGGTTGTCCGAGGAGATGCACAAGGCAGAGGTGACAGGAAGAGAGAAGAGTTTTCATTGATCCACCTCTAGTCTTTTATATCTTCTTCACCATGTATTAGTCTCTGGTTAAACAGACACCAGTATCTTCCCATGTTGAGATTGTAGCAGTCTTGGCTTAATAAATATAAATAGAAATAATAGGTGCTCTGACAATAGATATTCCTTTCCCCACAAACCTTCCCTTACTTATGGAATGGCTCAGTGAGGGGTTGTAGCCTACATCACAGTCTTCCAGTCCATTAGGATGAAACTTTACCCTTTCCAGCCCACAGCAGCTTGAGTGGACTCCCTTTTCCATGGTGCTCCTTCTGGGCTTCAGCATCCCAGGGTGGTGCTGGAGCTTCCAGCTCAAGAGAGTAGTGGAGCACTGTTGGGTTTCAGGACAAGGGAGTTTGGGGACAGAGGATCTTGGCCTCAGGGATGTCTGTATGAACCTGCAGGTGCGTTAGCGAAGCTGCGGGAGATGCTGGGAGTGACGTTTCAGAGCTGTGGAGGGCTTGCAGTGCCACTGTTCAGGTCCCATGGGTACTTGGGTACCTACAAAGGGCATGGGCAGAGATGTGGAGTGGCCAGAAGCTGAGGGGCAATGGGTACGTGGGACCACTTGGGCTTGGATGAGCTGATATTATCCCCCCTCCCGGAAACAGACCTTCTTGCCTCCTCTTTCTGAGCTGAGGGCACCCTCCCATCCCTGGCTCCTCTTGTTTGGATTGTTACAGACTATTGGCTTCTGCCATGAGATGGCTCTTGGTGTAGTTGAGCCACCTAGTTCTCCTCTTCTTCCCATAGCTGCTTCCACCAGACTTGCCCTTGGCTCAGGCTCAATCCAACCCCATGCACCCAATAGTCACAGAATCACAGAATGGTTTGGGTTGGAAACGACCTCAAAAATCACCTTCTTCCAAGCCCTGCCATGGGCAGGGACACCTTCCACTAGACCATGTTGTTTCAAGCCCCAAGCTGCCTTCAGACACTTCCAGAGATGGGGCAACTTCTCTGGGCAAATGCAGGAGTCCTCACACAGAAATCAGTGGTGGAATACCCTTTGGCTGTGCAAAGATAGGACTTTGATCAGAATCATCCCTTCTGTCCCAGACACTGCTCAGCATTGCCCCGTGGGATGTGAGTGTTCTCTGACTCCTCAGCAGCCAAGGCCCAGAAAGATCAGGGCAGTTTCATGGGCGTGAATACTTCTCAGGGCAGGGCTTCAGCAGCATGTGGTTTCTCCAAGCAAGAAGAGGCACAATGTGTCTGTGTTCCCCAAAAGCATTGGACACAGCCTTCTCAGGCAGGGAGCTCCAGGGTTTCCTTTGACAGCTGATTTCTCCTTTGCTGAAGCAGGACACCTAAAACTCTCGGAGAAATTTGTTGATTGGAGTTCTCCATTTATCCTCCCAGGCAGCTCTTCCCTCTTCTTTCACCTCTGCTATCTGGGACTGTCGAGAAAGGAAGGCTCCCAGCTGGCATCTTAGTGTCCTGTTGGGGCAGATCAGAGACACCAGAGCAGAACCATCACCCCATGGTCCATGCTGAGGAGAGGAGCTCTCTCCCTCTCTCCCTTTGGCTAGGGAATGTCTTAAAATCCTGGCTGAAGGACTGGAGGAAGCCACTCTGCACCTTCACTGAGTCCAATTGCTGAAGAACTTTTCCTGACTTCCCTTGTTTATATCACCTCCATGTTCAAAACAAGAATTTACCTTGCTTACTCCTCTCCCTCTGCCTGGCATGGTCAGCTGGGAACTGGGGACTGTACATGGGTTTGGCTGTACCTGAGACACTGTAGCTGGATCACCCTTAGCTGGTGCCAGAACACCAAGGGCAGTGGAGGGCACACCATGGACTTGTTCAGGAATGCTGCTCGTCCCTCCCTGTAGATCAGGCAGGGCTTGGAGAACACACCAGCACAGGCTGGTGGAGAGCTGCAAATGCAGGGGCAGTTCCATATCCACCAGCACCTACCCAGCCCTATCCACCCCTTTGATGGTGGGGAGTGCTTTACACCACTGGGAACTGCCAGAGCCCATGGGTGACACAGGGAGGGGACTCAGGTGGCAGCAGGGTATGTCACACAGTCCTGGTGGCTGCAGCCAACAGCTATGGGCTTTGCAAGGGCAAGAGAGACTGCAGTGCAGACTCTGCTTGGCACTACAAAGCCATATGTTTTCCAAAATAGCTCTTCAAGGAAAAAATTATTAATTCAGCAAAGCATCTGAAAAGCCTTTGGTGCGCTCTGGTGCACTCGCAGTTCCTCGAGCACAGATCCCCTGCCCTGTGCAGCAGCTGGCTGAGCTCAGTGTGCCAGAAGCACCATGCTGGGACCGGCTGCTGCAGGCAGCGGATGCCGGCCCACGTGGGAAGGGCCAAAACCACTATGCACATTTCCATCCCTGGTTTTTTATTTAACAGGTCTTTTCCCAGTATTCAGCTGGGGCAAAGTATTTCAGACACAAAGGCAGCAGAAAGAGAGGCCAAGTTTGCAATTTCCCCCCTGCTTTGGGACTGAATTTTGCAGCTGGTTGAAATTTTTTTCATTTCAAAACGCCAGTGGACATTTTTCATGAAAACCCGGAATATGGCCAAGGAAAGACACAAAATGTGAGAATACTACAGAAAACTCAATGCTCTTTTGCTGTGTTGTCCAGCCAGCTCCACTCATGAGAAAGCACAGGAGTTTGGACAGCTGAACCCCAGCTTGAGTGTACAGACAAATGGATGTATGTGTAGAGTATTTTCCATCATTTTCCTCTTGGTAGCCAAGGCCACATAAATAAAAATTGACTGCATCACACAGGAAAACACCTTCCTTAGGTGAAACAAGATCAAGCAAAGATAATTTTGTTTGGCCAGCAGGGCAGAGTTCAGTGCTGGGGTGTGAGGATATTCTTTCTGGTAAGGAGCTGAGCCTCTAAGAAGGGGCAATGCCTACGTAAAGTGACCCCTGTCATAGTCTGACCTGGTCTTGCTCTCCCTGTTCTCCTGATGCTCTCTGGTACACAGAGCAACTTCTGTCTACCATGTAGATCCAAGTGGATCTTAGTAGTGGCTTCAGCTGTCAGAGGGCAGTGGTGGTGGCTCTGCCAGCCCATACCATGGTGGCTTTTCCAGCCCAATAACATGGACAAGTCGTACTTTGCCCCCTGTGGACTTGGTACTAGGCAATTGTGGCCTGCTGCCTCTCCTCAGGTGTGGTGACCCACCACATCCAACCAACCACATCCCATCCATCCAATCAGTGCCACATCCTCTGTCCCGTGCCCTTGGTACTGCAGCTCTCTGTCCATTACCCCTTACCCAAACATGGTGTTTTACTCAGCACTTTAGAACCCTTACAAGTCTCGTTGACATCCTAAATATTGCTTCCTAAGCACAGCACAGCCTCTGCAATTCTCAGCCTTCCTCCTGCCCTCCCAATCCCAGCCATGGCTCCTTCATCCTTCCACAGAGGCCATAGGACCAGGGCATGGCACACTTTTCCCACCCAGGACCACGTCAAACGAGTGCCTGGGGAATTTGTTTGCTCCAAGCCCCTCTTATCCTTGCAGAACGGTGAGAAAAGTGTTGTTCTTCAATATGCCTAGTGTGTTTTTACCAGCCTTGGGGGCACTTATTCCATCAGCATTAATCACCTGTCATTCATTCATTTGTTCATGCAGTCCTTCATCCAACCTTGTTCATCTCCTTGTTCATCTTTTCAAGGGCACGATTCAGTGGTTAAACACGTGCTCCCTGTGTGCACAGGATGTGCAGCACCTGTGTGGGGTGCAGGGCGCTCGGTTCAGGGGGGCCTGGGGAGCAGGGAGGCAGCTTCCCACATGGGCTGTGCAGGGGGAACATGAGGAAACCATTAATTGATGGGCTGGCCCATGCCGTGTTTTCCTAAGGAAGAGCCGAGGATGGGGAACAGCTGGGGTCAGCGGGGCACCATCTGGAGAAACCCGTCAGCTCCCTCCTGCCGGGTTTTTCCCACCTCGGTGGCAATGGAGAGGATGAGGCAGGAGGGAAGAGTGATCCCCTGGGGATGGGGGGATCCTGCAACAGCCCCGGAGCTGCACATGCCCCAAGCTGGCTCCGAGGCATTGCTCTGGTGATGTGCCAGGAGGTTTGCCAGTGGCACAGGAGTCATGGCACAAAGGTGCCAGGGCTGCTGCTGCCCCATCAGAGCCATGCCAGTACCCTCATGCCTTGGGATCATCATCCTTGTGCAGAAATCAATGATGTTTTGCATGGGACAGGATCAGACCCTCAGCATCCATCTAAGCTGGTCCTCTGTTTACACAACCACAGTGAGACTCAATAAACTGACAATGTTTTCATCTTGGACCAGATGGTCTACCCCAAAATCTTGGAGAACCAGCCTCTCTGCTTTCAAAATAAACACCACATACTCCTTCCCCCCCCCCCTCCCCCTGCACACCCACACAGTGGGAAACCATCAGCTGTGCAGGAGCAGGGAGAGCTGCACTCCCAGAGGATGGCTGGTCCTGGAGGATCCCCTGTCTGAGAGCAAGCAGTGGCCAGCCTAGGCACACACAGACACCAGGTGACCCCTGGCTGGGCCACAGTGGGGATCACAGCACAGGGAGTGAGGAGATGAAGAATAGCAGAGCAAACACAACTCAGCATATTCAAGGGGTCTGGAGGTGTCTGGGTTGGGTGTCTCCCTGGCAGACATCCCCACAGAGACCTCTGCAGCAGCAGAGGTTAAAGCCAGGTGCTGCATCCTGCCTGTCCTCTCCTGTCCCCTGCCTGTGTCCTGCCAGACAGATCACAGTGAGTGCAAATTGTCTCCAATGCTTAAAGCTCTGTGACTGTGCTATGGGTCACTGACCTGACCTCAGGGCCATTTGTGGCTTTTGGTATGTGGTGACTCTTGTGCATCCCTTCCCAGCCCTGCTGGCCACCCATGCTGTGATCCCTGTGGCCCCAGGACAGGGCTGGTGCTGCTTGGGTCAGTGTCCTGGGAGCCCTGGCTGCTCCCCATGCTGGGGCAGCTGGGATTTGCTCATCCATCAGGATACCCAGCAGACCCCCACAGGCTCTAGACAGCATCTTGAGCCAGAAATGAGGTGGCTTTGGCCAGCACACACATACAGACTGTCCCTTTTCCAGCAAAACCTGGAGCTGGGAACAAGGCAGGGTGGCCAGAGGGGGCCCTTGGAGTGGCCAGGCAGTGCTGCCCCCACACCAGCAAGGCTCATTCATTCCCGTGCCCTGCCCAAATCTGAGCCACTGGCAGCATCCACGAGGATGTTCCAGGTCTCCACCTCCATCCCCATCCCTATCCCTGCTCCTCACTTCCTGAGCAGTGCCTTCCTGCCAACCTGCTGGCTGTAGGGGGAATTTCCTGGTCCTGACTGTTATGCCGAATCAGCTCTCAGGGTGAAATCGTGGGGCCTGTGTCTGCTCTGGTGCTTTTAGACTTTTCTCTGGCATCCAGTGGGACGGCCATAAATCTCTGCTACTGCCTCCAAGTCGAACATTTCCTCCGAGCCCCATTATTAATTTTCTGAAAGATCCCATAAACCCCCAGATGGAAAAATATGGAGATATTTGCACATGTGCCGTAAAACACATTGCCCATCTATTTCAAATGGATGTGGCAATATATAAAACATACTTAGGGCATGAGCCAGGTTTCACGGTATTTAAACAAGGCTGCATGATGTAATTGGAATTTACAGTGTAAGAGCAGATTGAAGCTGGGCCATGGCTGCATAGCATATATCTTGGATCTCCTGAAGATTTGGCCTCCTCTAGAATGACAAATACCTTTTGTACTTGTCACCTATATTTTAAGTGGATGAACAGCTCTTTACACGAAATATAATGGTTGGAAAATACATTTTTTTTCCATCTGAATTTTGGAGCCTCTCTAGAGACAAGAGATCTGCCCTGTTCCTGTAAAAAGTGTGATTCCTAGGGATGCAGGTGTCTCAGGGCTTTGTTTCCCTCACCTCCTAGCCCAGATGGCTCCCATCCCTGGGAAGCACAGTGCCACCACCACTCCCACTGCATGGCCTCGATGGTGGGGATGAGGAGCTCAGAGACTCCATGGTGTGGGATGGGGATGAAGATCTGCTGCCCATAGCTACTGTCCAAGGCCAGATTGGATCAGTCTCCAGCCAACCTGGTCTAGTTAAAAGTGTCCCTGGCCACAGCAGGGAGTTGGAAAGGGACATTCTTTAAGGTCTCTTCCCACTCAAACCATTCTGGAGCAGGAGAGGGTGGTGAGCCTCAAACACTGCTCTGCACTGCTGGAGATCCAGGGGCTGCTGGCAAGGGCACAGGCAGGAGCTGGTACAGGACAGGGCAGACAGTGGAAGAGGTGTCCATCAGGTCCCTCAAAAAAGCTGTGGGGAAGCCTTTTGGGTGCCTCCACCTCCCTGCAGCAAAATATCAGGGCAATGGTGGGAAGCCAGGCAATGGGGGATGATGGGGGTAGCAGGGGGTGTTTAGGGACCATCCAAGATGTCCCCATCTGCAAGCACCCCTCTGCCACCCATCCCAGTACAGAGGGGCAGATGGGCACAGCAAGGCTGGGAAGCTTTTGGCTCCAGATGTCCAATTCCTCCCAGCAAAGCCCTGATCTCTCCCTTCTCCACACAGACCCCATGGTGCTTGCTGATGTTGGGAATTTTGGGGAGGTGGGGGCTGCTAAGGGGCTGCAGACACACCACTCTTTGCCTGCTGCTCCTTGTGCTGACCCAACTGGCACAGGAATATGGTGCCCCATAGCTAGGACATGGCCTGGAAATCCCCTTGAGTTCCCCTAGTCAAAGGGAAAGGCAAAAAGGGGAAAAATAAAAGACACCAAAGCATAAAAACTTGAATTTTACTCATAGGTGAACTGGTGGCTTTATCCTAGCCAGTGCCACTGGTGGCTGTGGGCTGATGGTGGTCTGATCACCAGCCTAAGCATGCCAGGGTGCTGCAGGGCACTGAGGGGGCTGTGTGCAGTCAGAGCGGTCCTGAGCAGCTCATCTGCAAGCTGAGCACAGCGAGGAGGGGCCAGGAGCCTCAGCACAGAGTCCCCTGTGCCTGCCAGCTTCAGACAGGGCTGGTGCATCTGGTCTGCCCAAACTCATTGTCCCTCTCTCCACCCCCATTTGAGCATTCAGAAAGTTTAGATGAAAAATTTTTGAAAAATTAATAAATCAAGTCCTTCCCTTCTGGCAGGAGGAAAGCCCCTCCAAAAAATGTCAGTTAGAAAAAATCCAAGTGATTTGTTTGGAAAATTTTGAAGGGCAGGTCCTCCTGAGAGCCAGAACGGTCTCTAGACCTTGTTCTGCAGAGCCAGGAGCCAAGAGCCAAGACCCTGCTCCAGGGCAGGAAGCCTGGATGCTCTCATAGCCACAGCTCAGGCTGGAGCCCAAAGGAGCTGCTGGCCACCTGCAGCCCAGCCAGGACTGGGACCCCATAAGCCCACCTGGAGCCTCCCCAGGGCTTTCCAAAATGCAGGGATTCAGCTTCAGGGGACTGGGCCGGATGCTGAGGAGAGCAATCAGCTGGCTCAGCTCAGGCAAACTGGCTTTTTCAGAGAAAAAACCCGTTGGACTGGGAATTTCCTAAGCAGCTCTTGACAGCCAAGCATGGTGCTGGACATGGATGAACGTGGGACTGGTGTAGGCTACCTGCTGGTGTGGAAACCAGGTACTGCTCCTTGGCAGCCCCTGAGCCATCATCTCACAGGATCTCTTCCTGCTCCAAAGCTCCAGACTGAATTCATGCTCATGAATGAGTTGAAGTACTCTGCAGAAGCATGTGAGCAGCCATTAGCTGGACAGTACTTGTGGTTTCTCCTCTATCATGTTCTGAAGGGCTCTTACTGCCAGAGAGAAGGTCTCTGAAGATTTCTGGTGAGCTTCAAGTGTATAGCACAGGTTGTGTGTGTGCATCCCCAGCACACTCAGAGACCCAGATGCCAGAGGATGTTCAGCACCAGGTCTCTGAAAACTGGCAGCCCTCACATCATTGCCACAAGGCAGGCACCTGGAACCACTTCCCAGGCAGTGGAGCTTGCACCTCACCAGGCCAAAGCATCAACCCTACCTGATGATCACAGGTTGTGATCAGGTCCTTCTCTAGGCTGACTGCAGTGGTCATCCAGTGTTTTGGCTCTTCAAAAGGGAACAAAAAGTGGGTTTTTCTTGGCCACCCCTGTGGAGTTATTTCTCTGGGTGCCATTAGAGGTGCAGGAAGAGGAGAAAGCAAATGGTTTCAGTCCTGTGGCTTTACCTAAAGAGTCTACAAAACACCCTTCCATCACAGTAGGGGTGGGATTGCAAAAGACTGGGAGCAGTCAAACCCAGAAAAAGCAGCTCTTACAAAAGGATGGAGCTGGAGGTAATGGCTCAGGAGGGGAAAGCACGGATAATGAGACATAATCACAATGCTGGGAATCCTGTCAGAAGACCTTGCAGAGGTGACAGCTCTAGGCCATCAGAGGCCCAAGAAGCCCTTGTCTGTGTGGCACACAGGCACTGTGGCTACAGGCCTGACCAGCACATTAGCAGGAGTCAAGGAATTTGATGGAGAAACCATGTTTCCATATATCCGGGTCATCATTTCCCATTCTCACCACCCTCCTCCATCTTTCTCTCATTCATCTCTCTCGCCTTTGACCTCTCCCCTCCTCCCACCAAACTTTCTCTTTTCCCAAGTTTCTTACTGTTTGACTGCTCATTCTCCCACTCCTGTCAGGCATGATAAATCACCTCTACAGATGAGCGTCATCAGCATAACAGACTCATCCTTCTTTTGACCTCCTCAGCTCTGAGTCACTTCCAGGAGGTAAGAACTGGGCCCAATTACACTGGAGAGGAGATAACTAGTCAACACATTGAAGCAGGAACTGATCCATTTCCCTTTTTTCCTCCACTTACAAATCCTGTCCTTGCCAGTTCTCCATATGTAGTGAAGACTGCACATCCCTCTGCCCATCACGTGCATCCAGCTGAGGCATTTCATGATGAAGAGATGCTCACATAGATGTGCCCCTCTCTTGATCTCCCTCACCTTGCTCCTCCCTTTCCCTTCCCCCAACACACATCTGCTCACATAGTCTCAGAAAATTTGTTTCGTATCACCACTGAACCATTTATTTCTTTCCAGAGAGTTAAAAGCCTGTCTCCCTTGATTTAATGAGTCAAGAGTGCCTAGGAGGGAGCAGAGAGAAGAAAAGAATGAAAGAAATAAAATAATGAAAAAAAGATCTTGGGAACATCTGGAGTTGCTCTTAAGCAAGATGCAATATTCTTGGCCAGATGTTGAATGACTAACTTCTTCTTGGGAAGTGTCAACATGTCAGATGTTGAAATCCCACCCGACACCCTCTTCCTTACCTTCCTTCCCCTCTTCCTTGTCCTGCTTTGCTTATGCTACCCAAGTCATCCTACTGAGATGGTACCAAGAGGGTAGTTTGTCTGGGGCCTTGATGGGTGTCACTGTGAGGCACCAATGGGCCAAACTGGTCACTTGAAAACCACTGTTTTCCAGGCAGAGGGCTGTGGAGAGGGTGGGTAATCTTGCAGTGGTAAGCTGCTTGCACTGGATGAGGCAGAGCCAGGCCATGGAGGAGGCATCTCCAAGAGGTTCCAAGGACCTAGGAACAGGGCTTCAGCAGGCAAAGCCATCCGGGATCTCTGGCAGCAAAGCTTTCCCAGACAGGCAAAGGCTTTCAGTCCTTTGGTGAGCACAGCTGAGCAGACAGCTGCCAGTGAGGCAGGGAGGGCTCTGGCACACTGGAGCAGGCTCTGGAGCTGCTTCCCTGGAGAAAGGACATGCTGGACACACAGGTCATTCTGGCTCACAGCACCAGTGCTAATGACTGTGGGGGTTTATACCAGCTTCAGGGCTGGCTGGGGGAGTGGGTCAGCAACAGCTGATGTAGCTGAGGGGGTGACATCCATCCTGGTCCAGACATGCTCCATGTACCACGACACAGCTGGAGCTGTCATCCCTCCTGGCTGGAGCCCTCCTGGCTCAGCTGCCCCAGCACTCAGCCCCTGGGGGTGCCCCTCTGCAGTACCCTGATCTGTCCATCACTCCCACCCTGGGGTCTCCATCCATCACTTGAGCTGGCACATCCAGCAGCACCACACAGAGATACTTGGGAGTTAAATATTCCTTCTACCCACCACTGGTGTATAAATTATGAGCCACAATGTGAAAAAGCAGAATGGGGAGTTGATCAGAGGAAAATCCCCACTGGCTGCTCAGAAGGAGGACTGGAACCCCAGGACAAAAGCAATGCTGCATGACCAGTTCCTTCTCCATGCTGAGTGTACTGCAGAGGCTGAGGTCCATCCACCAGTGCCTGACCCAGCCTCTGGCCTCAGCTCCCAGTGCTGTTACTTCAGGGCCAACCCAAGGCCTCTCTAACCTGCTGCTCTTCAGCATCCTACAACCCAGGGCTCTGCTGGTTCAGGGCAGCCACCACGGCCAGGACCACAGGACAAGCCTCCTCCCTCATTCGTACTATCATGAGAATTAATAAGGAAGGAGAAGCTGTGGCTGCTCCATCCCTGGAAGAGTTCAGTCCAGTCTGGATGGGGCTCTGAGCAATCTGATCTAGTGAATGGTGGCCCTGCCCATGGCAGGGGGTGGAACTACATGATCTTTAAGGTCCCTTCAACCTAAACCATTCTATGATTCTATGATTCTCTTGTCAGTCCAACCCTGGTGCTGTCTAGGGTCTTGTAGCTGGCTTTCTGCTCCCACATCTCATTATGGTGGGTGACCAGGATGTGATGTGTATGGAAACAGAAGCTACTCTAAGAAGTAAATCAAGGTCCCCTTTCTAGAGGATCACCCTCTCCAGACTGCCTGGGAAAGCCTCTGACCCTCTATCCCTCCACAGGGATGGGATTAGGAGATCCAGCCCCATGTTTCATGGGATTCCCTCTCCCTTGGAGCAAGCTGCCCTCCAGAGGTGAAGGCAGTGTGGAGTGGGGTGAGGAGAGAACCAGACAATCAAGATCCTCCGTGAACCTCCCTGGGGTGTCTCCACTGCCGTGCCCCCACCCCAGGGCAACGGGGCCGGGCACGGGGTGGGAGGGGAGGGCAGTGTCCGGGCACCAGGCTCGGGTGGCCGCCGGGACCGTGGGGATGGCACCCAGGGGAGCGGGGGACGATGGCACCCAGGGGAGCGGGGGGTGATGACACCCAGGGGAGCGGGGGACGATGGCACCCAGGGGAGCGGGGGGTGATGACACCCAGGGGAGCGGGGGACGATGGCACCCAGGGGAGCGGGGGGCGATGGCACCCAGGGGAGCGGGGGTGATGACACTCAGGGGAGCGGGGGGCGATGACACCCAGGGGAGCGGGGAGCGATGGCACCCAAGGGAGCGGGGGTGATGACACCCAGGGGAGCGGGGGGCGATGACACCCAGGGGAGCGGGGAGCGATGGCACCCAGGGGAGCGGGGGTGATGACACCCAGGGGAGCGGGGGGCGATGGCATCCAGGGGAGCGGGGAGCGATGGCACCCAGGGGAGCGGGGGTGATGACACCCAGGGGAGCGGGGGTGATGGCACCCAGGGGAGCGGGGAGCGATGAACTCCCAGCGATGCGGCGGTGGCAGCGGCCGGCCCGCGGCTCCTCAGCCTTTGGATGGGCCAATTAAGTAAATAGAAAATTTGGAGCGCGGAATCAAAGCCCGAGCGTGCGGGCTTTATTTATATGGGAAAGGTCAGATTATATTGGCAGATGTGTTAAAGGAGCGAGGAGAAAAAAAACCTTTCAAAAACATTGGCCCTGATTTGAGGTTTCCTGACGGGCGGGACGGGGTTTTTTCTTTCTTTTCGGGCCGCGGGTGCTTTGGAGTGCTGGCAGTGCGCTGGGGGCAGCTGGGAAGGGCTCTTCTGGTGCCCCTGCCCACCCACCTTCTGGACCCTCTGACAGCAGCACAAACCCCAGAAACAGGGTCTCTCTGGCTCAGACCTTCTCCTAATACTTGGTGGTCCCCCAGATGTTGGTCTCCAAAGTGGGCCTGATGGGTTCTGCCCACTTCTGCCCACTTCTGCCCAGTGCTTCACCCCTCTATTACCCCCAGCAGCTCCATCAGTCCTGGGCTCTGCACTCCGAGGTGGTGTCACCATCCACCCAGTGTCACCCTGGATGTCCCTGGCAGTCACTGTCTATCCCAGATCACTGTCCCACTGCTGCTCTGCTGCCTACTTGATTTTCTCGACTTGCAGCCACGGTTAGCCCACCTGCGTGATGTTCCCCCGGGGACAGCAAAGTGCCTGGCATCTCCTTGTTCTGCACATCCTGACCCTGGGGCAGGGAGGAGTCCAGGATCAGCTGTCAACGACGAGCCTGGGGACATTCGCGATGCCCTCAGCACTGCCAGCAGTGTTTTGAACTGATCGTAACGCTGGGGCTGGAATGGGTCCCCTCGGATCGCATTCCAAATCGCCATCTCCCCACCGGTGCTTGGCCAGCCCCCCGACATGGCAAATGGGGGCAAGCATCGCCTCCTTTAGCACTCCAAAACTGTGCAAGGATGCCAACTTCAGCATCCCGCGCCCCCGGGTTTCGCTTTGCTTCTCAGAAGAAGTGTGGGGGTCCCAGCTGAGGAAACTGAGGCAGGGAGGTGGCAGGGGAGAGGGGTGATGTGGCAGGAGCAGTGGAGAGCGGCAGCATCCAGCAGGAAGGTGGGGAGGTGGCAGAAGGGACCTGTGATGGGGGAATAGAGGAATGCGTTGGCCCGGGCAGGAAATTGTTGGGCTCGGAGAGCGCGGGACCCGCCTGCTAAGAAAACAAGCGGAGGCTGAAAGGCAGCGGGGGCGCAGCGCCGGCGGGGGGGCAGGAAGGAGGCTCCGGGAGCAGGAATGCCGGCTATGCTCCCGCCCCGGGCAGGTGTGCTGGCACCCAATGCTGCACCCACTGCTGCACCCACTGCTGGACCCACTGCTGCATCCACTGCTGCACCCACAGCTGCACCCACTGCTGCACCCACTGCTGCACCCACTGCTGGACCCACTGCTGCATCCACTGCTGGACCCACTGCTGCACCCACTGCTGCACCCACTGCTGCATCCACTGCTGGACCCACAGCTGCATCCACTGCTGGACCCACTGCTGGACCCACTGCTGCACCCACAGCTGCACCCACTGCTGCACCCACTGCTGCACCCCCTGCTGCACCCACTGCTGCATCCACTGCTGGACCCACTGCTGCATCCACTCCTGGACCCACTGCTGCACCCACTGCTGCATCCACTGCTGCATCCACTGCTGCACCCACTGCTGCACCCACAGCTGCACCCCCTGCTGCACCCACTGCTGCACCCCCTGCTGCACCCACTGCTGGACCCACTGCTGCACCCACTGCTGCACCCAGTGCTGCACCCACTGCTGCACCCACTGCTGCACCCACAGCTGCACCCGCTGCTGCACCCACTGCTGCACCCCCTGCTGCACCCACTGCTGGACCCACTGCTGCACCCACTGCTGCACCCACTGCTGGACCCACTGCTGCATCCACTGCTGCACCCACTGCTGCACCCACTGCTGCACCCACTGCTGGACCTGCTGCCAGGCTCCTGCTGGCCATGCCAAAGCTGAGTTTGCCCATTCCTTCTCTATGGGTAGGCATGGAGCAGAGCTGCAGCCCCAGAGTGCAGTCAGCTCATTTTCTGCTCTTGGCCTGCCTATGGCTCAGTTTCCCCAACCTTAAAATCACCCTGTGCATCAGTCACAGGCAATGGCAGGAACCGGGGTTGCTGGGATTGGCACAAGGTGTCTGTGGGGTTAGGAGCTGCAGGGCTTTGCTGTGCCAGCCCTGGACCTCATTCAGGGCCATGACCGAAGGAGCTCCTGCTCTCCCATATTATGGGAAGGAAAGCCCTCTGTCACCACTGATCACCTTCACAGGTCTTCTCCACCTGCACACTGGGTGCCATCGAGGTAAGCAGAGCCAACAGGGGTCAGAGCAGGTCAGACTAGGAGCAGAGGGAAAAGCCAGGGATAGTCCTGCTCAAAAGGGATGGTGAAAGAGGGTAAAGTCAGGGTGGTGTCTTGGGACAAGGGACATCATGTTGGCATCTGCCACTTCCTGGTCCCTCATGGATCTGTCACCATCCCAGCCACCAGCCCCACTTTCTGCACCGAGGGCTACTAGGTGAAGTTCTTGGGAAGGATGTGTCTGAGCGGTCTCTGTTCCCTTTAAGGGACAGCATGGCACAAAATGCCACCTGGATCACTGCACTGCTTGGAAACTCCACTGGTGTGTAATACAATATCTGGCAGGGGCGTCTACGTCTTTATCTGCAGCAGATCAGGTTGGAGCAAAACCTTCTGAGACAGCATCTGGAAGTGGTTTAACCCTCACCATGTTTTGCATGAAATACCAATTTTCCACCCTTTTCATTTAGTTTATTGAAATTAGGAGGAAAACTCCCCTCCTCCCTTCTCCTGCTCCCCCCACCCCTGGGCTCTTCCCTGGGCTCAAACTTCTCACAGCTCTTCTGGAAAAGCAAAGGACATCAAGGAGCAGCATGTCCGGCCAGGAGCACCTCCCCATGCTGTGCCAGGCAGTGGGGCTGTGCCAGCACAGCATCACTGGAGGGGTCTGAGAGGAAGAACATTGTGCCAAGCCACAGGCAGGGTCCAGGCGGAGTCCAACAAGAGCAGTATGGTGTGGAGGAAGCCCATGGTGGCCAGCACTTGAGATGGCTGGAGCAGGCGTGGGTACAGTGTCCCAAAGCACTGACCTGAGAGAAAGCACAACTCAACACACGGGCAGGAGCTGTGCAGAGCAGCTGGGGGCACCATGAGGGGCTGTGCCAAACTGTTACCAGGGCTGAGGTTTCAGAGGAGGGATGTTTTAATCAAATCTGTTGTTTTCTCCCCCCGACTCCATCGTGCTGAGCCACAGGGACTCGCTGCAGAGCAGGGACATGTGACCTGCTGAGGAACCACAGCGGAAAATCAGCCAGATTTTGAACTCAGCTTCAAACTGCTCCAGCAGCTGCTAGGCTCCACAGCCTCTCCCTGACACTTTCCTTTGTCAGTGGAGGCAGAGGGACAGAAAGGGACAGCTTTGGGAAGGGCAGTGTCAGCCCCACAGGCTGTGCTGCCAGTAGTGGCTGCCAGGTCGCGAGGGGTCCAGAGGGGCTGGCTCACACCTGCCACGCCCACTGGATCCGAGGAGGTGCTTCCAGGATGGAGCTGGCACGTCGACTCTGGGGACAGATTTCCATGTGTTTGCCCATGCGAGGTGGGGGCTGTGGAGGGACTGTGTTACTCCTGGCACAGAGCAGCAGCAGTGTGTTGTCCCAGGGGAGAGCTGGTAGAGACAGGGAACTGGCTTTCTCACCACTGTGGGGACAAGGGGCAGGGGTCAGAAACATGCCAGACCCCCGGCCAGGAGGGAATGTACCGAAAAACCAAGAGCTGCCCTGACTCAGAAAGAGACTTGGGTGCTAAAATATCTTTCAGTCTGGAAGCATATCCCAGGCTTTACCTGGTGGAAGGTGATGAAGGCAGATGCCCAGCTGCCTGCAGCTCTCACTGGCACAGATCCATCATGCTGTGGGGACAGTCCTTGCAGGCTCTGTCTTGGACATCTGAAGAGCATAGAGAGTGTCAGGAGGGGGCACAGACCCAGGCTGCCTTACACAGCCTGGACATCCCCCTCTGGGAGTGGGATGGGGCATTATGAGGCTGCTTGTCCCCTCCCTGTGTCCTGGGGTGGCAGAGGATGGCTCAGCACAGCTCTGTGGTGGGGTCTGTGCTGCTTGCCCCTCTCTGCACAGCTCCACCCCAGCTATGCCACAGCTTCCATGGGACTACAGTGTGGATGGGACCAAGGGCACCTTGCATTGCCACCACAATGCTGCTGCCAAGGCAGAGCATCACTTCCTGCCACTCCTGCTCCTGCAAAAGGGAGATGGAGGAAGAGGGGCCCAGTGTGCACATCTTCAGCATACAGTGAGTGGGAAGGGGTCCTTTAGCCCCTTCACGATCCAGAGATCTGCAGCAGGGGGGATGGGGGAGTCTCCTCTCCAGCATAGCCCCCCAAGCCCTTCTCCCCACCCTCGTGCCTCACTGCCCGCCGTGAGGGGCTGGAAGGGCGTTTGTTTTCTGCTGGCATTAGTCCATGCAGATCCCAGCTGCCAGGCGGGGAGGGGAGGGAGGTGAAGCCAAAAGCTGCAGAATTGGATGTGTGAAGCTCAAGGCTTAGCTGTCCTCAGTCCCATCCTTCTCCTCCCACCCCTGTCCCCAGAGGACTCCGCCTTCCCCCTGTGCTGTGAGCAGGGCCAGAGCTGCACCACTGCCCCTCTGCTCTGGGCACAAAAGGAGGGCTGCTGGAGGCTCCAGGAGCCTTCCCAAACCCAAGCACTCCCAGCATGCTGCTGCCTCAACATCCAGCTGTGTCCTCATCCAGACTCAGCCCTGCAGGAGGTGGGCACAGACTGAGGCTGGGTCCTGGTGCAGGATACACTCCTTGGGGTGAGATCCAGCTCTGTGCTGGGTGCTGTGACCACAAGACACATCCATCACTGCTGCAGGCGTCAGTGGGATGGCACCCAATTCCCACTTGAGAGGTGGAGAAGCAGAACCTTTTGGGACACCTGGGAAACCCATGTCCCAGATGGGGGGCCAGGGAGGGATAGGTTGTAAGAAGAGACAGATCCTGCCTACAGCTGGATTTCAGCTCCTCACAGTGTGTCCTGAGGGTCCACTGTACATCACAGCTGGGAAAACTGAGGCTTGGCAGGGGGGAATCTGTCCCAGCCTGGACTCAACAAGGTGCAACCAGCATCCCCCTGGGGATCTGGGGGTGTCCATCCCTGTGGCATGCCAGCCTGGAAGTGGGATATGACAGTTCTCTACACACAAACAAGCCCTCTGGAATTACTTCCATGCACTCAAGTGATGGCTCCATTCCCTAGAGCCAGAGCCAGCAAGTGCATCCAGGGCAAACAGCCTCTCTCTTCCATCCCTGATTTCTCCATCCTGCAAGTCCCCAGGGTGTCCCAGGGCCCTAAGCTTCCTCCTTGCAGAGAGTTGCACCTATTTAATTAGAGGTGTGAAATGATCTCATTAAACCCATGCTGGGCTCTTAGTCCAAACTGCTCCCACAGCACATGAATGGCTTGATTCCCCCCTGCTTCATCCTTTTCTTTTTCATATTTTCCTTTCTTTTTTGGCTTAGTTTCCAAAGCACTCAAAGTTTCTGCACTCGTAGCATGTGGGGTTATGTCTCCATGTCCAGCTCTGTAACTGTTGAAGCCACCAGCCAATTTCAGCTGGAGTCAGTGGAGGGGTGGAGAGGTCAGGGTTGCTCTATCCCCACACATTCTCTAGGAAGGGTGGGAGATGCTGCATCCCCAGCCCTGTTTTCACTGGACACAGCAGGAGCCCGATAGGGCCAGATAGAGCAGGAGCTTTTGAGATACAAAGCCAGGGCTCACACCCATCAAACCTAAGAATAATTTGCTCTTTCCTACTGGAAATTTTGCCTTGATGCTGCCTAGACTGATTCACTGCAGGAGTCATTTTGACTGAAACACCAATTTTAAAACACTCTTCCTACCTAATAATCACAGAATCACAGAATCTCCTGAGTGGGAAGGGATCCATCAAGATCATCCAGTCCAATTCCTGACCCTACACAGACACCTCAACAATCCCACCCTGTGCATCCCTGGTGTCCAAACACTCCTGGAGCTCTGGCAGCCTTGGGGCTGTGCCCATTCCCTGGGCAGCCTGGGCAGTGCCAGCACCTCTGGGGAAGAACCTTTCCTGATATCTATGTAAGTTTTCCTGACACAGCTCTGATAAGACCAACTGAGGAAGAGGAAACGAAGAGCTGAGCAGTGTGAAACTTGTCCAGGGCATTTTACCCAGCTAGAATTAATGCCTACAGATTAATATTAAACCTTACCAATAAATTAACTGTGGAGGTGCTTTCTAGAGCTGTCAGACAGAGGGATGGCATTGGATGGGGATGAAGGCAACCTGACCACAGCTGGAAAGGCTGTGTGCCCTGCAGTGCCCCGGGGGAGCCAGACAGGGTTACTCAGCATGACCAACTGGCAGCAGAGATGCAGTGCAACCCCCGAGGTGCTGACCCATCCCAGTCCTTGCCCTTCTGCCACTGCCCTCCAGTGCAGTCCCTTTGCACCCTCCTTGCTCCCCCTCCCTGCTCAGGCCCTCCTCCCCCCCTTTCTTGGCCGGGTGTTTGCCGGCACAGGTGCACTCTGGTCCCCCCACCACTGCCCTTTTTTTAATTAGACGATAAAGAAAGCGTCCTTTTGAAGCAGGTAGGGGATTCCTCGCATCCCTGGCATTGCTGGGCTGCCTGGCTGTAACCCTATTCCAGTTAAAAGCTTTCTGCACCCATCCACGGCCCCACACCTGCAGTCAGATCCTCGCGGGCTGCCCCCTCGGCCACTCGTGCAATTACCCAACGTGATGATTAACTGAGGGAGCACAGGAGGGACGGGGACTTCCCCCTGCCAGCTGCCACTGCCTTCACCCGTGCTGGGGGCAGCTGGGTCCCCCACTCTGGGCAGCCCAGCACCCAGCGCTGCCTCTGGAGAGGTCTGCTGATGATGGGTGCTGGGGGACCTGGGACTCAGAGTAATGTCCCCTCCCTGTACCCATCTCAGGAATTGGGTGCTGTTGTAGGGATGTTTGGCACCGGACTGGCATCTCTGCTCTTCCCAGCCTGATGGGTGACTGGGGGAGAGAAAACCAAGCAGTGGGGCTTGGGGTCCCCTTCGGGCAGGGTGTCTGCTCGCCGGCCCCAGGCAGCCCGGACCCGGCAGGCAGTCGGAGCAGATCCTCCTGCGCCCAGTGCCGTCCCTCCCGATGCACATTGTCCCGCAGCAGCGACTGCCCTCCCGCTGCCCAGCGCATGTCCCCGGCGCGTCCCCTCGCTGGGTGTCCCCACGGGCCCGGGGCGTGCCCACCCCGCCTGTCAGCGTCGCACGGCTCCCGTTAGACTGCGGAACCAGTAAAAGTCACTCCGGCGTGTGCCTGTGTGGTCTGCAGCCGTGCCCAGCCGGAGATAACCCGAGCGTGGGGAGCCCCAGACTGCGCGTTAAATCTTTCCGTCCTTTGGCAGCCACCCTCAAGTGCCCAAGTCCCTGTCCCACGGCCAGCAGCTCCGCTCTGCTCCGGGAGCTGCCCGGGGAGCCAGCAGCGCACCGCAGCGGGGACGGCATCCCCATCCCTCTGCAAATCAATTGCTGCGCCCTGGCGGCTCTGTTTCCACGCTCCCGTGTTATTCTTTCACTCAATCGCGGGGAGAATTACTCTGTTTTCCTTCGGCAGTTTAGGTTCTTTTTCGTTTTCTTTCTTTCTTTCTTTCTTTCTTTCTTTCTTTCTTTCTTTCTTTCTTTCTTTCTTTCTTTCTTTCTTTCTTTCTTTCTTTCTTTCTTTCTTTCTTTCTTTCTTTTTTTCTTCTTTCTTTCTTTCTTTCTTTCTTTCTTTCTTTCTTTCTTTCTTTCTTTCTTTCTTCTTTCTTTCTTTCTTTCTTTCTTTCTTTCTTCTTTCTTTCTTTCTTTCTTTCTTTCTTTCTTTCTTTCTTTCTTTCTTTCTTTCTTCTTTCTTTCTTTCTTTCTTTCTTTCTTTTCTTTCTTTCTTTCTTTCTTCTTTCTTCTTCTTTCTTCTTTCTTTCTTTCTTTCTTTCTTTCTTTCTTTCTTTTCTTTCTTTCTTTCTTTCTTTCTTTCTTTCTTTCTTTCTTTCTTTCTTTCTTTCTTTCTTTCTTTCTTTCTTTCTTTCTTTCTTTCTTTCTTTTTTCTTTCTCAGGGAGAAGGATGGGGTCAGAGCGAATATTCATTTCCACGGTTCCAGCTCATTGAGAACAATAAGGGCAGTAAACAGAGGGCGGCATTGCTCAGGAATGTGAAGCATTTGCCTGCGGTTTAAAATTACTAATTTTTTTACAGGCAAGAATATATAAGGTTTTTTAATTTATTTTTTTTAAGACCTTTAAGAATAGGCCACATTCTGCTTCCCCACATCGCACTCTCCCCAAGGTTTTCCACATCTTCCCCCTCACCAGGTTTGTTTCAAATTGGCACTAAGTGTGAGAGGTGATGGAAGGTTGCATCAGCCAGGGGTCCTGGGGCAGCCTGGCTCTGCAGCAGAAGTGGAGGGGAGAGGCAGAAAGTCACCATTTGAAGCTGCAGAAGTCCCACCTGGTGCTCTCGAAGATTTTTGGAATGGACACCAGACAGAAGTGCTGCTGCCTGTGCAGAAATGAAAATGAAATGTGTCTGGTGGGGAGACAGCATCACTGGTGGGGATGGGCTGCAGGCAGAGGAGATTGCAGGACATGGGTGCCCTTCCCAGGGTGCTGCAGGCCAAAGCCAGGTTGTGCCCACACAGGGATCTCATGCTGCTCTCAGGGTTCCTGTGCCCATCAGGAGCAAGGGTGGGGGACAGCAGGGCCACCAGCTGCTGGGAGGGAGTGGGGATGCCCTGAGGTGCCTCAGGACAGCCACAGACAGCTGCTCCTCTACCTGGTACCCAGCACTTTCCCAGTCAGTTGGAATAATTCCTGCCTCCAGCAGTGGAGCAGGAGCTGAGAAGAGCTGTGCTCCACCACTGCCCCCAGACCAGAGCTGCAACCTACCATTCCCAGTGCCATTCCATCCCTTTTCCCTCACCACCATACCGCCCTACAGCTGCCTCTCTTGCATCTGGAGCTGCTCTGGCAAGAACAAAGGCAAGGGATGTCCCCACTTCCCAACCTCACTGCACCTGAGAGGGGGATCACTGCACCTGAGAGGACCCAGTTTTAGAGCTGCTCTGCTGCCCAGAGCCGTAGCTGGAGCACAGAGCCGTGGGACTTGGCCTGGAGGCACCTGCAGTGCGTGATGTGAAGGCACATGTGCTCCTGCTCAGCTGCACCAGTCCTCACGCTCAGCCAATTCCTCCCCTCCGAGGGGGCAGAAGGACCAGGAGGGTCAGCTGAGGACATTTGGGCTCACAGCTTCATTTTCGAACACAACGGAGGAGGGAAACGTTTCATTGAGAGCAATTGTCTTCATAGCCCAGCCCCAGCAGACACCCAAGCATCCTATGTCAGGCTGATTAGCTCCAGATCCACACATACTGGGTGTGTGGGGATGGTTGCCTCCCACTCCCTGCTCCTGCAGCCCCCCAGCCCCCGGGCTGCCCCCTGCCAACCTTCCACCCCATATTCCCAAAGACATTCAGGCTCCACTCGCAGGGAGCAGCTGCGGTTCCCCCATCTGGATCCTTTTTGCAGATCCAGCTCCCAAACATTTTGCTACTCATCCAGAGGCTGAATGGAAACATTTGGGTCCTTTCTCTTTGCTTGCCTTTTCCTCTTTGTGGCCACAAAACCCCCTCTGTGCCTTCTGCTATGGCATCATGGCTCACCCTGGGCTTCTCTATCCTGTGGGACATCAGACAAAGGCCATTGCAGATCCTAAACTGGACCCCACAACAGGATCAGCCCAGGCTAAAGGATGTATATGGAGTCCCCTTTGCTTCCACAAGCCTTTTACAAGAGCTGAAGAACTTTACGAGTCACAAAGAATGAAGGATTATGGCAAAAAGACCATAAATCAAGTAAAAAGACACGGACATAAAGCAGGGAAGACATTTGCCTTTTATTGTCTCTTCAGACAGGCTTAGCATTGAAAGGCTTTTATCTCCTTCTTGTGGCTTTTCAATTGGGCTCCAAGCCAATAGGTAACTCTTGTCCTTATTCTGCATTACATTACATTACATCATGGGGACAGGAGCCTGGGGAGCAGATTGCCTGGATGATGCAGCCAATGCATCAGTGCCTGCTGCCAGGAAGACTTACCTTGCCTGGGCTCTCCTCCCAGGAGAGCTCTTTTGTCCTGACAGCCTCAGCCTGCTGTCCAGCCTCAGCTGGTGGGAGAAACTGCTCTATCCACAACTTAGGTGATGCTCTGGAACCAGCCAGAGGGACTACAACCTGTCTGGAATTAGTCTGGATCAGACCCATGCCAAATAAAAGCCTAGATCACAGTGCTCAGATGATGGAGAGAAGTCCCAAGACCTCAAGGGTTTATGCAAACTGTTGGGGAAATCCCACCTTTCTTCCTAACAGACAGTGCATCCTTCCTGCTACCATTGCCAGCAGAGACCCCAAAACCGCAGTGAGCCAGAGGCACCCAGCTGATGGGCTGGTAGCCCCAGATACCCCCAGGATTCCTAACCACAAGGTATGGTCGGGAGAGGGAAGCTGGCAGAGTGAAGGAATGTCCTTATTGCAGGAGAATCCCAGGAAAATGCTGCCTTGGCCAAAACACCCCCACAAACCAGCCAAGAGGCAGGAACTAGTGGTGAGCTTGCAGCAGAGAGGAGGGCTGTGATGGAGAGGGTCCACAGCCTCCCCAGCCTGGCAAGCAGACCCCTCAGCAGGGTGACTGGCCCGGCTGCGGTGACCCACAGTTTCAGGACAGGCTGTTCGTGCTACAGAGCTGGATTTGCTTAATAACAGGCTTTGAATTGAATGTGCTTTTAGCAGGGTTCCCTGCTGACACCAGACACTGGCTGTGTGATGAAAGACCTCTGCTCCCCCAGGCCAGCACCCCATGACTTCCTTCTTCAGACCTTCCCCTGGAAACATTACTGTCTCCCACAGAAGTTCCTGGGGAGTATCAGGGCCCAGGAAGAGTGAAGATGGTCATTGGACCCCCATTTCACCCATCCATGCAAGAGCTCTCCCAAAACAAGGGTGTGGTCCCCAGAGGATCCCAGCAGTATGGACGTGGTCACGAGTGGGATGTGTAGCCAGGAGTCACCGTGCCAGGAGTGGGGCTGTGGGTGCTTGGTGGGCTGTGTCCCTTCTCCTGCATTTGCTGGGGCCAGTCTGGATGGGGGATGGACATGCACCTCTGCATCTACTGGCAGCTGCTCCCCCAAGAGCCACATGTGCCTGCCTCCTGCCACCCTCTGCTCCCCCAGCTCTCCATCACTGGGGCTCTCTCCCATCACACCTGAGAGCCTTGAGAATGGGCTCTTGGTGGACCAAGCCTCCTTCTTCTGCAGAACTCACATTTCCCAAGGCCCAAGGGGACAAAACCACATGGCCAGCACCTTTGTCCCTGCTGTGTTCAGCCTCCTTTCCCAGTCCCAGGGTTTGGCAGTAACTGGGCACCCTGGTTTTCCATCACTGTGGGTCTGTAACCTCTGCTAAAACCCAAAGGATGCTGAGGCTGCAAGACACTCACTTAGATGCCCAAGCAGGAATTTTTCTTCCCAAATTTTCTCCTGTGCTTGTAGCAGCAGGTCGCATGTGGGCTGTTGTGCAGGGACTGAGGCATAGCTATGGGCAATAGGTCAGGAGGGGAACTCCCAGTGGCTCCCAGCTGAAATCCCAGTGCCCCCAGAGCAAGGATTACAAGGTCAAATGGAAGAACAAGCCTCAGCACCCTGGTCAAACCAAACATCTGGCTGGACATCAGCTGGATGGACAGCCCTGGGCTGGCCAGGAGATGCTGTGCTGGGGACAAAAGAGAGGAGCAAAGGGAAAGGACATGGCGCACAGAGGGTTAAAGGCACCCTTCCCACCCAGCCTATGCTGTGTGCCAATACTCCCAGCCATGTGTTTGAAATCCTTTCTGCTATCTCCTGAAAATATTTACAGTACACGCAGATAAATTAGCTGTAGCGCTTATTACGTCTCCGTGGAAATATATACAGCAGTTAAAGATGTTTAAAAAAAATAGTGGAAAGCTGTCTCTTTACTATATCTGGAAGATATTTCACAGTGCAGAGAATTTACAGGGCTGGGTGGTGGGGAAAGCGCATTTATTTTCACTCGAGTAGAGAAAGTTAAAGGACCCTTCACTGGAGTTTATTTTCATCTCTGCTTGTGAGACAAGGAGCCAAGGCTGGCTCTGGAGCAAGCCAGCACAGCGAGGCGGGGGTGCAGGGCAGGTTGGGGTAGAGTGGGGATGGAGACCAGGAGCCTGGTGGCACCACAGGCTGCCTGACACACATGGATAAGGACCAGCTGCTGCAGGGCATGCTGCCTGCCAGAGCTCCAGCTGTTCCTCCAGAAAAACAGGTGAGACAGAGGCTGGGGACACCAGTGCCATGGAGGTTCAGAGGACAGGACATCTCTGGCAGTCTGAGCTGCCTGGTCCAGGGTGGAAGGCTCCCCTCCAACCACGGAGACCTCAGCTGCTCTCACCCCTCACAGACCTTCTTCCACAAAAGATGTGCCTGGCCCCTTGCCCCAAACAGATATTTCTGAGGGCACTGAAATGGTCCAGAGCCATCACAGAGCAGCATCCTCCCCTCACACATCTCCTCTGTTAAACCAGCCTGAGAAGTTGCTCCCATTCCCAGTGCCAGCCCAAGTCCAGAGACAAGGGGTAGGGCATCATCACACCCACTGGTTGCTTTGTCAGTTCTTGTCTGAAGGAGGAAAGTGGTAACTGGAATCATCTCCATGCACAACTTTCTTAATAACTTCCAAGTGAAAAACAAGGTGGTCTTTAAGCCCACAGCAGAGGCACCGGTGGTCACACTCGCCCCATCTCCAGACCTCAAGGCTGACCCTCCTCAAATATCCCTTCCAGAAACTCCCAGATCTTCACACTGAGGTGAAAGAGCTATGGTAGAGCACTCCTCTGTCAGCTCCTGTAGCTGATGTTGTCATGTCCAGTGAAAGTTCACTGATGGAATCCTTCTCTTCCTGTCTTTTCTGGCTTCTCGTTTGACCAAGGTTTCTCATGGTGAAGACACCTGCCAGCTCGGACCCAAGGCACTGTTTGACTCACAGTCACTGACCCAACATGAGATGACAATGTCTTTTGGGCCACTGGCACCGAGATCTGGAATCAAGCTGCTGTCCCTGACGTAAAAGTCTTTGAGAAGCCATTTGCTAATTCCCCTGAGTCACCCGCTCCCTCCGGCTGTTTTGAAATTCATATCTAATGAGTGGTTTGGGTGAAGGAATTCTGCAAAGATGCAAACAATTCCCATGC
Organism: Erithacus rubecula; assembly: GCF_903797595.1. Lineage (NCBI taxonomy): Eukaryota > Metazoa > Chordata > Aves > Passeriformes > Muscicapidae > Erithacus > Erithacus rubecula. The sequence goes on from NC_136669.1 coordinate 15,071,674, forward strand.
CAAAATAAATGGAGCCAGAGCTGAGCTTATAAACATATAAATCATTTCTAGTTTTTAGCTTGCAAACAATATACTTGTTTCTTGGTGCAGATTTGGGGAAGAGCAGGAGGAGCAGGGTGGGGAGGAAGCCAACTGAAGTTACCCCCCAAGGCAGCCAAGGCCTCAGGGCATAGCATGGGGCACCAGCCACCATCCAGAAATCCTCCAGGAGAAAGCAGCTCCAGAAAGTCTTCCATAAAGTCTTCAGGAGGGAGGAAAATTGGGCTTTCTACCAGCTTTTTTGGTTATTTTCTCCTCAAACAATCATCTGCAGCAAATTAACTCAACCAATTTTTAATTTGCTGTCCAAGTGAGGGATGACATGTCCTGGGCCAGGCAAGGACGAGAAACATCCTTGGGGCTGCAGAACATTGCACAGAGGACAGTGTGATCACACTGCCCAGGGCTGGCTAAACGTGCCTGTTCTTCTCTGCTTTGCACAGGATTGCTACAGGACAGGGGAAAAATGTAAATGGAAATCACTGAAAACAGTCAGGCAGGGCATGACCCTGGTATGGCCTGCAAAAGATGGAGCTCACCAGGGTGCAGCTCCCTCTGCCATTCCTCTGACCCCCATGACACTGGTGGGGATATAGGTGGCCCTTGGCTTTGTCACCCACTTGCCCAGGAGCTGGGTGGTGGCAAACCTATGCCCTGTGATGGGAGCTGCTCCTATGGAAGAGGTTTGCACCAAGCTCATGCTAACCACATTTTTTCCCAAATAAATTGTTCTAGCGTGGTCAAATTTGAGCATATTCCAGGAACACAAGATGAAGCTCAGCCTCTCTTCCCTCTCTACTTGCCAAATTGCTTCAAAGACAGAATTTTAAAATGAGAACAAATCCTTTATTTCTTCCTTTTTCCCCATTCTTGAAAAGATCCACGGTCTCCAGCTGAAATTTCCCCCAGAAATTTAACTGGAGGCTGCAATCCACCCTGCACAAAACTGCCACCCACTCTGGTTTGGCAAAGCTGGCAGCAGCTGCAGGCAGGGCTTTCCAGCAGGAAGCACTGAACATCCTTAGGGGTCAGGGGCACGTCCAGCTCCCTGCCCTGAGCACATGGAGTCTGTCTGCAGCACACTCGCAGCGCGGCCGCGTTATTTATGGGACACTGAGGATGTGCCTCGGCCTTCCAGGGGCTCCTTCCCTGTTCTTTCCCAAGCCTGCGGAAGCCAGGCAGATATCCAAAGCCATTCCTCACTTTCACAGCAGATAAGCTAATTGTCGGATGTGCCCTTTGAGATAAGCAGAGCCGGGGTTTACGAGGGAACATGTGTTCTTGGGAAAGCTGTCACCCAGCTGCAGTGCAGGTGATAACCCAAGGTCGGGCAGGCTCCCTCCTCAGTGAATCAGGGTGTTCCTCAGCCACGGGGGCCCAGGGGCATTGCCTTGGGACACGGTGATGTAGTTTTTGGGGGCTCCTCTTCTGCTTCCCTAACTTCATCATTGCTGAGCAGTGAAACTCTGCTGTGCAGAGCACTATCAAGTCCTTGTAGAGAGAGACTCGACTCTTCAGAGGCTTTGCAATTCAGCCAAAAGTTTCATGTTATTTAAAACCACCAAAAAAATCAGTGAAGTCAGGCCAGGCTGTTGGTGATGGGGAGGATTCCCTGGCAGCACCAGGGAGTGCTGAGATCCTGCTGGAAGCATGGATGGAAGCAGAAGGGTATCTCCTCCAGACCCAGAATACTCACCTGGCTCCATCACTGTGACACTGGCGTGGTACTGGTCAGCACCAGGGGAAGCCAAGGCAAGGGAGCTGATGCTTGGTCCAGAAAGAGCTGAGCAATAGGAAGCTGTGAGTGACCCTGCAAACCGTGGGCTCCTCTCCTCTAGCCAAAAACCTCCAGAGAGGCCCTGCCACCCACACAGCCTCCAGCCCACGTCTGGGGTCAGATTTCCCAGATTTCCCAGAAATGTCAAGGCCAGGGACCCCTTAGGGCGTGCCCTTTCACCTGTCCCAGCCTGCCCTGACTACAACCAGCCTGCCTGGGAGCAGCCAGGTCCTCAACTCTCCACCAATGGGGGTGGCAGAAGCTGCAGTGGCACAGCAAGGCTCCCCTGACAGGAGCCACGTGCCAGTAATGCTGTGCTGGAAGCCTGCGCTGCCCAAGCGACTTCCACCAAAATCTCTCCCCTGTCATGGGGAGAGAGCTGCCATGCCCCTCCAGGGCCACAGTCACATGCCAGTCATGAAAGGCACAAGGGGATTGCAAGCCAGCACGTCCCCAGCCCCAGAGGGCTCTTGGAGGATGTGTGGGAGAAGGTTGGGAGGAGCCCTGTTCCTCAGGGGCACTGACCCACTGCCCGGCCCCTGCTCGGACACCAGCCCTGCTGCACTGACCAGGACCTCCCAGTCTGACTGTGAAGGAGTCACTGGAATGATCCAACCAGCATGACTCCCAGCACTGGGGTTGTTCTGCCCCATCTGGCTCCCAAGGCTGGGGATGGTCCCTCCAGACCAGTTCACAGCACTGGGAATACTCTGGTCAGTCCAGCTCTCAGTGGTAGGGATGCTCCATCCAGCCCAACTCCCAGTGCCACCACCCACAGCTGCACCTGCAGGACCTGACAGCAAAGGCCCCCCACACCTTGTGATCCCACCATGCCCCTCCCTGGAGCTGCGGCCAGGCCACGCTCCCTTGCCCCCCCTCCCGCGGGTGAGCCACCCTTGTTCTGCTGTCCCCTCCCTCCCTTGAGCAGTCATCACTCACCAGGCTTTGATTACGGCCACAAAGGAGCCTTGGAGGAGCCACGGGAAGCTGGAGGGAGGCAGGCAGATGATGAAAGAGCTGTCAAATGGGATTAAACAGTAACCGTCTCCTCCACTGCTGGGCAGCAGGAAGGGGGACAGATTGTACCGGATTGTAATGCAGGAGCCCTCCCGCTGCTGGAGCCTGCCAGCACCGTCCCCCATGGCTGCAGCTGCTGTGCCTGCCAGTGGGTAGCAGGACAGAGGGACAGAGGGACAGAAGGGCAAAAGGGCAAAGGGGCAGTGGGGCAGGCAGCCCTGGCGGGCGGTGGCACCAGGCAATGCCGGGCAGAGGGCACCCACATCCGCAGTGACACCCCTGAGCCCTGGGTGAGACCCCCCTCCGTGTTCTCTCATGAGCAAAGGAAGCCACACTTGGAGTTCCCAGGCTCGGGGAGCCCCTGTGGCTTTAGATGGAGGCTCTGCCTACCCTCAACATGCAACTGGACCCACCAGTTGCTGCCAGCATGGCCCTGATCTCTCCTGCCAGCCAGTATCCAAGGGGCAGATGGTCTGGCAAGTGGCACCTTGCTTGAAGTGTCCTTCTTGCCAGCCCTTGGGTAGAAACTCCCTTTTTCCTTGTCTGGCCTTGGGTAGAGGATCCCAGAGGTGAGGAAAGGGTACAGATGCTTTCTCCCAATACAGTGACACAGCAGAGATGTCCAGAGAGATTCTGCAGCTTCCCAGTACCACGGGTGATGCACATCCCACCACGCAGAGCCCTGGGGGCAGAATGGGCACTGGGGATTCTGCCCATCCACACATCCTCCTGCCAAGCCCAAGCAGCACAGCAAGAAGCTCACTGCTTACTGTTCCACAACACTGGAGCTGTCCTGTGTGTGGCATCGCCTGGCTTTCCCAGTAGTGCATGGCATCAGGATCTCAGTACTTCGTTGATGGAACACCAGGGTGCTGGTAGGCCTCCTGGGACGCTGAGCCACATAGTTGGCCATGTCCCAGTGCTCCCACCCCTCCATTCTCTGCTGCTGCTCTGGTTCTGCCTTCACTCTGAGACCAAGGGCACATGTGGATTTGTGGTGCTGGAAACCCTGGGGGGATGCTGTTGTCCAAGATCCGAAAAAGCCACTCATTCTGGATCTAAAGACCAGCATTGCTGGGGCTGTTCAGGTATGGGAATAGGCCAGGGGTCCAGCAAACCCATCACAACCAAAACTGTGTCTGCCCTGCCCTGGACGAGTATCTTCTTCTTCTTCCTTCTGCATCTCCCAACTTTAGGGTGCTCCAGCATCACCGTGGTTGCTTTTCACCCCCAGCGGGTGATACAGCAAGGCTGACCTTTCCCTCCTCTGCATGGAGCCCATTCTGGATGTGCTGGGGTGGGCACTGCAAGGCTGTCTCCCCACAGGCAAGGGATAGCCAGGGGGCCAGGCAAGAGGCCTGATCTCGGCTTTCCAAGCCTATACCCAGCAAAGCTCTTGGGATCCCCCATCACCCCAGTGCCTCCCCACCCCAGCCCCATGTGGGAGCCCCAGCCCGGCACTCACAGCAGATCCCCTTCACCCCACCCCCCTCCGAGAACCAAGGCCTCACCACCCACTCTGCCAGCAGTAGCCTCAGTTTCTCACAGCACCCTCTTTTCTGAGCCATTCGTCACGGCCCCCAGCACAAAAGCCAAGGAGAGAAAGAGACAAGGAGTAGGAAAAGGAAGGAAGATAAAAAAAAAAAAAATTAGAGAAAGGGAGCAAGAAGGAAAGAAAGAGGGAGGACAAGGCGTGAAAAGAGCCAGGTCTGTCGCCGAGAGGGGAGGAGGGGAAATTATGAAATAAATGAAGCACCTCAGCAGTTCAGGGACACTGGAAGACAGCCCGACCGCAGCTGAATTTTAAATGCCTGCCGCACAATCGGTCCCATTTTCCAAAGAGAGGAAGCTGTGTCCAAAGACCCTCATGTTTATTCATGAGGAGCCTCACTGGCCCCTCCCACCCTATTGTCTGGGGGTATTTATTTGGGGGCATCTGTCTGGCCCGATGAATGGCAGAGGGGTAATAAATGGGCTGATGGGGCCGGGGAGGGGAGCCAGTGCAGCCGAGCTGGGCGGTGGGCTACCCTGCCTCCCAACCCCCTTCCCCCTCCTCCTCTCAGTCCCCTGCCACCTGGAGGGTATTCCTGCCCCCCATGCTGTCCCCCGCCCCCAGGGACAGCAGGCAGGCTGCCCAGGGGTGACAGGCCTGGAGGGGCACAGTTGGGTGATGCTGAAGCCGTGGACTGCTGCAGGCCAGGGGAGTGGAGGGTGGCCATCCCCAGGGTGCCAGCAGCAAGGTCAGAGCAGGACATGGTGTGCTGCTGAGAGTGGCTGTGTGGGATGGAGCTTGCAGGGAACTTGCCTTGCCTGGCTGGAAACAGGGGCAGGTAGTGCCATGGGCAGTGAGGATGGGCAGGCAGCCCCCAGGGACAGGCAGGCATGGTTCACGAAAAGAAGGCTCTGATTCATCCACACAGAAGGGTAGGCGCTCATCAAGGACAGTGAGGAGATCTGAATCCCACATCTGCAGGGCCAGGCCACTGTCTCCCACTTCTCCTGCTGGCAAGGAGCAGCTTCCTCTGGTGGAAAATTCCTCATCCTCCCGTGGTGGGACATGTTCTTCATGTGACACCGCACAACCTGACAGGAAGGGCAGAAGAAGCTGGTGAAGAAAGAAATGGCTGGGAGGACCAGCCTGTGCTTCAGCCCAGCAAAAATCGAACATTTCTTGAACCAAAGTCACAACGGGGAAGTGATGTGATGAGTTGGAAGCCTCCAAAATCCCATCTCCTCTCCACTCAGGTGCCACAGGAAAAAAGATGGAGAAAATTACCATGGGTGAGAGCAGATAGTGACCAGACAGGATCCTCACCGACTCGCCTGCCAGCCAGTCCATATTCCTACACCTCTGGCAGAGTGTTTTCCAAGCACTCTATGTTTTGGAGACCTCACTCCCCACTAATGAGATGCTTCCTAGGTTGTAATTTGGAGTAGCTGGCTTTGGTTGCAAGAAACCAGAAGGAAAATCCTCTGAGTCTTTCTAGCTTCTGCAATTCGCTGCAAATTGTTCAGTAAATATCTGCAGCCAAGAACCCCTGCAGCCAAGGAGTAAGGAGGGAATGCTGAGCTCCAGAGGGGATGGATGGCTTCTGCCACAGGGTGAGCCTTCTGGCATGCACACTTGGCTCTTCATCACAAAGGGAGAGAGCTGGGGGGCACATCCCCAGTCAGCACTGGCTTTGCTTCATGGAGGTGCTGACAGGTTGGACAGTACATGTGCGGGAGGCTGTGATCCTCCCACTGGCCACTGCCACCCTCCCGGGTCTGGGGGTCCCTGCAGCGACAGCGGTCAGGTGATGCAGGCAATTGACCCAGCCGGGAGGGACACTTCCTGGGATGGAGCTGGGTGGAGGCAGGGAGAGCAGGAGGGAAGAGACATGGGAACAGAGAGTGTCACACAGGCACTGCCTTGTCTGTTATGTGCTGTTTGGGCAGTGGGGGGGGGCTTTCCTGAACCCTAGAGCCACTTGAGTTAGAGACATCCCAGTTGGACTTGGGGCACAGCCCAGCCCACGGCCGCAGCAGCTGCCAGCAATCTCTCCCAGGGCATCTCACTGCAAGTGATGGGGTCATCTCTGATTCTGCATCCAAGCCCTGTCCCCCTTGCATGGCAAGTGGGATGCAGGATAATGTCCAGTTTGGGCTCCACATGCCCTTGGGGAGAGAGAATAGCCATGAGCAGCACTGGTCCACACTGTTGCCCACCACCAATGGGGAAGCCCACCCTGTTCTGCACTGATCCATCCATTCCTTGGCCACCCACCCATCTGCCATCACTCAGCACATGCTGACAGTGGAAGAAGCATCTTCACAGCCCAGCATGACCCACAGATACTGTGCTAATTCTGCACATGTGGAGAGTTGTGAACACTTCCCCGTGCAGACACCAACACACGCAATAAGATCCTCGGCTGCACAAACTCACTCCTGGGGAGATATTTAATCAGGCATGGGGAGCAGCCCCAGATGCCCAAACCTGCTAACAGACAGATGCAAACATTGAGCGAGACACCCTGAGCCCACGACATGTGCATACACACAGTCAGACACATCCGTACAAAATACCTCATTAAACATGGGCGGTGTACAGCCCCAGATTAGGGCTGACTGGGCTGTGGGCACCCAGCCAGCCTGGGATAAGGGTTCAGCTTCAGCTTTGACAAGTCCTGAAGTCACACAAGCTGTTCTCATGGGATTCCAACATCCTGGACCGTCAGCGGGCACAGAGGGGCAGCCCAGGACTGGAGCAGGGGCCAGAAATGCTAAAGCTCATGAGAGTCCTGGAAGCAGATTCTGATCCCTGAGCTTGTGGTGTCTCTGGAGATGCCCCATCCCTGGGAATTCTCGAGGTCAGGTCGGACAGAGAAAGATTTCCAGGAAGATCCAACAGATGTTCTTTAAAGAAGTGGGCAAAACCACTCTCTGATGTTACGACCTAGAAATGAACTCGGCTCCAGCGCGTGGGTCCCACTCGTGGGACCCTGGTGGGAGCAGCCATCGGAACCGGGGAACGCGCATCCCTCCCGGGCCGGGACCGGGCACCCGCGGCTGCGGCGGCGGCTCCCCGCGACCCCCGTCCCAGGGCTTTTGCTGCCACCTCTCCGCTCTGCCTGGAAGGACAGCCCGGCCCGGGGGATGCACAGCCCTGCCCGGGGGATGCACAGCCCTGTCCCGGGGGATGCACAGCCCCAACCCGGGGGATGCACAGCCCTGCCCCGGGGGATGCACAGCCCCAACCCGGCCCGGGGGATGCACAACCCTGCCCGGGGGAGGCACAGCCCTGTCCGGGGGATGCACAGCCCGGCCCGGGGGATGCACAGCCCTACCCCGGCCCTGTGGGATGCACAACCCTGCCCGGGGGATGCACAGCCCTGTCCGGGGGATGCACAGCCCCAACCCGGGGGATGCACAGCCCCAACCCTGCCCGGGGGATGCACAACCCTGCCCGGGGGAGGCACAGCCCTGTCCGGGGGATGCACAGCCCTACCCCGGCCCTGTGGGATGCACAACCCTGCCCGGCCCGGGGGATGCACAGCCCTGCCCCGGGGGATGCACAGCCCCAACCCGGCCCGGGGGATGCACAGCCCGGCCCGGGGGATGCACAGCCCTGCCCCGGGGGATGCACAGCCCCAACCCGGCCCGGGGGATGCACAACCCTGCCCGGGGGAGGCACAGCCCTGCCCGGGGGATGCACAGCCCGGCCCGGGGGATGCACAGCCCGGCCCGGGCCCTGTGGGATGCACAACCCTGCCCTGCCCGGGGGATGCACAGCCCTACCCCGGGAGATGCACAGCCCGGCCCGGGGGACGCACAGCCCGGCCTGGGGGATGCACAGCCCTACCCCGGCCCCGGGGGATGCACACCCTACCCCAGCCCGGGGGATGCACAGCCCGACCCCGGGGGATGCACAGCCCGACCCCAGGGGATGCACAGCCTGACCCCGGTCCCTGTCCCGGTCCCAGGCATGGGGGTCATAAAGCTTCTTCTCCCAAAAGTCTCTCCTTGCTCTCACACCCTGACCCCTCCGTGTCAGCAAGGTCAGCCCTCGTGGGCTACAGCACGGAGGAGCTCTGTGGAACCTGTGAGGTGCCTCCCCTCCTCCTGCTCCCCTTGTGCCCCATACCAGCCCCACCTGCCCTTTGTGCCCCACATCAGCTGCACTCCTAGTCACCTCATTCCCCACCTGCCCCACACCAGATGCAGTCCCCCTCCCACATGCCCCTCATGCCCCATGCCAGCCATGCTCCTTCTGCCACTCCCAGCCCTGCTCTGGCAATATCCCCAAGACCCCCATGCTTGGCCCACCTCCCTAATGCAATGAAGTGTCCCACCTTAAACTGGGAGAACTCCTGTGCTTCTCTGGGCTCAGTGCCTCAGGCAGGTTGCCCTTACTGTGCTGAATTTCCCACCTCCAGGGGCTGTTGGGTGTGCAATAGGGTTAGGTCCCAGAGAGCACAGGGCAAGGGAGGTTCAGAACAAGTGATGAACCACAAGAGTGCAGCTACCCAAAGCAGTCTCTGCCCACAGTGAAGCTCTCCACACTCCCTCATGGAACACCACGGCTGCCCAGCCAGCAGCTGGTAGGATGGGACTGGGACAGGCCATGAGGTGGTTGGCTGTGGGCTGGAGGCCAACAGGCCTAGCAGGACATTAAAATATAGGAGCTGGGTCCCCTCCATGACCATTTCCCATTGAAACTGGCAGTGGACTTAAGCAAGTGATCCTGAGAAATACCACAGGCACGGAGCAATGCTTCCTTCTCAGCATAACTCTGAGCACAACCATCAGCTTTAAGCAATGTCTCTCCTGCTAAGTGCCAGATGGACTTCAAATCCCATATGGGCATCCTGGAGAGAAAGAAGGCCATGTCGCCAAAATCAAACCCCCAGAGTCAGCCCTGGGAAAGAGAAATGCTTCACATCTTCATTGTGTCACCAAGTGCTCAGCAGTACACAGCAACAGGGAAATACAATTATTGAGACAAATGCAGCTGCCTCCCACATGAAAGAAACAGAACGGGTCCAAGCCAGGGAGCTTGGGAGGAGGGAATGAGAAAATTTTCATTAAAAACTCTTTTTAAATGACAGCAGGGCTGAATGTACATCACACTCACACACACAAACACACAAACACAAACCAAACAAACAAAAGCTCTGACACACACTGAGGTTCTCCAGTGATGCCTTGAATTGGTCTGGGGGAGGGAGGGGAGAGCCTCCCTGCAACGCCACCAACCTCAATGGATGCCCCTCTCCTACACTGACAAAAGGCAGCCTCACACATGCCTGGAGAAGCAGGTCCCAGAGCCCATTTGCTGTTCTTTCCATTGTTTTGCTTTAATGAGTTGCTAGCAAGGGATGACCTTTCCCTCTCCCTCAACAAAGAAATGAATACAATTCTCAAAATCACGGGGGAAAAGAAAACATGTCAGGAAGCACGATAGCCACAGAGCTACTAAACATGCTGCAGACAAAGACTAAGAGAACCACAGCGAGCTGGCACAGCTGAAGAGCCAAGGGGCCAGGAGGAATCAGGAGAACTTCAAGAGAAGAAGATGCTTCTGCAAGCCTGGGCCTGCAGGTGCACAGCACTCTGTAGACTTCTGCTTCCACCAGGACACACAAAGCAGGTTCCCAAGAGCTCCTCTGGTGTGGGACTCTGTCTGCCAGCCAGCCAGGGGACTCATGATCATCCTGAAGAGCTGGCACCCAAGAAAGGAGCAAGACCTGCCCATACCCACATATCAGAGTTGACAGGGTCCAGATTCACAGAGACCCCTCAGGACCTGTTCCCCATCACCTCAACACCTCCTTTGGGTACAACAGCAGGGCTTGGAGCTCACTGACTCTGCCCAATTGGGCTTTACCAGGTCCCTGTCCATCCCTTTGCCAGGCATAGGACAAAATCATTGAACACTGAAGTTAGCACAGCCCTAAATGTGCCCTTCAGCCTGGATTTATCCTGCCTGAATCCTCACAGACCTCCAGAGATGCCTTCTTCAATTCAGGGGCAATGCTGCTCCTCCCTTTGGCACAGCGTGCACCACTACTCTCTGGGACAAAGCTCTGGGACAAAAGTGCTGAAGTCCTGGTTTCTGCTGACCTGTAACCCTTGCCCAGCTTCAGCTAGGCAGGTCATCCCTTCACTGAGCTGTGAAAAGTGAGGAACAGCTTTGGATATCTGCCTGGCTTCCCCAGGCTCGGGGAACAAACAGGGGAAAGGGCCCCTGGAAGACTGAGGCACATCCTCAGTGTCCTATAAATAAAGTGACTGCACTCTGAGCTGTTGCCTCCATGGCTCAGTTATCCTTGACTACCAGGTGGCTGCTCCAGAGGCTCCAACAGAGAGGTACACAGCAGCAGACAGACCTGGGAGTAGTTTGTCTATTTTCATTTGCCTTCCCCACCCTTTCCATGGCATCTCTAAGCTCTGAGACAAGACACAGCCATGCACTCCCCCAGGAAACCGACCCCAGAAGGGCTCCCTCCACTACTACAGGCTTTAGAGAAGAGGCAGGTTTTCCCTGGCACTTCCCATCCTTTCTGCCTGCTGCAAACCATGTTGTGTATTGGCAGCTCCACCCAAATCCCTGCCAACATCCAAACATCTGCAACTCCTTAGCACGCAGCATTCTCTTTCTTTATTTCATTGGTGTTGCTGGAGTTAACCTTCCTGCTCCCCAGCTGTGGCCCCACCACCCAGCGTCTCTGCTGGCCAGGGTGGCTGCTCACGGGTGGGGGTGTCACTCCCAGCCCCACAGGCATTAACCCTGAAGAGCTGTGGACACACGGCACCAACTGCTGCCCTCTCCTTGGATGGTCTTTTTATTTCAGTGGGGTGGTTTCCCCTGAATTTTGGAACTCTTGCAGAACATTTAAGCTGTTGCTGCTCAGCATGGAGAAGCACAACCACCATCAGAACTGGTGGAAAGAGTTGAAAGAGTTTTTCCCTGTCTTCTGTGCTCCTGGTGGCACAGAACAGCTAACTCTTCCTCTCCCTTCCATCTTGCTCATGCCCACCCACCCCCTTGAAGAAATACAACCCCCAGGACTGTACTGTAGTTCTCCCATGGAAACAGCTGCCCTCAGCCCCGTGCTATGAGCCATGCTATGCCACGCCATGCTGTGCCCATAGCTAACCTCCTACTCTCACTCTTTTCCTCCACTAAGGAAATCTTCTTTAAAAGCCCCTTTTGCCCTGCTTACACCTGTGCTGGCTCAGGCGAGGGCAGAGGTGTGCTGCAGGTCATCCAGGCTGCCCCCAGAGCATGGCCAGAGGCAGGGATCAGAGTCTGTCCTCCATGCATGCACAGCCAGGGCATGGAGTCAGAAAAAATTACATGGGAGGTTTTCCATCGGAGGATACTCCTTCCCCGCTCAGTGTCTGGGGCTGGAAAGCTCTCGGAAAGTGAAAGGGGTTGACACTTCTTCTGGCAGCAGAGTTCAGCAGGGGTCAGAGCTAATCCAAGCAGAGCCGACGGGAGGGGAGGGAGGTGGCAGGGGAAGCCAAGCATTGACGCGCTGAGAGGTAAAAGCTGTGTCAGACATTCCCAGGAGGGAGGAAACAAATGTATAATCAAAACAAAACCGGCTGGGGCTCGTGTGGCTGATGGTGGGTCTCTGGGGGATCGAATTTTATGTTTAACTGCTGCAGTCAGCATGGAGAGAGACCAGGGTTGGGAATGCTGCTGTCAGGGGCTTCAGTCAATGCAACCAACCTGCAGCCAGCTGAGGATCTACCTGACCTCAAAGCCATCAAGATTCCCAATAGTCCTTGGATCAGCCCATGGATGCTGAAGGCTTGTTCTAGGTCCCATTTCCAAGGGATGGTTGTGTGGGAGCACAGAGTGACAGACACCCTGGAAATCTTGTTAGGATGCAATATACACTCCTGCACCTTCATCCTGTGTTTGTACAAAGCTCCAGACACTGGAAACACAAACACCAAGCCAAGCTTCCCACCCCAGAAGATCAGGACAACTCAACAAAACCTGAGCTTTCACCCTGACAGCCATGCTACACTGCTCTAATCACATCTGGAGCAGCCCTGAAGGGTCCTGGAGGTCCCTGGGCAGCCATGTGGCTCTGTAAATCCAACATGCATTATCCAGGGCGTGTGGAGAACCAGCACAGATCTAGAGCTCAGGGGAGACCTTCGCCTGCCAGTGCATTATTGACTTGGTGTTGAGCCTCAGGCGCTGGTCCAAGCCATGGGATGATAGTAAGCAGTGTCTGATAATAAAATCAGCACCAGACAGCAGAGCCCATTTGTTTCAAATCAAGGGGATTACCAAGATTTTTACAGGTTTGCTAGCAAACATGGTATTTCTGTGGAGATGTCTGGGCCAAATCCACCTTTCAGCCAGAAGTCTCAGCTCTGACATGGGGAGCTGTGGGCAGAACATCTCTGTTTTTCAAGCATGCTTTTTGTTCATCTTAACAGGGTGCAGGACATAAAAACAGATCAAAATCATCAAAATGCAGGCATTTCTAGTGGTTTTGAATGCTTTGGGGGCTGTGTTTTTTAACTTGGAGGATTGAAATTATCCATTTCCCAAAAAGGAGTGGGATGCACACAGTGCAGAAGGGCTCTTGCATGTCCTGTTCCTCCAGCCTGGCAGGCTCTGCATGGGTTGGTGTTGGGATCAATGCTCATGACAAATTAGCAATCTGTATAGGCAAAAGTCTGCATAAGCAAACAGGAAGCTTTTAGAGTATCTTAAACCTTCTGAGTCTTCAAACCATGCCAATATCGCATTTTCATGTTTTCTTCATGGTGGTGGCAGCTAAAGTCTTCCTTTTCCTTGTCAAACCCCTTCTAAAGAGCAAAGTGGAAAAGCCCTCCAAGCACTCTGTCTCCAAGGTACTGGCCCTTAGGAGAAACATCTGGAATTGGGGAGGACAACATGGCAGAGCTGCAGTGCAAAGTTGTAGCATCCAGGTCTCTGATGTATCAGCTGCAACAGACATGGGATGCACTAAAGGCTGCCTGAGTCACACCACCATCCTTAAACCACTCCTTCTCCCAGTATGCCCAGTATGACTGATAAATCCAGGAGGAGAGGAGCAGTGGTTGGGTTCAGTGCCTGGGAGCAGCCGTGAATGGTCTCAGACTGGTGAAGACTTACAACTGCAATTTGTTCACCAAAATTATTCTGGTTTTTGAATCATCACTGAGACTTTCACTGCAGCCATCTCCTCCCAGCCCCCCAGCAGTGGGGGGTGATGGTGTCTGTTTTACAGGCAGGGAGTGAAGGCAGCAGCAGTCCCAAGCCCAGCAGGAGCCTTTGTCCTCTCAGCAGTAGCACACATTGGGACAATGGGCTGCTTCAGTGGAGCAGGGTTGGGCTGGGACCAAATACAGGAGCAGCCATCCCACCTGAGGGCTCCAAGATGGGGTAGATGGACCTGAAGCATAGGGAGGTATGATGAGGGGTTGCTTATACACCAACTTTCTGTCTTGCTAGGGCCTGACACCCTTCCAAGGACATTTCCAGTAGAAAGAGTGCAGTCTCTCCTACTTGCCCCACAGACCACTATGTGGTGTGTGTATTGTCCCTGTCCCCCCATGCCCAAATGGCCAGAGACCCCTCCAGCACACTACCTAGGGAAACCCCCAGCCAACACAAGCCTACTCCCTTCTAATAGTCTGGCAGAGACAAGACCCTCTGACTGCATGGCATCGGAGGGGTTAAGAAAACTGAACCTGCCACAAGAGATTTGAGCAGAAACTCCACTGGAGACCTTGAAATCCTGTTAATTGATGCCACACATGTGCTGCATTTAACCTTTGCCCTTTGCTGTAATAGTTTACACAAGTGGCATGGAGGCTGATGTGCAAGGGCGGTCTGCAGGAGCCCCAGCCCGCCGTGAGTGCACCGGGCATCCTCCAGACCATGGTCCCCTTCTCAGTGCCAGGCTCTTCCATCTCAAAAGCACTAGTGAGCCCCCTGACGGGAACTTGGGCTCATGAGCCCTCGCAGCTGTTTGCAGGCAAGTCCCAGGCAAAGAAGGAGTAATTATTCCATTATTTGCAACAAAACCCCTGCTGCGGTCTCTGGGGAAGCACAGCCCTGCCAGCTGGTGCCCAGGCAGGCGGCATCCCATCCTGCTGGGTCTCACCCAGGGATTCAGAGAGGAGTTACTGCTGCTTGTGGTTAACACCAAGGGTATGGGACAGCATCTTCCCAGCCCCTGCCAATGAGAGATTTGTTCTTTATCACTCAGGAAAATACTGCGGAGTCAAGACTGAAAAGAAAGGTCCAAGTTATGGACATTGCTAACCCCTATTATAGCCAGGCAAAGGACAGAGCAAATGAGTCCTCATGACTTTATCCATCCTAAAGTCACCTGAGTACGTGAAATATTAAAATGTAATTTTGTAATTTCTACCTGATAGGGGTCGTGCTTCAAACCAGCTTCTTCCACTTCAAACCAGTGTTTCTTCCACGACACAGGCTTCAGGGTTGGACACAAGAATGACATGTTGACAGGAGGGCATCAGGAGGAATGAAGAGATAGTCTCAGGGCGAGGTGGGGGAAACCAGGAAGTGTCACCACTGGGAACTTCCAGGGTAACTGTGATCATACTCTTCATGCTGTTCCTCAGCCTCAGGAGCTGATACCTCACCCAGCATGGCAGTGCCCAAGTCACAAGTGAGCAGTGGGATCCAATTCCCAGCTCATTGGCACCACATTGGCAGATATGTGGTGAATCCACCACATTCCCTAGGGTCAGTCAAGACACAGAATTCTTATATTTACAGGGCCATGAGTACCAGGAGCAGCCCACCAGCCATGAATGGTGCTTACTGTGCCCCTGCTATGGTGTAGGCAGCTGTGAGCTGCTCTCAAACAACCTAGAGGTGGATTTACACCCTGTGTTTTGTCATTTGCTGTATTACCATCCTGTCTTCACCAATCAAAGGATGCAGAGCCATGACCAAGGTCACAGCTGAAGAAGGAACTGACACTCTGTATATTCAAGGGCAATAGCAGTCCTCATCATTGGGTGTTGTGGAGTTAAGAGCTTCTGGATGCAGGAGAGCTAGTATTATTATCCACACCTATCCGTACTTCTACAACTCCCAGGAAAATCCCTTCTGGTAGAAACACAGAGCAAGTGAAACACCTTATGATGGGGATCTGACTGTCAGATTCAGTCCAACCCACAACTATCCCTCATTCACAAACTGCTCCATCAAAGACAACTCCCAAAGGTTTCCCCACAAGTTCATAACAAAAGATGCAAACAAAAGGTCAGTTCAAATCTGTCCATTTCTCTTCCTCATGGGAAGATTTAAATGAGATGTCAGAGTTCATTTCATTGTTTTTGCCTTCCCTCTGCAGACTGTTGGGAGACTGTCATGGAGAACCTGATGCAAAGATGTGCTTCAGGAGAGATGCAACCCCTCTGGGCTCTTCCATCCAGCTGCAATCTTAAAACCTGCAACACAGAAGGTCCTGTTGTATTTCAGAATATTTGTGACCAGCCAACCATGTGTCAATCAAAACATCTGGGGAAATAGGTCTGTCCTGGGGGAAGCAGTGGGTGTGACACATAGTGGGGTAGCCTGGGGGCTTCTCAGAAACACTTTGGACCACAACTCTGACAAATCCAGATCTCCAAGAGACCAGCACCAATAGGCTTTAATTAAGCTTCAGCAGGTCCTGCTTGGGAGTGTACAAGCCAAGTTTAGGGCAGTGGTGGGGCAGGAGACTGAGGGCGTCACGGGAACCTCCTGCCAGCACCGTCCCCAGCAGGAAAGCTGCAGGAGCAGCTGCCAGCACCGCTTGCCTTTGGCATCAGGGGAGGGAGACAGGCAGAGAGCTGCAGCCCGGTCTAATCGGCTGGGGCCCTGTTTTATCTGCAATGTTCCTTACACAGCCATTAGAGCTGCCCAGCCAACATCCCAGGGATGATTCCCTTTGAACAGCCGCTTTGTCTGGTAACTTTATTTACACTTATGATGCCAATGTTTATCCACTCTTTAAAAAGCTATTCAGAGCGTCTCTCAAATTAACTTCAGATGTGAGAGCAAGGGGAACATTCCCTACATCATATTTCATACACTTTTGTGTTATTTAATTCTTGGAAACTCTTTTTTTTTAAATATAAAAATATTTTTTAAAAAATCTCCAAGGTTTTAAAGAGTATAACCTCTCCCTGTGTGGTCTGTAAAATCTGGCTGTAAAGCTCTTTCCTAAAGTTCACAAATGCCGTTATAAATCGTCTCCTTATCTTGCTTGGGTTTCTGCTTTCACTGACACACATCCTGAATAAGGAACTGCTCCACCACCAATAGGCCCATGCCCCTGGCAAGAGCAGCTCTGTCTGGGGATGGCTGGCATGGATGTCCTCAGGAGATGGGAATGAGGTGGAGGGCAGTGGAGGGCAGTGGAATAGGTGGGATGGCATGGGAGGGAAGAGGTATGTGGGGTGAGTGGAATAGGATGGATGGATGGGATGAGAAAGAGTGGGATGGAACAGGGTAGGATGGGACAGGAAGAACAGAAAATGGGGTGGAATGGGGTAAGTAAAATGAGTGGGATGGCATAGGATGGAGTGGGATGGAATAGGGTAAAATAGAATGAGAAGGATATAGGGTGATAGGGAATAGGGTAAGTAGACTGGGATGGGTGGGATGGAGTGTGATGGAATGGGATAAAGTTATGAGATGGGTCAAGATAAGGTAGAGACCAGACCAGACAAGAGCATTTGCTTTTCCCCACTTCCCCACAAACCTTCCCTCAGATTCCAATCTTTTTCCTCTCAGTGCCTAAGAAGAATGAAGTACTACTTCAAGCTCTACTTTCTGTAGAGGAAAAAGAAGAACAGAGCAGGCTGGTACTCATAGAACTCACCAGAGACCCACAGCCAAGTCCCTGGAGGTTTGGAGCAGGTCACCAGCTCTGCTCTGCACAGAGGCAGCTGCAGTGGCCCAGCAGACTTGAAGTCCATTTTCCAGACCCCTGGGAAGGGGCTGTACCATCAGCACCAGGAGCCAATCAAATTGCCTGTGGACATTTCTGCATTGATTCTCCCAGCAATGACCAGCTGAACTGGAGGAAGGCATCACCTACATCCAGCGTTTACCTCTCCATTCCCAGCTTGCATCACCACCTGTTCCCATGCAAAAGGCATCACTTGATGACTTGACAGCAGCCAGCCCTTGGGCTGTAGCTTTCCAGCTCTAGAGGAAGTTAAAAGGACTCTTCTCAGGAGGGCAATCTTCATGGAAAAAATAGTAGGCAGCTTGAGACAATCTCCAAAACCATCTGTCAGAGCCCCAAATCCTGTTTGGATGCAGCAGGGTATCCTTACCTCATCAGTCCCACTCACAGCCCAGGATGTGCAGCGGGGGAAACCAAGCTGTCGAAGGAGTTGGAGCAGATCTGGGCAGGCAGATTGCTTCTGCTGCTGGGCCAAGCCACAGCAGCGGCCAACAAAAACTACTGCATCTCCTGGGACCCTGCAGCTGTGGAGAAACCTCTGGACAGGACTAAGGAGGACCTTACGACAGTCAAGGGCTTGGACAAGGAAGAGGGAATCTGAAATGCTGTATTATTTGGGCTCAGCAAGGAAGACTTCCAAGCCATTAACACCCACTTTGCCCCAGGGGACCGTGTACTACAGAAATCCATTCCTGACCAAAAATAGGGTCTGGGGACAGAGAGGGTGGATTTTTGTCAACTCTGCAGCTCTGATAAAGGGGGACAGCTATGCTGATTCTCTGGCAGGAACTTCCTAGGTGAGAGGTGAGGCTGCAGGGCAGCATCCCATCAATTTATACTGAAGATGCTTGTCCCTGGGCACCTCACCCTGGGCACCCCAGAAGGGACAGACATCTCCATGGATGTGGCTGGGGTGGGAGGGCAGTCAAGAGGAATGCAGGGAAGGCATGCAGCACAATGCAGGCATGGTCAGGTATCCAGGTGAGATGTGGGAAGGGTTTATCACCTTCCCTTGGTGGCAGGGCGGTGGAGGGGTGGTACTGCAACCTCCTGGCAGGCTCCGAGACATCCGTTTACAGAGCACTTGGGGATGCTCAGAAGCGAGGCGCCACACAAGCACGAAATGTCATTACAAAGGATATGATTTAAGGCCAGGCAGGGCCAGGAGGGGAGGGGGATCCAGTTTGCATGGAAGATTATACAAAATAAATCCTGTCCGAAAGGCTTCCCGCCTCCACAGCAGAAAGTGGAGCTGTATCAGACGGCCTGTCTCTGCCATGGTCTCCTTCTTCCTTTTACAGGCATAAGGAGATTTTTTTTTCTACTCATCTTTGCTGCAAGACTAGCTGGGTCCCGCCAGATGATCCGTGGCCAAGGGGAATGTCGAGAGAGGAAGGAAAACTAAGGGACCCAGATCCCCTCCCTGATGGGGCCTCCACAGCCATGTCTACCCTCAGCTGGGCAACCTGCAGAGGGTCAGCAGAGGGATGTGGGCACCAGAGGGTCATTGCACTGACACCACTGGTCACATGCAAAGGTCAGGAGACGCTGTGGAAAAGGAAAGCTGGTGAGCCAGAAGCCATGACCCCGGTGTGCCACCACTCTGCTCTTCCCAGCACAGCCAGGCTCAGGGCTTCTCTCCCTTCACCCCAGGAGCCATGGTCACACATCTCCTGCTGCTGCCCCAGCCCAAGCCTCTGCTCAAATGGCCCAAGCTGCCCTTGGCTCCCCACAGTTGAGCACCCGCAGCCACGCTGCTGACAGTGCACAGAGGGGTGGCACACAGTCAGCTGCATCCCACTACTGGGAGATGAGCTCTAAAGGAGCTGCAGGAAGAGCACTGCCCAAGCCCTAAACAATCATGGATATGCAGACATGGTCAGTAAGACCTGAACAGGATCCAGACATTTGAGGGGAGGTGATGGGAGCCAATGCCTCCCTCCTCTCACCCCTCTGCCTGCAGCCATGCTCCAGTGGACACAGTTGGTGCAGCTGAGGATGTGTCCAGCTGCCCACCCTGCCTGACTGGCAGCCCAACCTGCCACAGACTGTGTCTGCCCTTCACTAAAGCTCTATAGTGGGCAGATGATGGTCTTGGGGAAGCAGCAGGATGCTCAGGGCTCAGCGGCCCATACCCCAGCCCCATGGCTGAACTGAAACAGGAACAAACCAAAACAGGGCTTCAGTCCTTGTGACACTCATTCACAAAAAAGGGTGGAAAGGAGGATCCTGGTAACTATAGGCCACTTAGCCTGACCTCAGTACCAAGTAAGGTAATGGAACAGTTATACTAAGTGCCATCATGCAGAATTTACAGGATGGACAGGGTATCAGACCCAGCCAGCATGGGTTTTGGAGGAGTAGGTCGTGTTTGACCAGCCTGGTCTCCTTTCATGACCAGGTGACCCACCTGGTGGATGCAGGAAAGGCTGTGTTTGTTGGGTACCTGGACTTCAGCAAGGCCTTTGACACTGTCTCCCACAGCAAACTCCTGGAAAAGCTGGCAGCCCATGCCTTGGACAGGAACACTCTTTGCTGGGTTAAGAACCAGCTGGATGGCCAAGCCCAGAGTGGTGGTGAATGGAGCTGCATCCGGCTGGCAACCAGTCACCAGTGGGGGTGTGCTTGGGCCAGTTCTGTTCAATATTTTTTTGATGACATGGATGAGGGTATTGAGCCTTTTTTTAGTAAATTTGCAGATGACACTAAGCTGGGAGCATGTGTCCATCTGTTGGAAGGTGGGAGAACTCTGCAGAGAGACCTGGAATGGTTGGATGGATGGGCAGAGTACGATAGGATGAGGTTTAATAAGTCCAAGTGCTGAGTCCTGCATTTTGGCCACAATAACCCCCTGCAGCACTGCAGGCTGGGGATGGTGTGGCTGGACAGTGCCCAGGCAGAAAGAGACCTGGGGATGCTGATCAACAGCCACTGAACATGAGCCAGCTGTGTGCCCTGGTGGCCAGGATCAGGAATGGTGTGGCCAGCAGGAGCAGGGAGGTCATTCTTCCCCTGGACTCAGCACAGGTGATGCCACACATTGAGTGCTGTGTCCAGTTCTGGCCCCTCAGTTTAGGAAGGACCTTGAGACACTTGAACATTTCCAGAGGAGGCAATGAGGCTGGAGAGGGGCTTGGAACACAAA
The DNA here is from genome assembly GCF_903797595.1 of Erithacus rubecula. Taxonomy (NCBI): domain Eukaryota; kingdom Metazoa; phylum Chordata; class Aves; order Passeriformes; family Muscicapidae; genus Erithacus; species Erithacus rubecula. The sequence continues at coordinate 15,092,108 of NC_136669.1, forward strand.
CCCTGTGGGGAAAACTGGGGGAGCTGGGGTTGTTCAGCCTGAAGAAAAGGAGACTCAGAGTGACCTTATCACTCTCTGCAACTCCCTGAAAGGTGGATTCTGTCAGGTGGGGTTGGTCTCTTTCTGCAGGCAGCACTGACAGAACCAGAGGACACAGTCTCAAGCTGCACCAAGAGAGATATAGGCTGGATATTAGGAAGAAGATTTTCTTCTGAAAGAATAAAAAAGTATTGGAATGCTTTGCCTGGGGAGGTGGTGGAGTCACCATTCCTGGAGGTGTTTAAAAAAAGACCAGATGTGGCACCCAGTGCCATGATTTAGTCGAAGTGTTAGGGCATGGGATAGACTCGATGATCTTGAAGATCTCTTCCAACCCAATGATTCTGTGATTCAGTCAGAAGGAACCCCTCGTCAAGACTCATCTCCATGGCTGCAAATGGAACAAAAGGACATTGTGGCCAAAAGGATTTGCCAAAAGTGCTGCTTCTTTTGTTTTTAGGTAAATTTCGAAGTGAAAATTTCTGATTTTCAGCTTTGTTGGGAATTTTTCTCTCTTTCCCCACACAGGGCAGGTAAGAAGTCAAATGCTATTTCCATAGGAAAAGAAAATTCTCCTCTCCCATTTCCTGTGCATTTTCTAGGAAGGAGAAGAAAATCTTGATAAAGTTAGAGGAAGGGGAAGCCCATTGAAATAAAATAGCCAGCAGCAAAGTCATTGGGAAATGTTAAATGAACAAACAAATGGTTCACTGGTCTTAAATTTCAGACCAAAATGTCTCTGCAGAGCACATGGATGTCTATCCCCACTGAAGCTCAGGCAGGAGAAGAGAAGGAGGTTCTCTTTGGCTTCTTGTAGTGATGCCTCTTAAGGCCTTTGATGTTCCTTCATTCAACTGTGTGATCTCCTCCTTTTGCCACAGAGAAGAGGAACTCTTTTCCCAGGAGAGCTGCCTCCAAGGTCTGGATCGTTTTTTTTTGTCAATTGGCTCTGAAGGAGGGCAAGGAGATACAGCTCCAAGCATGGTTACCTCTCTGATTTGGCCTTAAGTCAAGCAAGACAAACCCTGGCCTGAAGGCAGTTTTAATGAGGAATTTGGGACCTTAATTAGAAAAATAAGGGCACATTCACACAACATATAAATATAACACAAAGGTTAACTTGAAAGATCCAAGATCTAGAGAGGGGAAAAACCAAAGAGGCCCCAAAGTTTCCGAGTTCCTGTTGGCTTTGGAGAGAGGTCCATGCCTGGAGAAGTTCAAGCTTCTCCAGATCTCCAGGGCCTGCAAAACCTGTGCTGAGGCTCTCCAGCAAGCAGGCTTGCTCCCACGGTTTCTGGCATTTCCTAGTGAGGGAAGGTCTGGGAAGCACTGCAAGAACAGCCTTCTGCAAAGTATTTTGGCATCCTGTCTTTCAACAGGGATGCAGAAAGTACAAAGGCTGGAAAGCCTTAAAAAAAGTAGGGGAAGGCAGACTAACTGGAGGTTTCAAACATTAGCAAGTTTGACTTGGGGATGGTTCAAGTTGGAGGTGAAAGTTCGGATGAGGTGCTCCTCCTCCATGAGTCAGAACATCCGGACTGGCAGGAAGCTGAGGATCAAGAGGCAGCTGTCAGGGGCAGACACTTTTACCAGAGCCAGCCCTGAGTGCTCTGCCTGGCCAGAGCAGCCTGTGGCTGGGAGCTGAGCTTAGCCCTGTGCAAAACGTCGGAGCAGGGACAGGGGCAAAAGCCCAAGCAGCACAGGAGACACCCTGATGTGGGCACGAGGCTCAGGCAGCCGCTGGCAGTGCTGCCTCTGGAGTTCAGCTGAAGATGAGCCCAGGATGACCCACCTTCCCTCTGAACCTGTGACAGTCTGCCTCCACCCACTGCGGAGCCAGACACAGCCTGACACACTGAGATGTCCCTGGATGACCTCATGACACTGCCAAGGAGGCACCTGTGCCCCAAGGATGGCACTTGGACTCACTGGAGAGCGGGGCAGCAGAGTAGGGCACAGGATAGGGTCTAGATGCTGTGCTAACAGCTGGCACTGTCCCCCTCTGAGAAACTCTGGGCACTTCTGAAATTCTTCAACAATGGAAAATTCTTTCCTCTCCCCCCCCCCCCAAAAAAAAAAACCCTAACAAAACAAAACAAAACAAACAAAACAAAAACAAGCAAATAAAAACAAGCAAAGAAACAAACAAACAAAAAAAACCCCCTCAATTTGGGCAAACCAAACCATTTTTGCTCTGATTTTGATGTCCCTTGATTTTGACTTTTCCATATTGCCCTAGAAAACATCATGCAACAGCAGATTACAAAGTCCAATTTTTTCTGTAACCTGCCCTGGAAAGGGCCTGTCCTGAATCTGCTGAAAGGACATGTCCTGATACTGCCAGAAAAAAAAAAAAAAATGGAAAATAGGTTTCAAACCAAAATCCATGCAGTTTCCCAGAGCTCAGCCATGTCATACTGCTCATTTCTGCATCCTCCCATCAGCATTTTGCTGACTGACCACACATGCAGCACTACTTTTCTGCTGAAACACCACATCAGCATCCCTTGTTCTGCTGTTCATCCAGAGTCTGTAGTCCAACCTCCTACACATCCCCTAATTTTGGGTATCTTACAATTTGTGCTCACAGGGTTTTGGGAAAGAGGCTTTCAGACATGTAACAGATGCTTGGTGGAGCTCAGGGACTGTGTGAAGGCAGAATCAGCACCCTCATTTTGCAGGCACCTAGACAAGCCAAAGATGAAGGTGCTGGTGGCTGGTGTGGCTGCCCCATCTAGTACTTTCACCTGGCAGGAAATGGATATGGAAAAGGCTGGAAGGTTTGTCGGGTCCCACGTGGAAGCTGCAGCTGAGCCTAGTAAAGGCCTTTTGCCCTAGCCCCAAGGTGGCCCCACAATGGTTCAGGCTAGAGCCCATCCTGAAACAATCAGCCCATCCTGAAGACTTGCTTTCCAGCAGGGTTGAGCCCAACACAAGCAGGAGACACATGAGCATCTCTGAAAGAATCTATAGATTGGGAAGAGCCTCTCCCAATCTGCTCTGCTCTTCAAACCCAGTGCCAGTCCCTGCCTGTCCAGCAGTACCCATTCCTTGGGAAGGCTTTGAGTAGGGAAGAGAACAACATATGCAACGCAATTTACAAAAACAAAGCCCAAACAAAAGCCATAAAATCTAATAATTAACAGAGCAAATAAGCCGAAGGCCCATTAGGCTGCACATATTAGGTAATGACAAGTTGTTTGCAATAACCACTTCTGAATGGACTTCACCCAATATGCATTTAATTAGGGTTTAATAAAGCAACAGCATGTTCTTAAAAGCCAATTAGAAACATATTCACTGAGGTTTAGAAGCTATGCAATAGATGCCTGTAGGAATCAGATACGTGCTGATTACATAGCTATTAATCCTCAATAAAGGGTCTAATAATCATTTTGTTCTTCAGGAGAAGGCAGCTGCTTTATTAAATCTTAATGAAATGCATACTCAGGAGCTTTCCTTCAAAGCCAGTCTGTGTTAGGAAGATGGTTTGCAAGTGGCAGTCTGCTGAGAGAAAGGACCCCCTCCTCATCACCACCTCTGCCACTGTGGCAGTGGCTTTAAGGCCAACTCTGCTTCCAGAGCAGGCAGATGATTCCTGCAGCCACAGAAGTGAGAGATCACTGGGTCTGAGAGCAACATGAGACATTTCTCCCTGTGCTGAACATGAACCAGGACATCAAAATGATTCATGGCTCTATGTCCAAAGCATCCTTGTCAGGAAGGGAGCAAGGCCCTAGGGTCAGTGAGGTGTGCCACACTCCATGAGGACCAGCTTAGCCACTTCTCCAGAAGTTCACCTCCTGCCTGTATTCGTGGCTGCCCAAAAAGGAATGACTGAAGTGAGTGCCTTGTCACCATCCTTCAAAGAGGAGCTGGTTTGATCAAGGGCCTGGGCCACTCAGGTGGTGGCTTCTTGGCTTACCTCAAGGATTGGAAGTTGATCTAGAACCTGGCAAGCCATTGTTATGCTCCCATGGACACACATCCAAACAAGCCATGCCCGCACCTTCCCACCACAGGTCCATCAGAAAGCCAGCAAAACGCCACTGCAGGCTTACAAACATTGCAAAAAACTTTTCATAAACATCCATCTATGTTTTCACCTGCTGTTTTCCCACCTCTCTAACACGTGGGCTTGAATTTTCTGTGTTGGCTGGGAACTTCAGCAACTGCAGCTGGGATGCAGCCACTCTTTACCAGTACACTGACCTGAAGATGAAGATGTACCTGGTCCTCACCCCAGGAGCAGAAACCACCCCAACACAACAGCTATGTCAGCTTAGAGCTGCCAGCCCATCCTCCTCTGCTGCCCAGGAGGATGAATGTACAACCAGCCAGAGTTGGTGCAACAGGGCCAGAACCAGCTGGCAGCGCCAGGATGGATGCAGGCCCCACAGCTGGAAGTAGCACCATCCAGCAGCACAAGGCTCTGCACACCAGTTCAGACTGGGACTGAGAGGTGCAGGTCCCTGTGTGGTCTTACTTGAGGTCAAGCTGGGCTCCCAGCCAGCAGCCCTTGTTAGCCCATCAGGACTCAGCAGTGTTGAGACTAGCAGCCTGGCCACAGAAAGGTCACAGCACTATAGGGGCCCCATTCCCTCCCCCAGCTCCAGGCCCCAGCCTGGCAATGAACTTTGTAGAGGATCAGCCAGTGCAAGTCATGGAAAGAGCAGCCCACAGCAAGAAGCAGTGGGAATGAGAGAGGGTGGGTGATAGGGTGGTCCCTGCAGCCCTGGATTTCAGCTCTTCACCAGGCTCCCCTGAGGAAGGAATGGATAAAGCAGGGAAAACACCTGGGATTCACATATGACATCCCAAATATGCTGCCCTCTTGAAAACTCTCAGTGGTCCTACACTCTAATTAGCCCAGTTGAGTTGAGCTCTGCCTGCTGTTCCCATGCCAGGCAGGAGGTCCGTCTCATGTCTCTGAGTCCTCCTGGCTGTAGGGCTTTGCAGCCAGGGGAGCAGCTTGGAGAGGCAATGCCCCACCTGCCCACAGCTGTGGGGCCAGTGAGGGCATCCCCAGAGAACTCATGCCTCCACAATGGGACTGCCTCCACTGCTCCCTTGTCTCTGAGTATCACTCACTCCTCCCCACCCAGACACATGCAAAGCACCTCCTTCACCCAGACCCTACACCACCATCCCAGCCACATGTGGGCATCTCTTGCAATGCCCCAGTGCAATCAGAGCAAGTGTCCCACAGCCAAATATCCTGGGTCAGGCTCACCCTCAAGGATGCCTGCAACTGCAGGATCCACATCCCCCAAAATGAGACCATCCCCTACCACATCAGCAACTTCCCTGGGCAAACATCTCCAAAAAAGGAGTCATGATTAGCCCTAAGCAGAGTGCTAGGCATGTCTGTGCACAGCTCAGGGCCTGGGAGCTGCTGGTTCACGTTAGGTGCTGTCAGACCTTGCTGCAGGTAACGTCATTTCCCGTGATATTAATTCATGTTTTTTCACAGAAAAAGGTTACTTCTTTCCAACCTCAAGGAGGAGATCATCTGCTGCACAGATCAGCCCAAGCCAGTCCCAAGAGAAATAAAAGAATGAGGCATTTCATTATTCTTATTCCTCTCAGTAAAGAAAAGACATGCCCAGCCAGGACGCAGATCAGTCCCACCTGCCCATCTGTCCCTCTGTATGCTCTTCCTTACTCGCCTACAGCACTGGTGATCAGCTTTCTGGTGGAACACATGGCTTCTGCAAATGTAATGTCTCCCCTCCAGGACAGCTCTGTTTTTTTCCCAAAGGTCAAGCCTCAGGCTTGTTTAGCCAAACCTGAGCAGTTTGACATCAGCTTGACATGAAATGTTATGCAAAGCTTGGTGCAGGGAAAAGAGTGATGCCCCACCAGCTCCAGAGGGCACAGGCTGGCATGTGAGAACTGAAAATGATTTTAGAATTGAGCATTGCTACTTTTTCTTTTTTTTTTTTTTTTAATTTCCAGCCCAAGGAAGATTTTTAAAAGTTGATTTTTCCACACTCTTGAGGACAGGTACAAATTCTGAAATGCCACAATTTCCACAAGGGTAAAACTCCTGATTTTCAGCCACGTTCTCCCAGGGCCTCTCCACGAGGTCCAAATCACCCATGCAGAAGATACATCACATATATATACAGATATGTTTGTGATGCAGCCTGGGACTCTTGGCAGTTTTGTGAGGCACAAGCCCACAGCATGGTCCCCTCTCCCAGTCTGGCCCCCACACTAGAGCTGAACACTGGTGCCACCCCCCTCAGCCCTTGCTGAGCCACCAAGGAGGTGGAGACATGGGAATCATGGGGACAAGGTAGGGAAAGAAGGACAATCAGCACATTTGGGGCATCCTGACGATTGTGACCTCAGAAAAAAATATGGAGGCAACAGGGCTATATTTAATGAAGATACTCAAGGGAAGGATACTTTTTTACAGAGAAGAGCCCTCAAAATGCCTGTCTGGAAGTCAAGCCTAAACTTGAGCCCCAGTAGACAACACAAGGCAGGAGTCTTCAGGAAGTGTGCTTTCATGCAGGGTCTGCCCTGCCCAATATGCCTCTCTTGTGCCCCATCTCCTAGTCTGTTGGGTCCTACATTCAGAAAGAATGATAAGAAAAGGCAAGAAAAGAGTAATTTTGTTGGACGCTTACCAGAGTGCATTTAGAGACACCCCACAAGGCTGCACCAAAAAGTTTGGAACTGTGTGTCCAGCCTTGCCAGATCACAGAAGAACTCACATGAGACCTTCCCAGGAGCAGTCAGCTTAGGGACATTCAGATGGTGGCCTTCAACAGCCCCAACATTTCTCTCATGCCCTTTTGAATCAAACATGGTCAATTGGTAGTGTGAAACTAGCCTGTCTGTTGGCTAACTCTGAATAAAAGCCATAGCTGAGGTACCAGAGATCATCACAAGCTCAGTCCCAGAGCGGCTGCTAACAGAGACAAGAAAGGTTTGTCACATGGCAATTAGCTGCAAGGAATCCCCAAAACCCTCCAAAGCTGCTGCTCACAGCCTTTGGCCTTTGCAATAAACTTACCACTGCTCCCTGTTTGAGCTGGCAGCTGGTCCTCATTTCTAGACCTGTTTCCTTTCTACTAATTAATCACCTCCAAATGTGTCTCTGCCTGAACATGTGGCCAGAAACACAATGTCAGGACACACTCTTCGAGACCCAGTCATGCTGTACCTGAAGGGCCAGGAGTGCAAGTGGCACAGCTGGGATGATCTTGTGTGGCCACTCCTGTGGCCACCGTGCTGCAGCACACAGCCAGACTCCCCCCCTCCCACTGCATCCAGGCACAGGCAGCTCTTGGCAGGGACAGTGAACGGAGCAGATTGATGAGGATCAGCCCATTGTGCTGATTCCTTGTGGACACTGCTGAAGGCTCGTGGGGAAGCTAACTGAGTTTTTTCCCAGGTTGTTGACTTTTCTCAGCTCCAGCCAGGATCTTTCCCAGGCTGGAAATCTTTCTCAGAGACAAAACAAGGAAAGGTAGAAAGAAAACACAGATAGACACCTGGTGTTGACCACTGAGCCATGTGAGTGCCTCGTGATATTCTGCAGAAAGCACGTTTTCAAAGAGGTGCTGCCTTCTTTGACCAATGAGTCTTTTCAATTTTGTTTTTCACAATCTCCCTTATATATCTGCCATGGCTTTTCAATAAATCACTCCTTGCTGTTAGGAAGAGGAGTCGTGTTGCTGTATTCTTTCACCGCTTCCTAGCCCCAAAGCAACAACTCCTGACCCAGCATCCTACAGAGGGAGGCAAGTCAGCCCCATTTTCACATGCAACTGCAGCTCCCTCTCCATGCAGAGCTGGGGCTGAAGTCTCAGGGTTAAAAACGTATTCAGGAGACAAAAGAAAAGCAAAGGGTGGATGAAGAACTCAGCAGAGCCAGCCCAACAAGGTCAGCTTGGCTTATTACCCACAATTGACACACCCGGAGCAGAGCTGCCTGCACAAGGAACCAGCCATGGGGAAACAAGAACAGGGACTCATGTACAGGATACCAGAGCCAGTGCCCACCTCCCCTGAAAGGAGGAGCTGGGACCAGAGACCATTCCAACACTCTGGGCTCTGCTGCTTCAGCTCCCTTCCTCTTGAAACAGCTGGAAGGAACCAAAGTTTTTCTTTTATTATCTTGGATCAGATTTGCACAGTGAAGGTGCTCCAAGGCCACCTGTGCCAGGACATTTACAGAGTTTCACAACATAGCAGTGAAGCAAAACGAAGGGAAGCTTTTTGATCTTTATGCACCTGACACTTGGAGTGAGCAGCAAGCATGAAGTTGCCCTTCCCATCCAGGTTTATGATCACTCCTCATGGCCATGGTCTCAGACAGCAGCACAGAGCCTCTTCTCTTCTGCAGCTGGGCAGACCACAGAGGAGTGCTGGGAGCCATAAAGCTCTGCAGATGAAGGTGTCAAACGAACAACTTTTTTGACATTTAGTCTCTTTTCAAATGGTAATCTGTATTTTGAATATTTTATAGAACCAAGGAGGATTTTGTGCTGTTTTTCCAGCTCTGCTTCCAAACCCCATCTACCCAAATAAGCAGCTGTGGTTAACCTCCAGAAAGGTGAAGGTTGAAATTCCCAAGCTTATAGCCAGTCCCAGAGATGATGAGTCCTTGGTACAAGGCTGTAAGATGTAATGTGCCTTGGGTTTCTGCAAGTGAAAGAACTGTAGGGAGGCAGGACAGTCCCCATGGTAGGATCTTTGTCCTTTAGGGTCTCAGATTCACTGTTGCAGCTCAAGTCTGCTGTGCTAGCCTGGAAATTGTGTGGTAAATAGATTTGAGTGAGACTTCACCATCCCCTGCCTCCAGGCCTGCTGGAGATTTGAGGGGTCTTCCTGTAACAGCAGAGGAAGAGCAAGACAGAGCCACAGTAACATCCACAGCAACACAGGCAGAAATGTGCTGGTTGTGTTGGCCGAGTCACAAGAGCCAGGTCTTGGTTTTGTTGGGACACTGATGATTCCCATCCCACCCCAGGAGTGAAGTCATTTTCCCCTGAGCAAAATATATACTCTTATTCAGCTCTAGAGGTTACATAGAGCAAGGAATGTTTCCCTCGTACCACTGAAGGAGGACCCCAGAAAATTCACATCTGTCAGGCTTGCTTGAGTGCCCTGTAAAATCCTGGAAAATATTACTCTGGAAAGTATTGAAAAATACCTGGAAGACAATGCTGGAATCAATCACAACCAGCATAATTTCATGAGAAGAAAGTCCTGCTTGTCAAACCTTATTTCCTTCTAAAGCAGAGTAACCCAACCGTTTGATCCAGGAAAGCCACTAGATGTGGTCTTTTTGGACTTCAGCAGAGCTTTTGCTCAGTCTCTGCCAGGATCTTTCTGGACAAACTGTCCAGCCCACAGCTGCCTCACAAGTCAGGCACAAAGAGGGACAGCGAGTGGGGTGACATTAGACTAGAGTTCAGTCACTAATGGGGGGCTCCATCCTCAACCAAGTTCTCTTCAACATCTTCATTAATGGCTTGGATGCAAGATTTAAGGGAATACTAAGGAAGTCTGCAATAACACCAAACCGAGAGGAGCTTGCTCACTGCAGGACCTAGAAGGCCCTGCTGATACACCTTGACAAATGAGAGATGGGCAATCACCAACCATGTGGAATTTAACAAAGGCAAGAGCCAACTGTGACAGAGCAGTCCTTATTGTGTATATGGACTGGGAAGGAGATGCTGGAGAGAAACTGCAGGAAGCCACCTGGGAGTTCTGGTCAAGAGCCAGTTGGATCTGAGTCAGCAGTGCCCTTGAGCCAGAAGGGAAATCCCTGTCCTGGGGGCGCCAGGTCCAGCATTGCCAGCTGGGTCAAGGAGGGGATTGTCACACTCTGCTTTGCACTGGGATATCCTCACCTCAAATCCTGTGTGCAATATAAAGAAGACACTAAGCCACTAGAGAAGGTCCAAAGGAGGTCACAAGGATGGAGAAGGGTGTGGAGGAGCATATGAGGAGCAGCTCAGAGCACTTGGTGTGTTCAGCCTGGAGAAGAGGAGAACTGACAGGAAGCCTTGTGGACACTGCTGAAAGCTTGTGGAGAAACCTAACTTTTTTTTCCCCTGTTGACTTTTCTCAGCTCCAGCCAGGATCTTTCCCAGGCTGGGGATCCTTCTCAGAGACAAAACAAGGGAAGGAAAAAAGAAAATACAGATAGACACCTGGTATTGACCACTGAGCCTTGTGAGTGTCTCATGATATTTTGCAGAAAGCACGTTTTCAAAGAGGTGCTGCCTTCTTTGCCCAATGAATCTTTTCTACTTTTTTTTTCCATTATTTCCCTTACATAAATGACATGACTTTTTAATAAATCACTTTTTCTTGCTACCTGGAAGGAGTTTTGTTGCGGTGTTCTTCACTGCTTCCTCGTCTTATAGTGACAAGACCTCATTGAGCTGTTCAACATCCTCCCGAGAGTCAGCACAGGGGCAGCTCTGATTCTTCATTCTCATGTCCAGTAACAGGATTCAAGGGAATGTCTGGATCTGAGGAGAGATTTAGATTGGATATCAGGAAAAAGGTTTTTTACCCAGAGGGTGGTCAGGGACCAGAACTCACAGGGAAGTGGTCACAGCTCCAAACCCATCTGCATTCAAGGAGTGTTTGCACAATGCTCTCAGGCACAGAGTGGGATTCTTGGGGTGTTCTGCATAGGGCCTGGAGTTGGATTCAATGATCCTGATGGGTCCCTTCCAATTCAGCATATTTTATGATTCTATGATAAGGATTACTCAGATACGACAGAGCAGATCCCTAGTACCACTGCATGGGTTAGATCACCCAAGGCAAACAAGGGCTGTAGTTGAGCAAGCTATTTTTCTTCACTCTGTAAATAAGCCTGAACCTTGCCAGATCAAATGTCAAGGGGGCTGCAAGCCCTGGATTCTCTCTAGAAACCACCTTCACCAGGACCCTGCTGAATGGAGAGGACTCAGCAGCCACAGGGCAAACAGATCTCTGCAGTCATCCTCATAAACTCTGGCTTCTGCTCATGGCACAGCCCAGCTGAGACCTGCCCCACTGGCAGTGGGCTGTACCCACCAGCATCACGCCCTCCAGTGCAGAGGAAACAGCTGGAGCTGAGCTCGGGGAGGTTTACCCTGGCCATGTTCCCCATGCTACCCTGCACTCTGGCCCCGCTGCCAGCTTTGTTCCAGCATAGGCTGCATGCAGGGTTTCAGGACCTCCTCCTGCTGAGGGATTTATTTGTGCCAGCCGAGTTGTCTGGCAGGATATGAGCTGCCTGGGTTGCAGATGACCAGCACACAAACCTCTGCCAAAGGACGAGAGCACAGGGCTGGCAGCTCAGAGCTGCCTATCCGACTCCCAGGGGCTGTGCAAACCCTCTGTCAGCCCCTCAGCCCTTCTTGGAGAGTGAAAAGCCCTCATCTCATCCAGGACATGAAAGGACTGCTTTCAAGTTTTACTGAACACATTCCCACATTGCTGCCCAGGGAAAGGGCCAAATGCCTGTGGAGCTGAGGCCCCCTGACACATTGCACCAGTGGCAGCTGCAGAACAGCCTGTGGGGTGAGCAGGGGGCAGGCAGAGTGTGACCAGCAGCGGGGCTCTGCAATCACGACTCTTCTCAGCCCTTCCCAGCACATTAGAGGGAATGTGGGAGCCCTGGCCAGAGGTGAGGGGCAGCTGATGAACGAGGTGATAACTCCTCAGCAGATGGTTCCAAAGACTGCACCATGCTTGGGGGATGCAGACAAAACACAGAGGTAAAGCCCAGATGTTTAATTTCAGCATCTGGATGTGATTCCTAAACAGAGACATATACATCTGACTGTTCTGCCAGAAAATAAATGATTTGTTTGACCTTCCCCTTAGCCTGCACCAATATTTTCTGGGTCTCTCCTAAACACACAGCAGCTGGTCCCTCCTTGCTGGACCCAGCCACGAACCAGACAAGTGCTGTTGGCACAGCAGCTGTGGTGGATGCGAGGGACATGGCACCAGGGGGTGTGGGGCAGGGCACAGTACAGTCCAGAGCTGCCAGCCTGGAGGGAAGGAGAACATCCTTCTGCACTCATCCTGTTTTGGGCTCCCACTCAGCACATTTCAGAGCAGGACACCAACCCAACTCTGCCCAAGAGCCTGCTTATGTCCTCCACTCTGACAGGTTTCTGCTACTGCCCCAAAAGTCCTATGGGAGTAGAGAGTACAGAGAGATAGGACTACAGAGAGCGACTGGTCTGCAAACATGTTCTCCTGCCTTCAGTCCCCAAGATCCCCTCCTGAGATGCACCAGAGCAGCCTGGCTGTCTGAGCATCCCCTAGAGTCGCCCAGGCACCCCAGCACTCAGCACAACCTGGTTCTCATTTCACCACAGAGGCTGCAGCATCCCATCACCCACAGAAGGGAGTGGTAGCAGGTGCTTCCAAAGACAAGAAGGGACAAACCTGCTCAATGCCTCAGGAGCACTGGAAGAACCTGCTCAGGGATCTGGGTCTCCAGGATATATTGAAACCAAGCAGTGCCCTTCTCAGAAGATACCTCATCTTTGGATCAGAGACGCCACGTGCTGGAGAATCCACCACACTCCTAATAAATGGGAATAGTAGGGGTTGGGTGGTGCTGAAACTGACAATGAAGATAGTGATTAGTGATGACGGGCAGTACTAATTATGGCTAATCTGCCTAATGGCCAATTCTGAGGGTAGTGTGTGTGACTGATGATGACAAGTGATGGCAGCTGGAGGACGCCACAGTGACCACAGCGATGTCAGACAATGCTGGTGGCAGACAAAGCGAACAAGTGGTGACATGGTAATCTGTTACTTGGGTTGTTTGCAATCCTGCAGACACATCTGGCTCCAAGCATGCCACAGTCCTGCAAGGCTCCTGAAGGATCAAACAGGCAGTACAGGAGGTCAAACCTCTCTCCGCATCTTCCTGTGGGCAGTGTGGAGTGAGAAGTGGTGTCAGGGTGTGTGTGTGGCACACCAGCTGACACCTTGGTCCACTCCAGCCCAGTTCCACCTGTGCTCTTAGACCTGCAAGAAGAGGGCAGAGCCAGCATGGTGGTGCAGGAAGTGTTGGACACCCCCAGCACAGTGGGATAAGGAGCCCAAGGCCCCACTGAGATCCAGTGACCAGTTGCCCAGTGTGGGGCAACCACCCTGGCACTGCCAGTCCCATGCAGCAGGAGCAGCCCTGCGGCAGCAGCACATGGCCCCATGAGCCCTGGCCAGGGCAGCCAGCCAGGAGCAATGAATGGGTCAACCAGGGGGCCAGCATGGCCATCCTGGGCATTGTGGGTGCATTGGTTGCTGCACAGCCACCTGCAGCCCAGCCTGGCCCTGGGCACACTGGTGGCATCCCCTGTTGCCTGTCGCATCAGCTACAGCAGGCAGAAGGGACAGAGGTACCCCAGGCAGCAATACCACAGCATGGTGGCTCACAGGGAAAAGCGAAGCTGGCCCTTGGGGATCGAGGTAATACTTCCCACAGGCAAAAAAAAAGGGGCAAACCATGTCAGATGGCTGTGATAAGAGCAGTCACACAAAGCAGGCGCCACTTGTAGAGCAGTATGTTCACTGTCATCAGTCTAGCAGCGCAGCAGGGGCCAGCACCTCATGCCCATCAGATTTATTCTCTGCCTGAGGTTAAAGCAAGGCTCAGGTCCAAACAAAACTGGGGCAGATCAGCCAAAAGCTGCCCAAGTATGAGCACAGCATTACTAGCACTCATAGAGTGCAAGCAAGCTCCAAGACTGCTGCAAAAAGCTGAAGCTCTGCAACCTAAGAACTGCTCATACAGCCTGCTAGCTTGGGGCAAGAAAGGCTTTGGTGGCATTTCCCTGGGATGGGTCTTGCAGTGGCACATTCTGCTCACACCCCTGCTCAGGCCAGCTCTACAGTGTCAGAAGTTCCTGACAAACCTTGATGGTAATTGGGCAGTGAAGTGTCTCCTGACTGCACCAGGAGCTGTTGCATGGTACAGGAGGGAATGATCCTGCCTGTAACAGGAACATCAACTGCCCAAACAAGATGGGGAACAAAGGATAAGCAGTAATTCTTGTTAGCCTTGGTAAATCATTTACCTGAATCACAGCCCAAGTGAATTGTTACCATTGTTGCGAGATCTTTGGAAAAAATGAGTCGCAGCCCAAGTGGAACAGCACCATTGTTAATGGAAGAAACCTCCTGCAGCTTCCAACTCGGATACTGGCCAGGATGGAAAGTTACTGGTGACTACAGCCAACCATCTTGTGACCCTGTAAACATCAGTCCTAAGTGAGTCCCTCCTGCACCTAAACAGGGCCTATAAGTACCTAAAGGCCTACAAGAGAGCTGGGGAGGGAATTTTAGCAAGGCTGCAGTGATAGGACAAAAAGAAATGGCTTCCCACTGCCAGAGGACAGGGATAGATAGGATATTAAGAGGGAATCACTCCCTGAGAGGAAGGGCAGGCCCTGGCACAGGGTGCCCAGAGAAGCTGTGGCTGCCCCTGGATCCCTGGAAGGCCAGGTTGGACACTGCGGCTTGCAGCACCCTAGGGTGGCGGAAGGTGTCCCTGCCCACGGCAGGAATGAGATGGACTTTAAGGTCCTTTCCAACACAAACCATCCTGTGATTCCAGGGTGATGAACAAGCTCTGCCCAAATCCCTCCTTAGCTGGGCTGCCCTGCCCTACCCCAGTCCAGCTGCATCCACCAGACACTGTTCTAGGCACTTTCTTCTCCAAGACATTCCAAGGAGGAGTGGAGCTGGGAATACCCTGGTGCTCCCATGAGGATGTGGCTGCATCTCAGCTTATCAGAGATCACAGGGACTTGGAAAGGAGGTTGGCAGTAGTAGCACAAACCCAGAGCTGACCCAACAGCCCACAACAGTCCTGGCAGGAAGCACCAGTGGAGGACACAGGCAACAGTGGCACCTGCAGCCCTCACAGCAGCCTGTTCAGCAGGTCCCCAGTTCCATATCCCCACATACTCAGGATGCTCTCCACTGGCAGTGCTGGTGATGGCAGCATGGCATGGCAGCACAGAGCTGCTCCCAGCTGGAGCAGGCATTTTCAGAGGGACATGCTCCACTCTCACTTCCCACCCACTGATCTTATCATCAGCCACGAAACTCCGACACACTTCTGTGTCGATTTTGAATTTGCTCTGTTTTTAATTTGGGGGATGATGCCATATCTAGTGCTGCAGCCCTTGATTAGCATACACACCAGCACACACGTACACACCACATTGTCAGACTCAATCACACATATTTGTTCAAGACCTCTTGTAAATCTTTGGATTCAGACCAACTTTTCTTTTCTTACATGAGTTTGTTGTAGTCTGATATTTATAGTTTACTTAAAATAAATGGCTCCTTATGTTTCCTGCTTCCCGCTCCTGAGGCAAGGGTCTCACAGAGTTGCTGTCTGTCTTCTTCCTCAAGGTTTTGCTAATTTTCCCCCTCTTCCATAAACATTTTTGAGCAGATTCTACATTTGCCAGAGCTGCTGAACCTTGTTCCAGGTCTTTTCAGTGGTTCTGGTGAGCAAGACACTGGTTCATATCGAATCAGACATCACAGTGCATACCGGGCAGCTGTGCCAAAAGGCCTTTGTGGAATAACATGCTGGAGGAGGAGGAGGGTTAAGATGAGGAGCATGACACAGAGTAGTCTCTAGGTCATGAGAGCCAAGCATAGATGCAAGCTATCATACAGACTCAGTCTCTTGTAGCACTGGGACATGAGGATGCAGCACTTGGACTCATTTCTCTTGCAAGGGATAGGAGTGGCAACAGTCCCCATTCCCACCCTTACTACCCTGTTTGGGTTGTGAGCACAGAGCACTTGCAAGCCCCACTCCAGGAGGAACCTTCTCCCCAGAGCAAGATGGATGGTGGCACTTCATGAAACAATCTGCTCCTACTCAGCCCAAGTCCGAGCAGGCTGCTCCTGGGCTGCTCCCATCAAGTATCTCCCAGGACAGATTCCCACCACACCCTATCTGAGTGTCTCCAAGATCAGATTCCCAGTCCTGCCCAGGCCCCTACTGCAGTATTTGAGAACACTCACAGTGGCCTCATGATTTGTCCATGTCTTGGTGGGGAATTTCCCTTACTGCAGCTCCTGCCACTGCTGCTCACTGTCTCTGTGCATGTTCAAGAAGCCCTGGGTGTAGCCTCCTATTTGCTCTTAGATGCAGAAATGCCCTCTGCCTGCAGCAAAGAGAGTGTGAGACCTGACAGAGAATGAAACCTCCCAGGAACATCAGCCACTGGACAGGCAGGCGTGGGGGAGCCAAGGAGAGGAAGCCAGGGACAACATGACAGAGGAGGAGTCCCCAGACTGCTCCCTGGGGCCTTGCAGCATCTTGGGGTGCTAGAGGCAGGGATGTTGGTAGAGCATCCCTGCAGGGAGCAGGAGGATAGGGGGATTAAAACAATGTTTACATGGCCTTTCCCACCCAGCAGCCTCCTGGCAGCTCTCTCCAGTGCTGAGGCCGACAAAATCCATTTGTTTTGGAAGAGCCATTTGTTTTCAAACCCTCTGCTGTGAAGGGAATGCTTCCACTGCAAAAAAAAAAAACAAAAAACAAAAAAAAACCTCTTCTTATTTCAGGCCCTGGGGCTCTATTGGCCCTGTCTCCCCAGGAGTAGCACACCTGCACACACATGTGCAACCTCACACCCAGCCCTTCCTGTCATCTATGAGTAGGATCCCACATGCCCCATTTATAGACCAGCACACATGCTGCATATCCAGACACGTTTCTGCAGGCTCATGTATTGCCACCAACACACACAGAGTGTGCAGCCCCACACACTGCCCCTCTGACAGCTCTGTGTGAGCACACACTGCCCCTCTGCACACCTGTGTGAGCTCACACTGCCCCTCTGACAGCTCTGTGTGAGCACACACTGCCCCTCTTAACACCTTGATTAGCTCACACTGCCCCGCTGCACACCTGTGTGAGCACATACTGCCCCTCTGCACACCTGTGTGAGCACACACTGCCCCTCTGCACACCTGTGTGAGCACACACTGCCCCTCTGACAGCTCTGTGAGCTCACACTGCCCCTCTGCACACCTGTGTGAGCACATACTGCCCCTCTGCACACCTGTGTGAGCACATACTGCCTCGCTGCACACCTGTGTGAGCACATACTGCCCCTCTGCACACCTGTGTGAGCACACACTGCCCCTCTGCACACCTGAGTGAACTCACACTGCCCTTCAGCACACCTGTGTGACTTCACAGTGCCCCTCTGCACACTCTGTGTGAGCACACACTGCCCCTCTGCAGTCAGCTTCCAACATTCCAGGACCATTCTCCCCATCTGCAGAGCAGCCCCTGGTGTCTGTGGTACCCCAAGATACCTGGAGGAGAGCAGGTGACACACCCAGCCTGCAGGTGGCCTGGGTATGGTGCCACAGGGCTGGCTCTCTGGCCCTCTGGCATCCTACATTGCTCAGTGGCAGCCAGCACTGTGTGGGAAGCCAGGCTGGGAATCCACAAGAGAGGCTGAACCCCTCTGTACCCCAGGCACAGACAGGATGGCACTACTGCACTCCAACAAGCTACAGCACCCCACCATCTCTCTGCAAGAAAATAGAATCACAGACTGCCTTGTGTGGGAAGGGACCTTGAAAAGTCAACCAGTTCAAAATTCTTCAATGGGCCATGCCTTCCACTGTCCCAGGTCAAGGCCCCATCCAACCTGGCCTTTGACGCTTCCAGGGATGGGGCAGCCAAGATTCTCTGAGAAATCTGTTTCAGACCCTCACCACCATTACAGTAAAAAAATACTTCCTAGCATCTAATCTAAATCTCCACACTTTTAATTTAAATCCATCCTACCTTTTCCCATCACTACAAACCCTGCTAAAAGGTTTGCCCCACCTTTCTTGCAAGTCCACTTTAGGCACTGGAAGAGATTCTAAAGTCTCTCCAGAGCGTTCTATTCTCCCAGCTAAGCAACACCAAATCTCTCAGCTATTTTCCAGAGGAGAGACGCCCCACCCTCTGACCATTTTTGATCCCAAAGTCTTCATCCATGTAGAAGCCTGGATGTAAAGGCAGGAGTGTAGCCTGACTTTCTCCTCCAGACTGCCCTGCAGGCACACTATCCCATTGGGAAGTGCTCCCAGCCAAAAGCACCACATAGCCTGGGGCTGTTTCCTCATGGTACTTTGATCACCGATGCATTTTCTTTTCTTTTCTTTTCTTTTCTTTTCTTTTCTTTTCTTTTCTTTTCTTTTCTTTTCTTTTCTTTTCTTTTCTTTTCTTTTCTTTTCTTTTCTTTTCTTTTCTTTTCTTTTCTTTTCTTTTCTTTTCTTTTCTTTTCTCTTTTTTCTTTCCTTTTCCTTCTCTTTTCTCTTTTTGTCCTTCTTTTCTTTCCCTTCTGTTTCTTTTTTCTATTTTTTTTTCTTGTCTTGTTTTAATTATTATTATGGGGGCTTTCTCATTATATTTTTCTTTTCCTTTTTCTTCTTTTCTTTCCCCCTTCCCCTTTCCAGTTTTATCCCTTTTTTCTCTCCCTTTTCCTTTTTTTCTCTCCCTCTCCTCTGTTCCAGCTGCATGCAATCCACACAAAGACCATATGACTTTCCCACATCCATTAATCATTTGCCATCTTGCTCTTTGAGCAGGGCAGGCACACGAGCACAGCAGCACCACAGGGCTGGTGGAGGGGTAGCACAGAGTTGAGCCCCTGGTGGGGTGGGAGGACCCATGGCTGGGAAATGCCAGCAGATAAGTAAAAACCCTCCCAGAAATGCTTCTGCAGATTGCATGACAATGGGCTGCATGGAATTGCCTCCTCCAAATGTTCCTGCTGGGAGCAGGGCAGGGCCACCAGCAGCCAGTGCCTTAGCAAAGCAGCCAAAACAGCATCCAATGGGCAGCTCTGCCCACCTGCCCTGCCTGGGGCCAGGAACCAGCATCCAGTGGGCAGCTCTGCCCATTGTGCCCCAGCACAGGCTCAGCTTGCTGCTGAAAACCATCCAACCCCTGGGGATAAAATATCAGAGAAAAGGGGGCACCTGGGCATGGTATAGTCTCAGCTCCAAGGAGAGGGTAAAGGGTCAAAGTAAATTGAGCTACTGGGTGCTACATGACATGAGGTTGAGGGTTCTCCCTGCCCAGCTTATCCTAGAGCAGGCAGGGGGCCCCAGGGATGGGCAGCCATCAGAGCGATTCTTCTGACAGAAAATGTTGAACTCAACCAGCCATTCAGGTGCCTTTCTCCCCATCTTCATCAAGCCCCTGGTCCTTGCCCAGCACCCACTAGCAGACCCCTCCTGGTCAGAGGCCCCTGGGTTGGGATGATGCCACCATTCCAACTGCAAGAAACAACCAGAGAGACAGAATGACCTGAGTTGCCCAGGCTGCTCACAGCAGGCTGAGGACTATATCTCCCGGGCATGAGCACGGATTTATTGGCCATTCTCCATGTTCCTGGAGGCTTCACACAGCCTGGGGGTATTAAAGAGGTTTCACTCCAGGAAAATCAAGAGTCAGCATGGGACAGGATCTGGGAGCAGGGAGCACAGCCTTGGGAGCTAGCTCACATCTGAACTTCCCAGACACCTGAGCCACTGTGCAGCAGGATATTCTTATGGGACCTGACAGCTCTCCAGCCACTGGCATTGCAGCTGGTATCAGCTGGGGCAAAGCAGCACCTCATGGAGCCATGGGGTCAAAGTACCCTCTGGCTGTCCTGAGCATCCTCATGGGGACACAGCCAAGAGACAACCTCACACCCTGGGAAATGTCCCCCATCCATGGACCATGGCATTCCTGGTGTGATCCCAGGGATGGGCACAACCCTGCCCATTCCCCTGGGCCCCTGACCCTTCCTGACTTCCACAGCTCCCAGCTCTTTCTCTTCTGGCACAAGGAGTCTTCAGAAAGGATCCTGGGCATCCAGTTTGGAGGGGAGCTAGAGCCAAGTGCCTGAGGCAGGTCAGGAGGATGCTGAAGTATTTCAGAGCATGGGGGCAGGCCAGCAGGACCTGGCAGGCGATGAGACGGGAGGACAATACAAGAGCCCATTTGTGCTCCTCACTCCCGGGCCCCCTGCCCTGCCCCATGCCATAGTAAGGCTGGTATTCAGGAATTAATTGATGTAATTAAACTGTGGCATGACTTTGCCACGGCCTCCAAAGGCGGTGGCGGCGGGCCAGATTCTGCGGGTGGAGGAGAAGCCCCTCGCGTGCTATTCTCCCCATAGAAAAAGGGCAGATCTTGGATAGATCTGAGGCATGAAATTGGTGTAAAGAGATTGTCAGGGAAGCATAACCATGCTGCTCTTGCTGTCATCAGCAGCTGCAGGGTGATAATTCATCCTGGTAGGCTGCTGCATCCCATCCCACTACAGCAGCACCTCTGGCAGGAGTTTGCCAGACCCAACACCAAGAGGTGTCCAGGCATGTTCCAACCCAGTCATGCTCTATGGTTGGTCTTCTCTGGTTCTTCACTGCCACTCTTGAGCATGGACAGAGCTTGGTCATGGTCTGGGGGCTGCATTGGCAGGTTGGGGACACCTTGCCTCATCACGGACCATGCACCATAGGAAAGTCTCCAGCCCCCCCCTTTCCCTGCTCCAGCTCTCAAAGAAGGCAGAATTCAAGCAGTGACTGTAAAAATATCACAACTGTGGGAACAAAGGGTGAGGGAACAGAGCCTGGCCCTGATTTGTGACTGCTTGCCTGTGTGGGAATAATTTTCCCACTGGGGTTCCTGTGTCAGAGGGCGGCCAAGCCTGGGGCTAGCCATGGCATGCCAGCTGGAGCCCTCCCAGTTCACTGCCAGCCTGGCAAGGCTGTAAGCAGCTCCCTGTGCTTCCAACAGCCAGAAGAGAATGAAGTGGTGCAGTCCAGAGAAAACAGGATCCCACATGGGGGATGCCTTGTTAAAGAGATGCAAAAGAGGACACAGACATCCCGCCCCTCACCTCCCTAAGGATGCTGGCTCTGCAGCCATCTCAGTAGCTTTTCCTAGGTACAGGAGAGGCAGCAGACACCATATCTCCCCATCTAAGCACCAAGCACATCCGTGTCTGCTGGAGGGAGCTGGGGGGCCAATTGGGGGGCTCCACCACAGGCAACCAGTCAGACCCTGCTAGCACCATGGTCTGGTTACTGCAGGGTGAAGGAGTCCATCCCTGCCCCTATAGCACAGTGACAGCATCAGGACAGATCTCTCTTCTCTTCTGAGAGCTCCACAGCTCCTCCCACTGCAGCATCTCCTCCATCCACCCTCATCAGCATGGTCCAGGCAAGAACCTGACCAGGCCAGGAGGAGGCATAGAGCAATCAGCTGGGAGACAACAGCTCAGTGTCAGCATCTCCCCGGAGTCTCCACCCCAGCAACCCCTGCAGCCTCAGGCAATGGGCTGTGCTTTGCTTTTTCTGGGGAAAGGCACAAATGAGCATATGTCAGCTTAATCCAGACAGCCACACAGAGGTGATGGGTTATGATTTTAGGGCCAAAGTGACATCACCAGCCACCTGCTTCATCTCATGTGGGCTCTGGAATGGTAGAGCAGGCAGGACATCCAAACAGTTCCAGCCACTGGGCTTACTGGGCTGGGGACAAGCTAGAAGACTGGCAGCTGTGAGGAATCTCCTAGCTCCAGAGCAAGAAGAGCCACTGGGCTCCCACCACTGCTCCACCAATTTGAAGCAGAACAGAGAGCAAAAATGAGCTCAACTTCCAGAGCAACTGCTGGAAACCCATGAGCTCAACTTCCAGAGCAACTGCTGGAAACCCAAACAAGCCATCCAGCTGCACCACAGAGAGCTGGGACTCTCCCCATCCCTCCTTTCCAATCCCATGGACCACTTCTTTGCAAGACACTGCAAAAGCTGTGCACCAGCTCCTCAGCCTGTAGAAACCACAGATCCCATGCCTTACACACTCTGTTGTCTGTCAGTCGCTCACCAGACACTGTGGCTTGGCCCGTGCCCCACAGAATTGGGCAAGCACACCCAGAGCCCCAGTTAACAAACAGCCTTTCCTCCAGGGCTGACGCCTCCGGCCACCACAGCCACCTTTGGCTGGGCCAGCTGTGCCACCACACAGCTCAGGGCTTCAGCAAGGTCCAGCCCTGTGGTGGCTGTGGGCTCAGCTGCCAGCCACAGCCTCCCACCAAGGCTGGCTGAAACAAGGCACAAACAAGGAACATGCACAGCTTGGCTTGGCCTGCACACTGGAAACAGAGATAAGCTGCTCCAAAAGCTGAGTCCTGGGCAGGCAGTGGAGCAGGAGGAAGAGGATGGTGGAGCTGCCATGGGCTGCTGAGGAGGAGACAGCCCTGGCAGATGCCTGATGCCACGTCTGGGTGCTAGGGAGAGGGAGCACCCCAAAGTGCGAGCAGAAGTGCTGAACTCTGGCCACAGGATGCAGGAGGTCTGCTGGCCAAGCACACAGTGATAGTGGCATACAGTGGGCAGAAAATCATTAAACTGTTAATTAAGCAGTTAAATTAAACTGTTCCGACTGCTCAGTTAGACCCTCCACTGGAACATCTGGGTACCTCACCCTGCCGGTGACTGCATAAGGGCTAGGGTCAGGGTCTGAGTCTCACCACTCTCTCCCTTGTACAGACCCTTTTGCTTTGCCCCAGAGAGCAGCTGCCTCGCCCCTTCAGCTCATTATAATTTTCTAAGCAACCGGTCTTGCAAGGAATGCTTAGTGCAGAGCATCTGCTGGGTTATGTCTGCAGCCCTGATTCTTTGGAAACAGCTGAAGCAGGCAAAGTCCCCTTGAATGCACCCAACCTCCCCAGAGAAGGTGGCTGAGAGTGATTTGAGCAAAAGACTTTTGCTTTATTCCCAGCTCAGCCACTGACTCACTGGGTGGCTTTGAATCACTTCCCTTTTCCTGTGCTTCCATGTGAGAAGTGCCAGCCCCACACTGCTGCTGCTCCCCAGGTACCAGGTGGACGTACCTGGCTGGCTGCAGGACAGGCAGCAAGGGCACAACATGTTGGAAAGGGGCACCTTTCAGGACCCTGAGGACCAGGATATCCCTTCTAAAAGGCCCAAGGTAAAGCAGCCTGACTCCCCAGCAGTACCCAGCCTGCCACTGCAGACACAGAATGGACAACACCTCACCAAAGAGGTTTACTCCCTCTCTCCCTTCTGTCCCCTTCTGCCACCCCTACATCCTTGGAGCCCATCTTGAGCTTGGACAACCTGATACTCCATCAGGCCAGGTCAGATGGGGTTCCTCCACCCTCCTTCCTAGTGCCAATTGAAAAGACCCAGATCAAACACAGCAGCAGTATCCCCAGGATTTCAGATCCTTTGGGAAAAAAGAGTCTTGGTGCTAGAAATAAAACTATAAATGGTCTGGATAATGATGACTCAATGCTGCTAATGCTGCACAAGCTCTGCATCTTGTGGGTTTGCACTAGCAGAGATGCACAGCACCAGAGGAGCTGCACTTACAGGCCTGCAGGGTACTGCTCCCATGGCACTGGGCTGGGCAGTCAAATCCATCAGGGGGTTGTGGTAGGGATCACCAAGTTTCTGGAAGAACTTCCAGAAGAGTGGTCCCTGGGATGTTATGAAGGGATGAAGTGAAGGTAAGAAATGCAGGAAGTGGTCGAGAATGTGGACAGGTGTCCCAGGCCAGGACAAGCTGGGAGGTGCAATGGGCATCATTTGGTTGTTTGGAAAACAAATGTCAGTCCATGAACACAAATTCTGCATTTTCTTGAAGAGAAAATCGTGACAGGAGTCAGGTGTGGAGATTAGCAAGTGTATGAACATAGAGAACAAGCTTGGAGCACCCTGACCAGCACCTCCACCATGGACAGCGTTCTCACAAGGGCACTGTTCCCCTCTGCAGGGTACAGAGGTACCTCAGGTGCACAGCCGGGTGCCAGACTCATCACAGTGCACAATGAGCAGCCACAGAGACAGAGAGAGGAAGAATACATGTGCCAGAACTCAGGTATCTTCCACAGATAATGCAACTACTGGGATCTCAGGGGGAAAACAGGATGGGGAGCAACACACCAAAAGTAACACTCAGTGGTCTCAGCTCTGTCCAGCTCTGTCCCCAGGGCTGCAGAGGTTTGGGATCATCTCTCCTCTGCCCCAGACTCGGCTGTGGCCCTGGGCATATCAGCCCCAGTGCCACTGAGGGCATTCTGCAGGCCATGGCAGCCAAGCTCCCTGCCAGGGAGTCTGCAGGCAGCTCCTGCTGCAGCCGTGTCATGACAGAGCCCAGTGAAAGAACAGGGATTTCTCCTGGGGCACCACAGGAGCCACCTCCAGTCAACCCACTCCCAAACTGAACAGCCTGCTCCCTTCCCTTCCCAGCTGGCTCCAGGTAAGGTAGGGTTGAGTGTGCACTAGGCAGGCAGCTCTGCTTGCCTGCCTGACTGGGCAGTGGGCAGGGTCAGAGCACTCTCTGTTGCTGCTCCTGATCCAGCACCCAGAAAAGGAGAGAAACTCCAAAGCCCTGGCTTGTCACCTGTTTAATAGGGACAGTAAAAGAAGTATATAAATCCAATTTACTCATCTAAATGGATTTGCATTTGGCATCCCTTTCAACAAGGGCAATGAAAACAAACCTTTTAATATCACATGCTACAATTTTACTAATCAAAACAGACCCCAATTGCCAAATACATCTGAGCATCTTAAAAGTGCTCTGTGAATTAAAGTGACATTGCCAATTTGAAGGGCAAGTTCTTAGTTTAGAAGGTAGCGTGCATCGGTTAGACACAGGACAGCAGCAGAGATGAGGGACACACTGAGTACCCCAGTGCGCTCCTGCTCACAGCTCTACGTGCACACAGCTGCTTGCACGGTCTGGCCTCCGCACAGCTTCTCCAGCAGCAGCATCCCCGGCTGCCGAGCGGATGTCCTGGGCCAGCTCCCTCCGCACACCTGCCTGGGAAAGGCGGGCTCCCGCAGGAACCGGGCGCGGAGCTGCAGGAAGACGCAGGCTGCAGCTGCCCGTGCGGTGAGCAGCGCGCCTTGCCAGCGGCAGCGCCTCTCTGCGCTCTCCCACGGCTGCGCAGCCTCCCGGGGCGGTCCCACCTGCGGAAAAACCTGGTGGGTGAGATCACTTCGGGAATCAGCCGGATGCCGAGGTGAGTTCACAGCGCAGAGCTGGGAGCCCTCGGGTTGGATCCGTGACCTGCACTCAGATGGGAGCCAGCACCTCTCCAGCTCCGAGCATCTCCTCCAACGTGACTGCCTGCAGTGAGACACCGGCAAAGGTGCTGCTCCTGCCATCGGCAGCTGCTCCAGAGCTTGGCCCACAGGGGTGTGGATCAGGGTATCAGGGTCCTGCTTTTGGGAGAGAATGAGGACTCAGCAGCTGAGACAGCTACAAAGCCTGTCCCTGCACATTTCCATCTCTGTGTAACTGGCTGATGCAGGCTAACAATACAGGCAGTTATCAAAAAAGCAATTGTTAGAAGGGATAAGTCTGATTGCTCTTGTCACTGTCTGCCTAAACCTGTCTGCATACCATCTCACAGTGTCAATACAGTCCCCAAGGCTTGGAAAGGCTCCCACTTCCCAAGTCAGCAGTTTGGAGGGCTGCTTTGAGGAGTCCCAGCTTCCACTCAGCATGCAGGAATGTGCAGAAGACCGGCCATCACTCCTGCTGGCCTTGTCCCCTGGCGAGTGGGGACCTCTGTGCTGGCTATAGATGCCAAACTCTCTGCATTCCAGGGCTCCTCTTCTCAGCTCCTCACAAAGAGGTCTAAAATTGGGAGAGGTGAATCACCCCCTTCTTTGCCCTTAAGGCAAAGTTGGTCAGGAATTTTCTGTCATTGTAATTTTCCTAAAGGAAAATCCACTTGTGCCCAGCCACACTTTTCAGCTCTGTGACCTTTAAGACTGGCTGCTTGCTGGGAAAGCAGGAAACAAACAGATTTGTTTGGATCAGTTTGATCCAACTTGAAATATTTTCGGTTGTGGTCCTGATCCAAAGTGTTTCATCTCAGAGCAGTTGCACATTAATCTGTAATTCCCTGGCAGGCTCCACTGCCAGCAGCACTGTGGCTGGGACGTTGCTCCCTCCTGAGGCCCTGCTCCTATGCCAGGATGAATCTCTGTGACTGTCTTGACCAGCCCTGGCCAGGTGTACCATGAGAGTCTCAGAGAGCTCAGCAGGAGTGTATTTCAGGAGGTGCAGTTTGGGCAGTTCAGTGCCCTCATCTGTGCACTGGCTGAGGACTTGGCCTATGGAGCATCAGGCTTCAGAGTTCAGCAGAAGGCTCCTCCGAAGCAGCTCCTCACTGTCTTCTCTGTAACTGTTTTTGCTTCTCTCTGCTTTGGGACAATCTCCTTTCTTCCTAGTATTTGCCCTATCCCTAGATCTTTGTCTTTTGACACTGTACCCCTGCCCTGCTCATAATGCTGTGTGTGAGCAGCATGGGGGAACCTGAGCCCTGCATGACCAGACAATAAACCTTTGCTGTCTTTTGCTGCCTGGTGTCTCATTGGTGTAAGGCAGTCAATGTTTTGCAACACAGAGCCATAGCAGGGGAAGAAAAGCGAGGGCACCGTGTCAGGATCAACAGTGAACAGGGGCTGCAGACAGCCTCTGGCTGTGTGTGCCTGTCCCACACCAGCCCCAGGCAGACACAGCCCCAGTGCAGGAGGTGTTGATGGAACCACAGGCCTGGGTGGAGCCTGCTCACAGGCAGCTTCATCTGAGACAGAGCAGAGCTGCTCTGTGACCAAGGGAAACCTCTCCCTGTGGGTAGAGACTCCAGGCTGGGTCAGGTCCTGATGTAGTGTGAACTTGAGGTGCACATAGCACAACCATGCTGTCCTTCTATTTCAATCCTGGGTGTCCTCAGCCACAAGCAGAAAGGGTTTGCAAAGCATAAGGGTCTTGTCCTTCCCCTTGTTGGGATGCAACAGGTGTGCATACTCAGAGAGCTGGCCTGTAGCAGGCTCAGCCCGAAGGATGCCTCTGTTGGACAGGCACACCCTGCCCTGCTCTGTAATCACAGAGGAGGCCTTCTAGCATCACTCACCTACCACCACTTGCTGTAGAAGTTTATCCATGCACCAAAACATCCCAGCCAGTCTCAGTGGCATTATCTGGAGGGTGGGAAGGAGCAGCCAAATGAACCTCTATGCCAATATTAGTCTTCCCCTACCTATTTCAGAGCAACTGCTGGGGATGTAGGAGCCAGCTCACTTCCTCAGGAAATGGAAGCAGAAGGCATTTTGAAGCTAAGTTCAAGTTACAACAGTGGCCTTGGGTGGAGGCAAGATGTGCAAGGATCCTGATGAATACCATGAACCTCTGTGGTCCAGCACAGCACAGAATCCACAGCCAGGACAGTGAGTTCAGAGGGGGAATCTGCAACTTACCTTAGCATCTCTGTTTCCAACTGTCCTGTAAAATGGTTTCATACATGGCCAGTTTTTGCCATGGCAGACAGGTATACACACAGCCTCCAAGACTTTCAGATTGGTTCTGCAGAAAAACCTTATAGTGTCTGGGCATTTCAGCCGGCCTGACTGTAATAACAGACACACACTATCATCTCAGGTAGCCAAGGTTCCCAGGAGCAGCATTGAGAAAGCAAACATTTGGTTATTTGAGGTTGTGCTCCATGGACCCTAGGCACATCTTTACTGTCTTGTTTATAAAGTACTCCAGGTCTCCTGGCCAGGTCCCACACAGGGCTACAGGACACACATCTACACAGTTCAGCAATTTAGCACGTGAGTACCCAGCTTCCTGAGCTCATTTCCCAAGTCTGAATACAAGACTACCTGCCCCAGCAGGGGAGCACCTCCCACACCTACAGACCCCGGGTGCAATGCCAACCCAGTACCAGAACATCCTCCCCTGTAGGGGGGAATCCTTACTGTGTAGAATGCTTGAGGGTGGAAGGGACCTCCAGAGGTCACCTTGTACAATCCACTCAGGTAGGAAGGGGACTCACATGGAAAACACATAGCTCCAGGGCCAGGCTATTCTGAAGTGTCCAGGGACAACCACCACAAGACAGTGCTGACATGCTGATGTGTTGTTGCTGCTTGGCACATTGCTGCCAGCTGCCATCCATGACTGCATGGGTGCTGCAATCAGTGGGAAATGCATGGAATACTGCAGCCATGAGTTGGCTTCACAAACTGCTGCATGACTGCAATGCATAGAGCTGACAGGCAGAGTCTCATGCCAGGAACTGCACTAGGAGCCAGACAGGTCACAGACAGCATTGGCATGGCAGGAACCATCTCCATCTACCACTGGCAGCATATCTGCTCTCATGGCATCACAGCACCAGAGAGGCTGCAGGAGGGAGATAAAGGATGGGGCAGAAGGGTAATGGATGTTCACAGAGATGTGGAAAACTCAGAACCATAGAATATAATGAGTTGGAAAGGGACTCACAAGGGTCATCAAGTCCAGCTCTTGGCCCTGTACAAGACAACCACAAGAATCTCACTATGTGCCATGAGAAGAACTGGGAAAGGGAGACTGGCTGTGTGACTGGTCATAATAGAAAACAGGAAGAGTATTTTTTGTAATGTAAAAATAAGATCTTTCAGCTCTTCATCTTTGCTCTCCAAGGGTTTCTGTGATGAGAACTGAGAAGTATGAGACAGTCCAAAGAAACAACAGCTATACCCAAACTGTAGGATCCAGAAACACATTTCAGCACCAGTATTTTGTGGGAATCAAATCACATCACAGCTCTGCAGCAGGGTAACAGTCATCCATCCCACTCGATGCCAAAGTCAGTCAGTCCAGGCAACAGGAGCTGAGCTGTCAGGCACTGTCCTGGACTTAGAGTCCACCACTACACCACTGTCTTTAGCAAGACCTCAAGGTGCTGGGAAGATGTTTGCAGAGCATCAGACATGTGGGAATGATGTGCCTGGGAGCTCTGCCAGGCTCCTCCTTCAGGTTCAGAGGAGGTCACAGCCTTCCCAGTTGTTCATGGTCTCTTTATTCAGACTCCCTTTTAAAATGGTTGCAGTTCTTTGTCTAGAAACACCTTTGTTGCTCTCAGCAATTGTTCTAACCCACCAGTAACTCACTTTGTATTGCTTTGTTTATCTTACCAAGGATAGTTTGCTGGGTTCTCCTTATCTCTTCTATGCTTCATAAAGAGTCTTGAATCACACCAGGGCAGCAACTCCACTCCCCATTTTTGGATTCAGAATATGTTGTCTGTGCTAAACCATCACTCACACCAGCTGCAGACTCTTTGACCTGCCCTCTCCCTCACCGGGTTTTGTGGGAAGGAAAGATGGTCTCAGAACCTGGAAGGAAACGGTGACATGCTTGAATCCTGCTGATTAGGCGTACTTTGCTGACACACATGATGAAGAACCAAAGCATGAATCTTTGTCAGAGGAGGTTTAGATAAAATATTAAGAAAAGACTGTTCACCCACAGGGTGGTTGGGAACTGGAACAGGCTCCCCAAGCAGTGGTCATGTCCTGAGGCTTCTCAGAGTTCAAGAAATGTTTGGACAAGGCTCTCAGGCACATGGTCGGATTCTTGAAGTTGTCCTGTGCAGGGCCTGGAGTTGCACTTGATGATCCTTGTAGGTCCCTTCCAATTCAGGAGTTTCTAAGATTCTATTATTCTGCTGTGGTGCAGAGGGAGACTGGGCCCCAACTTTTACATTTGCATCACAAAGAGAAGTCCCAAGCTGTGAGTAAAATCAGACCAAAAAACTACTTGGGTGACCTCTCCCAGTATCTTCGTCCCCCTGCTTGTTGAAGTCTGGTAGGAAGGACCTATCTAGAGCAAGCCCACTCTACCAGGGCCAGTATACTCACTTTGAAAGGCCCCAGCACCTGAGAACAGGACTGGTCTTACTTCTGTGTCCCCACTGTGTCAGCGGGTCTTGCTTTCTTGGCAGAAGCCCAAGATCATGCATTTCTTCACCCAGTTTTCCTCTCTGATTGCCTGTTCCTTGAAACCCTGGTGCATCAGGATCTACCATTTCAGGCCAGCTGTTGCATATCAAGATCTGTCAGCTGTTTCCAAAGGCACAGAATGAGTTTACACAAACAATAGATCCCATGCAGGTACCAGGAAGCATGACCTCTGCAATGTTTTTGGTCACAAGCAATCCCATAGGGAATGGTGGAGCTGGCTCTGGTTCTGTACTGAGGATGTCACAACCATAAAACAGCAAATTTAACACTGATAAGCAGAATGATGGGAACACCTGCACCTGATGGGCAGAAGCAGCCCCCCACTTTGTGAGACCAGCACCCCAAAATGTCAGCATCAAGCACATGGCAGCATCAACCACGGCTAGGTGCCAGAACAGCATAAGGGTCTTGATTTTCTCACCCTTCTAGATAATTTTCAATGATAATGGTGTTTTTTCTCCAGGCTTCACCAAACACTCAGAGCAAAATCCAGGCGAAACAATTGATGTCAGTGACTGATGTGCCCACTACAGTGCTTAAGTTGGTCATACGAAGAAGCACAAAAATAATACAATTTCATTGTTTATCTAACACCAGCTAAGGGCAAAATCAACAAACAGTCTTGGTATCTCTCAGGAGACACAAAGCTGATAGCCCCAGCCTACCCTCAACAGACACAGGACACATTGACTTTGGCAGCACTGACTGCTGCATGCTGTCATGTCAATAAACATACCCATACAGATATCCAGGGGAGGTGAAGAGTCATGGAACATGGAGAAGAACAGTGTTTGCTATAAAAAGACAAGGGAGAGAGAAAAATCAGTCTTATTAATAATAACTCCTCACTTTATGATATGCCCATAAATAAGGAAAAGTAGGAACATAGATGGAGGAGGCTGTCTCTGATGTACTCCAGAAGACACAATATTGCTTGTACTGCTGTACAGCTGGTCCCAGCTAAGGAGGCGGTGATGCTGCTGCTTTCCTGTGTGCTTACAGAAACACCTTTACCTCACCACACAGGGTGAACCACTCAGGTTACTCCTCTCTGAAAACACAGTCCCCATGTGCCAGTTTTCATGGAGAGGGAAGCAGCTCTGTGCCAGGCTGTGGCTGGAGAGCTAATGTGGAGCAGGGTACCTTCAAGCACACACCTCCTCTCATAACCAGGTCCTTTCCCATCTCACTACCCAGAGGCAAGCCCTTAACAAAGTGCATTAGGCTGATGCAGTGGCTTACACGTGACAACGCTGTGATTACATCCTGGTGCTACTGTTACTGTGGGAAACCCACAAACATACAACTATGGCTCATGGTGCAAATTTAACTCGCTGAGGCGTGACCAGTCTAACACAGTCACTTCAGCTGCTTACTTAGAGAAGCAGTGTTTGTTTCCAGCATCTTCAAAGAAAGAGGGCTGCCTGAAATGGGAGCCAGAAGCAAATAAGCACTGCAGGCAATGCACATCACAACACAGGATAGAGGACAGCTTGTGAAGTGCCCTTTGACTACCAGCTGTGCCCTCGGAGGTCCCTAATCTTGCTGAGAGTGCACTCTAAGCCATTGAAAAGGGCACTGAACATTATGGGTCCCAGTATCAAAGAAGTGTTGAATATCTGCCTTTTTCATGCCCATGTTTCTAGGTCCTCTGCCCCACTATACAGCAAGCCCACACTTTTCCAAAGCCTTCATTTTTGCATCTGGCCTGGAAAGAGGCCCCTCTTGGTATCTTTCACGTCTGCTTGCTCCAGCATTTTCGCTTTGCTCATTCCATTCCTGAAAGCCCAGGCAATGCCTCAATACCCACTGCAGGTAACTTGTCCCTGTGTAAATTCTTGGATTCCCCACCAAACATTACTCTTACATCAAGGAAGCTGATCCTTTGTACAAGATGCTGCTATTTCAGTGGATCCAGGGTGAACAGGAAGATAAAGTTTCAGTCCAGTCTATCCATGGGGAATCAAAAGTGAAATTCCACTCTTCCCAAAACATCTAAACAGTGCATACAGTATAGGGCCATTTTAAGAGCAACAATGCCCCCTGGCTGTCTCCACTCCTGCACACTCTTCCCATTCCTTTGAATTTTCCACCTACAAATCAGTTGCTTTAGATCAGTCCCTTCTGTCATAACATAGCTACAACTATGGTACAACTCCAGGTTTAGGGGAAATGGAACTTTTTGGACTAAATTCTGTTTCAACATGGTGTAAAGTGTGGCTTCACTGAAGTTTCTGCTCTTCAGCCTGAACCAGTGCTTGGTCAAGAATGACACATCCTCAGGAGCACCCAGAAACTCAGCTCCTTCAATTTTCAGCTTCATGTTCCACATTAATAACTTCATCCTGCTCTCCCCTTTCAACTCCATCACCTTTTCCAAATTCCCACTGTGACAGAGAGAAGATACTGCCAAGATCTTGCCACTGACGTCACTAGAGTGCTCCACATCTTCTTGTTCTGTAAGGGTAGAGCCATGTTTGAATTCTCTGCTTTCTCCAAGTGGGGAACAGAAGTAAAGATGGAGAAGAGGCAGGTCCTAGTGCCCATGTCCAAGGAGCCCTGCAGGGCTGGAAAAGGTTTGTGGAGTGAGGGAATACACTCTGAGCCATGACCTGGGTTCCAGAGAGAACTGGCTGGCTGAGTATCCTCAGAAGAGGTCAAGGAGAGCCTGAACCTGGAGCAGATCATTGAGACTCCATGGAGCAGAGCAGGAGAGTTGCCAAAACTACTCTCTAGACAGACACAGGCTGTGGTAGGATCACAGACATCCCTGACGCAGAGGAAACCAAGCACTGGGAACCTGGAACAAGGGACTGAGAAGCACAGCAAGGGAAGAGTTTGGGGTGATGAGTCAGAGGCTGAGCGCAAGCACAGGATCCGGCTATCACGCGGTAAGCGGTTACTGCGTGCCAGCCTTACAGTCCATGTGCATTTGCTTAGTCCGTGCAAATAAGGTCACTTCAGCCAGCTTAGTGCAGTTCTGTCACGTTGGCTAAATTGAACTGACTTGCATGTGCCATGGATTAGGCATGTGCACACACAGCTGCCCCCCACTGCCAGCTGAGGTACAGCAGTGTATTTCTCTGTGACAACTTGACCAGTCTGTCCACAGCTCTAGCTTCAGAACAGCGCCATTGGTGGGACAGGAGAAGCCCAAGAAAAAGCACCTGGAATATGGTAAAATAGCTAAGGTCACACAAACAAGTTGGCAAGTGGAGTTAAGCTAAAGCATAATGAGGACATCCCATGTTGTTTCAGACTTCCATCTTGGGTATGCCTTATCCAGGACCACAGCCTCCCATATTCCTCTCCTAGGCTGAAGCCTACTGGGCTTGGACGGCTGCTTACAGAACTGCCTCATTAGGAGGTTTTGCAATCAGCTCCCTGTGACTGTATTAAGCAGCCTGCATCATCTGTTTTGACTTTGCTGGATTTGTCTGTGTTCAATATATTTCTCGCAAGGGTCCCAGTTCAGCCCTCATTGACGTCAATGGGAGTTGGTCCATTCCCTTCAGTGAGAGCGAGAGCTGTCCCTTGGTGCTTGTATCTCAGCTGTTCCATTTCAGTGCCCAGCTCCACATACCCTTCTACCTTTCCCATCCCTTCCACATGGCTGGTGGCTCTACCCTCTCCCTTCTGGCTGAACAGCAGATCCTGTCCCAAACTCTCTCCTGTTCCCTGAAACTGTTTTCCATCACAAATCTTGATTTTCTGACTGCCTTCAGGATTGCATTTCCTCAGCTGGACCCTCAGCAATGTTTCCATTTCCTAATCCTTGACAAAGCAGGTTTTGTTGGTTGGCCTCTCCACCTGGCTATGTCCTTCTCCAGTACAGTCATCTAGCTGGACAGTAAGGAAGGTTTTCCCTTCAGTTAGGTTTATTTCTGCATTAGCTCGAGGGGAAGTTCCAACCCTAACTTAGATCTCTGTGTGGGTGATTATCAAAGAGGAAAGCTGAACAGTCACAAGAGTCTGAGAATCTGGTTTCAACATCACACGCTGTTAAGGATTCCCACTGAAATTTCGGATAAGTCATTTAAATTCTTCACTCCCTCCTGTAAAACTGGGAATCATGCTCCCATCTCTACAGTGTTTTTTGATGCTGAGATGTCCTCACAGTACTTTTGAGACCACTACTAAAGCTCATGCAGAGAACTTTACATCCCCAAGCCTGACTTAGCACCATCTAAGACACTTCAAAAATGGACAAACAAAAATACAAAATATTTGCTGATCATCCACTAGATAAACCTTTCACCACATCTATGGACCATCAGAGAAGAGGCAAGACAACACATGCCATGCATGCATTGTTTCCAGACCTTTCCTACAGCACTCACTCCAGTGATGCTGCGGAGAAGATCCTGTACTCAACAGCTCCATGGCGTGACCCACTCCAGCCTCGCTTACGTTTGCACGTTCATCCTGGAGCCAAACTGTCTGTCTGATTTATGTTATCCTAAGGAAGATCTTGAGTTAATGGCAATAAATTTCTTTAGAGAAGACCCATCTCATGGCAGAGGGAAAAAGACAAGGAAAGAGGGAACCACGGGAATTCTCCTTTCATATCCCAGCTGGGCTTGGCTGGAGCTGGCTCCAATTATGCTGGTGGAGCCCTGCACAGCGTGCATTTCTGAGGCTGCCACAATGACTCCCAGTGCCAGAGATGTGCTCTCAGGCAAAGTGGGAAGCAGACGGGCCAAACACTGCACCCCCAACTTGTGCAGCAGGCACGGTTTGAGAGAAGGGGATTGTTTTTATCAATCAAGAGATTCTGCTGGAAGGGGAAGGCTTCATGTGGGCTTCAGCAGCAAGGAGGGAATGGCAAAGCACTCAAAGAGCAGTCAGCCACAGTTCCAGGGAAACGCTTTCAAGATGTGGTCTGTCACACTGATATGCAATCCCAGAGAATTCAGCCTCGGGAACAACCCTTAAATCCCACCAGATACAGAGATGAGAAGGAGGAGACACAACTCTTCAAGGCTGATGGTGTCCAGGGTACTCCTGAACATCATCTTCCTGAGGATCTGCTGAGGCCTGTCAACTCTGTCATAGGGAAAGCAGCTCAGACTGAGGTGGTCACTCCCAGCTCCCATTACACAGGCAAATCCAGGGAAATGAACTGTCAAAGACATGGCCATCTAGCTCTGCATTCCCCCAGAACTTCACCTGCACAGCACCTGGACCAGAAAACAGGCAGTGAATGGGGACATGCAGTGACATTCCTGTCAGACTAAGAAG
Source organism: Erithacus rubecula (assembly GCF_903797595.1). NCBI lineage: Eukaryota > Metazoa > Chordata > Aves > Passeriformes > Muscicapidae > Erithacus > Erithacus rubecula. The sequence continues at coordinate 15,127,259 of NC_136669.1, forward strand.
GAACCAAGGATGTGAGGAAGTTGAAGGAGGAGAGATGGAAAAGATGAACATGAGGTGCCAGAGCCTCACTCAGGTGGAAGCTGGGCAGGAATGGCAGTGAATCCACTATTTACGAGGAGTAAAGTGCTACAGGGCACAGCTGTGCCTGGACTACCTTCACCAACACCACAGCCTGCCAAGCTCCTAATAAAACCCAACACAGGTTGACTTGGGTTGTCATGCTTCTCCAGAGCAGCAGTTTCCCCCTCCCCACCTGGGGCCCATATGCACTGTGAAGCAAGTGCTTCTCAAGCATCTCACCACATCCAAGGTCTCCAGGGCTTCCCTACACATCTCTACAGCCAAGCAGAGCAGCCCAGGATCAGTGGGTGCAAGCCCTCACTGCTTAACTCAACCTCTGAAGCCCCCACCTTGCCACACAAGCCTCCCCACTCCAAGCAGGGATGGAGTACGCCTACAGTCTGTTGTTGGTTTTGGCTCAGCAGTAGCAGGCTCCTTCCAGCAAGAGTGGTATGAATAATTGCCCAATTAACTGAAGGAACTTCCAGATGTGTGTTTGCTTTCATACCCATCCAGCCCCCCTCAATCCCACGTGCCTAACGCTGTGAAGAGTGGTGGGGGTGGGAGAGCCACAGCTCTGCTAACTCGTGCAGCAGTGTGGGTAGGGCTTGCCTGCTGCCTGGCTCAGCTCCCCTTTCCATCCCCATCTCCCTCTCACTCTCTAAATAGGGAAATGGTCTTTTTTAATGACCCCAGGGAGAAGAAAATTTGCCCTGCCTGCCAGAGCCTGGTTACACATGCCAAAAGCCAAGAAAGCAAAGAAGAAAGCTGATCCCATGTTATGATTTTTATCAGGTGCACATACAGTGAACTTTCTGAAGACAGGTTGCCATTTTTTGCCATTTCCCCCCGTCTTTTCCCATTGAATAATCTCACACCCAGCAGAGGTTTTATTGTCAGCTAAACTGCTTTCACCCTGCAAGACACTGGGAAACCTTTCAAGATCATGGTTCTCCCCTGTTTTCAGCAGGATACAGCACCACCCCTCTGCTTCTCACCATCTGAGAAAGGGGGGCTCTTTCTGGGATCCAGGCAGAGATTTGACCTGGGCATGGGGTGTCTGGAATTCAGTCAACAGAACTAGGCTTAAAGGTGCCTCAGACTCCACAAATGATATGAGCTTCCCACCAGCCCTCCCTCACATACAAAGTGAAAGGAGGGCTTTTTGTCTCTGGTTTTAGCACGCAGTTTGGCACCTAAATATCTAAGCTCCAGTGAAAAGAAGTAGAATCAATTCCAGAGCAACCTGCTACACCCAATAGTGCTTAAGACAAAATGAGCTGATTCACTCATGGGAGGCTTCAGTCTCTTCCCACTGCACAGGACAGATGGAGCTCAGAGGACAAAATTACACCAGATGGCAAACTGCTATATCACTGCTGTTTGGGGAAATAAATGCCATCCATAACACACATTCTGTCCAACCACAGCAGAAATGAGGCAACTCCGGCTCAAGGCATTCTCCCAGACCAAACCCTCAGCCTTGAGACCCTTTGGACAAGATGTACAGAAATAACAGCAACTAGGGATGATGATTCTGGAAGCAGCATTCACTTGGCATTTTGGGCTTTTCACATCTCCTTATGTCATCCAGCTCCCAAGGCTTTATCTTGCAGCAAGTAGCAGAGAGCATCCAGGACTCAACCCCAGCCAGAACATCCCCTTTAGCTCCAGCCCATGAATGCACACATAGAACTGTTGAAGCAGAAGGCTCCTGCTTCTTGCAGAGACCTGCTTCTCACTCAGCAGCTGGCAAAACCTGAACCAAAAAAAGAGGACAAACTGCCACGGGATCCTTTCCCACAGTGTACAGAGAGCCTGCCTCATTGTAGGCCAAGAAAATGCTCCTTCTAACTGAGCAACTTCGGGCAAAGTGTGCTCCTGAACCTGGGAAATGGTTTGAATGATCTCTGCTCCCATCCTTTGAATCACAGTAAGTGGACAGGGCGAACTCCAAGCCAAGATCCAAATACCTCTGAAAGATGAACAGCAGTATTTTCCTGAGAGGAACTCAACAGTCAACATTAACTTTTCAGTAACCAGCAAATAGCCCAGTGCAAAAAACTCTTTCCCATGCCAAATTTCCATACCACCCATCTCAAGACTGGGATATAAAGTCCCATTTCTCACAAATCTCTCTTCAATCACTGAAAAAGTCACTGCTGACAGGACTTTCCCTTGCCCTTAGATTGCTATTCAAATCTAGCCCATCTACATCAATGACAATTCATTTGCCCCCTTCTGTCCACAGCACATTTTCAGGTCAAATCCAGACATGGAAAGCAAAATGATCAGGTTGTTTCTTACAGTTAGAGCATGAACCTGGTTGCTGGAGGGCAGCTGCCCTGCTGCAATGCCTTTTGCAGCTCCTGTCTTGACCTGCTGCACAGGAGGCAGCAGCTGCAGAACCTCCCATGAGAGAACAGGGACTTGAAGCCAGGGGAGGAAAGAGGAGGTGATACTTGTATGAAAAACACGAGGAGGGCAGGTTCTGAGATCTTGCCTGAGGGGTAAGCTTGTACAGGACTAAAAGCAATACAGATAGGGAATTCAATAAATTTCCAAAGGGAGAAACTGTGTGTTTCCTAAGGACAGAAAAACCTTCTGGGTTTCTGGGTATCTGTTCTGGGCAGTGGTGTTTCAACCCATTCTAACATCAGCAGAGAAGGGCACTGAGCCCACTGCCCACAGTGCTGCTGTCAGAAGGCAGAGGAAGTCTTTGGACTGTGCTGTATTTTGCAAGGGTGGAACAACTGGCTTCCCCTCCACAGCCATTGCTCTCCCCACCACCCCACAGGACTCAAAGAGGGCCATAAATGTTTTCAGCATGGCACTTTACCAAGCATGTGTCATAAATTACAGTCCCATGCTGATAATAAGTCAGGTAATAGTGACACTTTTTTGTCCTGCCAACTGCAGAAAAGGTGGTAAAGGGGAGGGAGGTAGGTGGGGGGAGACGCCTATTAGCACCAAGCTGGATTTTACATGCGATGGAAAGTGTTTGTTCAGCTGGAAGTGAGAAGGGTCCTTAACCAAAGAGCACACACTTATGAAAACAGAGTGTGCAGAGGGGTGAGGGGCACCAGCACAGAGTGGCAATTCATGCTCTGGCACAGGTGCAAAGGCTGCAAGGACCAGGCCTGGGCCAGAGCACCACCGAGCCTGCTTTTGCTCCAGCTCCATTTCACACCTTCTGGAAACACTAATTGCAGGTTCTGTTTTGCATTAGAGGAGAACACAGGCAGGCCTGAGAGCACCCAGTGCCATGGATTTTGGTGTAAAGCCCCCCTGAGAGCTGAGCCTGCCCTGGCTCTTTGGCTGGGACAGACAGGATCCCTCTCCATAAAGAGGCCATCTAGGCACCAAACCCTCTTACTCTTCACCCAGGGAGGTTCAGCATATTCTCAGGTCTCTAAAAAGCAGATCCATGGGATCGCAGCCTGGTTTTGAACTTACTTATCCAGCCACCTTTGTTTGGAATTCTGCAGATCCCTCACTGCTCCCACTCAATCACACTGTGAGGTAAATGCACCAGAGACCCTGAAGACCCAGAGCCAGTAGCCCAGACAGAGACATAATTCCATGAGGGAACCCAATTCCCAAAAAATGTTTGTGCTTTGCCTGATGAAAGTCAATGAGTCTCCTGAGAAAAGGTGGTGGTGTGTTTGAGTTGGTGCAGCAGACTGCAGGAGGAAGAAAGGGATCAAGCCAAGATCAAGACAGTGCAGGACACAAATTAAGCAACATTCAGTTATCTGTCCATGTCTGTAGCATGTGACTGACCAACAGCCCCTGGAGCTTACATGATACACCTGCACTTGCAATAAACCAAACTCCTTCAGAATCACCTTGCCAGGTATGAGCCATTCCCCGAGATCCCACAGATCATCAGGCAGGAACCCCACGAGGGGAGGCAAACTGTCATGTACAAGATCCTTCTGCAATGAACTCCCCTCCTTCACAGTCAGGAGCTGGTAAGAGGTCTCCAAAAATGTCCAGTGGCCAGAGGAATCTCTGTGGATCAGACCCTACCAGAACCCCACAGCAGGACTTGCAACCAAAGCTGGATCCTAACAAGCAACATCACACTCTGGAATACCTGGTGGGATATGCAGGTAATGTACCACACGCCACTACAGTCTCCTCACACATGAGGGGCATTAAACTCATCCTAAAGGGAAACTCCTAATTCCCTTCTCACAAATCCCCTCTCCACACCAAGAGGATCACCCAGTACCAGAAGACAGCCTTTCACATTCATGGTACAATGTGGCTGCTCACCCCTAAAGAGGCAGGAGTTGCCATAGCTGGGGCAAGGGAAGGGACAAAGAAACAGGAAAAGCCGACTGCAACCCATCCAGCCAAATGGTAAACACAGTGTCCACAGAGTACTTCTTTCAGTCACAGAGAAATGCTTGGCTGCCCTTATGACCACATTCCTTTTGTGTCATTAAAACATCCACCAGCACTCTCCCAGTTTTAGGACAATCAGATTCACCCTCATTGTTAGGAGTAACACCAGCAGCTCATCTAGAGGAGCAGGACCACGTCTGGCTGCTACAAATGGAAGAGAAGTGATCCACACCACTGAGCAAATCTCTCATTAAGTTGCTGGCACGTGATAGGAAAAAGATTTGCTTAATTGTCCCTAGTAATTCCCAGTTTTACCCACAGGAGGTCAGACTTTGCCGAGGCTTATCAGCTTTCCATGCAAGCAGCTCAGGGCAAATCCCATTGCTATGGGACCAGTAAAGCCACTGTTTTACTAGCCCAGCTTAGGTTTTGACCTAAGACCCTTCTGTGCATCCTGGCATTCTTCAATCATCCTCCAGCTGCCCCTCTGCCCACCTTACCAGTGCAAATCTCCTCTCCAAGGCTGTTGGACACACAGGAGGATAAGTCTCATGTTATGGATCATTCCATCCACTTAGCCATTCCTCACTTGCTTTTCTTTTCTTGCTTTCATGTGGTTTCCCAATCTAGCTTTCCAGTCCCTCCACTGCTCCTGTCAAAAAGCCTCCATTATATCAAGTGCCTAGTCCATAACTCCAGCCTAGCTTCATTAGAAAATGTGAGATATACAACTGTACACACCAGAGAAATTTCTGTTCCCGTAGGTTCTGGAAAATGTATGTTCAGGAGGAATAGCATTCCCACACAAAGAAACAGTTCAGTATGAGCCCACTTGTTCTTCAGAGAACAGAGAGGAGCCACCAGCAAGGCACAAACCCAAAGGTCACAGGCTTCATCCATAAAATATCTCTCAATAATGTACCACTGAGCATCAGGACAGAAGTTTGGAAAGAGCCTTCAGTTATTCCTACTTTCAGAACACTGAGAACAACTGTCTGGCTAAACAGTATGTTCAGCTCCAATCATGGCTCACATTACAGCAGAGAAACTCTGGGAGTTTGGTCCCTCTCCCTGTGCCTGCTCTTGCTTTTCTAAGGCCTGTCAACCCCCAGCTTTTTTTCCCCATGTGAACACACTGTCTCTGCCGCAGTTTCCTGGGAGGGACATGAGAATAGAGCACTGCTTTACCTCGGAGGGGCACCATGAGCACAAGTGTGCAAAATACATAGGTCTCACATATTACAGTCAAACGATCTATAAATACTGAAGACAGATGAAAGTTTTTCATCCTCCTACAAAATCTTAGCAAATGCTGCCCACAGTTATCTCTGTCCTCACACTTCTCCATCTACTTTCATCCTCTTTTAAACCTGCTTTCCTTACTAGTTCAGCTTCATTTAGCACAAGGAACATAATGTTTTACACGTGTGGAAGTGCCCTCTAGGACTCTGCAGAATCAAACACGAATCAAGCGAATATAAAATAATGTATTATATTTCCAATCTGTATTTGGATAAACAAATTATTTCTCATCACAGCTTCTGGAAATGGCTCTTATGCTCTGCAACACAAGTTGATTGCTGTCCACAGTGGCACTAGCCAGTCACAAGGAAGCACATTAGAAGGACTGCTTACTGCTTCCCCCCAGTTTGGAGCAGTGGGACTGCCCTGCCTGGCCACCAGCAGGGGCACTGCCCGAGACCCCACTGACCATTTGTCACAGCACAGTGGCTGCTGTGTCTGTCTGCAGGACTTAACAGGGGTCTGTAAGAAAGGTGAGGACAGGCTCTTCTGTAGGGCTTGTAACAATAAGAAAAGGGAGGATGATTTTAAACTGAAAGAGGGAAGATTTAGACCAGGTATTAGGAAAAGTTTTATACAGTGAGAGTGCTGAGGCCCTGCCACAGGCTGCTCAGAAAAGCTGTGGCTGCTTCATCCCTGGAAATGTTCAAGATCAGGTTGGATGGGGCTTGGAGCAATCTGGTCTAATGGAAGGTGTCCCTGCCCACGGCACAGGGTGGAACTGGATGGGCTTTAAGGTTCCTTCCAACCCAAACTACTCTAGGATTTTATCTTTCCTCTAATCAATGCCCAGTAACTTTAAGGTAAATACAAAACACCCTCTTAAGTCCCTGTTTAAAATGCAGCTGCAAATGGCTCCAAGTCTTCTGTGTATTTTATGTTTCATTATCATGTTTTGTACTTTCCTTTTGGTCCTTTGTGGTTTCCTTTAGATTGTAAACCTTCAGGGTAAGGGATTTGTTATCTCTTTGGCAAGATTCAGCCGTCCCAAGCTGTGTACATGTACAACACCATATAAAAGATTAGTGCTTTATTGGCCACTGAAGCATTGCTAGTTAATAATCTTTAATGTGGCAGTTATTTACCCAGTCATAAACAGAACACTGATGCCAAGCCAAGTCAAATAAACTCTATGGAAATCTTTCATCTTTAAAATGAACCAATTTCTGTCCTGGCCATTGCAGGCTTTGGGGGAAAAAAGAAAAAAAAAGAAAAAAAAACCCAAACAAAAAACAAACAAACCAAAAAAAAAAACAAAACAAAACAAAACAAAAAAATATAAAAGCCCCCCAAAAAATCAGACACATTGTTACTAAGCACAAAAGCAGTCAGATTTTAAAGCTTTCCTAAAACAACAATCTTTTCTAGTATTTGCGCTTAACTTTTCACAGCCCGAGTTCTCCTGGCACAGCACTGTTGTCTGTGGGATGATGACCAAGGAGCTAAGCAAGGGCTAAGGCTTAATACCTACAGTCTATGCTGTGTACCCTCTGTGTTATCTCTGTGGATGGAGAGCTGCATGGCTGGCATCAGGAAAGGCCCTGAAGGAGCAGGTCCTGTGGAGAGGCAAAGATCCTGCTCTGGGTCTGATGAATGAAGCAAATGAGAACAAAGTTATACAACCAGGACTTCGAAGGACACCAAAACAAAACAAAGCAAAGCAAAACAAAACAAAGCACAACACCAAACAAATAAACAACTTTTTCCTGATTAGGAGTCATTTGGATATTAAAATGCACAACCCTGCATATGCTAATCTGCTTAAGTACATTAGTCCCATAGATATTACTGTATTACACTGCTCTCTGCTCAGACTATGCTATGTGTGAAGAAGGAGCAGCAGGATAAGATTGGGCTCTATATAAGGAGGGTAAAAATTTCACCTAGTTAGGAGGAAGACCCAAGAGGACATCAGAGACAATTGATGGGCTACTACGCTCCCTCCTCCCAAGCATTCATTGTAAGCTTCTACATAAGATGATGGTTATTACTATTACCTGGACTAACACTATAATGTTGTTACTGTTAGAACTCTATCACAGCTCGTGCATCCATCTATGGCAATTCCAAATCTGTGTTTAACAGGATCCCAGAATCTCAGAATAGTTTGGGTTGAAAGGGATTTTAGAGCTCATTCAGTTCCACCCCCTGCCATGGGCAGGTACAGCTTCCACTGTCCCAGGTTACTCCAAGCCCTGGCCAACCTGGCCTTGAACACTTCCACACATGGGACAGCCACAGCTTCTCTGGGCAACCTGTGCCAGGCCCTCACCATCCTCTTTACTCACCACTCTGTGAGTAAAGAATTTCTTCTGAAAATCTAATCAAAACATACTCCCTTACAATTATTCCCCCTTTCCATTCAGCCTTGCATTTCTGCTGCTTCAGTAAAACACACTATTCATGACTCTGTGATGGTGAAAGTTCTCGTAGAACATCACCAGACTCAGAGCTGAACATGCACTATTTGAGCATCTGTGCTCACGGAAGTTCCTATTGAACACAACCATGTAGAGTGCCAAACTGTTATAATCAGAGATTAAGCCCAGCTACCATCACCGTCTCTGATCTCCGACGACCAGCTGGCTAACAAGGGGTTTGTTTTCCACCGAATTTCTATACTCTTAATCACAACACTGCCCCAACCACCCTGTCTGCCCCACACTGCCACCCACCACCCCTCACAGTCCCTCTCACCCTCCTCAGCCTTCATCACCCCTCACACTCGCTCAACTTTGACCTGCACCCCCTCACAGTCCTTCACTGTCACCCGTCGCAGTCTCCTGTTCCTCCAAAGTTCCCACCAGCCCCCACAGCTCTCACCACCGCTCCATCAGTTCCCACCGCCCCTCAGAGCCCGCGGTCCCCGCTCAGCCCCGCTCAGCCCCAGTGCCGGGGCCGCTCCGCGCGTGCCCGCCCGTCCTCCGCCGCCGCGCGCTCTGCGCAGGCGCGGGGCCGCTCGCGCCCCCGGTCCCGCCGGACGCGGCCCGGAGTGGCGGAGAGCGGTGAGGCGGCGGGGGGTGAGCGCGGCCGCGGGAGCCGACCGGGGGGCATGGTGTTCGGTGTCGAGCGGTAGCGCCGCGGCGGCATCTTCCGGAGAGCGGCCGGGAGGGACCCGGAGGGGGCTGGCTCCGAGACCGGCCTTCATCGGGCCCCCATGGCATGGCCGCGGATCGCTAGCCGTGATCGCGCGACAGCGGGCAGCAGCTGCGGAGAGGCTGTGTCTGTCCGTGGGCTGTCTGCCCTGCCGCTGTGTCTGTCCCTGGGCTCCAGGAGCCGGGGCGGAACCTCCGGGGGTGTCGGTGGCCGGAGAGCGGCCGCGGGGGCTCTGGGCTGCGCCTGGGGGCTGGTTCGGTGTGTCGAGAGGCTGGTCGGTGTTCAGATGGCTTGTGCGAGCCTCAGGTGCCGTCAGTGCCTCAGAGTCTCCTCTGACCGCCCCAACACGCAGTGTCCACCTATCCTGTCAGCCCACCCCTGCAGCGGGGCCGTGGATCCTCTCAGGGAGAGCTCTCTAAACCCAGCATTATGTTCTGCAACCTCTGCCTTCAGTGTTTTTCAAATTTCTGTAACGAAAGTAGCATTTTGTTGTGAGCTTGTTTTCATGTTAATCTTTCCGGCCCATGCTTCAGTGAAAATTGCTGCTGGAATATTGGGGCTGGCACACTGTTAGCTGCCAAACACCAAATTTAGAGTGCTGGCTAGAACCTGCCAAAATGCTCCCCGGCCTCTCTGGGCCTGTGAACAAGCGAGCAATAGCGGGGTGGGTGCAGCATCTCAGGTGCTGTGTCCTTGTGATGAGAGTAAAGTGGGACCTTCTCCTTTGAACTGTTTTATTTCAGTCCTGGTGTTTTTATGTCCAATTCCTACAATAAGGTGGAGCATCTGAAAGCTTCTCTGGCTTAGAGGGAATCCCAGTAGGATTTCAGAGCCTCCTGGAGTACCCAGAGCACAGAAATAATGTGGATCGTACCTAGGGCACTGTTGCTGGAATTTCCTTCATTCTGTAATCACTAGCTGTTAGACTGTTGCAAAGGACTCCTCCAAGATAGTTACTCAGGAACAGCAATGATAACTAGAGTCCAAGGGTTCCAGCAGCATTTTGTGGTAACAGTAGTCCCTTCCAGTCAATATATGATACATACATCCTTTGTAATTTTCAGAACAGCTGTGGATAGTGTTGTGCAATAATTAGCTGTTGGGAATCCTTGTACTGAAAGTCTTTTCTGTCATTAATATTTGAAAGTTTGCAGGTGTTCCTGTGGCCAGAAATTTTAATCAAAGGAAAACCACTTTCTCCCTGCTTTTTGTTTTTTGGTGTTTTTTGTTTGTTTGTTTGGGGGGTTTTTTGTTGGTGTTTGGTTTTGTTAGGGTTTTTTTTTTTTGGTGGTAGTGGTGAGTTTTTTGTTGTTTTTTTGTTTTGTTCTTTGTTCCTGGGGGGTTTGTTTATTTGTTTGGGGTTTTTTGCTGTTAATGATTAAGTGCTGCCAAGTAAATGTTTCCAGCAGGTTTTTTTGTGGATTCTGTCACGTGTTTAAATACCTCTGCTCTTCCCAGCTCACTCACTTTGTTGGGACCTTTGTTTTCTCCCCTTGGTTGTATTTGCTTATTTGTTCTGTTAATCTGAAATCTTTAAGGGCCTCCATATTCTGATCTTCCTGTTATTTGGATGTAAACAAAAATGGGAAAAGACACTATCCCTGTACTAAAATAACTGTATAATTAAGGCAAGCAAAGCAAACCAGTCCACACTGCAAGGGTCCCTCATCATCTCCAATACCAAGGTTATTGCAATCTGATAATGCATCGTTTAGGCATTTTTGTGGTCTTGTGTTGCATGCATTCTCTGGCATTTGTTTAGGTCATAAGTGCCAATGTTTTAGTTCTGAAGCCTCATACAGTCAGTGACAAGTATTGGTAACATACCACAAGTTAGGTCCTTGCTGTTCTTCTGGCACTGTAGAATTCCCTGCCCTCCCTGTTAGGTTGGAGAGCACCTGGAACTGCTGCTGTTGGATTGTGTGGCTGCATGCTCAGGTACAGGTAAGTGTGTGCTAGCACTCAAAATTGATAAACCATGGATGGTTGGAAAGGAAAAATAGCTCCTTATATTCTGTCTGTACAGCCTCGAATCAGAACTAAAGAACTACAGTTTCTCTCAAATTCATCTGGGGATGCCTTTATTTTCAGGTTTATTTGCAATAGTCTGACACAATGGCGTGGTGTATATTGGTGGGTGCAGTGGGTTTTGTTGCAGAAATGGTGTTCTTGAGCTATTTCCTTCTTTGGTACTTGACCAGACAGTCACCTGATATAAAAATAGATCTCATTGCACTATAATTAATGACTGAGTGGCTTGGAGTCCGTGTGTGTTGGTGGGAATATGTGCTGGTGAGGTCCAGTTCTGGAATGTTTTAAAATCTCTGACCTTAATATATAAAAGTGCTCATGTCTGTGGTGTTCACACTCTTGGGCTTTAACATAACCGATTTGTTCTCCTCCTGCTTAAACTTCTGCAGTTAGAGAACAATTGCCCAAACTTTCAGACGTGTTGTAAAAGACCATGAGCCATTGATTCCCACTGTCTGGGGAGACTCAGGAGAAATCTAGGAGACTACACATGTCTGTGTTAAGGAGTGTGTTGAATGTGTGTTTGATGTTTGGGGTGTAGGCAGCTGCATCAGCGCAGAACCACAGACTGGTTTGGGTAGGAAGTGCCCTTAAGGGTCATCTCATTCCAGCCCCTGCCATGGGCAGGGACACCTCCCACTATGCCAGGTTGCTCCATCCAGCCCCATCCAGCCTGGCCTTGGACACTTCCAGAGATCCATGGGCAGCCACAGCTTCTCTGGGCACCCTGTGCCAGGGCCTGCCCACCCTCATAGGAAAGAATTTCTTCCCAATATCTAAGCTAAACTTATTCTCTGTTAGTAAAACCCTTTCTCCCTCTCCTGATTGTGTTGTCAAATAAATGCAACTTTGGTAGCTGTCAAAATCCAACATTCATTTTTTTGTTATGTTTTTATAGGGAAAACAACTTAAAGGAGAAATAACTTACACAGAAGTAAAAGTGTAGTGACTGTGTTTCAGAAAACTTACACTGTGTTATTGCCGAATCTGCTATGCTGAATATCAACCTTTTGAAAAGAAAAATAATGTTAAGATTACTTTTTTTCTTACCTAATGGGACAAAGCTCACATACCAGTTCTCAGCAAATCAGCTGTTCTAACCCCATAGTCCACTGCATATCATCAGAGTGTGGTTGGGTTTGTTTCAGAGCTGGGCATCCAAACACTGCAGAACTGGAATTCCAAAATCATGTACCCATGCAGCAAATACCTGTTAGTCACCGGAAGAGAGGATTTCCAGAGACTGCCAATGTAATGCAGACTTTGTATGTCCTGTATAGAATAGGGAAAGCTAAAAGTATTTGTGACACAGCTGGTGCATGCACTTTAATAATGTGATTAATTAGCTGTTCTTCTCTTCAGTGAGGTGATTTGTCACCTCGTTTCCTGTAGTACAATTTCAGGTATGAAGGTTGGAAGCTATGCATGTAGATATCTTTATTTTTTTTAAAGGTATGGAGGTCTCTGATGTATATCACTGTTGCCCCAATGCACTGTTTAAAAAACAGTCTAATAGTTAAAAAAAAAGTCTACTATTTACATATTATTTTTCCCCTTTATAAACAGGTCCAACAGAAGGGAGTAAGCTATAAGATGTATACAATGATGAGTTCTAAGGTAAGGGTTAATAAAAGCACTTTAGTCTGAGTGGTGCAAGAGTTTTGGAGTTCTTTTTGCTTAATATTTTTGTTTTGTAGTATCTTCATTCTATAAAGAAAATGTTTGTCTTCTAATCTGGGCCTGTGTGGAGACAGGATTCCTGCTCTTGGTTTACATTTCAATATGCCTGTATCCTCCTGGTGAGAGGCTTGGAATCCAGCCAGTGCAGTGCCACTGGAGAGACGAGTAGGTGTGTCAGGTGTGTTAAATCACTTCAGATTTGAAAAGTTTCCTGTAAATTCTGTGCCCTGGACCCTGAACTCTGTGACAGGGCCAGTCTCCCAAAGTTCTCTTCCCAATAAGACTAGCAGATTAGCAATATACACTAGTAGTAGGATTATGAATTTGGCAACCAATCTGTTGTTATAAATGCCCTTTGATTTTGAAATCACAATCAAAATAGTGCAGGATGGGATTCCACACTCAGTTTTTCATTACGAGGTTCTGTTTCCCCGTACCTTTGCTGCAGCACAGAAGTGTTTATTGCTTCTCTTTTAATAGAGCATAAGTTTAGAAAAATGACACAAGTAAGTAACAAAATAAAGCAATGTTGTTCCAGTTCCCCATAATGGAGCTGTTGGCTGAGCTTAGGTTCTCCTTTGCTTGTAGAGTGTAGGGTAATCTACACTTCATTTCAAGAAAAGGTAATCAATTACAAGACATAGCAGATTTTTGAAGGTTTTGTCCTGAGCAACATCAGAAGAAAGGAACAAAATCTGTAGGGTTTTGCAGAGCTGGAAGAAAATAAAATTCTGAGTAAAGTGACAGCTTTAACTTTCATTTTTATATGCTCATCTTACTATAAATTGACTTTTGCTTTCCAAGAGAAAACTGCTGTTCCCTTATACATAGTGTAGGCGCTAATGAAGTAGTCTGAGATATTAAGATTTCCCTATCCTGTTTTGAGCTGCTGGCTGAAATTTTGGAAGCACAGATCTCTCCTGGAATAAACAAGTTGTAGGGATAACTGCTGGCAGGAATGAAGTGTACATCTCCCTTTGCTTACAAGAGAAGGAGTGTGTGCAGTGATTACCATAGGCTCAGCAAAGATTAAAGACTTGTGTGCTCCATTACACCAGGGTTACTGCTGCATCCACCCATTTCCCAATTTAGGTACCTCCAGCACTGCCTGTTAAGGCTTTGTATGTTCATGTATTGCACTGAGGGGGTCTTAAATCACTATAAACATGTGTTATCAGTTAATTTTACAGAAGAATTAAACTGGCCTAAGTATCCACACTGATAGTTGGATTGTTTTGACTACTTTGTTTGATTTTAAATATGATGTGGGGATTTGGGACATTGGCTGGTTTCCTTAACAGACTTTAAATGGCACCATTCATATTTTGAACCTTCGCAAGGGAGAATGTTCAGCAGTCATCTGTGTGGGTATATTTTTGATAAATATGAATATTGTGGGGAATTTATTCTAAGCATTAGTTTTTAAAAATTTGATATGTATGTATTATATTCTATATATGCACAATATTGCCATGAACTGGGAAAGGCTTCTTGGCAAATGTCTCTCCTAGGGAGGCCCTTTCCTGGAATCTTGGATTGTGTTTTCTTCTTGTAATAATCTACTTGTGTTTCTACTTGTGCTGTCAGCTGCTGTTCTGAACCTAAAGAAACTCTAAATGTAAAAGAAATAACACGTGGCTGCATGTACCTGTAAAGTAAGTCCTGCACCTTCTGGCTTAGATAAGAGAAAAATTAATAAATCAGTGTTTGACAGAAACCAGTGTAGACACTGTGTCTAAGAGGAGAACATATCGACAGGTATTTAAATATGTTTTTCTGCCAGTAAATGTAGTGGAAGAGGGTCTCAAGGTGATAGATGCCAAACTGACAGTATCCAGTGCAACAGAGAGAGGAAAGGGATTGGATTATTATGTATGGATTTGATACCATGTCAAGTTTTTCACTGACAGTCAACATTTTGGTTCTATATAGTTGACTGTACTTCCAAACAGAAAAAGATATAAACTGAAGTGTTATGGGAAAATTAAAATAATAAGACTGAAGATTATATGTTCAGTCCAAGTTTGCTGTTGAAGAGAAACATGTTTGTAGTTATTTCTGATTTTGCAACAAAGAGAAGATGAATAATTAGCACAACATGAAGGCTTTTTCAACCTTATGGTTTGGAAGGATCAGAAGGAAAACTCAATGTAGTCAGAAAATTGTATTGATTTTTTGCTGTGCTTTGACAGGTATCTTTTTTTTAATGGATCATTTTTAATGCACCATGTAAGATAGTTTTGCAGGTTAAGTGAAGTTTTCTTTTGATCTGGAGGGGAAAAAATGTAGAAATTACCCTCTCTTTAATTTTACTGTTTTTTCATTGAGTGTTTTTATGATGTAGGCTGAAGGGCTACCTATGGCTTTGATAACATTTGACTCCAGTATCTTCTTACAATTCTGTGCTCTTTAGCCATTTTTAACCTTTGTGGAGCCATTAACCACTTCTTTCCTCTTACATTTTTTTCAACAAAAATATGTTGTGTTTTACCCCAGACTTTTACCTTGTTTGGCTCTGTGTGTATACCTTGTGCCCTTTTGGTATCTTACTGCTCATAGCATCCACAGGGACTGGACATCAGAAGTGCTTATGTCATTCCAACCCAGAGATGGGAAGGAAGGGGTGCTTTGTACTGAGGTGGTTGCAGCTATGAGATGAATTTAAATTAGATATTAGGAAGAAATTCTTTACTTAAAGGGTGGGGAGGCCCTGACATAGGGTGCCCAGAGAGGCTGTGTCTGCCTCTAGAAATTTTCAACTACCGGTTGGACAGGGCTTGGAGCAACCTGGGATAGTGCAAGGTGTCCTTGCCCATAGTGGGGGGCTGGCATGAGATATCTTTAAGGTCTCTTCTAACCCAAACAGTTCCATGATTCTATGGCAAACACATTCTCCTCAATATAAGCTATTATCCCTTACTTGCCCAGCAGTGAAGAACTTTGGACTGTAATAAAAGTGCACAACAAATTACAGATAAAGACTGTTTAAGAAAGTGATAGTATGTTCCTAAGAAGGAAAACATTGGATTCTAGGACTAACTCTCTGTTACTGTGCTTCATATGCAGTGGTGATATCCCAAGAGAAATAGTCTAAATGTCTAAAAGTATTTGCTATTTGCCCTGTAGGTGCTCTGATATCAGATCTTTATCAGTTATCAGAAATTGAAAGGTTTTTAGACTTTGTCCTAAAAGCATAAAAAACCTCATTAGGAAGCACCTCATAAACTGCTATCACACTATTGCTAAACTTCTAATAGAACAGTGTCAGGAATTTTACCGTGGTGCCCAGTTTGTGCTACAGAGTGCCCAGGGCACATCGCAGAGATCGAACTGCATTTAACCACGTTAAATCAATCCATTGAGCTGTGTGTACTCTGCTGGAAGGGATCATTGCTGCACAATGCAGCCACGTGCTCCCAAGCACTCTGCACATGAGCTGGTCGCTCTTTAATGCTAAATGGAGTGTTTAATTCAAGCTCTGAAACACATCTGGCCCAGGGAGGGGTGACAAAGGACGTCACCGAGGCTGCACAAGTGACAAACTGTGCTTCTAATCAGGAAGTGTTTGGGCGTGGGAGAGGGAACAGTGGTGTCCAGTCTTGTTCCTAGATCCATGGAGCAGAGATGTCAAGGTGTGCTGCTTTAAGTCTGGGCTTGAGAAAGCTTCAGGATGCACTGAAATACTGTGGGAGGAGAGGGAAGCTGCCTGCCAGTTGTTCTGCTGTTACTGCTACCTTACTGTGTTGCTTTGTGCTTCTGTCAGACTTCCCTTTGGGAAGCAAACATATCAGAGGTGATTGAGTATTCCTCAAGGATGGAATTCATCTCCACAGATTTTTGGGGTTAATTTTCTTTTACTGGGAAAAGGACTACTAGCAAGCAGTCTTGAGGAAGCAGTTCTTATTATCTCTTCATGTGCCTCCTGCATGGATTAGTTTAACAAAGTTATGAAAAAGAGTAAATTTGAGTCTTTTCTATGCCTACAACGCTGGTCAGAAATACAAGTACCAGATTATATGCTGCAGATCTGGAGGATTACATTACTCTTGCTTTGCAGGGCAGCAAAAGGGAGTATTTGATTTCTCTTAGACCCTTATAAAATGCCTGCCAAAATATTGGTTGTCCATATCTAACTATATCTGTACATAGCAAAGAGCTGAATCCAAGGTGGTGTAACTGCCCATGCATGAGATGAAAAATGTAATTCTCAAACTTTAGTAGTTCCTGTTATGGAACAGTTGTATTGGATTTAAATGAAGTGTCTTAATAACCTTTTAAACTGTAGGCACACTTTCAGAACACAAAGTTGCAAGAATACCTAAATAGAATAGGGAACCAGGATCTCCTGATTTATTATAGCTTGGGATTTTTAGGACACTCTCTTATGTTTATTTAAAACAATATCAAATAATGTAATCTCAGGCTTTAACCAAAGTTGGAATTTATTTTTAAGAAGTTTAGACTGTGAAGATTTCACTACTGTAGAGTATTTCATGTCCTCTCCATTTGAAAGAAATAATTGCCCTCTGAGTTAGTTAAGTTCAGATATTTTAGTTTGCTAGTTCCTGCATTTTGGAAAGAAAAAACAAATAAACCCCTTTAATAATAAAATAATTATTCTAAATAATAAAATTATTGAAGTTGCCCTCAGCCATGTTATCTTTAGTAAAATTGTAACCTCATATCCCCCATATTGAAAGTAAGTAATAATTCAAATCTTTGTTTTTGATGTATTTTTAGATACTGTCATAGAATTTTTCTTCATAGGTAGTATGGGAATTTCCTTGACTTCACTGCTACATATTTTATACAGATTCAGACTGCTTTCAGCAGTCTTGTGAAAGCAGTCCAAAGGACAGTGGGAAGAGATAAGGGAATGAAATGAAAAATGTGGCTAGAATTGCAAGCTAAATATTTCCTGAAAATTCAGTCACTGACTTAAAATCATGCATGTTACTATGGCCTGTGCTTGGGTTTGAATTGTAATGATTGCTTGCCTGCTTCAGAGTTTAAACTTAACCTTGAAAAAGCTTTTGCCAGTGCTGCACCCTTTGTTGGCAGATCCTCAGTATACATTTTTCTAATTCTACTTCTCACTTGTGTATTTGTTTTTTGGGTTTTTTTATATTGCACTTACATGAAGAATTCAGTTAAAAACTAGTAAATCTAACAATCATTAACTACTAGTAAATCTAACAATATACAATTGTGGGGCAGGTACTAAGAAGAAAGCTCTTTCTCCTGGTTCTGTTACTCTGTGTTAATTCCTGCTTCTTTTTAAAAGTCTGATTAGAAAGGAGAATGGCTGCTTACCCTTAGTACAGAACTTTAAAGCTTTGTGGCTGCCCCATTCCTCCAAGTGTTCAAGGCCAGATTGGACAGGGCTTGGAGCAGCCTGGGATAATGGACAGTGTCCTTGCCCATGGCAGGGATTGGACTGGGATGGGCTTTAAGTCCCTTCCAACTCAGAACATTCTGTAATTCTCTGGTTCTTATGAATAACGCAATTATTTTTTTTGCTGGTTGTTACAATGCCCTTATCATTCCATGCTAACACATATTAGATTGCATTTCAGTTCTGTGCAGTTCAGGTGCTCATCCATCCTGTTGTCCCAATCTCCAGTTAGAGGATATTTCCCATAACATGATGCTGACTTCTCTAAAACAGGAGGGAAAGAGGTTTGCTGCAGTAAGGGTCTGTAAATGAGTCTTTCTCTGCCTGCCTATGGCCATATCTATATACAAACAGTTCATTCTGAAATGTTGTTTCTGTTCTGCCTGTCTTACCCCTCCTTTATATGGAGGGGTAAACAAGGTAGTTTAGGTGAGTATGGTACTTTGTGACACAACTGCATTCTCACACACCCATCCTCTTAGATTTACTCCCTAACTGAAACTCCAGCCTCCCTCCAAATACAAGTACTGCCTGCTTGCTTCCTCATGTTGGGAGGGATGAGCAGGAGACAGCCCTGGCTCACTGGCTCTTGACTGCTGAGGGTGAGACATCTTCTGTCTCCTCTTCCCAGCAGCCCAAAGTTAAACACTGCTCTTTACACGATTACTAGAAGAGAGAGAACTTGCCTCACAGGAGAGGGGAAGGATGATTCAGAAAGAGTTGAGGAGGAGTTGAAGGGTGGCTGGAATTTTCCTGAGATTTCTTGGGCTCTTCTCCTTTGGGATGTAAATCCTTCCTGTTTGAGACCTGCTGGCTTACAGTAGTTGCTGGCAAGGTATCAGCAACTATGCACCATTACACTGAAGCACAGAATTTCTGTTGGTTTTGCAAGCACAGTTAAGAGCTGGTCATGCTCTGGCAGCCCTGATGACGCCCAATTGTTTTGCTGTCAGTTTTTATTGCAGCATCTAGACCTGTGAAAACCATAAGCAGCCAGACCTACTTGCAGACACCACAGTTTTATCCCAGCCAAAATATATATAAAACTGTGAGCTCAAATTAAAACTTCTGGCAGTCTGACTGCCATCCTTTAGCCACAAATTTCAGTGGGCTTCAAGAGCACATATTCATCAAATTTATTCGTTTCTGGAACAGGCAGTAATTGCTAGAGTGAAAAATGTCTATTTGATGCAGCCTGTAAGTATACCTGTGTATCTTAGAAAATAAGACAGGAGAAGAAAGTTTACAGGGGGAAAAAAAAAAAGCCAAGATGGGTGTCTTAGAAGTTGTCTTATATGATAAACATTTTACGTAACCCTCTCTAATGTAAGTTTAAGCAGCTCCCAAGGGATAAAGTCAGAAGGTGAAAGTGTGCTGGAGACACCAGCAAGCACAGGGCAGTGGTAGTTCCTGTGCTGAGGTGTCCTGGAGCAGAATGGTTCATCTCCCCATGCTTCCACCACTGCAAAGTAGGATTAAATTTCTCTTCTGCAAAAGGACCTTAGTATAGGCTTTGAATTAAAAATGAGTGTTTCTGATTCCCAGGTGGAGAATTACAGAAAAATGTTCACTTCCCTGGAGCTGACGTTGGCCCTGCAATGGACTAGTGTCCTACTTTTAATGGATCTTCAGGAAACACATGCTAAGCTCACACTGAGACCTCACAGCTGAACCATGTAAGACATCTCTTTCAGAACTGGAGTCAGGACAATGTGTTGCCTCTTTTAATTACAATCTGACAATTAGTTTCAGATGTGAAAGAATGCAACAAAAAGAAATGGTGAGCATTTCTGTGTCACCCTTACACTGTAAGAAAGATGATCCAAAACCAGTCTTCTTTTTATAAAATGTCCTTAATTAAGTATGGTAGAGAAGAGCCATCCAAAAGCCTTCCCTGAAAGGCTCCTGCATGCTGCTGCCTAGATTTTAAAAGAAGAATTGAATTTGGGACTTTCAGCATGTACTTCCAAAATACCAGATTAGCATTTATTCAGAATCCAAAACTGTCTAGATTGACTGCTATGGATGCTTCAGGCAAAATGTTTAATTTATTTTCCTATGGTGCAGGTAGGAGGATGAGGTTTCCATGGTATATCTAGCTTAAGAGTTTCAAATAATTTGAAAGCACCTGATTTATGGAAGACCATGCCAATAAATGTCAAGTTCCATACATTTTCCAATCTGTCAATGTAGGAATGACTAAGGTTTCTTTGGAAGGCTTTCAGTGAATATTTTTATTTATTTAACCTCACTATATAGTGTTTTAATTGGATAAAAAAGTTTTATGGGCCTATCAGATTTTATAGAGACTGTTTGCCTTTGCAGAGTGGGCACCATTCACAGCCATGTTCTCATCTTCGGTTGGACACTGAGGGCAGATGTGCGGAGGTTCCAGCCCTCGGCAGTGCTGCTGCCAGAGTGGAGGTTATTGTGCATCCCCTTCTGGCTTTGCTTTGGCTGATTAAAGCCTGACTGGTTCAAGCCAGTTTGAATCTGGCCTTTAGTGGTCACAGCCACACTCTCTGCTGGGACACAGGTGTGCTGTGAACCTGGAGCCAGCTGGTAGATCAGATAAACCTAGCATAAGGCACTAGGGGCCAGAACCTGATGTTTCAGCTCCTCATGCTGTTACAAAGGTGTCTGTGGCATCTCCATTGGAAGAGCTGTTGTATGCCTGTGTGACAGAGCATGGCCAGCATCCAGAGGAGCACTTAGAAAATATAAGTGCTTTAATGAAGGTGTTTGAAGCTGACTTGACCCTGTGCTGCAGTCAGGAAGCAGGATTCTTGTCCTGCATGAGTCTCTCTTCTGGCACTAGCAATGATCTGGCTGACTCTACAGCTCTACACAGTCATTGAGTATGGAAAAAACCTCCAAGATTGAGTCAAACCTTTGACCAATCACCACCTTGTCAACTAGACCAGAGCACTAAGTGTTATATCCAGTCATTTCTTGAACACTTCCAGGGATATTTCTTGAGCACTGTTCAGTGACTCTACAAACTCCCTGGGCAGCCTGTTCCAATGTCTGACCACCCTTTCCATGAAGAAATCTTACTCAATGGAAAAGAAGAACTGTACCAGATTAACAAACTAATCTCAGTGACTATGTGGTCACACAAGTGCTAGTACCAGCACAAAGAAATTACTCAGAGGACATGGCTGTGTTTAGTAGGAGCACAGTATTTCTTCTCGCTGGCCACACAGTCTCAGAACAGCATACTCTACTTGTGACACTGCATCCTTCTAGTGTAAGTTTCACTAATACTTCCCCAGAGAATTGGAAAAAGAGATTGCAAATTGAACAAACTTTGCAATGTATTTTTTTGCAGTGGGAGTCTTCTGTTCTTTTAAGTGGGATGTTAATGTGAAGGTCCACGCCTCAGCTTGGACTTTCAGTTAGGGAAATTAATTTCCTGGGGAGATGTCCTCAGGAGCAGCCTCTTGGCCCTGCAGTAGGAGTTACTAGTGGAACTGAAGAAAAGTTTGGCTTAAAAAAAAAGCGGCATCTTTAACTTCCTTTGCTTTAGAAAACAGTTTTGCCATTGAAGGAACAAGTATGTAGATATGTGTGTTCAGAAAGAAAATAAGAGATTATCTGTTACTTAAATATCTGGTTTTTTACTTTTCCTTTTGCAGAAAAATACAAAAGTCTATCAATAAGTATCTAAGGTCTCTGTTCTCATGATTTATGTGATTTGCTTCTCTTGGAGCCATGGATGAATACAGCTGCTTTGTGGACTGGGACAAAATGGATGTGAGTGCCCAGAGCCAGGATACAAAAGAGCTCACCTGCACAGACTTCCATGAGCTCAAGCAGCTGGCCCGGCAGGGCTACTGGGCCAAAAACCACTCTCTGCGAGCCAAAGTGTACCACAAACTCATCAGCAATATCCCATGCCGCACAGTGACTCCGGACGCCAACGTGTACCGGGACATCGTGGTGAAGATCATTGGAAAGCGCAGCAGCAGCTCCCTTCCCCTGCCGGAGTTTGTGGACGACAGCCTGATCCCCACGTACTGCCTGAACGCGGAGGGCGTGGGGGCCGTCAGGAAGATCATTCTGTGCATCGCCAATCAGTTCCCGGACATCTCCTTCTGCCCGGCGCTGCCCTCGGTGATCGCGCTGCTCCTGCACTACAGCAGGGACGAGGCCGAGTGCTTCGAGCACGTCTGTCGCATCCTGGCTTGCAACGACCCGACCAAGCGGCTCATCGACCAGACCTTCCTGGCCTTTGAGTCCTCCTGCATGACCTTCGGGGACCTGGTGAACAAGTACTGCCAGGCTGCCCACAAGCTGATGGTGGCAGTGTCCGAGGACGTGCTGGAGGTGTACTCAGACTGGCAGCGGTGGCTTTTTGGAGAGCTGCCCATGGCGTACGTTGCGCGGGTCTTCGACGTCTTCCTGGTGGAAGGGTACAAAGTTCTCTATCGTGTTGCGCTGGCTCTTCTGAAATTCTTTCACAAAGTCAGAGCTGGGCAGCCCATGGAGTCTGACAGCATCCAGCAGGACATTCGAGCCTTCGTGAGGGACATCGCCAAGTCGGTGTCCCCAGAGAGGCTCCTGGAGAAAGCCTTTGCTATCCGCCTCTTCTCTCGGAAGGAGATCCAGCTCCTGCAGATGGCCAACGAGAAGGCTTTGCAGCAGAAGGGCATCACAGTCAAACAGAAAAGGTAGGGCTCAGAACAGGTAACTTGAGCAGCCCTGGGTCACTGCTGGGGAAACTCCACTGATGCATACTGGTGTCTTGCTGATGCATTTTCTCTGCAGAAAAACTCAGCAGCTCCAAAATCAAGCATTGCTAGGATTGTAATGGGAAGTGTAACTGAAGTGTTATGATACAAGAGGAACAGAAGTTTCTTGTAGGTTGCCCAGTTATGAATTTATACAAATATATATTAATTACAAGTGTTATATCTCTAAAGTGTGTTTCATAAGCAGTTTTTAAACTAAATGTCATTTTAGCAAAGTTGGAAAAAACACTGATCAATTACTTTGAAGAAATACCCAAAGAAATGTGAAAATTGATTCTTAAATTTGTTTGTAAAAAGTGTCAATTTGATGCTGCCCAGTACTGTGAATTCAGTAGTTTCTTTAGTGTAAGGCACTGTCACAGCTGGTAATGTTTTGCCTGACTGAGGAGCTGTTTTAACAGAGCAAGAAAGAAATAAGAGTTATTTACAGGTTACTTGTAAAATAAGTTTGACTGCAAACCTCCTTGATGTCAAGAGTATTGTACTCACATGTAGGAGTTGACCTGTTTTGTGCCAGGTTCGTGCACTATTAGAAAAAATAATTTTGAAAGAGCCATGGAGGAATGACTATATAGATCCAATAAACTGTTGCATAATCACAAGCTCTTCTCAGAAATAAGGGGAGGAAGAACCAACTCTGAAACCAGTAAATGAAATCCTGCTCTGATGTGACAGTAAAAGTCATACTAATAAAAAGCTCAGCTGATAGGCCTCTTGATGGATATAGAAAAGGCAGCAGTGTATTAATCTGAACACAATTAGCATCGTGCCAAGTGCAAATGTATATGCAGGTAAGTGATGCATGTTCTGTTTTTCCAGAGGCCTCTGACATCAGATAACTTCTCCCTACCATTTCTGAACTCTCAAGTTTAAGGACTGGACAGTTTTATGAACTGCCCTGCCCTCTGAAGAGAGGTGTGACTTCTAAAAGTCCCCTGGGTCATTGAGTGTGACATCTAGAACTTGATATTCTAGACAGAGAGTCTCATTTTCTCTAAATCTCCACTGATGTAGTGGAATCTTGCCGCCAACTGCATTGCTGAGTTAGTTACAACAGTTGCAGACAGATACCATTCTGTGGCATGGCAACACATACTCAGTACATTTCAGCCTAAGAGATCACATAAATGTTAGCTGAACCTCCTTCATCAGTCTACATACATGTAAAGCTCCCCCTGGTCTCTTCCAAGGGTTAATTTCTTATATTCACAGCTTGGTTTACAATCAGCTTCATTATTTTGCTGTCAGTCTCAAATATTTCAAGGCCTTTAGCCACTGGATTGTCACATTGTGGACAGTTCAGACCATTGTATTTGAGACTTGTAGCAAAACATTGACTCCTCCATTGTGTCATCCTGTTAGGAAGTTTAGGAAAGTTGTAATATCCTTGAGTATATTGTTTAAAACAGAATTAGAGCTTTCAATAAAAATAAAATTTAAAAAGTAATTTAAATAAACCAGAGAAAAAGAAAACATGCATCAACCAATCAGACACTCCAAAAGCTTCTGCTGTGTTGAATGTTGAAGAGAAATTCTCACTGACAACAATGATATACATGATATAAATGACAACAATAATATAACCAAATAAAGCCGGTAGTTACTGGTGAGGCAGAGCTACTGAAAAATATTCATCCTCTCTTGGCTACCTTTGTAAACCCACTGAAATTTCTCAATGTCCCCAGGTACGATGCTGCCAGGAGCTTGGCTTGGCTCAGTTTGGGTGCCAGTGTGGGCAGATGGAAGTGCAGGAGAAGTGAGCTGTTCTCCAGGGCTCCATGGGGTGCTAGTGAGTTCTCTTCTCCAGCTGTGTTTGGCCTGTGAAGAAGATGATTTATTTTCCCATCACATAACAAAAAAAGGGGGAAACAAATATAAATTTGTCTGATTGTTTTTAGTGCTTGGTGACTCAAATCAAATCTTGCTTTGTTTCTCTCCAGGCTCCTTTCACTCACTTTGTCATGGATGTAGGAAGTCACTGATCTTTTCTATCTTTTTTGTCTTTCTCCTTGTATGTTCTCCTTCTGTCCATTCCATCTCCACTGCACCACTCCTGTTTGCAGTCTTGCACTTCCCAAAAGGTAGGTTAAAACACTTGAGTCTCTTCACTTTGCTCATTCCTGCTGTCTTGGCTTGTTTTTTCCAAGGCTGTCACGTTTTGCTAACATTGGGGCAGGAGAAGCAGGGCAGCAATCAGATTGCTGTGCCACATCTCCTGAATACCCTCCTGCAAAGTTAGTTCATAGCACCTGCAGAGCTGGGAGAGAAGGGTAGTGGGCCCAAGGAGTCAGTGCAGCACTTCAGATACAACACACCCTTGTTTTCTGGAGTGGGAAAGAGTACTGGACGTGGAGAAAGTATGTGGTGGGTTTATGGTTATGGCTATAAAGGGCCATTTTAATAATGGTCCTTTCTACTCTGGAAGAAAAAGTGTAATTTTTTAAACATGTCAAATAACAGCTCAGAAGAGCTGTTAGGTATCATCCCACCTCCAAACCTGTATATGCTGTTGTATTAGATGTGAAACAGAGTCAACTTTATATCTTCTTTGGAAACTTTCTGCAGTTAATTGGAAAAATTTTGGACTGACTCCAACTTGGCACACTCCTGAAAGTAACATGTTTCTATTCATAATAGATTATATTTATTTTTAAGTAGGTAGAGTTTTTTTAGAGTGGAGAAGACAAGACTCTTTTTCTGTGTCAAGGAGGTCAGAATTACTCAGCCAGGGAGCATTAATGGTTAATGAAGTAATTTAACAAGTCTAAGCCTGAAAAGTAAATCTTAAAGAACAAGACCCAGTGAGTGGATTGTGATACCTGATAAGCAGAGAACTTGGAAAGAGAAAGGGTGCCCTGTGAGTATTAAATACCACAGATGTTTGGTTTTAAATTCATGCCTTTGAGAATCCTCTGGCCTTGCTGCAGGTGCCCTGACTTAACTTTAGTAAGTGATGCACACTAACATTTGTACTAATTTATCATATCAAAGTTGGAATTAACTTCCTCATGTTTTCATGTTTGAAAGAGCATCTTAAGAGACTTAGCAAAGCATGTTTCATGCCACAACTTCTGTGTTGAGGATTTTATCTCTAATAAATCAGCAAACTGTTAAATCCAGTCAAGCAAATCTTCAGCATCTGTGTATTATTTTTGCAGTTAGTTTGTTCTGAAAGCAGCAGAAAGCCTTGATTTATGCTAGGAAGCAGTTTGGGTTTGAGGGGCCTTAGGGAGAGCAGGGTGTCTGTTGATGCTGATCTGGACACAGGAGTAGGTTTCAGGTTTATACTTATATTGCTATTTATGACTGAAAAAGAAATCTCCTTTTACCATACAATTATGCCCTCACTGAAGTTATAATGGATTTTAAAGATAATGCATCTTGTCTAAGACTTGATCCAAGCCAGAGTAGAGCAGGAAGATGTAATTCAGTGAGTAATCTTTGGAGTTGGGTATTTGTTGTTATTTTAATAATACAGGGCACATCCACTTTGTCAGGTACTGCTGCATGTCCTCAACCTTAGCTTTACCTTTAGGGACTATGAGGTCTCTGAATCACATTGTATAAATTATTTATCTGGAAAAGCAATATCCCTATGAAATTAGCAAATGCTGCTTTATTAAACATCAATTGTGCTGGTTTTCAGATCTAATTCCTTGGAATAATAGCAGTTGAACAGGTCTTTCTAATATCAGCAGTTGTAGCAGCATGGAAATGGATGGTGATTGCTGCTACCTTTCCAAAAGTATCTTCTGAGGAAGCCACTTGGGCAGGCACAGCCAGTCACTGAATCCACACACCACAGATAGGTCAGAAAGACAGGAAGGGTCTCCTGGATTGAGTTCCAGCAAGGTTTATTGCAAAGTCACACTGAAGGAGTCCAGGGACAAAAGACAGAAATGAGTGCAGTGTCCCAGGTTAAGTGTGGGGTCAGGGGCCAATGTTCTGAGGGTGTGGGGGGTACACAGACAGGGCAAAGGGCAGTGACCTGTAGGGAATAGAGGCAGGTTATCATAGTGCTGCAATTATGAGGCATTCTCAAAGCCTGTGGCAGACTCTTCCTTAGAAGTTCCCCTGATAGGCTCAAGGGCCTCCACAAGCAATCAAGAGAAAGTTGTTCTGTGGATCCCAGTAGCTGAGGAAAACATCAATGCAGGGTAAAATTTTGCGAATTTGTTCAGTTCTAATGGTAGACTCAGATGACCCTGAAAGGAGTGGGGTGGTAAAGGCTGAACTTAATTTTCCTCAATGAATATAAACCAAAACATTTGGTTGTTTTCTTAGCCCATTTGTGTTCTGTTAATTTTCACTCATTTACTACTTTGAAGTAAACTGCCAAACTGAACGAGATGATTTTCAGTGTCATTAGATCAGGTTTCAGTCTCAACCATCCGCAGCTGTGATTTGTTACTGGGAAATAGGTCATTTTGTTTTGTATTCTGTGGCCATGTTCTTTGATTTAACTACATGCTGCCAATAAATCTAAAATTATTTACCATGATAATCAAAGGGGAGGAACTTTCTATGCCTGCTACAGTTTTAAATGGCCAATACAGTGGTAAATGCTTTCTAGTAAATCAGAAGGATTTACTGGAAGGATTAAAAGACTAGAAGGATTGAAAAGGTGATATCTACCTGCATGGAAGAGTTGTGGGAAGGCACAGAGTACTGAAAGGGATGTGCTCAGAATGCTGCTGAACATAGGCTTTGAGAGGGGCTTGGGTAGGAAAGTCTTTAAATCAACAGCTCAGAGTAGCCAGGAGAAGGAAAAAAGTTAAGAACAAAGATACTCTACATGTGAGAGCCTTTTAGTTGCCCAAATAAGCTCACAGAAATGTGGGAAATGTACACACCAGGTATACAAATAATTTTGAGGCTTGCTTGAAGTGTAGATTTAAACCTGTTTTGATATTTGTTATTGACTTTTAGCCTATTTATCACCATTGCTTTTCTGCTGGAAATTCATTCTAATGAACAGTTGACTGCCCTGAATATTGTTTAATGTGGGGGGAAGAAAAATCTTAATTTCTGCTGAACTGAAATCAAGGCTTTGTCTCTCAGCTCTGTTCCATAGTGACACCAGTTTTAGCTGCAGACCTGCCAGAACACAGAGAGTGAGACCTAAAGTAAGATTCTGGGCATGGCTGTTCAAGGCTGGGTTCCTACTTTGTTTCAATGGATGTCTCCTTTGCCTCAGATTGCTGTGATTAAAACTACAAATAATGTCCTTAGTCACTGATACTGTAAGTTGTGAAACCCATAAATAGTTACAGCTTGCTTAAATAGCTGCCCACAGAAGTTCCTTGCATTAAATAATGCAGGGTAGCAATGCAAATTATTTCATTCATTTGGATAAAATAAGCAGTAATTTTAGTAATTTTTTTAAGTGACCTAAAGAGTCACTTTGTTCAAAATGCTAACACCAAGGTGCCTACAGTGAATTCCAAAAAGCAGTTCCTAGTGTCTCCAGGCACTGCTCTGCATTGCAAATGCTGCTGATTTTTTGGTACTATGAGCATGAAAAATAAAAATTTTATATATATTGTGTGCTTTAGGGAGTGAGCTAAGCTTTTTAGATCCATGCAGACATTGAGGGCAATACATACATTACTGAGGGTACCTTCATGATCATGAAACTGAGTGAAATGTGAATGGTCAAAAACCACCCAGAAACTGGCAAATACTTGCACCAAACCCTTGCATGCAGAGCAAAGTAATCAAGCTTTACTTATTTAACACCTGGCTGCCCAGTAATTCAGTGACTTGTGTAAATTGTGTGTCCTTGGCTGTCACCATTGCATTTTAAGCATTTAACATAGTGGAAGCAAATAACATTTAATCCCCAGGCTCTAGATTTGTATGCTTGTTTAGCCTGAAAAATGAAGGCTGGTTAAGATGGTGATGATTGTTACCTTCAAGTGTTTAAAAGCCATGAATCAATCCTTCTAACTGTATCAGACCCTTCTGGGGGGTACAGGGATTTCCTTCCCAGTGTCAGTGCCCAGCATTCTTTAATGTCCTCCAGCTCTGACTGTAGCCATGATCCCAGGAACATTTTTGATTCATAATGAAGTAGAAGATATTGGTAATGACATATTTCCAAGTGGTGGAACTTCTCAAAAGCTTGGATTAAAATTGCTTGCCCTGGAAATACTGATTCCTCTAGAGTTTCTGGGGAGTTTAGGATTTCTCTAATCCCATTATATGAGCAGTACCTCAGAGACAGAAAAAAATACTATCCCTTCCTCTTAGATCCTGGGTATTTGTTTAGGTATTCTGTTCTCTGTGCTTAAATACAACTGCCAATGAGACTGTCACAAACAGCAAATATAAGGCCATGGTCATTTTTAGTGATTCAGTGTTGTGGCTTCTCTGTGTGAAGGTGCAGGCCACCACTGCTGTACAGAGGAATATTTTCATACAGTCAAGCCAGATCTCTGCTTCTGAGGATTATGTTAAATTGCATCGTTTATTACATTCACTGGGTCATGGCCACCTAATCCTGTGGGCTGGAGCTTTGACCAATAATTTTTATGCTGTTAGTGTTCAGCTGTCTTCTCATGTTTCAGTTCAGTAATCCAAAACTTGTTAAATTATTGCTTCTCAATGTTTTGTGTTGTATTTCTCAGGCAGAATGTGCACTTGGCAGTTCATGCTGAAAACTTCAAGTCAGAAATTGTCAGTGTGAAGGAGATGCGGGATATCTGGTCGTGGATCCCAGAGCGATTTGCACTGTGCCAGCCCCTCCTACTTTTCACCACTTTGGAACATGGCTGCAGTCTGAGCAGGTAAGGAAAACCTTCCTCTTCTTTACTGCAGGGCACAAAGAAGCAACTGCTGAAGTGTTTACTGGATTGACAAAAATGCAGGATTGACAAAAAGGCAGTTCTTAGTCAGAACTTGATCTGAAGAATATTATTAACCATGGAATACAGATGTGACAAATTGACTGGGATATTTTCTATGCCAGAATAATTTAAACTGTTCAAGATCAGTTGGAAAAGTCAAACTTGGATCAGTTCACAGATTCTGCAGGTCTGAGTCTGGTCTGTTAAGGGTTTGAATAGTTAACTCAGTAGTTGCTCTGCAGGCACTTTCGATAGATAACCACATTCAAACTGATCCAAGGAAGAAGAGAACTAGAAACTGGAAATTACCTGTGGATCTGATTGGTTTTGGGTTGTTTTTTTTTTTTTAAGTGAGATAAACTAGATATGAGTTCACCTTGCACTTGGTAAAGAAGACTGTAGCCCTCTAGTTCCTAATAATGACTTTGCCATCAGCAGTTGAATAGCAAAAGCAAGCAAAGAGAATGCATCACAATTAATTTCCATGAAGACCAAAAGCCCTTCAGACATTGCCATCAGTCCTCTAAGTTGTTTTACAATTCTTTAGGTAGTTTCAATTCAAAATGCCATTAAATGCTGCAGTTGATCTAGGTAAGCTTCTAGTTATTCTTCAGAGACATAAATTGTACAGGAGACTGAGTAGAGAACAGCTGCTTGATAGTATTTGTTTACTGAGCTGTATTATTTACATAGACTGTATAAAGTATTTGCAGGATTATTCTTAGTCTTCAGGTGTTTTTTTACTGCGGCATCAGTTGGAGAAGGAGGTGGTGCCTGATGTTGAGGAGGAAAGGAGTTGCAGGTGGTGGCAGTCAAGTGCTCACTTTGTTGTGCTCTGCACTTCAGGTTCTATTCCCACAGCGAAGGACATGAACCAACTCTGCTCCTCATCAAGACAACAGCAAAGGAGGTGAGTGAGGCAAAAGACAAGTGATTAAATTGGGTTTTGGGCAGTGTGCAATGCTGTGTTGCAACACACAGCTGTTTATAATAAAATGAATAAGCAAGATTTGGCTTTGGATTTTTAAGAAACCATGCTTTAAATTATTCTGTATGTTGGTTATAAGACTGTGCATTCTTGAGCAGACCTTGCAAACTAGGTCTTGGATAACTGCTTTTTCTCTTGCAAGTAGTGTGGGGTGATGGACTAGAGTAGCTCATTTTGCTCTTGGAAGACTCTGAAATGCAGAATCAGAGGGACAGAGTGAGAATTGTGCTAAAGTTATGATTCATAGAAGATATTTTCATTTTCTCAAGAATATGAGAGAAAGAAGCAGAATGTAAATGGTATGAGTAATGTTGGACTATGTAATGTGAAAACAAAAGCCTTAGCTTCATCGCATTCTTGATTGTAAAAAATAAGCCAAGGAAGCTCTGAGAACCTGAGGAGGAGTGCACACACATCCCTTATTTCTGCTCCTGTGTGTGACAATACTGGACAGCATAATGTGGAAACAGCAACGTGCTTGTTTAATAGGTTAACACATACAACAAGAAGTCTTCCCAGAACCTTCTCAGGAGGGCACACAGGAACTTCCTGTAATGGTGGTGGTGTGTGCTGCTGTACATGACTTCTGAATATTCTCTATATAACATTAAACTGTTATTGCAGCCTGTGGGCTTTATTCCTGTATCTCTGCAGGATGACTGAATGAACAAGCCTATTTCTACTCTTATTTACATCTACCTAATGCTCATCCTCCAGGCTATTTTGTAGTTCTGCCTGTGGTTTCTGCCCATTCAGACCTGTGTTGCGATGCCAGTGGCTTATGGAATGCCCATGGTGTCTAAAGGGTAGAGGGGGGAGCAAGTTTTTTTTTTCGTGTCTTGGAGCCTGTCAAAAGTCTGGCTTTGTAAGGGATTCTGTTTTTTTTAAGATGGTTTGTTTCTCACTCCTAAATAAAACATGTATTTAAAAAAAAAAAAAATACCCTAGGAGAAAAATATGGGGGTTTGCTTTGTGCGTACGGGTTTTGGAGGGTTTTTGCAAAGGGTTGTTCATCCTTTAACTGTCTACAGTTAACTTTTAGAATGAAGAAAATTTGCCTTCTGATTTTCTGCCTCTCATACCCATTAGGCATATCTCATCAAATGGACTTATGGATCATTTAGATTTAATTCTGAATCTAAATTTAGATTTTAGTCTAAATACAGATTTATCATTATAAATATATTATATAAAATATAAAAATATAAATATATCTATATTTATCTATCTAAAACAAGTCTAATTTTGTCCTAGGAGCTCTGCTTGCAATGCTCATGAAGGCCAAACAGCAAATGTATCTTAGAACAATTCTGTATAATCATAATTGTTTTTCTAGTGTCTGGGGGAAAAAAGCACAGATGTTTTCATCCCACTCTTGGAGTTTCATTGTTTCCTCTATCTGCACTTGGCAGGGATGTGTATTGCTGGTAGCAAAAAATTCTAGTGCAAACACAAAGAGACCAGCTCAGCCCTCAAAGGGTGCTTCTCTTTATTGGAGACTAGTAGCCCCCATGTGGTTCTAGTGTCTGCTCTAAATATTTGAGCTAGTTCAGCATTTGTTTAACCTACACTTTGAAATGCAAGAAAGCCACCAGGGCCACTGTTTGACCAAAAAGTGTTCAGGCAGAGCTCATATTGTAGCTTGAGACAGCTCTGCTGCTTTGGTTGTCAAAGTGAGGGAGTCAGGCTTTACAGGCCTGCAGTGATCTGTGCTTTGGTACCTGGGGTTGTGTTAGAAAATTCTCACTTAAGGCATCAGAGGTAAGAAATAATTTATGACACTCTTAGGATTTAGAGGTAACCACTGGTGGATTAAAGCAGTTTAAATCTGTCTTTAGATATAAGTACTTGTGCTGCTTTAATCCACTGGTATAGAGACTCTGAAACTCAAGCTAAAGTCAAGTCAGCAGCTTTGGCCTCTGAAATGTCAGTATCAGTGTGTTTAACCCACTTTCTCCTTCGATGGGAAGCCTGACTATGGTGTCTGTGCCAGGTGTGTGGGGCTTACCTGTCCACTGACTGGAGCGAGCGCCGGCGAGGTGGGAATAAGCTGAGTTTCTTTGGAACTGGAGAGTGCTTTGTGTTTAGGGTGAGTAAAATTTTGTTGTTGCTGCCCAGTACCAAGACAGAACGACTGTACTGGTTAACTATCACCTCCCTTCCACTTAAAGAGGCTGAATTACATGCCTTTCTAATTTATAAAGTTTATTGAAGTCTTAATATGAGGAAAAAATTTAGGTTTTGTGGTGACTCTTTCTCCCCTTGAACAGAACATTTTCTTTAAAGATCATAGAATCATCAAGGTTGAAAAAGACCTTTAGCATCATGAAGTCCAGTCATCAACCCAGAACTACTAATACCCTGAAAAGTGTTCACTAGTAAACTATGTCCCCAAGTGCTGCATCCGCACATTTTTTGAACATTTCTAAGGATGGTGTCATGGTTTGACACTGGCTAAATGCCAGGTACCCATCCTCTTCTGCTACAGCTGGACAGAGGAGAAAAAATTTAGCAAAGGGTTCATAAGTAAAGGACTGGGAAAAAAAACACTCCAATGGCAAAACAGGTTCAGCTTAGAGATATGATGTAAACATTTTACTTACAAGATCAGAGCACAGAGATTAGAAGTAAAACAAGCCCTTAAAAACACCTTTTTCCTCCTAGCCCCTCCCTCTTTCACACCATCAGTGCAGGGAGAAAGGGCATGTGGGGTTTGGTCTGTTCAACACTGGAGGTTTTCTTCCACAGCTCCAGGAGAAGAGTCCATGCTCTGTGAGACCATGGGGTTCTTCCCACAGGAAACAGTTCTCTGTGAACTTCTCCAGTGTGGTTCCACTCTCACAGGCAGCAGTTCCCTGTAGATCTCTGCATCCCCTGTGGATCCCCATGGGCTGTGGGTGGATCTCTGCATCCCCCATGGATCCCCATGGGCTGTGGGTGGATCTCTGCATCCCCTGTGGATCCCCATGGGCTGTGGGTGGATCTCTGCATCCCCCGTGCATCCCCATGGGCTGTGGGTTGATCTCTGCATCCCCCAGGGATCCCCATAGGCTGCAGGGGCTCAGCTGTTTTACCATATTCCTCACCACATCCTGCATAGGAATCTCTGCTCCTGTGCCTGGAGCACGTCCTCCCCCTTCCTTTGTTATCCCAGAGGTGTTACCACCATTTCTAACTCACCCAGCAGCATGTCCATCTTCAGAGCCATCGTGGATTGGCTCTGTTGGACATGGTGGAAGCTTCCAGCAGCTTCTGACAGAAGGCACCTCTGTGGCCCCCCACTGCCACAAACCAGGAAATGTAGAACTGATGGTCACTCTGCCCCTTCACTGGGCAGCCTGTGCCAGTGCCTGGCAACCATTTCAATTCCAATCTAAACCTTCCCAGGCACAACATGAGGCCATTTCCTCTTGTTTATCTCTTGTTATATCTGGAAGCAGAGCCTTACCCCAACCGACCCCACCCTTATTTTATGCAGTTGTAGAAAAAGATGATCTAGAGATGAGAGATGTAATAAGGTAACTCAGAGATTATTGCATCATTTCTTCTACCACCTAAAAAGCAAAGGAATAAGGGATAACATGTGGCCTAAAAGAAAGGCTGATCCAAGCTTTTCTGCTGACTGTGCAGGTAGAGACTAAGGGGCTGGAATGTTCTTTTCTAAGCAGAGCTCTGTGTAGTTTGTGTACACTAACGTCAGCTCTGCCCTTCTCTGCCTCTCTGCAGCTGCAGCCAGAAGTGGAACGCTACGAGTGGGTGATCATAAAACACCCAGAACTGGCCTCGACTGGATCAGAGGCAGAAAACCATGCCCAAACAGCTTCCAGCACCCTTTCCTCCAGCAGCATCCCCTCAGACCCCTCAGATCGCCTTTCTCCCTTCTTAGCAGCGAGGCACTTCAACTTGCCTTCCAAAACAGCCTCCATGTTCATGGCTGGCAGCAGCGAGTGCATCATTGTAGGTGAGTCAGTGAGAGAATTTTCAGCACAGATTCTACCCCAGCTCTTCCTGTCCACCTTAGATACATGGTAAATACACCTGACCCCTTTATCTATTTCAGTATCACTACATGTAGAGATAAAATTGCCCAAAATCTGACATAATTTCCCAACCAAAATCTGTGGGAAAACCTGCATACAAGCATTTTAGAGAAGAGAGTAACTCATGGATTTAAGTACAGCTATTCCTTCATACTGCCTAATGCACAATGAGAAGTAGTTCTCAAAAGGGAGATTAATTTGCATCAAGGCTTTTGAAACAGAGTAAACTGAAAAATATTTTAATTCTCCAGGAACTTTATTGGATCTGTGGTGCTGCTGACTTTGGCTAAAGTCTGCTTAGTAAAGTTGTCACTTAAATGGGATTTAAAAGGAACAGATTAAAATTGTAGTTGTCATTTTCCCAAAAGTCTTTACTTGACACTTGTTAGGAGAGCAACTGGTCTATAATTTCCTCTGTCATGTCAAGTGTTGGCTGATTTCCCACTTAGCAGCATGTGCTCGAATCATAAAATCATGGAATTGTTTAGATTGGAAAAGCCCTCTAAGACCATGGAGTCCAGCCCAGCACTGCCAAGGCCACCACTATCCCATGTCCCCAGGTGCCACATCCACATGGTTTTTGAACACTTCCAGGGATAGTGACTCCATCACTGCCCTAGGTAGCCTGTTCCAATGCCTGACCACCCTTTCAGTGCCAAAATTTTCCCAATATCCAGCCTAAATCTTCCCTGGTGGTAGAGGCGTTTTCCTCTTGTCCTGCCACTTGTTCCCTGGGAGCAGAGCCCAACCCCCACCAGGTTCCAGGCTCCTTTCAGGGAGGTGTAGAGTGTGATGTGTCCCACCAGCTCTTCCTATCAGCCTTATTGAAGGGAGTCGCTTATATTTACCATATACTACACTATGGATGATAATAAGAGAGATAAAGGCCTGGGCATAGATACATAGAAATTAATGTTGTACACAGCTCCCATTGTGGACCAGAATTCCCACCATTTTGATTCTTCAGATGGCTTTAGTAACTGTTCTTTGATGGTTGCCCAATAAGCAAAAGGGAATCTTCCTTTTTTGTACTCCTAACATATTTCTGCCTAACTTTATTTCACTTCTCTGTGTTTTCTGCCTGAAAGCTCTGTGAATTTGGCACAGACCCACAGATAACCAAAATGCTTTCAACTCTTACATGTTTCATAGTGATTTAGAAGACCAAGCCAGTGCTGTTACTTACTGATTTTGTTCTTCTCCCAGCTTTGATTTTCACTTCTAACAGAATTACTTGGTTTTCCTTTACTGAAGAAAAAATTGCAGTTGTAGCTTCCAATATCCTCCAGCACTGAAACAGAAATCTTAAATGCAGGTAGTTTTTGTTCTTACTGAGTTGCATTACTTTTCTTTATTATTATTAGAAGAAATAATACAGTTCTGATATTATCGTTCAAAATCTATACATCTCATGATATACTGTTATATCTGAAGACATCAAGTAAACAAACATTGCTGAGGGCTTCCAGTTGCAACCCTTGGGAAAAGCACTAAAGTCTTTGTACAGCTGTTTCCCATAATTTCCCAAGAAATGCAGAGACATCCTCACCCTGCCTTTGTCTCTTCCCAGGTGGTGGTGATGGCCAGGCTCTGTACCTCGATGCAGATCTGAACCACGGGAGAACCAGCCACTGCAACACTTTCAATAACCAGCCACTGTGCTCTGAAAGCTTCCAGATCTCCATCCTGGAGGTATGGGGCTTCAGGGACACCATGAATGGTTGATGTGATATCATTAATCAGCTAGTTTTTCAGTTGTCCAGGTAAATTCCGATACAGAAGCTGAATTGGAGCATCCTTCCTGCTGGGCTCAGTGCTGGGAGTCATTCCTAAGTGATGCACTTGCATGCAGGCCTAGTTGTTTACTCTTACTTTATTTAAGACAGATCAAGGTGAAGTAATGTATCTGGTTAACTGCTTGTCCCTTTACCTCTAGAGATCTGTATTCAGTGACTGTTGGTAAAAATGAAAATGTGATGGGTTCAGAGGTGGATACAGGTCTGAATCATGGGATAGGATTAAGTCCACAGTTCCTCAGTGTCACAGCTCTGGCTGAGCTGTGCTGCAGAGCCCTGTGCCACGGGCACCAGTACCTGGCCTGAGCCAGGAATATCAAATGTCTCCTCACAGGGAGCACTGGTGACCTCAGATTTTACAAAGAATAGTAGTTCATAAAATCACTGCTCTCCTATGAGGAGACATTGTGCAGACAGATCAGTACTATTAAGTTATGAAGCTCTTACTTTCACACCAGAACCATGAGTGCTGATGTACTTGTACCAAAACCTTTGGCATGTTCCAGTTGTGTATGTTTGAGCAGTCTGCCTCTGAGAAATGCATCCAGGCTGGATGGTGATATCTCCAAGTCTTGATTTTGTTTACATTCCTGTTCCATATCAGTAGGATGGCTTTGCAGTCACTCCCTGTATCAGGCAGCTGAAAGCCAGAGAGTATCTGCAGTGCTCAGAAATGCTCCTTTCCTCATCTTTTCTGGGAGCTGAAATGAAGCATTAAATCTGAAAATAACTGTGCTGATATCCCCATGTGTTTGGGGAATTAGACATGGTGATAAGGGGAACTTAATCCTCTCCCCACAAGTAAAGAAAGGAAGGCAGGAAGCAAATCTCGGAGTGAATGAGTTTCCCAGGAGAACTGGAGGCAACACTGTTTCTCCAGATGTCTTCCCAGTGATGAGATCCTTCCTGAGAAGGTAACAGTTTTGCTTCCTGTATGTTCTGGTAGGGTTTGAGTGATGCAAACAGGCTTTGCTCCTTCTTGAGCATTCCTACATTCTCTGCTGACATGCTCTGTGGCATGTAATGCCTGGAGCCAACTCCCCAGAGTCTTTATCCAAAAAATGCACTATCTGTTGTGGAACTTCTCCCACATGAAGCACAAATAAACATCAGTGAGTAGTCCAGAACATACAACAGGATGCTCAGAGCTTCATTGAGTAACTCACTAGTAAGATTTATGACAACAGGGAAAATGAAGGAAAAGATAAATTACTGATTTTCTAAATAGTTCAATGTAAAAAATTGCTTAAAGTCAGTTTGCTACTTAATGTTATTGCTATTAAAGCTTGAAGTTCATTAAAAGGAAAAATTTATATAAATAATGATAAAAGATAGGCTGAACAGGATCACATTCATATTCAGAGGTGAGTTTTTGGTCATGTTGGCTTATCCAGCTTGACAGTACCTGACGACTTGATTGCCTCTTGCAGAGTATATGCATAAACTTGGCAAAAATAAGATTTGCTTTTTAGGGTGCCATTTTGAATTTCTGTCAAAATAACTCTTTGAAAAATTAGGCTATGTGCAGAACAGTTTAAGAAGTCTTTTGCACCATTTGTATTTGGAATTGGATTCTCTCACCCTGTCTGAAAGTCATTGAGCCTCCCTATCTCCTTCCCACACAGTGAGTTCTGCCCTGTTGTCTTTTCACTGGTTTACCATAAGCTTGATTGAACTGCAAGAGGTAATTCAGTTATACTAATATATTTTGATGTGGAAGAACTTAGTCATATCTGGCTTTTTGCAAACACTGACTGATGCTACCCTCTATTTTTCAAGCCACCCATGTTACTTTGCCCTTGTAGGTATCCCACAAGCTTCCTCAGACAAAAGAAATCACCCAAAAGTATAGATTCTCCTTAGTGTAGGTGGGATTTTCATTTGGTTTGAGTCTCCTCTTTTGAACTTGTCTGAGGAAGTGCCTTTGGGAGCAAAAAACAACTCAAAAACACAATAGTATTGATTTCCAGCTTGTTGTCAGAAAATCCCTGGAGCTGTGTGCTGATAGGATTTGTGGGAGTGTAATCTTCTACTCCAAATGAATAAATTTTATCTGCAAAAACTTGGCTGCATCTGGCAGTGTGGTGGGATTTCCTCGCTCCAATCCCTGCCAGGTGCAACTATGTCAGTATCTTGTCTTAAGCCATATCTAAGAAACATGCCTCAGAAACGTGTTCATTTCCCTGCTCTGTTCTTGGGGCACAGTGATTTGGGTGTTTGGAATCTGAAATAACTCCTGGTTGCTTGGAAACTCATCATAGGATACCAGTGTGAGAATCCAAGGAGCAGTACTGGAGGCCAGGCACAAGACTGGTTTGGCTTGGTAAAGCACTGCCCTGCCACAGCCACCCTGTGGGACTGGTCTGTGTGGTTTGAACTGGAATATCCTGGGTGAGCAAGAAGCTGCAATAATCCAGAGAGAGCAGTTCTACAGTGTTCAGTAAAAATGGATATTCCTTGTTGTGCAAATCCTTATCCATCATTCCTGTTGTGGTTGTGAGACACCTTAGAAGAACAGCATTTTTACTTGGTTGTCTTCCGAGCAGCAAAGAGGCATTTTTTCTCTCTCTGCAGTTAATTGTTGTTGCTGACCAACTCTATGTCAAAGTTCAAACAGTTTGTTTCATGTGGAGGTCTTGAGATGGAGGCCACAGGCTGGTTTTGAAGACAATGACTACAATAGACATCTTTTCAGAAAGTGGAGTTATCTCAAGTACTCCAGCCATTAAGTGCTTTCGTCGTCGGTTACTACTTGCACCTCTGTTGCAGTAGGCTGTAATCCCTGTCTGTGATCGTGCTGGCAGCAGTAAGAGTCACAGGATGGGCTTGGGCTGGGAGCTGCTGGCTGGGCATTGGTCACCTCGGTTCTGTGAGAGTGTCTGTGCTTTTCTGAGAAGCTGATTTTTGCTTGGTCATATTTCTTGAAGGCAGAAAATATTAGAAACTCCTGACATCTGAAACCTGACTTCACTGTAAATGGCAACCAAGCTGTTTGCAGGCCACGGGAACTATATCCAGCCAGGCTGGACAGACTTCACTGCACCTGAGCTGTC
Source organism: Erithacus rubecula (assembly GCF_903797595.1). NCBI lineage: Eukaryota > Metazoa > Chordata > Aves > Passeriformes > Muscicapidae > Erithacus > Erithacus rubecula. The sequence continues at coordinate 15,166,655 of NC_136669.1, forward strand.
TTTCCTGCAGCTCCTGCACTTTGGCATGCTTCTTTTTCTGATACAGCACATTAGTCAACCTTCTGTTAATAGAGGCAAATCAGCAAAGGGGAAGGAAAAATTCTCATTTCCTCTTTCATGACATATCTGAAGTCAAAATGGAGTGGGGGCCAGTACTTTTCTTTGAAGAGTTAAACCATGCCTGTAGAGATCTGTGGTAACCCACAGAGAGGTGACATGAGCAGATCCATCAACTGCTCTTCATGTGTGTGTATTGCAATTGTGAACTTTGTCCTTGGAAATTCATCCTTATTTTTGGTGAGGCATGATCTGCTTTGCCCATGGGGACACTGATGCCACAGCCAGGAGCTGACCCACAACCATGGCACTGCAAGAGCTCAGCTTCTATGAGTGATACTGAGTCAGGCTGTTGGGTACAGCCGAGGCGTGGGCACCTGGCTGTTCTGCAGCTCTCTGTCATGAATTTCAGACTATTCATAGTCAGGTTGAGTGTGTGTGTACTATTTGGGGTGATGTTTTCTTCAGATGAGTGGTGATGTGCTGCTGAATTGGTTTTCTACCCTATCTTGAAATCACTGCCCTACGTCAATGGTATTTTTGTCACTGTGCAGAGTCTTGGATTATATTAAAAGTATTTGACTGTGGAGGCTGCTGGCTTTGTCCTTTGTTCTTGTCTTTTCCTTCCAGTAGAGCTCATAGCAAAAGGCACCCTGAAACTGAGAGAAACCCTGGAGCATGTGTTCTCTGACAGAACTCTCACTGTGGTGAGGTGGTTACACGGTTCCTGATTTCAGATATCACAAAACTTCCCCTGAGATCAGGTGTCAAACTGACTGTGAAGTCTCTAGATAGCAAATTCTGACATGAGCCTTCTTCCCTTTGCAGAGCCAGGGAGCATGGTTTGTCCCAGCCCTGCCTAGGTTTAGAGTGGAGGTTAGGGGTGTCTTCTGGCCACCAGCACCTGTAAGTTGCAATCAGACCATGCAGTGACTAAGGATGTAAATGAAACAGGTGGAATTCCATGAAATTTGGGGGTTTAAACAGGCTGATGTCAGACCAAAGGGATTTGGGTATTTCCCCCCAAAAGACTCCCACCCGTCTATATCCATCTCATATACAAATCTGGCCTGCTGTGCTGCTGAACCACAGAGCAGAGCTGTGATTTAAGGCTCAGTGTGGAAAAGGGATTGCTGAGCTGGCAGAACCAATTCCCAGATGATTGATTCTCTGGCCAGCTCTGTGCTGCCAGGAGGTTTGCTGCACAGGAAGCCCGTGGCCACTAGAGGTTCCTCTCAGCCTGGTCCTGTGCCTCCATCACCAGCAAATCCATCCTTGCAATCCAAAAGGGCTTTCTTCACATGGTTTCCAAAGGTGACCTGAGTCTTACACACCATAAATCAGAATTTTACAACTCCCTTAAAGGCTGTAAACTTAATCATGAAGGTGCTTAGTAGCAGGAAGATGTAAGTGAGGGGTGTGAGGAGCTGAGCAGTGCAGGCAGCTGTTTTGGGACCTCACAGCTGCTGTAAACCCAGTGACTGAGACCTGAGAGGGAATGTGCTTGATTGCATCAGACAACAGAAGCTAAGTGTCCTGCCTACAAAGTGTAGTGGTGGAAAGGTTCTGGATGATGTCTCAGGGCTGGTAGCAGCTGCAGGAGCCTAAACTGGAAAAGGAAGGCTGTGCTGTGTCTTGCTGTGCTACTGCAGTAGAACAGCCTGATGTTTGCCAGTTGTGCTTTTTTTTTTCTGGATTTTCTGTACAGGCCTTTATGTAAATGTCTCAGAGACACATGCTTCCTTGAGAGATGTTTTATAACCAGCTGTGGCACAACATTGTCTCTGGCAGTGAGTTTAAAGGGTTTTCTGCCTTTTCAAGCCCCTAACTGGGTGCTTCCAGCTCTGCCCTGCTATTGCCCTTCCCAAGCACAGCTGTGGGCTGCAGAGCCTGTGCCTGAGCCTCTGGGAGGGTTGTGGCTGCACTCCTTGGCTATACTCTGGTGACATAGGCTGCTACTGACTGATTTCAGACCACACCAACGGCTCTTGGGTGGAGCTGGGTACAGACTTCAGCTGGGAAAAAGTGGAGTGTGTTTGTTCCTGCTTTGCAAACCTGCAGCTGGATGCTGCTGGGCAAGGGTAGATAAGGCACCAGAACTGTCCTGAACCTGACCATGCACCTCCCATTGCTGACACAGCTTTAATCCATGGCCACATGTTGAGCCACCTCCCTTTCTGTCATTAAATGTCCTCCAGAGTTATGGCTGTGCCCTCCATGTGTCACTGACTGAAGGATTTCTGACTGGGCTCACCCTCCTCGTCCCTCAGCCATGAAATTAAGGAGGCAGGTCTGGAATCCCATGGGGAAAAGTGCAAGCCCAGCAAGCCAGTGATCATCCTCCCAGCCTGTGTAATGCTGGATCCTCTGTCCCATAAAGGACTGGGAGTACACATTTTTGATCCGTGAGCATTCCAGAGCAGCACCAGCCTTGGCTGCACCAGCTCAGCAGCCTAGCTGGCTGCAGCCAGAACTCTCCCACTGGCAGTGGCTGGGCACAGTCTGTTCCTCTTCCTTAAACATCCTCCTCATGCTGAAATCCTCCTCCTTAAACTTCTCTGGGTTTATGTGAAGACCCACTTTTGCCCCCTCACTCTGTTAACTCTTGGCTGTGCTGCAGGGAGCCAATTCTTCTAGAATATTTTTTTTCCCTTTTGCATCCTTATCTGCTCCAAGGATCTGAGTACACCGTGCTTGGCACACTCAGCTTGATAATGCTCTGAATTCAAGCCCAAGAAAGACCACAACTCAAGCGAGGTTGGCTGCGCACTGTGAATCCTGCAGAGCAACAACTTGTTCAGTTTTGTTCAAGGGAGGTTTAGGGCTGAATCTCCACAAACTACCACTGAGCTGAGCTGGGTCCAGCTGTACATCTAGTCCGGTATCTTATCCATGGACTTCCTGCATGGCAAGTCACACCTGCCTGAGGATAGCCCTGCCAGCTCCAGCAGCACAAAGCCAGTGGCTGTGGGGTTCCTGCTGAGCTGTGGCACCCTGCAGTCTGGGTTCTGGCAGCCAGCTGGCACGAGGGGTACATCTGCATCAGTCCTTGGCACCCCCAGAGCTTTGCCACGAGCAGCTGTGTCTTTGAATTGCAGCACTCCGCAGCCACCTGCTCCCCTCAGCTGGACAACAGGATAGCCCTTGGGCACAGTGCAGCAGTGGAACTGGGCTTCCACAGCTGCAGGGCTTCCCCATGGCCACACTCACACCAAGTTATTGGAGAAAGAGACAGCAATATCTCAGAGATCTGGTTTTCCCCAGGTTTAGCTGCCTGTTTCACAGAACCGAGGCAGTGAATTCCAGCATTGCTTCCTGCAGGGAAAGGCTGTGCTGGGGCTGGAACCATGCTGGGAAGCAGAATCCCTCCCAGTTACCCACCATTCAGACAAAGCCAGAGGGAAATGGATTTCAGCAGTTCCACAGCTCACAGAAATGGATGCTCCTGTAAGGATCTGCCCAACAAACAGTCATAATCTCTCTCTCGAGCTCATTAGGCTTTTCTTGCACTTCAGAACACCAGCCACAGCTCCTGCAGGATACTGTGCTCTTGTGGGGTGAAATATTTCTCAGAGTCACGGCTTTCTTTGCAGCCCATCATGCGTTGTGCCCAGAGTCAACTCCAGCTCGGAAACTGAATTCAGCAGTTCAGCTGAGTTCAGTTTAAGGACTGCAGAGCCATAGCTCCTAGAAGTCTTGAGGGTGTGGGTCTCCTCAGGATGGCTTTCTTCCTTAATGAGCAATAACAGACTCATGAACAGATTTTTGAAATTGCAGAAGTGGAAACCACAGGAGGAATAACTGACTCACTGAGAAAATCTTATTAAAGTGTTCAACAGAGCCTTGGGAGGGAGGCAGGGGCAAGTTAGGGCTTTTCAAGGATGTGTGGGAGCACCTCTCCAGACCAGCTGCCTGCCTTGTGCTCAGCCCTCTGACAGTGTTGGAGATGCCTTCAGCTCAGACCAGTCTCTTGGGGAGCATTTCTAGCCCATATTTAGGAGGAAAATGGGCTACTCCTCTGGTTGGTGGGAACAGGTGTTTGCTCTAGCCTATTCCCTTGGTCAGAGCAACCTCCAGCTGGGTCAGATCCAGTCCTGGGCTGTCCTGAGAGCTGCTTGCAAAGAAGAGGGTCCAGGGCTGCCCAAAGGAAGTGGAAGGGCAGGCACTTATCCTGCAAACCAGCACACACTCACTCCAGGCAGAAGCTTTTGGCCTGATTTGCTCGTGACCTTGGCCATGGTGCGTCCCTCGGACGGCCGGAGCCTGCTTGTCAGGGCTGGATCTGTGTTTCTTTGTACACACAAGGCTGCACTCCAGTCAGCTTCTGCCCTGCCTTTACGCTGGTTTTCTCAGGCAGGAGATGTTTTTAAGGGTTTAATATTTAATCTGCACCCTACTGAAGAGGAGAACTTGTAGAGGTTCCAAGAGCCTGGGACATAGCTGCTCAAGGTCCTCATCCTTCCCAGGCTCTGTGCGCCTCCAGCCTGGGAGGTTTTCAGAAGGGCAGTGATGTGAAATCCAGGGATGTGAATCCATGTGAAAAGCCACTTGCTAGGGATGAAGGGAGGATGAAAGGCACATGATGAACATACCCCCTCCAGGAGGAGAGCTGCACTGCAAGCATAGGGAAAAGGGGGAAGTTTTTTACTTCTGGGCAGTTTTCTGCAGAAACACACTGCTTTTGGCAGGAGCAGCCATGTCCAACAGTGAGCCCTTGTGGCTCCAGGCACTGCCACGACAATGCTGGTCACCCTGTTCACACCAAGGCTGTGGGAGCAGCTCTGTTCCTCCTTATGCATGGGATAAGGGTCTCCCTTCTCCCAAGGCTGCAGAAATGGGGATTATCCAACAGGTCCCTCTTGATGCCTGGAGCCAGCTACTATCCTCTGTGGAGCAGCCCTGCCCTGGCCCCAGCAACCCTGGTGTTCTCCAAAGGACCTTGTCCTGAGCCCATCCTCCCTGCTGCTGGTTCCCCACTGTCACCAAAAGAACCACAGACGGATCTGTTCTGAAAGCTCTTGGGGGCCAAAAATCCCTATATCCCAATCCCAAACGTTCCCTGCTGCCATTTCTGCAGGCTGTGCCATCCTCAGTGCTGCCTGGTGAGATCCAGCACATGGAGCTGCTGCCTCCCACCCGGCAATCCCAGCTCCCAGTGAGATGCAGAGATCTCCAAGGGCTGCTGCAGCAGGAGTTTTCCTGCAAGCATGGAAATGGGAAGGGAGGGCTGGAGCACGAGGATAAGTGTCCAGGGAACAAGCAGTAGTGGGGTGAGCCAGTGCCTCAGCAGATATTACTAATACACGTGTACAGGCATTCTGAAATAACCTGAGCTCAGCTTCCCCATGTGATCCTGACTCTGTCAGCTGATGGGAAAAAATTCTGTATGGAAGAATTGGCTGTTTCTTGGAAAGGCCTGGGACTGTGCAGGCCATCCCTGACCTCTGGGGTCAGCCAGCCTGGAGCCAGCTGTGTGTGAGAATGGGTGAGGACAGAGCCTTGTGTATCCTGGAGGGAAGATGGAGGAGGGACCAAACTGAGATTTGATTGAGATGTTTGGCTGGTGGGGGCTCTGTCCTGATCTTAGATACAGGGCTGCAATCTTATCACAGTCCCCCTATGTTGAAGGGAGGTGTCTCCCCTTTCCCAGTACACACCAAGAGAGCCCAGCCTCTTCCTCACTCCAGGGAGAGGAGAATGTTTGGAAGAGGAGAGTCCAGTGCAGGACCAGGCTGTGAGGACGTGGTATGGCTTCACTCATCCCAGTTGTCTCATTTCCATCAGGGACTAAGGTGATGGTGTTTCCCCCTTTCCCAAAAGGAAACACAAAGCTGTTTTTATGCCCACTGTAAAACCTCCTGTTTTTTTAAACCATCAAAGCAGTGCTGAAAAACACAGTGCTCGATTGTCACTTTTATTGTTCCCTGGGCTTTGGGCCATGTCTGTCCTTATCTCTGGCTTTCTGAACAATGCCTAAACTTTCTGAGCTAATAAACAAAATATATAAAATCAACTTCTTTTAATCTGTTCAACATATGCTGCCTTTTAATTTCTGCTGTGCTTAGGGGATATGATAGAAAGAGGAACTAATTGCTTTCATATCTCCCCCACATCTTTCCACTGAGTCTCTTCTTCCTCTTCCCCTTTCCCGAGCCAACATCCCTGTATGATCTTTTGTCATCTGCAAACACTCTTGCTCTTTTTATCTGCAGCCACTGAACTTTGCCATCTTGGCTGTGTCTTCTCCAAACCTCAGTGATTAATGCAGCCATGGCTCTGGCCCAGCAAGGAGCCCAGTGCCTGCCTAGCCCATGACAGCTGTCTGTGGTCAACAGTGACCAGTGACACCTGGCCTGTACCAGCCATGGGGTGGCCACAGGCCAGGACAGTGACCAGCCCCTGTGCTGGGCACTGCTGAGGCACCTGCAGTCCTGGGGTCACTTCTGGGGTCCTCACAACGAGAAAGACACTGAGGGGTTGGAGCATGTCCAAGGAAGGGAACAGAGCTGGGGAAGGGGCTGGAGCACCAGGAGAGGCTGAGGGAGCTGGGAAAGGGGCTCAGCCTGGAGAGAAGGAGGCTCAGGGGGAACCTTCTGGCTCTGCACAACTCCCTGACAGGAGGGGACAGCCAGGGGGATTGGGCTCTGCTCCAGGGAACAGGGACAGGACAAGAGGAAATGGCTTCAAGTTGTGCCAGAGGAAGTTCAGATATTAGGGAAAATTTCTCCATGGAAAGGGTAGTTGGGCACTGGTACAGGCTGCCCAGGTGGTGATGGAATCACTATTCCTGAAAGTGTTCAAGAAACAAGTAGGCTTAGGGTATCTAAGAACATGGTTTAGTGGTGGCCTTGGCCAAGCTCAGGTAGTGCTTGGACACAATGATCTCAGTTGTCTTTTCCAATTTAAACTATTTCATGATGGATGAGCAGCCTAAAAAGCACTAGAAAACAGAGGACTAGGCTTTGGAAACCCTGGGGTCATTATGCAGATCTGCTGCTTTGGTGGCATTGAGGTGAGCAGGTCCATGACACACAGTAATTTCTCCTATCAAATATCATTTTTCTTGGGTATTTCAGCCCTGAGGGCAGCATATTTCCTGCCAGTAGTGGTGGTCATGGGCTGAGGCCTGGGATGCACCTATAACACAAATGTGAATGGCCAGCAGGAACCTGCAGGTAACCAGCTGCCCCCCACTCTACAGAAAACTTGAACTGGAGCCTTTGGGGGTCTCTGAATTTCCCTGTGGTGTGTTATCTTTGCTAGGACAGGTCTGAATAAGGCCATTTATGACTGGGCATGAGGGAGCTTCCTTCAAAGGAGTTGTTGGATGCCACACCCATGGTCGATGATGGGCATGTGCAGAGGAAATCCCAATCAGCCTCTGGCACACAGGTCCCCAAACTTCAGTCCCACATGGGTCTGCCTCCACTTTTCCTGTCTGCAGCAGCCAGAGACATTCAGGGCTCAGTCCCTTTGCAGTGTGACAAATCCCAGCCTTGGGGCTGGGCTGGTGGTGAAATGTGCAGTTTTTTCTTCTCTGTCCTGCCAAGGCAGCTCTAAAATACCATCTCCTGGGGCTGGGTATGTTCCTGTCTGCAGGCACCAGCACTTTGGTCTCCAGAGGTTTAGAGGAGAAGGCAGCACATGAAGTCAGAGATAGGGCAGACGCTGAGAGCTCAAACCAGCATACCCAGTCTCAGGATATGGATTTTGGGTTTGGGTGAGCATTTCTTCCAGCCCAAGAGGAACAGAAACTCCCTCCCACAGCCACAGCTTTTTCTGCTTTCTTGTAGTCTTGCTCCTTGCCAGCTTGTTCATTCCAGAGGAGGTGCCCATGCTTCTGGGAAACAGGCGCTGGTCCTGCAGCCACCAGTGCCAGTGGGTACCATGGGCTGCCCGCCTGGGCTGTGCTCATGGAAGCAGATGTCACCCTGAACCCATGATTAGCCATGATTAGCCAACTGTCCTTTTGCCACTGGTTTCACAGCGGGGGTTGGAGGAGAGGAACTGCCTGCAAGGGAGACGCCAAACCCAGAAAACACAAAAATTACACTTAAAATGAAAAGGTCTCATGCCTCTCTGCTCATGCCTCTCTGCTCACCAGCAAACCAAGAAAGGAAACAACAGCCTGAGAGGGGAATAACCATAACAAATGAAACAGATTCCTTCTGCCTTTCAGTTTGTCTTTTCTCGAAGAAAGCAATAACCAAGTACTGGTTAAGTTGGCTTACCCACAGCATTTTAGGTTGAGTGGTCCTGGGCAGCAGGGGCATGGCCAGGAAAGGCACCAGCTGCCACATCCTTTGCCCAACGGTGGGGCAGGGAGAAAAGGCTGTGGGATGTGCTGACCCACTGTGAGCTAACAGGGGCTGCCAGGGGCCAGAGCAAAGCTGCTGTGGTCCCCCTGGCAAGGCAGAGTGAGATTGGGGCACTGCCAGCACCCACACCCAGAAATACATCTGCAGAAAAACTGGTCGCCCCAACCCATGCACAGAACAATTGATGAGGACAATCTGACCCTGTTTTGGCAAATTCTTCACCCAGCCAAAAATATCCTTCTCTAAGTGCATTCGTCAAGCCCAGCAGAGTGTGTGTGCAGGAAGGGAGTGGGAGGTGGGGGTAGCACTGCATCCGTGAGCTGCAGAGGACAGGAGCTTCAGGGGCTCCTAGACAGCTGCCACTGGCACCAGCCCTATCTCAGCCTCATCTCTGGCTCCTGAGGGCTCCATATGGATGGGAACCCTGGAGGAGAGGCTGGCATGGTGGCATGGCAGAGGTGATGCTCCATCAGAGTGCAGGAGCCAAAGGAGGAGGAGCCAAGCACAGCAGCTGTGTAGGAATACCTGGGAAGTGCCAGAGGGATTGTATTTAATTTGATAATTGGTAGTGAGAGCTCTGATACGAGCTGAGCCAGGCAGGGAGGGGAGAAGAGATTCCTGCCCTGGTGCATCTCATGGCAGTGGCTTTTCAGCACCTCGTGCTCAGCAGCTCTGCAGGAAGGTGCTGTTCTGCCAGCCAGCCAAGGGTTTATCTCCCTACCTGCCAGGGCCATGGGCCAAGGGAGAGCAGGCAGCACAAAGAAGCAGCTTGTGGGGGCAGAGCCATGGCACTGTCCCAGCTCAGTGACAAAGGACACATTGGGAGCAGCCCAGCACATGGTTCTGAAGCAGCTCCTACCCAGGTGACAGAAAGTTACTGCCCTCACCAGCCCAAATTTTCTCCCCAAAACTGAGTGTAATGACCCAAAATCATCCTTCCCATCTTTGGTGCCCTGTGGCTGCCTATTCTCAGCATCTGCCAGCAGCTCCATCCTCAAAAAAGATTGTGGCAACCTGGGCCTGGATTTGTCCTGCTACATCCTGTTCCCAACATGCTCCTCTCCCTGTATTCCCAGGGCAGCTCCCACAGCTCGAAAAGCATAGCAGTTTAAAAAATACTTGTATATAACTTTAGCCAGACTTGTTTACCTTTGCCCTGGGGGAAGGGAACTGAAGCTTCTTCCCAGGACATTGTTGCTCTAGGTGAGGCATGATGGGCTTAACATACCAATAGACTGGGAGTACCCACAGATACCCAGAAAGATAAAAGGCCATCGGCCCAACATCAGCGGGCCACCTACGAGCATCTGCCCCAGACTCTGCCTCTGGCTGAGCTGGATACATTTCCTCCAGAAAGGACTTAGAAAAAAATCTGAGAACGAAGATCTAATTAACATCGGAGGCAAGGAGATTCAGATCCAATGGGAAACTCAATACTGGGGGTTACTCAATTCTGGACAAATCAGCTTTGAAACAGTGCATTTCTATGGGTTTTGACTGTAGAAAGTTTGGGGGAATCTGTCATGGAATGAATCTCTCTGCACAATGGGGCTTTGTGTGGATGAGATGGTTTCTGCAGTACATCCTGGCCAGAACAACATCCTGACAATATAGTAAAGTAATGCCTTGACTCTCTAACATAAAAATGTTGTTGGAGGGTTTTTGTTTTTCCCACTGTTTCGGTGGGTGACACAGGGCAGTAGGAGAATATCCACAGGCAGGAGAATCCCAGTAGCATCCCAGGCTGGCTCCAGGCTCTCTCTCTGGGGTGGTGTCTGCCATGGCTGTGGGAAGATAACAAATACTGCCTGCACCCAGAAACCTCTGGCAGGAAAACCCCATGGCTGGAAGGCCCCAGTGAAGGACTAACCCAAGCATTGGTTCTGTTCTTCTCTGGGTGTCTCTGCAGGGAGCCCTGGAGCACAGCCCACACATGGCTCCCAGCCACCAAGTGTCCTTCCCATGCTGCATCCCCATCTCACCGTGTCTCCAGCATTGCCTCTCCAGGATATGCCAGCTGTTCCAGGCTCCCATTTGCAGACCAGCTTCCCACCAACCAGGGCTGGAGTATGGTGGGAGGTTGGGTGTGCTGGCTTTCAGTGTCTGCTTCCAAGAGCTTCAAGATGCAGTGTAGGGACAGGTGCCACGCTGGGAGAACCACATTGGCTCCTCCTAGAATTACAAACCCTGTGACTGGGGACTGAAAATCCACAACAGCACTTCAGGTGCAGCCAGCAGGCTACTGAAGGGTACCAGGGTGGAAGGGGGCATCCCATGCAGAACCTACCTAATGCCCAAGAAATTCCTGCCTTTTCCATTGGTGAAGGTAGAACCAGATAGTGATGCCACAATGGAGAGAATCTCCCAACCCGGCAGCAGGAGCCACACGACTTCTGCCAGTAACTATGGCAACCCAGAGCAAATAAATGCTATTTTCAAACCACGGGTATAACTTCCTCGTGGGAAGCCCTGGTTTGATCCCCACTGCCAGCTGAATGCTGGCAGCCAGCATGGATGCCCTGTGGAAGGAAGGATGAAGACCAGCCCCACACAGTATGTGGTCCTGGAGAAGCCCCTGACAGGACATTTCAGGAACTTCTCTCCACACCATTCCCAGGAGCTGAAGAATCTGAAGGAACACGGGTGTTTTTCCAGTTGCATTCACACAGAAGCATGGTGTGGGAAAGGGGAAGATCAGAGGGTTTATACAGGATAGGAAAGCCCTAGACAGAGAGAAAGCAGAGGGGATAGGATAGGGTAGGATAGGATGGATAGGATAGGATAGGATAGGATAGGATAGGATAGGATAGGATAGGATAGGATAGGATAGGATAGGATAGGATAGGATAGGATAGGATAGGATAGGATAGGATAGGATAGGATAGGATAGGATAGGATAGGATAGGATAGGATAGGATAGGATAGGATAGGATAGGATAGGATAGGATAGGATAGGATAGGATAGGATAGGATAGGATAGGATCTCCCTGATTGCCTCATCAGGAAGTCCAGCACTGAGGAAAATCCCAGGTAAGGGTTAACGACAAAGGGTGAGCATCAGTTAATTAAGACCCAAACAGAGCAAGAGAAACCCCATTTTCAAATGGCCCAAAGTCCTGCCTCGGGGAGGGAGGAAGAGCCGGGGATGGGCCCCGTGACTCCTGCCCTGTGATTTCGGTGAGACACCGCAGGAGACACCGAATGAGGAAATGCTCGCAGGGTTTGCTCCCTGGCTGGCCAGCGCTTGATGCTGAGGCTGGGGACAGTGCAACACTGCCAGACCTGCACTTCTCATTCCTAATCACAGCACCAGCTCAGCTCCACTGAGTGTATCAGACCTCCAGACTGAAAGTCCACCTGGGTTTGTCCTGAGCTGAGCTGCATTTTTAACACCTTTTCACCAAATTCCCTCGTGGCACTCAGGGCATTCCCTGCCAAAGCAGCTCTGTCCTGCAACAGTGCAACTCCATTGCTGGCACCTCTGTACCCAGACCTGTCCTGGAGGCATAGGGTGCTCCCAGCTGGCTTTCCAGACCCACCTTGCTTCATGACATAGGCAAAAACCGCCAGTGCTGTGGCTTTTAGAAACAGATGCCCTGGCAAACAGCTCTCCAAATTGCCAAAAACCAGCTGGGTCAGGGCAGGTCAGCAGCTCTGGAGTCATGTCAGCATGAGTACGTCAGCATGGAGCAGCCAGTGTCCAGCTCTTGCTTACTGGAAGCAGCTGACAAAAGCTGGAGCCCTCTAAAATTGCTCTCCAAGATGTTTGGTCCATGCACAGACAAGGCCCAGGGCAGCAGGAGACTCATCTGCCACGAGGCCACTCAGAAAAAAAACCCCAAAGGTGGTGGCACCTATCGCCTGCACCTGCTGGAAAGCTCACTTCATCCCTCTGCTCCTTCCTTGGCATAGCAACAGGCAACCCACACTCCTTCTTCAGCTGGGTTTGGTTTGGTGCAGTGTCATGCCATGCTGTGTGGTGAATCCAGCTCAAAAGGAAAAGGCAGAACTGGAGGTGCCACCTGGCAAGTGTGGGCGCGTTGGTGCCAGCCTGGAGAGCGCCGGGCGCCAGGGCCGGGGGGTGAGTGCTGGTTGCTGTGGGAACAGGAATTCAGCGTGTTGTGCATCCAGGCTCTGGCTCTTTGCCTTTGATGTTGTGTCCGCCTCCCAGTGTGCCTTGAATTTTGTTCTCTCCTTATGTTGCCTTTTCCCTGAGAAAGAAGTACCCCTGCACGTCCACAGGACAGATGCAGAACTGGCATGAGAGCCTTGGTGTCTCCCTGAGGGGTGGCAGGGGGACAGAGACATCCTGGGGAAGGCTAGGTGTGTGCAGCCACCATGGGGCCAGAAGAGAGCCAGGTATGACTGAGAGCCCCCAGCCAAGGATGCCATCACTCCCAGACCTTCAGGGGCCAGGAGGCACAGCTGCAGCTGCAGGTCTTAAAGGACTTAAATTGCTCTTGGGTACCTGCTGCATCTGGCCAGGCATGAGAGGGAGCGGAGCAAGGGCACATGAGCTGTCACTAGTGTCCAAATAGTCCTTCCCCTCCTCTGGCCCACATGGGCTTTGTGCATTCTGTCCGCTCACTCCACCAATCACAGTCACACCTGGGCCACAGTGTGGCTCCACAGGCATCTCAGGAGGATGCTTGGCACACAGTCCCTCCACTGGCCTGGTCAGTCAAGGATGATGTGGAGAGAGTGAGGAGGACTGGGCAGTCCTGTGTGGGTGAAAGGAGGTGGATGCTCTCATTTCCAGCACCCAGAACTTCCCTCTGTGCAAATCCTTAAGTGTTGGCACCAAGATGTGCAGGGGGAACCACGCTGGCTCCACCATGACCTGCCTGGCCCCACCTGGGTAGGAGGCCAAATGAATACCTGCCACAGTGAAAATGTAAAATGCAACGTTTTGAAAGGAAATTTTGTTGCCAAGATCTTTAAAAACATCCTTGCTGTGAATCAGCAATTTCAGGTGAAACCCAACCAATTTATTGGACCTTTAGTGCTGGAGAACTGAGACACAGAGACATTGACTGAGTCCCAAATGAAGAGCATGGGAGGAGAAGGAAGGAGAAGAGGGCTTGGCTCAAGGCGCTTGTCCACAATGCAGGGGCAAGAAGACTCCCAGCATCCTGCAGTTCCAAAGGGTGGAGGGAGGGAAGCTCAGGGCCCCACGGCTCAGCCTCTCCGGAGACACGGCATCCCCAGAGCGTCACCACCGGCACAACCCGTGAGCTCCCGGCTACAAAGAGGATCTTTGTGCGCCGGCAGATAGAGCGAGGAGCGGGGACGGGGCCGGATGATCTGTGGGAAGCCACCAGGCAGCGAGGGGCAGCGGGGCCAGGGCTGGAACTGCCCAGGAGGAGGAGGTGGCAGCGATCCGGTGGGTACGGCTATGGAGCCGCTCCGACAGCAGCGGGGCCCACCGGGACCGGGGAGAGGCACAGAGAGGCAGTGGGTGCAGGCACGGGGGGAAAAGCATCCTCTGGGGGGGGTTCCTAAAACCCAGCCTGAGCCCTGGGTCCCTGCTCCAAATACTGATGCTGGTGTAGCTCCAGTCTGTTGATGTCCTTGGGGCTTTGAAGCTCTCACCCAACAACAGGACAGCACCCATCACCCACTGATAAATTCCATGGGGCAGATATCTGGGCTCATCCCTGGCAGCCAGGATGCTCATGCCACTCTCTGTCTGGGCTTTGCACCCTGCAGAGTTCCCTCACTGCAGCCAAGTCAGGCACAGTATTGGAAGAGATGCCCACTCCAGGTAAGGGCTGGTGGCAGCATGGCCAGACCCAGCCCAGGTGAGCACCAGGAGGGCACAGATCTGAGTGCCAGGGTGGGATGAGGTACCACGGGCCAGGCCCCATCTCCCCTCACCAGCCTAAACCTCGTGAACAAACTGCTGATGCTGCCAGAGGCCTGAGCAATGAGAAATTCACCCAGTGATCGTTTGCTCTGGACCCTAGAGGCAGGGATTGTCTCTTTGGTAGTGAAAGGTTAATTTGAGCTGCTGGAAACACTGCTAGCAGTGACAGCCACCACACAGAGCAATGACAACAATGGCCACACTGAGAAAGAGCATGTCCCAGGGTGAAAAAGCAGCAGTGGAGGGGAGTGGTGATGGCAGTGGCAGTGAAGATGGTTGTGGTGCTGGGGGCAGTTATGATGGTGGCAGTGGGGATGCTGGTGGCAGGGGTGGCATTGATGCTGGTGGCGGCAGTGGTGGCAGTGGTGGTGCTGCTGGTGACAGTGCTATGGCAGTGGTGGTGGTGGTGGTGACAGTGTGTTCCACACATGGGATGCACAGTCCCTGCACTCACCTCTGCCAGGGCTCAGGACAGTCTCCCTCTGTGGCTCTGACCCCCAGCCTGCTCCTCCTCTCTGTGCCTCCAGCCGGCCCCTGCCATGGGGGCTGGATGTCCCCACAAAGACAAGGTGACAGTCCTACACAAGACAGTCTCTCTCTCAGAACTAGCATGGCCTGATGCCAGTCCATAGCACAAGCCAGCCACCTCTGCCCACTGCAGTGCTAGAGCCCTTTGTGTTCAAGCAGCAGGAAGGAGTTTGCCCAAGTAAATTCTGTCCTCAGCTTCCCTGTGGTCTCCAGCAAGGCTGAGGTATCCAGAAAAGTGGCAACATGGGAGAAAAGGTTCTTGAGTAATTAAGAGATCTGGTGTTTTGGGACATGGGAAGCTCAGCCAGATTTGTGGCAGCAGGAACTGTTAATGAAACCCCAAATCCTGGATAACAATGTAATCAGCCACCCTTCCAGGACAGGCTGTAAGAGCATCCACCTGGCATGTTTTGGGATGGGGCTGGCTCAGGGGAGTGCGTTCAGGAGAAAGCAGGTGGCAGAGCCTATGATACTATGGTCAGACCCAGCCCCCCATTCTCCTCTGGCCTGGTGAAAGGATGAGCTGGAGAGTGGGAGTCACATCCAAGGGAGCAGGATGGATGGATGGGATGGGGGTAGGACTCCAACAGATGCTACCAATACGGGACCCTGGGAGGATGTGGAGTGCCGGGGCTGGAAGCCCCTAGAGGGGACCCAAGCCAGCAAGGCCCCGGGGGGGCAGCTGATGCTCATTGGAAGCCCCTGACAGGTCACCACAGCTCCGGCGACAGGGCTCTGACAGGGAACGGGGCACAGGATGCAGGCAAGGCACATGGAACGCAGGATGTGCTGTGGAGGACATGGCACATGGGACACAGGACATGGCACGGGGAACACGGCATATGGGATGCATCTTGGGGGATGCGGCACCGAACATGGCACACGGACACGGGGGTACGGGCAGCCGCGTCCTGGGGTCAGGCAACAGGGACACGGCCCGGGCGGTGCTGCAGGGACAGGACACACGGACACGACAGAAGGACAGGACATACGAACAGGACACGTGGATACGACACACGGACGCGACACATGGACAGGACAGGGGCACAAGATACACGGACACGACATGAGCATCCCCGGCCCGGGGCAGAGCCAGCGCAGCGCCAGCGCAGCGTGGGCGGGTCCGTGACGGGACACGCCCCTTATGCTAATGAGAGCTGAATCACGCTCAGCGGACCCCGGCCGCTGGGCAGGACGGGCTCACCCGGGCGGCGCGGAGGGGGGAGTGAGGGCAGGGGATCAGAGCCTGGCCGCCGGCGAGGCCAGGCGGCGTCGCCGCGCCCCGGGGCGCGCGGGGGAGCCCGGATGCCTCTGGGCCTCGCCGACTGCCGCGCCGCGGGAACGGAACTGAGGCGCGGGGCGGGCGGTGAAGAGCGTGCGGGCGGCCGTCCCCCCTGCAGCGCGCGTGGTGTGCGCCGAGGGCGGGGGCGGTGGGTGAGATCACGTGACGGGCGGGCCGCCGCCATTTTGTCCTGCGGAGGCCGTATTTAGGGCGCAGCGCTTGCGCCGCCGCCACTCTCGCCGGGACGGAGCTTCTGTGTCCCGGGCCCTGCCGCCGCCACCCCCGTGCCGCCGCCCCAGCTTCCCTCCGCCCCGCCTGCTTCCCGCCGCGCCTCCGCCATTTTGTGGCCGAGCATTGCCCGCTGAGGACTGACGCCGCGGCGGAGCTTTCCGCCTTTCCCCCGCCCTCTCGCGCTCCCACTCTAGCGGCGCCTCGGCCTGCCCAGCGCAGCCATGTCCTCCAGCGCCAGCCCCGAGTACGCCTCCTTCTTCGCCGTGATGGGCGCTTCGGCCGCCATGGTCTTTAGCGGTGAGCACCGACCGGCAACCGGAGGGGCCGCGGAGGGGTGGGGAGGAGGGGGAGCACGGTGTGGGGGAAGCGGCTTCTCTTTCCCCGTCGCTTCCCTGCCCCGGCGGGGCGCCATCGGCGGCGGGGGCTGGAATTCTTTGGGCCCGGGTGCGCCCCCCTCCCCCACCACAGCTCCATCCGGGCTCTCGGGGGCAGCAGAGGGTCCTTGCTGGTGACGTCACCGCCGACGGAGCCCCCCCGGGGCCACGTGACTGCGGCGGCGCCGCCCGGGCCGTCCCCCCCCTCCCCCTTCCTCCGCGTGGCGGGTCGGGGTCTCCCCGCGGGGCGCGGCAATGTCGTGTGTCCTCGGGGCTCTGCCTGCCCTGGCCTCCGCGGCGGCGGCGCTTCTCCCCCTGTGAATCGGACGTGGTTGGTGTTCAAACCATTCTCCAGATAACACAAAACCAGTTTTTAATGAGATTAAACATAAATGTGCTGTCATTTGGTGGGCTAGTCTGCCTTAGAGACGTTAATGCCATTGCAGGCAGTGGATGGGCTCCTGAGCTACCCCGGGGAACGGGGATGCCGGGGCACGGGGGAAGCCCTGCTCCATGGCCCTCCCTCTGCGTCTCCAGGCAGCGAGCTCAGTGCGGTGTAAATTGGGTCATCCTGCGGCACTGCTTTCCCCACTGAAAGAGCACAGATGCAGGGACTGTAAATGCTGGTTTACAGCAGAAAGACCGTCCTTTAATGCCCTGCCTCTCAGAGCCTTGTTAAAACCTCCTTCAGAAGGCGACCGCTGTTCCTGCATAGCATTTGCTGGTCCCTGATGGGTGCAGCATCCCTTTGGGATGTAACATGGGGAAGGCTTCAGCTGGTTTTTTTCCCAAATGCAGGTGTCACAGTAATTTGGAACAAAAGAATTAGGAGCTAATCTGGCTTTCCCTTCTGAAGGCTTAGCCCATGTCTCCACAGATGTGAACATACTGGCTAGTCTTCATCTCCCACCTCATTTGGCTCCCTTCTAGTATTGGATTGGTTATAGCTCGAGCTGTGTAAGTGCTCTTGAGGTGTTTGAGACCTCACTGTGTTAATAGGCCTCTGGGATGGTGGCTGGGTCTGGAGGATGGATTTGGGGAAGCTGCTGTTGATTGATGAGTGTGAGAGATGAAATCATGCAAAGAGCCAAGTGGACAGTGGATTAAAAGTAGTGTTTGAGAGGAAGTTGTCTAGCCATGCTGGTTAGGCACCATAGACTGATTCCACACCAGCCATGTTTGTGATTTTAGTTTTTTATAAAATAAAAACTTGGTTGGCTGTGTTCAGTCTTGCTTAGTTTGTACCTGGTGGTGGAATGTGGATGTCCATCCTGAGGGCAGTCAGTGGCCTGCCCTTGGATTCCAGACATTGTACTCTTGCTTGACAGGAAAGAATTTTCATGAAAACTCAATGGTTGAAATGCCATAGGAGCCAGAGTTGGGACTGCTGACCTACCTGCCACTTGGCTACTAAATGGAGGAAGAAACTACCACCTAGTTACTTGTTAGGAAAAAATAGTCAGCAGTTCACAGCATTTTGCAAAATGGTCCTAAATAGTGAGCTTTCCTTTTCCAAGGAAGGAGTTGCTGGTTTCCTCTTGTAGAATGGATTTTGGAAGCAAAAGAGTATGGCTGTCTGGCTTTAGGCACCAGGTTTGTGACATGTGAGTGTGCCTCAGCTGAAACATCAGTGAGGGATGTGGACTTGAGTCAGCGCTTCAACAGCAATTGGGAGTGGTGCTGGCTTGTCTAAACCAGCAGGGAAGCCTTTCCTAGAAACTACAGCATGGTGCTGTGAGATTGCAAGAGGGAGGTTTGAGTAGGGGAATGCAAAGTCAGTGCATAAGCTGTATTGATGAAGGTTTGGTATCTGTCATATTGCAGCCAGTTTGTGAGAGGTCCTGGATGCAGAATCTGTGTCAGGTTATCCTGGATTCAGTGAGCTCAGAGGTCTTTCCCGACCTCAATGATGTAATACTGGCAGGTCTGAGCCATGTGGGTACTCTTGCCAGGGCCAGTGTGTTCAGGCACTGGACAACAGGTTATAGATACTGCTGATGGGAAATTGTTTCCTAGATGTGACTGTTCAGTGAAGCGGTTTGTGTTTTTAAGGCAGTATAGCAGAGGTGTCAGCACTGGATAAGCTACAACTTGCAGTATTGTGTAGCTTTTATTACAGGTATGTAGCATCACAGTATGTTCTGATGTTAGTTGTTAAAAAAATCATGCTGGTTTTGAAGTAAGGAACTAAATCTGGACAAGCAGTGTAAACTCTAAAATTGTCTTGGATCTGTGTTAATTAGTGCAGTGATCATGTCTGACTCATGCTGTATCTAAAGATCACATTCTTGTGGAGCTTGTAGTTCCAAGACATGTTTCTAGTAAACATGTTCAGGTTCTGTACTGTCCAGGCTAGTTTGATGTGAAAACAAGTGACTTGGTGCAGTCCTATGTGATGTGTGAGCATTACTTGCTGATAGTAAATAGATAGCAGAACTTGTTCTGGTCAGCAAGAGACAAAAGCAGGCTGCTGTGACCTTGGCCATCTTTGTGCCTGTCCGGTTATTTGCAGATTACAACTTTTTCTCATTGCTGCAGTTCCTTATTTCCCCTAAGTGAAATGTGATGGCTCAGGTGATGTTGACTGATTCAATTATTGTAGTTTTTTCATGTGATTTGAGCACACCAGAATGAACATGTGTGGTGTTGGGCAGAGCTGTCTAGTTCTGTGTCTGCTGGTGCTCTGTACAAAGCTGTCACAAGTGTGCCCACTGTGCCCTCCATGGTGAGAAGTTGTCCTTAGGCCTGAACTCCAGCTGGGTATTCAGTGCCTTTAATACCTGCTGCACTGCCAAGCAGCTGTAAAATTCCTCATTAACAGAACTTTAGCTAGCAGTGTTAAATTAGTCCTGT
This sequence comes from Erithacus rubecula, assembly GCF_903797595.1. Classification (NCBI taxonomy): domain Eukaryota; kingdom Metazoa; phylum Chordata; class Aves; order Passeriformes; family Muscicapidae; genus Erithacus; species Erithacus rubecula. The sequence goes on from NC_136669.1 coordinate 15,186,164, forward strand.
GTCTTCTCATTTTTGCTGCAGAGCCAATGATACAGTACTTTTCTTTTAAACTAGTGCTTTAGATATTATAGCAGTTGGTTGACTTTTAAGGGAACTCCATGGTGAAATAGCTGGCTCAGAACATGAAGCTTGATGCAGCTGGCAGCCCAGCACAGTCCGATTCTGGAAGGTATCATGACTATAAACAACTTGCATTGTCAAAGACAAATGACACCTGTGCTTCCCAGAATACTGTCTGAGAGGTGGGGAGGTGGAACAAAAGAGCTGCTTGCAGGTAAAAATGAAATGGTGGAATGCAGCTCAAGGTAATTTTCTGCTCCAAATGAGGGTGCTTGTGATGTGGGCAGGTATGTGAGCTACCAGACTGTCTGCAGTAAAGATTAGCTGAAGTCTTCGTCCTTAACAGCAGGTAAAGCAGTGGATGGGTAAGACCTAAGTGCTGTAACAGAAGTGAGGTAGGCGATATTTCTGCAGCTTGAGAATGGGGGAAGGCATCTCAAAAAGGGCATCATTTCCTCTCAGTAAATGCCAGTCTTGGGAACATGTGAGAATTGAACATAGAAAATGAGATGGATCATCGGTATAAATCCACGCTCTGCAGAATGTGGCTTAAGCAGTTATGCTGCAGTTTGTACTGTGGCTTCCTGATGGATTCCTGTGTCACCCTGGAGTCTCTATACAGCCTGCAGGTGCTTCTCCTCTGGTGGGAACACTGGGAGCAGCAGTGGACATGGATGAACTCTGCCTCAGAACCTCTTAGTTAGCTTCCTTTATTTCTTTGTAGAATTGGCCTCTTCCATCTCCAGAGCCTGACTGGTTGTGCACAGATGTTGCAAGGTGAACATCCTAGTGTGACCAGGCTGTCGAGTACTCCTTGCAGCAGTGGTTTACAGCACTGTGTGCTTCTCCAGTGAGGCATAAGTTACTCCACTTGCTTCCTTCAGACTGTGAATCCTGTGAGCACGAGGCTTTGGGTCAGGCTGCTCTGGCCACAGGAGTGTCTGCTGGGTGCAGGCAGGGGACAAGGGGCTGGATGCAAGCAGCTGCTTCCCTGCTTGCAGAAGGACAACCCTGTGCTCCATGGTGTGTTTTACCAAACTTGAAAAATCAAAGAGCTCTGTGTGCAGTGTGAGACAATCCAGAGTGCCAATTGGAGCAGCTCTTGGGCAGTTGACTGGCAGATCCTTCATTTTCCTTGGACTGCTGCTATTACAGCAACATCTCAAGGAGCTGGTGGTTTGTTCAGTTCTCAGATGTACTGACCCAAGAGTACAAGGCCTGCCAGTCTTGGAGAATTTTTGATAATGCTGTAGGCTGACAGTGCCAGGCCTGGTGGAAATGCCCACACCCTTTCATTACATTATAGAAGAACAAAAAGCTGTCCCTAATCTTGAAACAGGTGACTCACTAAAATGTTCAGAGTCTACAGCTTCCTGTAGGGCAGCTTTGCTGTTTACCCCTCAGGTTTTCATTGGGGAACAGGCTTCAGCCAGTGTGATGTGAATTTGATAAGCTCCAGTATGGTTCCTCTAACACAGCTTGTCTGTTCTGTGCAGATGCACCTGTGCAGAGCAGCAGGGTTTTTCCAAGAGTATCGATTACTGTAACCTGAGGTGGAGCTGTTTAGGGTGGGAGGGGGCAGGGCCAACCTGTGGGAAGCAGCCTGTTTCTTTGGAAGTGCCCAGGTTTCTTGCATGGCAAAGCAAGGACTGTACTTGACCTGGATGTTGCCTCTAACATTTCTCCAACCTTTTAAGAAACACATACTCAGGGATGAATGGATGTTGGTCAGTTGATGCCTGTCTGCTCCCAGGGAAGTCTGCTTAATGCAAAGGGCAGCCCATTTGATAATGATTAGTTTTAAAAGGCTCCAGATGTAAGAGCTTGTCCCAAACGGTCTTTCATGCTTGCTGTGATGGTAGCCAGTGGTATCCTAATTGGAAATCTGCCCTTTTTTACTAGCTCGCTTGTAATGCAGGGGAATTCTGCATGTTAGTGCTCTGGAAATGTGCTTCATCATGGTGGGACATGGAAGGAATCCCTGGCTATGAATGGGCCAAATGCTGCTGGAGTGTATGTGGCTAGTTCTGAGCCTGTTCCTGGGCTGAGCCTGTCTGAATGTATCAACTGGTGAAACTGGATCTGTGCTACTGGATCTCCTGACTTGGAAAGCTCTTCACAGCTCCTTTCTGTATCAAGGAGGTGACTTAGGTATCTGATTTATCTGCAAAGTTACTCTTCTTGGAGTGTGATCTGACTGAGTAGAGTCACTTGCTGGAGCTGGAAAAGATTGGTTTTGATGCTGGGACTGCCCTTGATCTAAGAACAGGATGCTGGCAGAGACCTATGGAAAGCTGTAGCCAGTGGTTTGACACTACTGCCTATCTGGCAAGTGACTGTCTAGTTCATACTTGATCCTGGAGCTGCACAGCCTCACTCCCTCTATCACTTTTAAAGGGACAGTTATGGTGAGCTCCCAGGTGACAAATCCTCCCTGAGCCCTGAGGGGAGGGCATTTTGCCCCCAGGATGAGTTCAAGGAGTAAATCAGGTGTTTCACAAGGGAGTTAACCTTTGAAACAGGCTTACTGGGAGTAGGTGGTTTTGAGTGATGTGCATTGCAACTTCTCTGTATTGTAACACCATTGAACTTTTAAATGGCACAATTGCTGGTTAACGACCAGCATGTATTTCTTCTCTGGTGAACTAGATACATGGAGTGCTTCTCCACCTGCCATGTAAATGTTTTGACAGGTATACCTCCTTTAAGGTAGTGTTTGGAGCTTGCTTGGGGTCTATGTTAGAGGTGGGGGAGCTGGATGAGCTGATACCAAAAATCCAGAGTCTTGGTGTATAGCAGATACAGCTCTTGCCCAGTTTCCAGTGTATGTGCCACAGAGATGTCCTCAAACCTTGATCAGTGAGATATGGGAAAACATGTCCTTCCAATCAGTCAGGGATATTTAAATGAAGTATATGTGCTTCAGTTTTTCAGAGCTGCTGCAAGGTAGAGGTGAAGGTGTGCAGGAACATTGTACAGGTGTCCATAGCCCAGAACTGAGTGGCTGTGCTGCTAGAGGCTAGATCATGGTAGGAAGCAGGTATGGTCTTTGCCAACTTGCCTGTAATATTGGGATAATGTCAAAGATGCAAGGACAACTTTCCAGGCTACTGAAGCACTGTAAAGCTGCCTTGTAAGGTGCTGGAGATGCCTCTTGTTTGGGGAGGTGGTAAAGGCTTCCTTGGGAGCAGATGTGGCAAGCTCTGAAGCTCTGTGTGGCCACCAGTGGGAGTTCAGTAGAACTTCAGTGACATCTAAGACTGTCATGTGAAGACAGTAAACATAGGCTTTCTATGAAACCGTGTCTAAAACAAATTCAAGGCATAAGATCTGGCCTCTTCTGAATCGGAACCTTTCTCCAAGGAATGATGTGGAGTGGTAATATTGGAGTTGGTTTCTGTCTCAGTGTGTTTGATGAAGCTGCAATGGCATGTTTAACTCCAGGGCCGAAGCATAGGCAAATAAGTTTTGTGGGAGAAAGGCCCCATGATAGAGATCTGTTGCATCAGTTCAGGTGGCCCAGCTCTCAGCTCTGTTCTGCTGGGGTAGACATATGCTGTGTTGTGCCTTGCAGTGTGGACTCTGGGAGGGCATGAACACTGGAGTTCCCCTTGGGACTTTGGGATTTTGGCTCCTAAGCAGGGGTATAAATGGCTGCTGGGATGTGCCCTGCTGTGAAGCTCACCTGGGAAGATGTTCTGCTACCCGTAATGTTTAAATAGAGTCTCTTAACTCATCTTTGGAGTAGGACTCTGGGCAGGTCACTTCCTCATCCCTTAGGGGAATATTCCTGGCTGTCATATGACTGTGTTGGCTTTGCACAATCCTTCCTTGTGTTGGTTTTGCACAATCCTTCCTTGTGCTGACTTAGCTGTTCTAACTGCAGCCTAGTGAAAGACATGATATTTGGGGATGTGTCTAATGCATTTTTTTTCTCTTCCAGCCTTGGGAGCTGCATATGGAACAGCAAAGAGTGGCACAGGTATTGCAGCCATGTCTGTCATGAGACCTGAGCTGATCATGAAGTCCATCATCCCTGTGGTCATGGCGGGTATTATAGCAATCTACGGCCTCGTAGTGGCAGTGCTCATTGCCAATGCCCTCTCACCTGAAATCACGCTATTCAAGTAAGTTGCTGCATCTGGTGATTCTGTTTCAGACTGTCCTGTCACTGTTGGATGCTCTGTGTGTGGGTGGTTTTGGCTCAAGGCCGCTGGAAGGGCTGGCAGTGTTAAATGCTGCTGAGCTGGGCTTTGGAGCACAGGCTGGATTGCAGCTGTTGTGCTGGAAGCCTCAGCCCCAGTTGGAGCTGCCTGCTTAGTTGGCTGTTCTGGCTGTCACAGATCAATCAGGCATCCTGCTGCTCATGTGGTGGGGCTGTAGCTTGGAAAAAGCTGTGTACAGGTAGCACTGGGATAGGAGACAAAGCTTGTGTCATGATGCCAGACTCTAGACCTGGATGCACAGGTATTTCCAATACTGTCCAAATAGTTCTGCTGTTGCCTGGGAGATGCAAGTGAATAATTAATATTGCTTTTTCTTTATGTGCTGGTAAATCAATCCTCGAACTGTACATTGGGCCAGTGTAGCAGCTACAGTCTGCAACTTAATCTGCTCTTGTCTTCTGAGAACAACTGGAAACTGGTGTGATTGAGCCTTCTTGAAATTAAACAGTGCTGCTGAAGTGTGACAGGTATCTGTGTTGCTGTACAGGCTATACCTATGAGCAGTGTGCTTGACCTAACAAGAAATGGTCTAAAAGAGCAGATACAAATGGTCCTTTGCAATTACCAGGTGGGCAGACCCTGATAGGGACTACTGCTCATTACTGTTCTCCTTCTTGGAAAACCAGACCATTCCTGCCCAGCTTCTGCAGAGCAAGACACTTGGATGTACTGTAGTTGTATATAAGGTTGCTAAAGGTTGGAGATCAGCTGCTACTAACAGGCTGCACAGCAGCATGGGACAGCCATTGCTGCAAGTGCTAATAAGTGCTGTTCTGACAGCACACTGAGTCTGCTGGCAGCCAGATGAGCCCAGTAACTCAGTTTGGTGTATGAGCGACACATGAACATCAGGTGAAGATCCTTCACTGCTGCCTTGTTTCTTTAAGTATCAAAGTTTGGGAGTGTCAGTAAGCATTTGCTTTGAGACATGTTGGACTTGTTGAAAGAGGGGCTTAAGGCTGGGTGTCCTGTTCCTTGCCACTGAAACTTTTCCATCTCTGTCCCACAGGAGCTTCCTTCAGCTGGGTGCTGGCTTGAGCGTGGGTCTCAGCGGTCTGGCTGCTGGCTTTGCCATCGGCATTGTGGGCGATGCAGGTGTCCGGGGCACAGCACAGCAGCCCAGGTTATTTGTGGGGATGATCCTCATTTTGATCTTCGCTGAAGTCCTGGGTCTCTATGGCCTCATTGTTGCCCTTATCCTCTCCACGAAGTAAATGTTGCAGTATGATGTAAAGAGATGTAACAAATCTACATTTAACAAAAAAAAAAAAAGCTCCAGAATGAAAATGGTTTCTCCAATGTGTACAGTTGTCCCAATTTGGTAGTTGATCTCTTGTAAATGCGCAATATCTGTTAGTGACTCGTCTGTCCTGTGTGTACTTCAATATTAACTTGGATGGGCTGCTCCAAGCCTACTGCATGGCTTGGGGTGGCCTATGTGCAATTTTCCACCCATTGCTGTTAGTATTTTATGTATAAATATGAACTAGAAATGTAATTTTTTCTCTTCACTGGATGTTTATTTATAAAAGACTTGACATGTTCATACATCTATGGAGCAAGGATTTTCAATTTCCCATGCTATATATATATTAATCTTATATATAGGTAGATTACACTGTGGGGTCAATTGTAAGTGCAGAGAATTCCTTGGATGTAATTTTGATTCTAAAGATTGCTGTAGTGTCCTGGTATTGGAGTATGAGAATTTTGTGTTTTATTACAGCAATTGTTCGAAACACTCCTGTGTTTCAATAGTAACTGCATATGCTCCGGCATCAGTCGTGCACCCAGTGTTGGGTTACAAACTTCTACCATGTTTCCAAATAAAACTTCCTCACTACATTGCTGTAATGAGTACCTGGCTCTGATTTCCAGCTGTTGCTGTTCCTTTGGGAAGAGTGGGTGAGGTTCCTGAAGTGGCTAGGCAGCATGCTGGAGTGATGCTGGCCAGCTCTGCCACAACTTTCTCCTGAGCCATGGCAGTGTGGTTCCCAGCTGCCACTATGGGTCATATTCATGGTGAGCAGGGATGCAGGCCTGTGCTCACCTTGATCACATCTGGCTCAGTGTGGTGCTCTGTAACCAGGGGTCAAGGAGCTGCAACCTGCACCTAGGGCCAGGGAGAAAGGCTGCAGCTGTGGTCAGGAGAAGGAGCTGCCTTGTCAGGAAATAAGCAGCCTGTCCTTGTGCTGGCCCTGCAGAAGCTGAACTGCTTGGGAGCTGTACTGTTACAATTACTGTCTCTGAAGTACTTCAACAATAGCCACATCAACAAAATTCCTTCAATCAAGAATTTGCATTTTTATCTTTTAAATCACAGGACCATTTGAGCTGGGAGATTATGCTGCTGCAACTACTGAGTGTTAGAACAATCTCCTCTGGCCTGAGGATTTGAGTACTGCCAAGCTTATATGGGGAAATATATGTTGGACCCTTTCAGTGGTAAAGCTTGGTCCTTTTTAGCACTGGGAAGTCTGTAGGTTGGAGAGCAGAGCCAGATTTAAAGTCAAAATATTACTAGTCAAGACACCTGGTGCTAGCAGTGCTGATGCATGTGGATGGGTCACCTGGTTGGGAATGAAAGTGTACATGTGTTTCACCAAGGTACCTGTTCAGTGAGTGGTACAAATACCATGAAGAGCTGTGGCAGAACATAAGGAATTCACTGAAGCTGTCAGGAGCATCTAACCTGGCAAGGGTGATGCCCTCTGTGTATCTTCTGGGCATTTGGGAGACTAGATAGAAGCCAGTCATCCTGTCAAGGTCAACAATAATTATTAACAAAAGAATGGGCTTATTTTTTTTGCTATTTGCTAAAACACTAATCTCTCTGCAGTCACCTCTCAGCAGGCTGGGCTGGTTGCATTTTGCTTGGGAAGGGCTTTGCCTTGTGGCACTGTGAGCAGAGATGGTGGGGCTGCACAGAGGTGTAAGCTGACTGAAGGAAAATCCAGTGTGCCTGCTGAAGCAGTGGCTGAGGGAAGGAGAAATTCCCGATCTAAATAGTTTGGGTCATTATTTCCATCAGCAGAAGTAGTAGATACACCTCTGAATTAGGCTTCTGCAGGGGTCATAAAGGTTTATGAAATCTGTAGGTTAATTGTATCTCACACTGACTGCAGAGGGGGGGGCTTTCCTGGTGTAGTCTGACAGCTTGCAGCTGGGGGGTGAATCCCAAACCCAGACTCTGGAGAGGATGCTGCATCCAGCTTGCAGTTCTGGTGAGAGGAATTGAATTTGGCAAGTCAAATTGTGTGGGAGGACAGGAGAGGGTCCTGGCTGGGGCTGCAAGTATGCTTAACATCCAGTTTTACCTTCTGTAAGGGGACTCTACTGCCAATTTTTTTTTTTTGCCAATTGACAAGAATGTGAGCAAAATTGCATTTAAGAGAGAGAGCTAAATTGCTCTAAGGGCAATAAGTGATTGAAAGGCACCCTGTTCCAATCACCCCTAAGGTCCCTTGGAGGTTGGTGGCATCATGCAGAGACAGTTAATAGGTACTTGCAGAACTAATGCAGGGGAAATATCAAATGGCATTTTGCTCTACATCTTAGAATATGAAGCCTTTGTCATTAATATACATAAACCTATGCAAGAACAGAGCTGGGGTGAGTGTGGACTGGGGGAGGATCACTGTGCCTAGTACCTACAAATACATCCAGAGTCAAATTAATAGTCTGCACATGCTGCCTTAGCCATGATAGTGATGCTCTGAATCCTCTGTGGTGGCTTCTGGCTGAAAACTCACATTTCAAGTCTTTCATTGGTGCTATTGCATCAGCACATTTCTCAAACGATTTGTGCCATTAATAATATGAGGAATCTTTGGAGTTTTTGAAATTCCTTTACTGTCATGAGCATGGCAGCTCAGAGAATGTAGCTGAGCTTCATCCTAGCTGGCAGGGGTTGGCTTGGTGGTCAGTTTGGAAGAGGGGAAGGGGGTGGCTGTGCTGGCACTGCCATGGTGTTTTTGTGCTCCATATGTGGCTGGGAGTGCTGCAGTGAGTCAGCCGAGAGGGGAGAGGGAGAAGAAAGGAGCCTCTGCAGCAGCAGCAGCACAGGGCCAGGGTCGTCTGCAGTCAGTGCATGCTCAGGAGGTTCAGGATCTGCTGCCAGCACAGACAGTGCCTCCACAGAGCCTGCTGAGCTTGTTCTTTGTTAACCCTTTCACATTGATTTTTGTTTGTTTTTTTTTCCAAAGGCTGCAATATTTTTTTTCACTGCTGTCAGAGAAACATTTTTAAGCAATCTCTGACTGCTCAAGGATCAGCTTTCCTGGGGAGTTCTGGCTTACAGAGAGGCATAGTAACCTGGAAAAGTAAGTAAGCTTTGGGGAAATAAAAACCTTGTTATGAGAAGCTGATCCCCAGAAACCAAGTCGCTCTTTTCAATTACAGAGTAACAGCAGAGCTAATGACTACAGCTCTCAGTAAACCTTGTTTCCTTCTCAGACTGGCCAAGGGAATACTGATTGTAGGGCTTTCTGCTGTTAACAGCTGACTGTACTCTTCAAACCATCACTGTGCTCAGGTGAGAGTTACTTGTCTCTGATGGACAGGATTTGCAACTTCTGGCCTTAGTTTTAGAGCTATTAACCATCTTTTTCTCTTGACATGATTAAATTAAACCCAAAGCAAGTATTTGCAATACCACTTGTCTTGCAGTGGGAATTTTTTGTTTCAGTGTCCCAAAATACTTCTCTATTTTTGTACCTGCTAAAGCTAATGAATGCTGTTATTTTTTTCTGCAAGACACTTCAGTGAGCTCCTGAGAGCCACAGCTTTGCGGCTTGTATCAGTGGTTTCCAGCACAGCTGTGTCACAGCACAAAAGCACAGAGGGAAGAATCCTGCCCTGACCTTACAGCCTTTAGGGGACTGAGGCTTTTGGGGCGCACACTGTACCTACAAGGTACCTACAGACCCCTGACAGCTCTCTCTGACCTGAGAGAGCACAAGTTGGGCAGGACACAGCTCCTGGAGAACTGTGGTGGCTTGTCTTTGCCATTTTCCTTTTGCTGAGGGACAAGCTGCCCTCACCACAGGATCAGATCTAGCTCTTCAGATTTCATCAAGGGAATACCAGGGACTGTATAAGTTCTGGGGCCTTTTCTGGTACTTTGAACTGCCCTGTCTGTGGTGTTACACCTGTGCTTTCTTCCTTTGCCTCTGGCAGAGGGGAAAAGGGTGGCTTGAGTGGCAGAGAGTGAATTCAGCCACCCTCTCCTAATAGCTGTCTGCATGAGGTAGGCTGAGGGACAAATCTTGGGAGATCATGTATATCCCCAAGACTGGCAGTTTGTTCTAAGCAGCTTCCACGCTTCTGTGTGGCTTGGGACAATTTCTTACACATCTTTGTGAATGCCTGTGAAAATCAGAAGACAAGGCTCTCACGCAGTAGCAGTGTCAGCCCCAGCCCAGCACTTACAGCTGCTCCATGTGCTCCCCAGCTCCTCCCAAGTGCTCAGGTACAACTGCTCTTGCTGCCAGGCAGTGAACCTAATTTGGGAATTGAGCCAGGTTAAAAATAACTCAACCTGAAGGAAAAAAAAACCACATTTGCTAAAGAAAATGCAAACAAAACTACAGCCTGTGATTCCCTCTGCTTGTTACTGGGGCAGTGGAGAGAAAGAATATGGAATTATTATTAGAACAGTGTGCAGTATTGGAGATGCAAGACAGGGTTAATTTAATTCTGAGAAATAAAAGGAGAACATCCAAAGGAGTAAGACTTTAGCAGTACATGCCATAAGCTGGGCTGGATGACATACCTGCAGCCTCGAGGAACAGATTCCCATCGCTTGGCACAGGCTGTTCAGTTCTCCCAGCAGTGCAGACAGGAGGTCTCAGTGCTCTCATCCAGGCTTGGGACTGCAGCCTGAGGAAGCCTTGGATCTATGGGGCTCGAAGGTTCTCAGGTGAAGCTCTGTTACTGCTCCGGGTGGGCCCGAGGCAGGATATTTATAGTGTGTGTTTGTATCCTGTGCAGTCAGTATTTGCCTTTACCTCAGCATCTCACCCAGTGCCAGCTAAAGTTACTGTCACAACCCTGTCAGCTTGTATGTTCCTGGGGAAGGGACCTGTTTTGGCCACAGGCGGTTTGGGTGCCAAACATGCCTTCTGACATCCAAATTCAATTTAGCAGCTTGGATGGGTCCTTTTCTTCTTCACAGACAGATAAGCAGGGCTGAGAGCTGTTTCTAGGATTCATCTTCTCAACTTCTAATTTTGGGGTGTCCTCAGCTCCTCCTGTATGAAGCTAAAAATCATTCCTAGCAATACAGTGCTGTGTGTCCCAGATGTTCATTCTTTCATGAGGAAAATCTTACAGATCATCTAGTCCAACCCCCTGCCATGGGCAGGGACACCTTCCACTATCCCAGGTTGCTCCAAGCCCCATCCAGCCTGGCCTTGGGCACTGCCAGGGATCCAGGGGTAGCCCCAGCTGCTCTGGGCACCCTGTGCCAGGGCATGCCCACCCTCCCAGGGAACAATTCCTGCCCAATATCCCATCCAGCCCTGCCCTCTGGCAACGGGTAGCCATTCCCTGTGTCCTGTCCCTCCAGGCTCTTGTCCACAGTTCCTCTCTAGCTATTCTGGAGCCCATTTAGGCACTGAAGGGGACTCTAAGGTCTGCATGGAGCCTTCCATTCTCCAGGTTTTTCTTCCTAGCTCTGCCAGCAGGGCTCCAGAGCAGAGGGGCTCCAGCTCTTGGAGAGTCTCTGTGGCCTGAAACCATTCTTAGCCTCAAATTCCCAAGACAGTGCCTCACACAGTTTTCCCAGCCTCAACCAGCATCATTCTCATCTCTCCCTTTCCCTGTATCCTGCTGACAATAGGAGCAGCTTGTATTGTGGACAAGTACTGACATCATGGAATGATAAGCATGGCTCAAAACCTAATTAAAATCCAATTTCAGGCCAGACAGGGATATTACATTCATGCACAATTATATTCCCCATAATTTTTCTTTCCTGGGAGAGATTCATCAGCAGTGATGGAGCTCACATCAGCCAGGTGGAACCACCTGTCATCAGTTTCCCTCGGGTACATGGGGGCCAGTGGGCCCAGGGTGTCACAATGTGGGTCTTGGGATAGAGGTGTCAGCATGGGGATCTCAGGATGGGGTTTCTGGATGGATTCTCAGCACGAGGTCTCACAATGGGGTCTTCGGATGGAGTTTCACCATGGGTGGGGTCTCAGCATGGTTTCATGATGGGGTCTCGTGATGGGGTTCAGGATGAGATCTCACACTGAGGGTTCAAGATGGAGTCTTACGATGGGGTCTTATGATGGGGTTTCACAGTGAGGTCTCAGGATGAGATCACACGATGGGGTCTCATGAGGAGGGCTTCTGCCGCCGACCTTCTCAAGATGGCGGCGCCCTCCCCGTGATGGCGGCTGCTCGGGGCCGGTCACGTGCCGCAGGGCGGGTGGGGAATCCCGGCACGTGCCGAGAGCGCTCACATGACCAGGAGCAGGCGATGCTGCGGGCGGGGCCATGCTCAGGCCACGCCCCCGGGCCGCGGTGCCCCCGGAGCGGGGACTGCGCCCCGGGCCCGGTGCTCATCGGGCAGCGCGGCGGGGCTCGGCCGCACGGCCCCACGGGCCTTGTTTCTCACAGTGTCGGCTCAGAGCTCCGGGGAGGGGACGGAGCTCACCCTCCGCCTGCCCCCGGGGCGGTGCTCCGGTTCCTCCGCCCCTCACCTGCTGCTCAGTCCCGCGGCAGCAGCTCGTACCGGAGCCGCGGCCTGGCCTTGCTTCGCCACGCCCGGTCCCGCCCCCTGCGCTCACCACCGGGGTTCGCGGTTCCCTCCGGCTCCCGCTTCCCCGCGATGCCATCCAATAAATCCGTTTCGGACGCACCCATCGTCCAGTTCACCAACTGCCGCATCCTGAGGGACCACCAGCTCCAGAGGTGAGGCGGGGGGTACCGGCGGCACCGGAGTGGCTGGGGGTGCCAGGGCTGTTGGAGGTACCGTGATGTCCGGCGGTACCCGCGCTGTCCGTGGATATTGTGATGTCCGTGGGTACCAAGGCTGCGGGGGTACCAGGGGTGTGGGGGCTCCCCGACGGGCTGCCGACCTGACCTGACAGCAGAGCTGAGGGACTGTCCATGTCCCCTCTGCCAGGTTTTGGAGGGACGTGGGGCAGGTGTGGTGTACGGTCTCTGTCGTTTCGTCTCTTCTGCCAGCCCCCTGGCGCTTTGGCCATCATCACCACCACCTTGAGGGGCAGCCCATGAAAACCCCATTCCTATGAGTTTTGTAGAGCTAGAGCCAGGCAGAGAAGGCTGCTCGCTGTGTCCCAGCTGGAAGAGCAGCTGTGCTCTGGCAGACATCGCAGTGCTTGTGGCCGGAGGTGCCGGTGGGATCCACTCTGCCCAGGATCACTGTCACTGGGGCAGGGCCGCCTGCTCCCTGTGCTGCAGATGGTACCAGAGCTTGGTGTGTGTGACTGTCCCTCCAGGGAGGACCTGTGGGTGCGGGAGGGGAAGATCCTCAACCCAGAAAAACTCTTCTTTGACGAGAAGGGCTCTGCTGATGTCCAACTGGACTGCAAGGACAGCATCATCGCCCCAGGTTTCATCGACGTCCAGATCAATGGTACAGTAAAGCTACATGCGCTAACCTGGGTTTGTCCATCCCTGACCCCCAGCCCCACTGCGGGCTTCCTGCCCATGACCAGGTTTCAGCTGCTCAAGGGAGGTGTGAGTCACCCAACCAAAGACAAAGATCAATTTTGCCTCTGGTTGCTGCTGTTGTATAAGTGATCCCCTTTGGCCAGGTGAGGGTTTCCTCTGAACTAATTTTTATCTATATTTTATCCTGCCTCTGCACTGGCAGGATGCCTGCCCTACCCTTTTCAGGACATGGGAGGAGAGGACAAGACAATTAACAACAATTAACTGCAATAGCTCTCTTCAGAAGGAAAGGGGCTTGTTCTGTGGTAGCTAAAGTTGTAAGTCAGATCCCTTTTCAGCTGGGAATAGTTATATTTTGCCCTGTATCAAAATAAAAACGTTGTTCTTGCAAAACACTGGAGTGCTGTGGGGAAGAGCACTTCAGCGGGGCAGCGGTGGGGAGATTGGTACTTGTGAAACCTTGGAATGTAGGACAGAAGTGCTGGTGGAGCTCTCTGTGTCAGGGCCCTGCAAATGGAACATCTCCCTTCAGTCACACAAAGTCTTTCTTTCTTTGGTGTTTCTGGGTGGGAACTCACCCACTGGGGAAGCTGCAGTTTCATCCCTGCTTTGTTTGTGGTACAGGAGGCTTCGGGGTAGACTTCTCTCTGGCTACGGATGACTTCAAATCAGGTATTGACCTGGTCAGCCAGAAAATCCTCTCCCATGGAGTGACTTCTTTCTGTCCCACTCTGGTGACCTCTCCTTCATCTGTGTACCACCAGGTAAGGGGCCTTCTCCCCTCCCACCTGCAGGGTGATCAGGGACTGAGGTTGGTATCAGGAGGTGTGTGGGCCAAGACTGGGATAGCTGGCAGGGCAGAAAAGCCATGGGCAGGAGGAGGTGGACTCTACCCTGGGTTTCTTGCCCTCAGCCTTTAGAATGCTGAGACAGCCATGTCTCCCAAGCGAGCTCTGCACACCAAAGCTTGGAGATGGCTTTTCCTTTGTGGGCTATGATGGTCCTAAGTGGTCCAGCTACACATCTCCCTGCAGACCTGATGTTTGGGTCTGATTTGGCAGGCTGGGGGCTGTGTCTGGGTTGCTATGTCTGACGAACTCTTTCTCTAGGTTCTCCCTCAGATCAGTGTAAGAAATGGTGGAACCCATGGAGCAGGAATCCTGGGTAAGTGGATTTGTCCCTCTGTGGTGCTACTCTAGGTGGGCAATTATTTTGTTCACGGTTGAGGTGGAAGAAGTTACAGAGCAGCACAAGTAGGGACTGGAACTCTCAACGGGAGGAATGCACAGGTGAGCAGAGACCCGCCTTGTTCCTCAGGCTGTGCCTGCCCTTTGCTGTGTTTTTTTGTCATTGTGCACACACTGCTCCAGCCCCTTTGGGGCCCCTGGAGCAATGGCAGTGGGCTTGGCCAGTGGCCAGCATTGCATCCTCACTGTGCTGAGCTCACAGTTGCTTGAGCCATGTCTTTGGCTGCAGAAAAATGACAAGAGTGTGACTGGGGCAGAGTAGACATAGCAGGTTTCTTGGTCTTTGGCAGGGGGAGGAAGGGTCATGGTTCTTTGTTCCTGTTTGGATAGGAGTCCACCTGGAAGGGCCGTTCATCAGCAAGGAGAAGAAGGGTGCCCACCCAGAGCACTGCCTCCGCACCTTTGAAGCAGGTGCCTTCCAGGACCTGCTTGCCACCTATGGCTCCCTGGACTGTGTCCGGATAGTGACCCTGGCCCCTGAAATGAGGAGGAGCAGTGAGGTGATCCAGGAGCTCACCAAGCGGGGCATCTGCGTCTCCCTGGGTAAGGGCTGGGGCACCCAGGGCTTAGGGGGGCTCTGGTCACCCCTCCCTTGGGGCTGTGGCATCTCTAACAGTGTGTCAGTGCAACTGGATGGGGTGGGATTCTCTTTTGCCTGGCCTGTATGGAGATGACAGACCTGTCACAAAAGCAGTCCTTGCTTGATGCTTTCAATCTGTCATGGCAAGGGTCAAAGTTTGTATCACCTGAGGAGCCCCTGCAGTAAACACAAGGTGCTGTTCTGACACACGAAAGAATAGCAGTCTTAACTGGAGGTTTGATGATGTGGAAGGGTTCAAACTCTGAAGTTCCACTGCTTTAGGCCTTATGTGACAGGTGAAATAATTTTCCAAAGGTTACTGTTGGTTTGATAACTCTGTTTTTTAACTGCAAGTGCAGTAGGAACCTTTCCCTCCAACATCTGGCTGGCTGCTGACTTAAAACTGGCTGCATTTTTTTTTTCCCTTTGCTTCACAACCTCTTCTTTGTCTCAGATCATTGAAGAAGTCTTTTATGTTTAAAGAAGGGAAAATGGTCAGGCTGAAATTAAACCTCAGGTGAGAAGAGCATTCATACAGCAGATTATCTCTTATCCCACAGCCACATAATGAACTCCAGAAAGGCAAGGTTAGCCCACAGAGTTGCTGTCCTATTGGGGAAACCGAAGTTTCTTTCTGGATAGTTAATTCCATATGCCTTCCTGGCAAAGTCCCCAGTGTTGTGAGGGTATCCTCTGATACCTCTCTACAAAACTTTAAATATCTGAGGCCAGCAGAAAGGTGTGTCATTGGACCTCAAACCTAGCCTGAAGACAACATAGCTTGAGCAATGCAACATTTGTGACAGCTGTGATGTGAACACTGAAGGAGTTCAGGTGAAAACTCACCCCCAGAGTCCCCCTAGGTCATGGACACATCTGTGTGGTTCTCAGGCCAGGGTGGGCATTAGAGCATAGTCCAGTGATGGAGTCTTTGCTTCTGTAGGGAAATCAGTGGAGAGATGAGCAGAGGAATCAGGCGTTGGTGTGTGTTCCCAGGTCACTCAGTGGCTAATCTGTCCCAAGCTGAGGAGGCTGTGCAGCACGGAGCAACCTTCATCACCCACCTCTTCAATGCCATGCTGCCGGTGAGTCCCCACAGGCACCTGCCCTGCTCCAGGGCTGCTTTTGGGCTTTCTCTGCTACTCTCCATGGGTCTGTGTTCTTCCCAGCTGGTTTTGTACCATGTTTTGCAATGAGGTTTTGGCACTGAACCTCTGGCTTTGCATTCCTACTGCTGGATCTGAAAGAAATTCAAGGCTGTAGCAGACTCTTGAAGTTCATCACTGAGAAGGACTAGGAAGTGTTGGTGGGTGAGAGCTGGACATGCCCTTGCTGTGTGCACCCAGAGCCCCTCCTGTGTGTGGGCAGCAGGGGAGGGGGAGATTCTGCCCCACTCAGGTGAGACCCCACCTGCAGAGCTGCCTCCAGCCCTGGGGCCAACAGCAGAAGGATGTGGAGCTGCTGGAGAGAGTCCCGGGGAAGTCATGGAGATGCTCCAAGGGCTGGAGCCCCTCTGCTCTGGAGCCAGGCTGGGAGAGCTGAGGGTGCTCACCTGGAGAAGAGAAGGCTCCAGGGAAACCTGAAAGCCCCTTCCAGGGCCTAAAGGGGCTCCATGAGAGCTGGAGAAAGGCTCTGGACAAAGGTCTGAAGTGGCAGGACAAGGAAGAATGTCTTCCCACTGCCAGAGGGCAAGGTTAGATGGAATACTGGAAAGAAATTATTTTCTGTGAGGGTACTGAGACTGGCACAGGATGCCCAGAGGAGCTGTGGCTGTCCTGTTCCTGGAAGCATTCGAGGTCAGGTTGGATGGGGCTTGGAGCACCCTGGGATAGCAGAAGGTGTCACTGCCTGTGGCAGGGGTTGGAACAAGATAAGCTTTATGGTCCCTTACAACTCCTGTGATTCTGTGACTCAAGGCAATGTCCAGGTTTGCCGGTAAAGCTGCCAGGCACTATGTGATAGAGATGACAGCTGCATTCCCTGAAGGGAAGTCTCAGACATCCTGGTGATCCTCCACAGCTTATCCCCTCTCTCCCCTCGAGCAGTTCCACCACCGTGACCCTGGCATTGTGGGGCTGCTGACAAGTGACAGGATTCCTGCTGGGCGGAGGGTCTTCTACGGCATGATTTCTGATGGCATCCACACCAACCCTGCTGCCCTGCGCATTGCCCACCGAGCCCACCCCAAAGGTGAGCCACTCAGTCCCCACAGTGTCACCAGCCACTCCAAGCACTGCACCATCTCCCCGAAGACATGCATGCTGCCCTTGTTGTCTGGAAGGTCACAGCCGCATGTGCTAATCCCTCAGTCCTCTTGCTTTGGTGGGATGTGGGTGGAGACAGGTGGTCCCTCTCTGGGGGGGTGAACAGGGCATAGTGCTTGGAGCTGCAGCAAAATCAGCTGTGGTGTTGACAGGGCCCCTTTCCTTGTGCTCTGCAGGGCTGGTGCTGGTGACAGATGCAATGGCTGGCATGGGGCTGGCACCGGGTCGGCACACGCTGGGTCAGCAGGTGGTGGAGATTGATGGGCTGAACACCTACATCGCAGGTAAGTGCTGTCCCTCTTGCTGAAGAGGTGGGGCCAGTGCTTCCACTGGCACCATTCCTGAGGAGCTGAGCTCACCTTGCTGTCCCTGTTGGTGTGTGGCAGCATTTGTGCTGTCCTGTTGGGTTTTGTTGCCTGGTGGATCTGCAGGGACTTGTCCTTGGGAATAATGAAACTCGGGTAAAGAGAAGTGTGCCACCCTTGTGGAGGAATCTGTTCAGCTGTAGCTGTCTGCAACACCTTTAAAAGCCTCATTGCCTAGTGTCAAAGGTGCCTGAATTTCAGGGAGCCAGTAGAGACAGAGAAATATTAAGAGATATTTCTTTTCCCTTTTTTTTTTTATTATAACTTCCCTAAGTTTCAAATTCCCAAGTAAATGAAGACTGGGAAGGTATTTCAGAGAAGGAGCATTTCTTTCTCCATTCCCTTCCTCTGGCAGCAGATGGCTGCATGGTGAGCTGGTTTCACCCAGTTCATGGGTCTGATAGTGGAGCTGGGGGTAACACCCATGTACTTCTTCCTATGTTCCAGCAGGAAGTTGCTGCAGGCCCTTCATCTTGCTCCTCCTGCCATCCAGGACTTCTGCACTTCTGGTCCCATTATGCTTCCATAGTGCCCTGCTTTTTGCTGTGAGCTTTAGGCACTGATCAGTCCCACTCTGTTTCTCTCCCAGGCACAAAGACCCTGAGTGGCAGTGTGGCAACAATGGACACCTGTGTGCGACACTTCCAAGAAGCCACAGGTAAGAGAGTCACAGGCTTCTGCTTCTTATGTTGACATGGGAGGAGGTTTTGCTTTTGCCAGATGTGTCCATTCCACCAGGAATGTTCCCTCTTACCTGAGACATGGCAAGGGTTGGGATCAGTGCCCTCAGTTGAGCCCCTTCTTGAAGGGAAGTTTCACTTTAACCCATAGAACTAATGGGAGGTGAAATCTCATGCTTCTTCCTCACAAAAGTGAATGGTTTTCTGGTCTTCATACCTTAAGTATTCAGTTTTCCTATGCCTGCTCTCTCCTGTAGGGATATTTCACTTCCCAGCTCCAGCTGGCTGTACTGAGGGTTTTCCAGCTTGGGTCCATCAACTGCCTAGTTGACAGTTGCCTTGTCCAGGGGGATTTGGGCTGCTCTGGAAATGGGGCTCTGGCTGCCCTAATGTCTCCCCAATTCTCTGCCCAAGGGTGCTCGGTAGAGACGGCGTTGGAGGCAGCGTCTCTGCATCCTGCTCAGCTCCTGGGGATTGAACATAAAAAGGGGACACTGAATTATGACTCCGATGCAGGTACTAGAATGGGCACAGCATGTACTGGCATGGAGACAGTGGTGTCAGGGCTCACAAGTGCTGGAGCAAAGCAGGGCTGCTGTGAGCACATGCTCTTCCCCTGTTTCAGTGGGAGCTGCAGGGAGACTTGCTCTGCCTGGGATATGCTCTGGGCTTTTGCTCCAGTGGTTTTTCCTTTGGATGTTTGGGAAACCCTTTGGAGTGTCCCTCCACATCTCAGCAGAGCAGAAAGCAGTGCCATCCTGGGGTGGGGAGAAGCCCTTCCCCACTGAGCTCAGCTCTCCCAGCCAGCTTCAGCAGCTCCATTCTGACAGCTGTGTTCTTTCTCTCTTGTCCAACACAGATTTCCTAATGCTGAATGACAGCCTGTATGTGCAAGCCACGTACATTGCTGGCGAGGAAGTTTGGCGACAGGATGTGTCAGGCATGTGACACTGAGCTGTCCCAGTGCCCTCCAAGGCTCCCTGGCACTATGGTTAGCAGCTCTGGCAACTACCCCACTTCTCTCTTATGTCTTTCTTTCCCAATTCCTTCCTGCAACTCCCTCAAAGGAGCCTCATACCAAAGAGCTGCATTTTCCAGCTTCCAGTTACAGCCATGCCTGTCACGAATCTGTTGGTGCTCAGTTGGTGGCATGGGGAAAGAAGGCAGCTCTGTGCTGGCAAGGAATGCCAGTCCTGGAGCGACCTGGACTGCACAGCTGTCCTGCCCCCAGATAGGTGCTCCTGTCACCATCTGACAGCAGTGAGGAACTGTCCCAGCCTTCGCACGGTTTATACAGCACACACTAACCTGCTCTGCACCTGAGGCAGGCTCAAGCCATTCCCATTCCTTTGCCTGCTGTTTGCTTCGCTCCCAGACAGACATGACTTGTTAGACATCAGCTTCCACCAGCTCAGCTCGTAGCTCTTCCCGTGACAAGGTTTCTGTTGTGTCAGCAGAAGCTGAGGATCACATTCGGATCTCCTGACAGCCCTTCTGTCGTGTGTCTTCAGAGCAAGGCTGCCACAGCTCTCTGACTTGGTGGCCTTGTGGGGCTGAATCCTCAGGGCAAACATCAAACCCAGGAATACCAAGGCATTGCTGGTCCTTTGTGCCTTTTCCCTGCATGGGCATTGCTGGAGCTATGAATAGAGCTGGAGATATGAACAGCGTCCTGCTATATAAAACAATGTTCCCTTCACTCCTTGCTCTGTCTGGATGGGTTCTGCAGGTTCTGTGCCAGCCATACCAAGAAGAGCCTTTGCATCACCTGATGACTTTGTGTATTCCTCAGACCACGGATGGGGAGCTTTTGGTGTAGGGGATGCATCCAAACTGGTAGTGACAGGCTCACGAGCCCTCAGTCCAGCTCAGGCATGGAGAGAGAGGAAAGCTGCAGTGGGATTCTGGCCTTTCAAAACAGATATGATGGCTCACTATTTTGTGCTCATTATCTCCTCCAATACTTGACTTGTCAGATTTTTTCCTGATGCTTGGACACTTGGATGCGAGGATTGATGCTGATTTCAACTCTACTCAAGCACTCAGAATAGGCCTCAAAATAAAAGTCTCAAGACAACCTTGGACAAGGCTCAAACCACTGAGGTGGTTTTTGTAATGAGGGGAGGGCTCAGACAACATCTCAGCAAGGGTAGACATTGTAAGGCAGACAGAAATCTGGTTGGGACTGGCAGAAGTGTACCAATTTTTCCAGTACCATTTTATAATCTTTAGCAGCAACATTTGGAAGTGCTTTCCCAGCACTTTAGAGCCCTTCTGTGAGCCTTGGAGATTTTCTAACATCAGCTGCCACTATCAAAAGAAATTATAACCTCCATGGTTAGAAGCATTTGAGAGACACCAAACCCTGCGCTGTGACATGCTGGGCTGTTGCAGTACTGACCTCATCGGGGTCTTCTGGCTGTTGTTGGAAACAATCCAAGGGGGAAAAATACATATGAAACAAGGTGTCTTTTTATTTACAAAATTAAATAATCAGAAGGAAATCTAAAATAGAAATGGAACTAGACAGTACCTGTAGGTGTGTATTAAGATTTTTTGCCCGCCCATGGTAGTGCTTGCTGGCATGGCCTTTGTCAGGCTGGCATGTGAGGCCAGGGCTGGTGCGGGCACTCCTGCGGGGATCTGACGCGCGGCCCGGGCCGCTTGTGGGCACGCGGCTGTGCGGCAGGCGCCTGTGGGGCTCGGGGAGCAGGAGGGGGGCGCAGGGGTCTCAAAGACGCGGCCAGGGTGGGCGCTGGAGACTCCGGGCGCCCTCGGCGGAAGGGCCGGAGCGCTGAGGGCGGCGCGCATGGCCCCGAGCCCGCGGCTGGGGCGAGGCTCCGAGAGGGCTCCGGGGAGGCGCCGAGCGGGGCCCGCGCTGCAGATGGCGGGGCCGGGCGGGGCGGGGCTGCTCCCGGAGCCCACGCGGGGCCCGTGACCGGAGGTGGGCGGTGAGGGACGGTCGCTTCCTGCGGCGGTGGCTCGGGGGGCCCGGCATGGAGCAGGTAAGGCTGCGCTGCGAGGCCCGCACCGGGCCCGGCTCCCGCAGCTTCTCCTTAACGACCTTCCCAGCGCTGGTGCCTTTCCCAATCCCTGCCCATCTTCTTACCCTGAACATTTTTTTCGCTTCCAGTGTTTTAGTGTGCCTTGGCCCCAGGCGGGCTGCAAACCGTAACTTCCACCTGCTTAGCGTGAGGCAGCCAGCGTAGAAGTGCAGCACATGGGGCCTCAAGGGCTCGTGTTTAGCCTAAGGATAAATTCTGTGTGTTGCCCGAGCTGCGCTAAAGGGAAATTTCCTGCTGTGGAGACATTACGCCATTGCCTAAACTTCAGGAAAAATGAGAACTCTTCCATTTGAAGCCTTTAAAAAGGGACAGAGAAATGATGAAAAAGGAAATCTGTGGGAAGTCCTGGCTTGCTGGGAGTGGCGGGGTTTCCTCTGGTAAGAGCTGTGATTTTTGTAATGCAGAAGGCTCGTTTGGTGCTTCCACACGGGACATGTGTCCCTGTGCTGTGTTTTTTTATAAATGAACTGTTAAACAGCACACCTCCAGTGTAAAGCCAGGTCTGATATGCTGGGAGAGGGGAGAAGGCCTCAGAAACTCAGTTTTGGAGGTGAGAGATTTGTGCTTCTAAACATTGTGCCTTCCCCACACGATGTCCAAGGCTCCCCAAGGTGTGTTCCAGGAGGAGCTGGAGCGGTGCGTTTCGCAACTGGAGGCAGATGTCCACCTCACCCCACATCCCAAAGTAGGTATGTTCTTCTTTCCCACCCCACACCATTTGTATCCTGGCCTTGGGTGTGATTCAGCAGATCTGAGTGTTTTTTTGTTTCTTCTCTCCTTGTGTTCCTTGTTCTTGTGTTATTTGGGATTTGTTCTAAATACAGAACAACAAAAAGGATTGGGCTTTAAGGACTCTGTTTCTGGAAGCGCTTTTATCTTTTATTCATTTAGTGCTTGTTCTTCCTGTTTTCTGTATTCTTTGTCATGTTTTCTTTTTCCCATATAATGGCTTGTATGGTTTTGCTACAGCTCTGCCTTTGTTTTCCGTCTTAAGGAAATACTGTGCCAGTGTGTCTGGCCCTTAAATACCAGTAGGTTTATTTTTGTGAAGCTTGTTCAAGGGAAAAATTACATGGAAGATAAAATTATATAAGGCCATAGTTTGATCTTGTCAGACCAATTTATAGAGCTGCAGACACACGTCCTGCTGCTGGTTAGTACCTAACCTGGGGAGAGGGCTGTGAACCCTGTGTAAGATGCTCAGGGAGTGTTTGCTGGTGCACCTGAGGATGCAGCAGTGACTGATTGGTGCCCACACCCTGTGCTTGAGCATCAGGCTCTAAAAATAATTAAGGTTGAGGGGATTGTGATTGTTCAGCCTGGAGAAGAAAAGGCTCTGAGAAGACCTCAGAGCCCCTGTCTAAAGGAGAGCTGGAGAGGGTCTGGGGACAAGGGCCTGGTGTGACAGGACACAAGGAATGGCATCTCACTGACAGAGGTTATGCTTGGATCTGATACTAGGAAGGAGTTGTTCCCTGGGAGGGTGCTGAGGCCTTGGCACAGGGAGCCCAGAGAAGCTGTGGCTGCCCCTGGATCTCTGGCAGTGCCCAAGGCCAGGCTGGGCAGGGCTTGGAGCAATGTGGGACAGTGGAAGGTGTCCCTGCACAGAAAAGAGTGGATGAGCTTTAAGGTTTCTGCCCAAGCTATTCTGTGATCAGATCATTTTGTTAAACATGTATGCTGTGCTGGTCCCCAGTGCCCAACGGCAGGGAAGGCAGCTCCTGGAGGGGAGGCAGGAGCTGAGCACAGGAACGGGCAACAGAAGCAGTGCCCTGGCCAGAAAAGGCACTGATCCAGGTGAGCTGAAGGTAGATCCAAGCTCTAGCCAGAATTTCAGGGTCTGGATCAATGAGTTATTTGGCTGTAGCCCTGTGTGCATTGAGGTACTCAGAGTAACTCCCAGGGGTGGGAGGAGAGCAGCTCCCTGGAGCTTTCTCTACTTCTTGTTGTGTAACTGGTCTGGATTGCAGCTAGCCAAACCCTCAGGAGCCTGACACCCAGATGTTGTGAAGGTACATCCACTTCTGTCCCACCATGGGGGTGCATCACTGGCCGAGACAGGGAATGGATTGTCCCATTCTGGTCGGGCACTGCAGCCAGGAGAGGTGGGGTGTTCCCATTCCACAGCATTACTCTCAAGTTGTTCTGTGACTTAATAAGTTAGACTAACACTACAAGATTATATTTAGGATTTCCAAATGGAGGTCTTAGGGACCACTGTCACAGAACAGCTCTGTTTTTTAGAGAATTTGTTCTAAAACAAAACCTTGGGATTGCTGTTGTGGTCAGGCTGGTTTCTAAGAGAGTCAAGCAAGAGTCCTGCTTTTCAGGGTATGCCCTCTACTCAGATTTTTTCCAGTTTTCCAGAGAAGAGACACTGAGCTAGGTTCTGGGATTTGTCTTCACCTTGAGGGAAAGATTGCTAAACCCTCTAGCTTCTGTGCCATTAGCAATGCACTTACTGCAGTGTAAGAGTCCAACTGTATGTAGTGAGCAGTTAAGACTTTTTTTTCCCTCTGTAGGAACATCTCACAGTATTTGAGCTTCTAGAAGCACTTGGAGTTCCCTTTCAATTGAATGCTACTTATGGATTAGTCAGGGGTGGTATGAACACAGAGCACATTCAGAGAAGAATCAGTCATCAGCATCCCACAATGTGGATTTTAAGGCCCACCGTAAATTGTTTCTTGTCTCTCCTGGTGTTTTCTGAGTGCAGTAGAAGAGACCCAACACATCTTCAAGGTCCTGTGCTCCCCTGAGAGTACTCTTGCAGAGAAGCAACAAGTGATGAGCAATGTATTTGGGGATTGTCATCTCAAGATAGATGAGGGTCAGAAGAGCATGGAGAAAGGTTAACTTGAGCTGTCCCTTGAGGGATGGTGAGATTTGGTTCTTTTTGGTAGATTTCTTAGGTTGCAGCATTAATTGAGTCACCTCTCTGGGCAGTGCCTTAGAGTGGAAGTTGCAGTGGCACCCCCATGGCAGGAAATGGGTGCATTGAGAACACCAGTATTGAAATAATATTCTTTGTCTTTTCTAGGCATGAACCCTGATATTGTGAAAGTACAACCGAGCAAGGGGCAGGTTGCAGATGCTGTGAAACCATCTGACCCAACCCCTGAGGCAAAGCCAGAGTTGTTCACATCATCTGGCAGCAGCTTTCGATTTGATTTTACACTTTCTGAGACTGACCCAGAAGCTCACCCTGGTGACAGTGGTGCTGAGCAGGTACAAAACAATGTCAGTGCCACCAAGCAGGAGAACTGGAATGGAGCCTTGAGGTTTGCTTCCTCTGAACAAGAGCCCAAGTTTGCTTTCAACTTTGCCATCCCAGATGAAGACTGTCCTCATCTTCAGTTACTTCCAGCAAGCCAATATACAGAGCACACAGCAGATCCTTCACTGTCTGCTGAATCAGCAGCCCTGCCACAGGCTGCAGCCTTGCAGAAATCTGAGGTGACTCAAGTGACAGGGAGTACACCCAAAGAGGATAGAAGCCATGTCACTTCCAATATCCCCCAAACAGAGACAGCACCTGCAAATGAGGCAGGGACAGCGAAATCAACAGGAGGTGGAGCTTCCCAGAAGAAGAAAAAGAAGAAACAAAAACCACCTGTCAGTAAAAACAAAACAGAAGAAACTGAGACCAGCAGGAAGGCAAAGGCAGAAGCTAACAGCTGTCAAAATACAGATACTTCCCATCAGAATGAGAAGACCTCTCAGGTAGTTAAATACTGATGGGAATCCCACAATTTATAAACCCTTGAGCTAAAGATACACTTTATCTCTTTGCACAGATGAACAATTAGCATATTGCCTTGGTATGGAAGCTGAAAGACCACACTGGCTCCTTACATGTTCCAGCAGCTGTTCACTTTCTCTGCTGCACAGCTGAGGAACCTGACCAGTGCAAAGGAGGTTAATGGTCCTTCAGATTTGTGCTGAAAGATTTTATGTTTAGGTTTGTGACAGCTAGTCCTTGGGAGCTGGATGCCATGTTTTCTTAAGAAAATAAAAATAGGAAATGGAGGTAACTGTCTTCAGTTGGTGCCAAGCTGGTGCCTGTGGGTGCTGAGCCAGGCCCTGTAGCTCTGATGTACAAGTTGCAGGATGAATTGCTTCTGCAGTGCAAGGAGCAAAGCCAAGGCACAGAACTGCCACCTGGTCCAGCCGAGGGCCTGTGGTAAAGCTCAGGGGTGCTTCTGAGAAGGTTACTCTCTAGGGTGTGGCCCAGAAATCAAATGAAGTTGCAAGTTTTATGTAAATACAACATTAAGGCACACCCTGAGGTTTTCTATTGTTCTAAGGTCCAGGTTTTCATTGTATTTTACTTTCTAGCACTGCTGTAGGTGTTATTAACAAACAGTGCCAGCTGATCAGTACGGTAATACAAGATTGCACTAAGCCTTCCTTTTCTTAATACTTTACAAGGAAATTGCGCCGAGTATTCACCTGCCTCTGGAATGTTGAAAGGTCTGCTTCACCTGCAGTCCTACCAATAAACACTGCTGAGCACCACAGACTTAGGAAGAGTTGAAGGTCAGACAAAGCCCTTCCAGTCCTTTGGAAGGACACTGCTGTAGGTAAAAGGAGACAGTGTGAGGGCATTTGTATTTACATGTACATAACAGCTAAGAATTGTGCAGGTTCCAGGGTTCAGCCCCGTTTCCCTGTCCCACTGTTGAGAGCCAGCAGGCTTTGCTCAGTGGGGCTTGGCTTCCTTCATGGGCTTCATCTTCCTTCTCCTCATGCATTTCTGGTTGACAAAGCACAGAAGAGCTGAGAAGAAGGACTCCGCTTCTGATTTTGTCAATTGTTTGCTTTTTTTTATTTTGTGCAGGTTTGAGGATAGGGGTTTTTTTATTGTTAATGTTTATTTCTCCCATCTGTAAGTTTATTTGAAAGCTGAACAACTTTCCAGAAAACAGCACCTTCTGCATGGCAGCCGTGTATTAAATCCATCTAATAGAGACACCAAGTTGCAACTAAACATTTGCACAGTGCTTTTCGTTTATCTGATGAAAAACACTAGAAGGAAAATGTAATGAAGTCTGTACAGTGATCACCAGAACATGCTATTTGTAATAGTGCTGACTTTGTAGAGTTCCCTTTTATCCTGTGTAGCAACTGCTCCTTTTAATTTTTGGGTGACTTGTTTCCTCACTGTGCCTCATGTTGATAGCAATCAGATGAGCAGCTGCGGAAGGAGGTGGACTGGTGTGTGAACCAGCTGGAACTCGGCTTGAAGACACAGAAGCCCACTCCAAAGCAGAGTAAGCTTGAAGTAAAAGAAGAGCTCTCTTCTGGGGGGTGCATTGGCAGGAATGCAGTGGCAGAGGCAGCAGGGAGCCTCAGCCTGTGTGTTGTTTCTCTTGTGCTGCAGCTGAAGAGGCTCTCAGGGCAATCAGAATACTGCGCAGTGACAAGGCTCCACTGGTGAAGAAACGTCAGCTCATGAGAGCCATGTTTGGAGACTATAGGAAGAAGATGCAGGAAGAGCTGTGCAGAGAGCTGAAGCTTATGGAAACAGGTAGGAGAACTTTGCTTGGTGAGGAGAAGAAGAAAGGGTTCAATCCTACACTATGCTTTGCAGACTGGGGCCTGATTATATGAGATAACTGAACATCTCTTATTTTTTTCTCCCCTCTTTAAGCTGCAAAATCTGCCAGGATCGTGGAGTTGAAGGGAAGCATCCGCAAGAAGAATGGCCAGTTCATCCGGAAGTGCTCAGGAGCTTGCAGGAAAAGCCAAGGTTCAGCAGAATCCCATTCAGAGTCACACAGGACACTTAACACAGGCTTATTCAATTGCACAACTCCCCAAGAATTTCGTTTTAATTTCTTCTAGAAAAGTCACTTTGACTAAAATTGTGCCAGATCTCCTGTAAACTGAAGAACAGTGGAAAGATGCTGTGGGAAATGTTATGCATGAATCTCTGGTCCTCTTCTAGGGTGCCTTATCTAGAAATTTAAACCAGATCTATCTACTGTGCATATGACCCCAAAACTCAGCCTACATAAGTGCTGACACTGGAGAAAGGCACCTTTGAAAGGGTCAGCAGTATGGAAGGGTCTGCCTTCTTTCCTGTAGAATTGACCATAAGATTTTCCCTTTCTTCTGTTGCTTTTAAATAGAGCAGAGCCTTTCTAGCAGCTGAGGTGCTAGCAATGCATATAGCAGGCAGTGGTTTGGAATCGAGATCCCGCAGAGTCTATGTGAATGCAGCTACTGGCATCCAGCAAACACCAGCAGTGTGTCAGCCTTGACATGGGAGGAGCACAAGCTCAGGGTCTTTGGGGGAAAGTGAGTGAGTACCGTTTTTACTCATTCATCTCTTTCACTGACAGGTACAGACCTAGAATAAGGCTGCACATCATGGTTTAATCCAGCCTAGGGATGTAAGGACAGTTGTTCCCAGGAAAACAGGGAAAATTTTTGTTGCTGAAGCCAGGTTCTGAACAGCTAGGAAGGATGTACAATCAACTCTTAAATAAAGTTTACTTTATAAGTAGCTCAGTTTCAACCACAGTGTCTCAGAGGGAAAATTAGCTGCATGCCAGCCTTGGGTGGTGGTAAAATCAGCTGTCACAGCCTGAGGACTCTCTTGCATTTGATTTGTATTAAATTTTGGCTATGTGAATGTGTGTCTCTAGACAATATTGCTTGAGTCACTGAACTCATTTCTTAAGTTCATGCAGAAAATCTTCCCACCAAGCCTAGAAAGTTCTGAAGGAAGTGCTGTGAAAAGCTACATGGTATCAGGTGTCCCTAGGGAGCTGTGCTTTCCTTCCTTTTATAGTCCAATCAGCCTGTGTGGAAAGTGAGAAATGGGAGTGTAGGCAGATGCCAGGGAGTGCTGAGAGCAGCTGAGAGATGGTGAAAAACATTGGCTGTGAAAGACTAAAAACCTGATCATGGCTCTAAAAAATGTATTCCTAAGCTCTGATGCAGGCAGTTATATCTGTGAGACTTTTTATTTTTTTTTAATTCTAAATATTTTAAAATATTTTAAAGAATTCATGTCTGGACGTAAGGAGAAACTGAACCTGAGTAACATACGTGATGAGAACTATCATATAAGGAGAAATGAATTTGTCTTTTGGAAGTCAATAGGTGAAAACTGGAAATCAAAGTTGGCATATTTTATTTGCCAAGGAGCACAGCTGTTACTTTGAGTGTAAAGGACAATCTTAGTATTTTTTTTTTTTATTTCCAGGATTTTACATTAAACATACAAAAGCTGTAACCTTGTTCACATTTGTGTTTTCATGCCATTTGCTGAGGTTCAAGAGCATTATCTGTATGACCTAGGAACTACAGCTGTTTGCTTCCCTGGTTGATTATGCAGGAGATGTCTGGGAAATAGTTATTTTTTTCCTTGTCATGTCTCAGGTAAAGCTAGTGCTGCTAAAATACTATAAAATCCTTGCTGCCAAAGGCTACAGAGTTATTTTGGAAAACATTCTTATATAATGTTTGTGCTGTTAATTAGGTATTCACAGTTAGACTAAAGATGCCAGTGAGGTGGATGTTTGGTGTAACCCGATCCAGCAGTTACCTTCAAACAGGTCAGAGAAAACTCTAATATGTTCTAATATAAGAACAACTCCTGTTGTTTTCCAGAGATCTGCATAATGCTGATCTGCAAAGCTAGTTCCTTTTTCTGTGCTTCATTACTGGAGGACTTGTGTGTGTGTGTGGGAAGGCAGATGTTCATCAGTATGATACCTCATGTCCCTGAGTGTCATGTCGGGTCAGTTCCTCGAGTCAGCCATGGGATCTTGGACAAAGCATTTTGCCTTTTTCTATCTACTCTCTGTTTTTATAGTCAAGGTTATGCCTCCTGAGTTTTTGACAGATGAGCCCAAGTTATTTCTTTAGTGATTGTATCTTGAAGAGGTGTCTGAAACTACAGCAGTCTGTCCTTCACTTTTAAGCTTTGCTGTATTATATTTATTTGGAAGGAAACAAGCAATAGTATTTGAAGTTAGGAAATGCTGTGGCTGCTCCATCTATCATTTCCCTTTAGAGAGGTCACAGTGCAGTCTTAAGGATGTTTTTTAAACACTGTATTTTCCCCTTTTAGCATTTTTTTATTCAGGATCTCAGTGCTGTTCAGGGTTTCAGTGATGTCTCTTAGTAGAGTGTCAGGTTTGGATCAGGGCTTTGCTCTACTAGTGATTGTAGTCTTGGTCTATGCGCCAAGGCATTAATGATGTACAGCAGTGAGGGAGAAGGGAAGTATTCTGATCTATCTGGACATCCCTGTTCCACTGTTCTTGCTTTATAGAAATGTATCTCAGTTTTGATAAAAAGCTAAACTCAGTTATGACCTGCATGTTTATGCATTCTCTCCTCAGCTTTGTGCCTGGCATTTGAGTTCGGTGCCATGAGGGTGGCTGGACTGGCAGTACCGTATCTCTTTGCTGACTGCCCACCTCAATGTAGAGCAACAGTGCCAGGCCCAGGCTTGTAGGCAGCAAGCTGCTGACAGGAGTATCCAGCACAGCTGAGAGCTCAGGAATCAATTAAAGGCAAAAGGGGATGGGAAGTACCACAGTGCTTCTAGAGCAAAACTTGCTTCACAGCATCAGTCTTGGAACACTAAAGCTGAGGATCAGCTTGTAAAGATGGGGACACTGTAGCTTGTCTTAGACCATTCACTGTAGTGAGGCAGAGGAAATGTCTTACTTTTGGGAACAAAGTGAAAAATTTAATTTTTATATTTTCTGGTTATTTCTGTGGCAGGATGAGGCCAAAAATGCACACAAGAAGCAGCAGAAATTTAAGTGTGATCTCTGCTCCTTTTAGGCTTGACACCCTCCTCTGTAAAGAGATCCCCTGAGCATTGCCTTAGGAAATGCAATCCCTTTCCAGACAGACCTTGCCTTCAGATGGAGATCCTGCCTTCAGGGGATGGCTTGCCTGCCCCTACACAGGCTGGCTCCCTCCCCCTGCTGCCATTCTGGTTGTTATCCTGGACACTGGGCACTAATCACATTTGTCCAACCCCTTCGCCTGAGCTTGGTCAGTAGAAATGCATTTATTGGTCCTTGGGCTGCCCATCTCTGAGTAATCAGGGGGCAGAGTCACTGAGGAACAGCCCACAAAGAATCTCCAAGGGATCCCTACAGAGTTCCGCTGGAATTACTCCCAGAGTCCCAGCAGCCACTTCTAGGGAGACTTCCAAGACCAGAAATAAGCCAAATTGGTCCTACTGATCCTATATTTCAGGTGACTGATATTACCTTGTCTCACTTTGATTTTCAAGGTGCTGAGATTGTGGACTTAGCATCCAATCACTTCTAAAGGATAACACATTCTCTTTATGTGGGGAGGAAAATCCTAACTTTTCTTTGAATTAGAAAGAGGAATAACTTACTACTTCAGAAAATACATTAACTGGAACATTCTAATAGAAGGAAGGTTAAATACTAAGGATCATTTAATCTGCTGCTATTTTAGGGCTATACAGAACTGTGACAGATGATCCTATATCTTTCTACTGCCTAAAATTTTTCTGCTCCTCATTATTTCTGCTGCTTTCATCTTTAGAACTGTGGAAGATTTGTAAGACACACTGCTTTGGAAAATCCAGCTGTGACACCCCCAGTGGTTTGATTCCTGGCACTAGTCCTCCTTTGTGTGCTGGCAGCTGGGGAGTACTGACCACTGGCAGTGTTTGGTCCCTTTGGCTTCTTCCCTGTGAGTCCATCAACAGGCACAACCAGCTCCTAATATCTCAGCTCCAAAATGGAAGAAGTCTGGGTTATGTATCTCTGGCTGATCTTGACTATCACTATGCTTGTTCTAATGAAACAAAACCCACATGTGGAAGAAGCCAGGAAGGAGAGGGAAAGCAAACTGTTCCTGCCATCTTCTTTTTCCCCCAGTAATGTTGGCAAAGAACTGAAGTGTACCCAGGAAGAGCGGGATAAGTATCTGGAGAAGCTAAACCATGTCTTCTCTGACACAGCAGTTCAGCAGGCAGTAGACACAGAGCTGGGTGAGAGAAGATACCAGTATCAGCCTGCTTTCAGGAGATACCATGAATGGTACTGGTAAAGATTGTTCTCTGTGAGTTTCTTGTCTTGGCTATTGCTCTTGTTGTCTCCCTTTGCTGTCTTTCCCTGCACTTCTGGACTCTGCTAAGCTCAGCCACGTATTTAATGGGTTGGGATGAGAAAACAGCTGCGGGCAGCTCCTCCTGGTGTTGGTGGCTCCCTGTGGGAGGTGTGGTGTGGGGCAGGAGAGGGCTGGGGATGTGGGAGGCTGTGGAGATAGGGATGTGAAGGAACACAAAGGGTTCTGGGATGTTTTCCCTGTTAGTGTGGGGCAGAAGCTGT
This sequence comes from Erithacus rubecula, assembly GCF_903797595.1. Classification (NCBI taxonomy): domain Eukaryota; kingdom Metazoa; phylum Chordata; class Aves; order Passeriformes; family Muscicapidae; genus Erithacus; species Erithacus rubecula. Next base: position 15,217,643 of record NC_136669.1, read on the forward strand.
GACCATGTGGGAGGAGAAGAGCTGAGGAAGGGATGGTCATTTTCTCTGTGTGGTGGGGGGGGCTGTCTCATGAGCGATTGGGAGAATGGCTTCTGTCATTCACCTGGTGTCTGTGTGTCTGAGGGATGGGACAGTGGCTTGTCTGGGAATCACCATGGAAATGGAGAGCCCGTTCCCAGTGTGTAGTCCCTGGGTGGCAGCAGAGCCCTTGATGGAGCCTGGAGTCTGTCCAGCATCCCATGGCTGCAGGCACTGCAGCTTGTTATTGGTTATCTGAACTGTATTCAGTGTGCTGGAGGCTACACCTGAGAGGAGAGGGAAAGGTTTTTCTGTTGCTGAGCCCCTTCACAGCAGGCTCAGGGACCCAGCATGAGCCAGGTTCCTCTTCCATCCTCCTGAGAGGGGCAAGAGTGGGCCTCTCTCTCTGCTCCCAGCATGAGAGACTGCTCTGTACTGGTCCTTGTTGTGAGATGTGGGACATGCCTCTTTCTTACTTCCCTGGGAGGCTGCCAAAGGAGCCAAGTTGGTGTACTGTGGTAGAAGGCCAGAAGACTCATCTGGCAGGAGAGGGCAGAGGAGAGTAGGAGGCAGAGGAGGGTGGGATGAGGACAAGTGTTCTGCAAGGAGCACATAGCCAGGAGTTTACTAGCAGTCCTGAACCACACCCAGAAAAACCACATCTCCTCTTCCCCTAGACTGTTCCATGTGGACCCTGCAGCACAGGAGAATGCTGGAAAGTTTGGGAAGCATCTTGAACTCCTTGGAGGAAGATGAGCACTCCTGCAGTGTCTCTGACCTCCACCTGCAAAGTTGGTACCTGGCATCTTGTGCCCAGTTCAAGTGCCCTTCTCCCTTGCAAATGCTCATCCACAGCTGCCTTATCAGGACAGTCCCTGCTCCAGCTCATCCTGCAGGCTGGCACTGGAGTGAGGGGACCTTGAGGAGCAGTGGTGAGCGCTGGGATTTCAGTGACCTGGGCTGCTTGTGAGGCCAAGCTGGAGGGGCCATGAGGAATGGCAGTCTCTGCTGATCCTTGTGGTGTCTACCAGACAAACCTAAACCCACAAAGCAAACAGCCCTTTGCAATCCAGAGGACTCAGGTTCCCAGCTCCTGTATTTATTCAAAGTACCCAGACCAAATAGTTACTTCTGAAAACCTTAGGGACTACAGCTTTTGAGGGATAGGAAAAATGTCTCCTGGGTTTTGGCTGGTTTTGTAAGGAAGATTGCTGCCATGCTCTCTCTCCCTCACCCAAATGCCTTTTTGACCAGTTGAATGATTTCAGTCCATTCTGACCAGGGGTAGAGATACAAAGGTGTAGTAAAAAGTATTCTGCTGGGTGAGATGACAACCTCGAGTCCCTTTTGTCACCAAAAGAAAGGTTGAGAATGTGCTCAAGTTACCTGTGATGCAGCATGGCAGCCTGATTTCAGAGCAGCAGGGAGAGAAAGGTGAAGAGCATTGGAGCAGGAGGGCACAAAGTCATGGGAGCAATATGATCCCTGACATCAGAGGGCTTCTGACCACCTAAAATGTGCTGTTGTTTCTTGGCAGAGCTTAACCTGACATGTATGGGGTCACTGGTGAAGGTCTGGGCCCAGGTGTGGGCTCAGCAGCCAGAGCAGGAGCAGTCCATCAAAACCTGTCTTCAGGGATTCCTGGCCAGCCCCCATACCTTCTCTGTGGATGGGAGAGTTCTGAAAACCAGTCCTGAGTATGTCACCCCCAAAAAGATGCCATTCATGTCAGTGGCAAGTAGGAGGAGCTCTGCTTCCAGCACAGTGAGCAGGGCTGGGACCAGGGTCAGGCCACGTCTGCACAGGGTAGGTAGGGCACATGTGGGCAAGCCACTGAGCTTCAGTGGGGAGTCCCTTGCTTTTGGACCTGTTGCTCACACAGCCAGGAACCCTGAGGTCCAGTTCCTTGGAGCAGGTACTGGCATGCAGGCTGGAACTGTCCAGAGCTGGGATGTCACAGAGGGTGTAGCAGGGGAAAAGAGATTGGAAGGCTGGGACAGCCAAACCTGTTGCTGCCCTGAGAAGCTGTGGCTGCCCCATCCCTGAAAGTGTTCCAGACCAGCCTGAGTGGGGCTTGGAGCAACTAGGATAGTGGAAGGTCCAACCTGTCAAAGGTAGGGAGTTGGACTAGATGGCTTTTAAAGATTCCTTCCAGCTCAACCCAACCCAACCTGGCCCAATTCAACCCATTCTTTGACTCTGAAGGTGTGACCTCCTAGGGTCCCCTCAGGGAGAGGGGAAAAGGCCATGGCTCTAATGCCTCTTTTCTGCCTTTTTCCCTCAGCTTCCTTTGGGGCTGGGAAATTGTCCTGTTTGTCACAGGATCTCTCCTGCTCCTGTTTTTGTTGGTTGGCCTGGCTTTTTATTTCGTCAAAAGGTGAGAAGCCACCATTGTATCTTCTGTGCATCCCCCACCCTCTCCTTCCCCAGGGCCTCCTCTCTAAGTGCTGCACAGAGACCTGCTCCTTCACTCAGGTGAACACCTACACTGCTTTCAGACCGTTCAACATGCTGCTCCTCAGTTTTGCAGCAAAGTCCTTTCCTTTTTGTAAAGCCTCTTTGTTTCTGACAGAGCAGGCTGCAGGTTCTGTGGGAGGTTGAGATAACACCACTAAATCCTGGATGATGCTGGCATTTCAGCAGGTACAGGCCATTAGTGGTATTGACAACATGCTGTGGTGGGAGAGCAGAAGGCTGAAGGCATGTGGCACACAGATGATGCTGTGGCCACAGGGAAGAGCTCTTTCTTGGAGCAGGGTGGAAATGACAGACACCTTACCTTGGTGGGAAAACCTTCCATGTTATGTGGGTGTCATAACATGACTCTACTTTTAAATAATAACTCAATGTTCCCTGATGTGATCAGGAGGCAAACGGCAGCTTGGGCACTTGGGCTGTATGTCTGTCTGAAATAAATGTCACAGTGGATGGATTAATTAACCAATCCAGGTGATTTATTTTTATTAATTTTTACTGGATTTCTTTAGCACTAAATAAGGGGCTGATGTGCAAGAGTTAGAAGTGAGAAAAGTTCTTAGAATACATTCAGGGAATAGAAAACCTAGTAGATTTTTTTTTTTTTCATTTTTAATTTTTTTAATGTTTTAAGAAATAGCCTAAGTCAGATTTAGAGAAGCTCTTTCAGAAAGCAGGGTGGTTTTAAGTACATATGCCAGGGAATAATAGCTGTTCTGCTCCTGTTTTTCTCTGAAACGTTGACAGACATTAGGAAACTGTGCCTGCTGAGTGCTGGTCATCCAGCCTCTTCTTTTCAAACCTGAGGTGTAAATTAGCTGCCTTGTGCAAAGGAGCAGAGCAACTGATATGTGTTTTTCTTCATTTGTTGCTTTTCAGAGGTCCCCAAAATTACACCAACATCAAAATGAATGACCACAGGCAGATGGCAGCAGACTTCTAGTGCTCCTGGGCACAGCTGGGTGTGACAGCTCTGGGGCCAGTGATATGTCTCAGGGGACCAGAGGGGGTGTCCAGCTCCCCCATTCACTGGGGCTGCTGCACAGACCTGCCACATGAATCTACATCTGTGCATGCATGTACAGCTCTGTGTGTGTGTACAAACACCTGAATTGATTTTTACCCTTAATTTTGACCTCAGACTCAAAGAGACCCCATAAACAGGCTGGAGACTTCTCACAGGCACAGGCTGTGCCAAGCATGGTGCCTGCACAGACAGAAGCCTTCTTGGCTGGTGCAGAGGAAGGACACATGCTCTGCCTCCTCTCAGGACTCACTGCTGGGTGCTGGGCCAAGGCCACTCCCATTAGACCTTTCCTCCTGGCAGGCAAGGCCAGTCTCTGGTCCTTCTGGACTCTTCACAGCCTCCCCTGTGCCCTTCTCGTCCAGGCAAGGGGGTTCTTAGCATCATGCCCTGCTCTGCTACAGCAGCTCTGCACCACTAGCAGCCTTCTCTAGGGGCAACTGGGGATCACAAACCCAATTGGTGGGGTGTGAAGGTAGTGTATGAAGGAAGGTATCCTGCCCAGGTAAATGGGTTAGAGGAGAGTTGAACACCCAGTTAATCAGCTCCTGCCTGGGTGCAACTTTTATTGGTATGGTCCTGCCCATATTTTGCCAGACAGTGGGCAGCAGCAGTACCAGACTCCAGATCTGCTGAGTTGGTGGGGTGAGAAGGGTGGAATCTGCTCAGTAAAAGATTGTTTCCTACACAGTCTTATCTATCCCTAATGGCACAGCAGCTGATCTGAGGCTCCAACAACATCGTGTGGAGCACTGGCACCCTGTGCTGTTCCATGCGTGGTGATAGTGACCCCAGACAGATCCTGCCTGCTCAATGACCGAGCGAGGGGTAGGGAAAATGCAGATACTGATCCCACACTCATTCTGAAACGTTGCATAGACAGATTTTTACTGAACAAGGTTCTGTGGAAGGGAGGGCAAGATTGATCATCATGGCATGAGAAGGAAGCTACCTGTGTCCTCGGAGTCCCACATTGCTGCTGTGTCTGTCTCACTGCATCTTTCCTTGCAGGCAGCTGTCTTCCACTGAGGTCTATGGACCCCAGCCAGCTCCAGTGCCAGCCAGGATGAGCAGCACAGGAGGAGCAAGGCCTCAGGCTTCCCAGTCCAGCCTCTTGTGCCTGGCAGCCCCTTCCAGTAAGCAGGGCTGGGAAGATGAAGCACTAGACACCTTATCTGCTAGGTGCTGCATGTAATCCTTGGGCAGCCTCTGAGAGATGGTTCTTCCTCCCGGCTCCATGCTGCCATTAGCACGACACTGCTGGCACACACAGGCCTTGCAGAGCTCAGATCAGCTCCATCTTGAACTGGCTGAAGTTTGGCATGGTGGGTGAGGGCTCACCCATGCTGCTGAAGGGGCCACAGGGCTGGGTGGCTGGCACAGTGCCATGGCTCACAGTGGAGCTGAGCTGCTGCAGTGTCATCAGCACCTCCTGCTGCAGCCGCTGCTGCTGCTCCTGCTGGCGCTCCAGGCGGCACTGCCGCTCCAACACTGCCTGCAGGGCCTGGCTCAGCTTCTGCACCTCCATCTGTACAGCATCCAGCTTCTCAGCCATGGCCGGACAGCTGGGAGCAGAGGGGGGCACTGGTCCACCGCAAGCAAGGCTGTGATTTCCTGGACCCACGGGGTTTGGTGAGGCAGTCTGAGTGCTGGCATCTTTGACCTGGAATAGAGGGAGGTGAGAGAGAAGGGAATGTGAAATACTATCATCTGCCCATTCAATGGTTTTTAACAAGAGATTCATTCTGCACTTAGCTACAAGGCTCAGAGAAGAGCTCTCAGAGAAAGCCATCACCTTGTTGCAGACCTCTAGACCTCACTATGAGCTCTGCTTCAGCCCCACCCAGCCCCTAAGCTGCTGCTCATCAGAGCCCCTGGTGCACCATGTTAGCACGTGCTGATCCATCCTGGATGAGCACTGCTGATCAGCAGTGGGGCTGCATTTGCTCTTTGTAGGGACAGAAACAACATCTGCCAGATTTTGCTTTCCAGCCTTGGGTGGCTGGAAGAACCTCCTGAGATGGTTCTGACACCAAGCCTTGAAAAGAGGTTTGTGAGCTGCCAGTTGGAGGCCAAGCCTGGCAGTGACTGGCATCTCCATGGCTGGCAGCGAGTGCTGGCTGGAGGTGAGTGAGCCCATGGCCTCACCCCCACCCAGAGGGGCTTCCCAAATACATGCGCCAAGTGTCAGGGTTAGCATTGCTGGGGAGTGCAGCTAGCAGAAATTGGGGGCACTTTCAATCCTATGAGCCTGCCCCACCGCATGGTGTAGCTGTAGCAGGGTGCTGTGCAGGACCGGCCAGACATCAGCAGCTCCTGTCCAGAGCACCTGGGATCTCCCTTCCTGCCATCCTACCATTTTCTGCAAGAGGATAGCTCTGTCCACAATCTTCTTTTTCACCATCAGGACTGAGTTCTGGGTGGGAGGTGTGATCAGCTGCCCTCGGCTGGGCAGTGGCTGGGGCAGGGGGGCCAGGTCCCCCAGAGCAGTCCTTGGAGCCAGGGCTGTGCCTGTGGAGCTGTCATCATCTGCAACAACAGAGAGAGAAACACCTCAAAAGGAGGCTATTGGGGGGTCTCCAGTGGGGAATGGGGCCCTTTCATGAGCCCAGCAGTGCCAGGAAGTGGCCATGGTGAACCCCAGTGGGCCTTACCGTTCCCAGGGGCCAGCCCCACAGGCAGAGTGTCCCCAGGCCGCCCACTGTCCTTGCAGAGCGAGGCCACACCAACAATGTGGATGCTCTCCTTGGTGTCCTGGCTGCCAGCAGAGCAGGGTGCCTGGCTGCCCATAGGATCCCCGGTGGGCAGTGCAGGCTGCCGGGTGCCCAGCAGCCTTGGGGCCTCAGCCTCGTGCCCCTGCAGTGGAGGCCATGGCTGGTCCCCATCCCAGCCAGCTGCCACTGACCCTGGCTCCACACTCTTCCTCTTGAGGAAGAGGTATACGGCCTGTGGCGTCACCTGGATGTCATCCAGCTCCAGCACCTTCTTGATCTTGCGGAAGCTCAGCCCAGCCCTGCGCAGCTCCACAATCCTCCTCTTGGCATGGTCATCCAGCCGGCCCATTGCTGCCGGCACCCCTCCTGTGCCCAGCACTACATCCCTGGAGTGCGGCCGTGCTGGGGATGCTGGCACCCCCCTGCCAGCTCTGTGCCCTGTGATGGTGCTCAGGCTCAGCTAGTGCCTTGCTGTCAGGCTGCTGGCCCTCACCCTGCATCCATGTGGTACCATCCCCAGCAGTGACACAGTTTCCAGGTGGAAAGGGTGAAGGAGGTGGCTCTTCCCACCAGAGTAAATATGGACAGCCCCAAGCCTGTCCCTTGCTCACGTGGAGCCCCTTTAGAGAGAAGGGTCCAGCTTGGTCCCCCAGTCTGCCAAGGGCACAGAGGATGGTGACGGGCTTGGCTCTGCCCAGTGCCCCAAACTGGACATCAATCCCACCCTGCCAGCAGCACAGTGAGGAATCAGAGGTGGTCAGGATCCCAAGCAGCAACTCAGTGTCCCAGGAAGCCTGGTACGAGTCCTGGGAAGTGATAGTTCATCACACGAGGCCGGCAGCACCTTGTTGTGTTTTCCTGGTGGCCCAGGTCACGGTGAGCAGAACTGCAGAAACTCCATGTGGGAACTGCTGGTGCTGTAGAGCCTGCCCTTGAGTCTGGAGACAACAGCGTCCTGTACCTTCGGGAGAAGCAAATGCAACCACTGATATACTCGTTGTAAAGAAAGCACGGCTATAAATATAATGGCTGTACTTCCTGTGCTTCCCTTTCACACCAGGTACATGCCTGTACCACGCAGGGATCCTATATATGTCTATGCATGCACATGTGTGTGTCTATACAACTATGGTGGAGAGTTTTTTCCACTTTCTACCAAATTCCTTAATCTGCAGGCATTTTTTGGACCCTCAGTGCTGCAGCTGCTCCCTAAAGGACACACTTCTGGGTTTCACTTCACTAAAGTAAGTATCTTCCAAGAATTCCCAGAAGGCAGCAAAACACTTCCAATTAAGAGACTACCTCAAATGGCTGCTGCCAAACTTTGCAAGGCACATGTCGATCTTAAAAAAGACAATAATGTGTTATGTTGGCCAAGGAGAGACAGAAACTATTGGACGTCAGCCTCAGAGAGAAATGGAGTCACTTAATTTGACAGAGGAGTTTTGCCCTCTGCATCTTACTTGCTCCCTGGCAAAAGAAAGATACATTAACTCCAGAGATGTAGACTGTACTTTGATCCAGCTCTGTTTATGTCTAAAGGCCACCCCATGCCCTGCTGTGTACATTAGGGACCTTGTAGATAAGAGTTGGGGCAGTGGATATTGGAAAACAGACATCCTTGGATACAGATGCTACAATTGCAGAGCAAGAGCAAAAGGTCAGAAATTCTCAACCTTCCCCATGTCAGGGGAAGATGATCCAAGGAGACTGCTACCTTGAAGCTGCAGGTATGAGGAGCTTGAGCCCTGGCAATATACTCTGCCCTCCTCCCAGAGTGCCTCTAGACATGACCAGAGGACACTGGAGTATCTGAGCAGCTGATGACAGAAACATATAATTTACATAAATGCCAGGAAAGCCAATAGCTATGGCTGCAGCTTTCACCAGCCTCCACATGGAAGATGAGGAGACCACCTTGGAGAAGCACCAACTACACACTGCATCTCCTCCCGCTCCCTCTCCACCAAAGATGTTGCTCTCTGTGTACCATCCCCATGTCCCAAATCCCTCCTTCATCACATGCTCATCCCCTTCAGCCCTTCCCCAGCCCTCAACTGAGGTCCTACCACCCTGCCCTGATGGAGTTCCCTTCACTTTCCATGGCCAGGTTGGGAGTGACATGGTTCCTCTAATGGTTGCTTACACCACTTGGGAAAAGTTAATCCACTGGTAGTTTTGCAGGATAGGAAAAGGGAGCACAAAAAACTCCCTTTGTGTAAGAAAACTCACAGCAATTGTGTGAGCTTACTGTCTGCCTCTTAACACTTTCCCTTTTGTGGATATCAGGAACACAGACAGGGTTCATCTCCAGAACAACAGTCTCATCTGGACTGACTCAACCTTTGCTATTTCTGAAATAGAGCAGCACCACAAAGTTGGCTCAGCTTGCCATTTCCATACAAAGACCAGGTGCCATGAGCTGAGTGTGGACAATAAAAGCCCCCTGTTCCAAAATCCTGCTTGCCTCCACCTCCCTGGCTGTCACACTGTGATCCAGCCACAGCTGCAAGTCCTTTGGCAAACCCAGATTCTGCAGCCACATATTATTCCTCTGCAAGCTGCAATGGCTCCTCATGGTCTGAAAGTGTCTTCCCCCTCCACACCCCTTATGTTTTGCAGTGGGATGGGGATCCCAGGGGGAAGCTGCAGTGACTAGAACACTCAGTTTACTTAGTTCCTATCAGAGGGCTGTCATGCAGCACCCACAGGCTACAAGTTTTTCCCCTTGGTGGGTTGGCTTCTGAGACCTTACACAGCCAGCTGCATATACACATTTGTATGTGCATGCCTTGTTACACCACCATGACTCCAACAGGAATTTTACTCAGCGTGCCAGTTTAGGTGTCTGTCCAAATTTCAGATTAGCTACCCTTTTTTCAGTTGCTGATGAATGCTTGCAATGCCTGAAGTCTTTATGTACTTAGTTGTAGTTGGGAAAGCTCCTTTACCCTGGTATTACTGCTGATACTGCTCTGTTCCATAACTCTGCATGCAGCTATATCCACAGAAACACAGACCAGAGCCTGGAGCAGCCTTCCCATCACTGGGATTTTTTCTAGTTCCCATTCTCTCTGGCCCAGATAACATTACCTACAAAATAAAACAGCCTCAAGAGAGGAGAAAGAAGGCAGCATGCCCCAGACTTCCTTTCAGAGCAGAGTGGATTTAAGGTCTAAAAAAAATGAAGAGCATGAACTCAGGTTTCCTACAATTGAAGTGATGTAACCACTAGCCTCAGGCCAAGCAGACTCTTCCTCTGCACAATTTGTTCCTGTGCTTGTGCAAGCCCCCACTCCAGGAGATGACCAGAGAGAGGACCTCCCCAGTGTCCATCCTGCAAGTCCTTAGGGTAGAGCTCCCTCACCTGCCTGCACACACATTCACCCCAGCCACTATCACCCGTCTCTCCCACAGTTCTTCTGGAGCTCTGATTACCTGGTTTTGAATGCCAAATTGCCCAAGAATGAAACATTAATTGTGTGACTATGGAGTTGGCTCATGTCTGGGAAGATTAACTTCCCTCATTCATCTGACAGCTGCTCTTGGATACAGACAGTTTTTATCCTTGGGAGGTATAAGCAAAGCTGCTTCCAGAATTCATGCTGGGGGGAAGCAAGGAAGTTAATCCTTCAACAGACATGGCATAGGTAGCTGTGCTACCCTGGGACTGTGTTTTCTCAATAGCTGTTTCAGCTTCACCCGTGGCCAGCCTGGCCCATGAGATGGAACAGCCTTGGAGAGATGGAGGCATTTATGTACAGTCATGGGGCAGCAGATATAGAGGTGGACCAACAGGTTCCACCAGAGAAACAAATTGCTGATGCTGAGAACAGATGTGATTGAATGAGAGGAAGGAGAGAAGCAAAGGCTGCGACCCACAGGGAGCATGAAGATGCAGAGCAAGAAGATACAGCTCATTTTGTCCAGTGTCAGCAATTGAAAACAGACACTTTATGTAAACATGCCAAAGCATGTTGAGCTCAAGGGCTTGCTGTGCTGCACAGTGTCATATACTCCACAGAGTCAAAATACTCCTGCCCTAAGAAGGTCCATGTAAGATCATGAAGAACAAAGCTGGATGTGGCTGTTTCTTTCCTTTCAATTCTCTTTGTACAGTGCAAGGACAATGTAGGAGGGCATGGGAAACAGTTTACCTCATTCACAATGGATTCAGTGTTGCCACAACGGTATTGATCCTCATGGACCCTGTAAGGAGACACAAGCCAAATCTCTGAGATCTGGGCTTTTTGATTAATAACAGCTTGACAAGGTTCTCTTGCCCACAGTTTCCTTTGTCTGATTTCCAGACCTCCTCTCAGACCCCAGGCACACCCTGGGAAGCTGAAGCAGCTGCAAGCAGCTGGGGAGGGACACTCATCCATCTTGTTTAGTTTTGTTGTTTTCCCACAGTGTTCTGGATAGCTGCTGCAAAACCTGGCAAGACAAGTCCTTTTTCATTCTGCATTAGCTTGGAGGGGAAAAGAAAAATTAAAAACATCTCCCAGAAGCACAGGGATGACAGTCCTGGTTTACATGGGATTCAGACATGGATTCAGACAGCAAGGAGTGTATCAAGTAGGGAAGAGGAACTGTGATAGGAGTGTCTGCTAGGAATGCCCAAATCCTCACCCTGCAGAGGACTGTGCTCTGAACACAGTGTCCATGGGCAGGACAATCCTTCACTAGGCTTCTTGCCCGCTGGGTCCTGTTCCAGAGCCTGCCTGGCACAGCTTGGAAAGGACATGGATAGTTTTTGGTTATTCATGCAGAGAAATGTTTCACTGCAATAGGGACAGACTGGGAAATCTTAGCTCTGTGGAGACAGGTAATCAGAAAGGGCTCACAGAATCACAGAATATCCTGAGTTGGACCCACAAGGATCACCGAGTCCAACTCCTGACCCTGCACAGGACAGCCCCAAGAATAGCAATGAGCTAGCCAAGGTAGTTCAGTGGAACTTAGCTTGGAAGAAGATGAACAGCATTAGGTGTCCAATGCTGAAATATTGCCAAAGCAGGAACATCTGTGCAAGGGAAAAATGACCATTTCTTCTAGGCTGCAATTGTACACAGTACCACTGTTTTGTGGGATCTCCAAGCCTTATGGAGGCAATAGCATTATTTAACAGCACTGAGTGTAGTGAGGCTGCATCCCACCTTACACTGCCCTTTCTTGGTGAAGGAGCAGCTCTGTTACAAGTTTTATCAAAAGTTGATGGGTCAGATGAATTTAGATGGTGCTGCTACCTGAGCCATGCTGGCTCCCCTCTGAAGGGCTAACCTCAGAAGAAGATTTTAATCAAGTTGTACTTCAGACAAATGCCATCAAAATGGCAGAGAGAAAGGGCTGGCTGTCTGGCCCAGGATCTGAAGTGAGCTGTTTAGAGCGCACAGCTCAGTTTGATCAATCACCTGCTCTGACAACTGCTTCACTCAACTTTAGGCTTCAAGCAGTTGAGGAGCTACCCCTGCCTGGTCACACTTTAAAAATCAGATCCTCACATGGAAAACACAAAAAAATTATGGTTCTACTTTAAGATTTGCAGAATGTGAACATTGAAGAAAGTTGGATCTCCACAAGGTCTCTTTAACAGTTCTGGGGATTGCAAAAAAAATTGTGAGTACAGTGATGCACACAGTTTGCTCTTGCCTCAGACAATGTCACTACAGCCTGGAGCTCATTAGAGAATAGCGTATAGTTATATGGCGGGAAGATAAAGAGGATTGTGTTGGGATGTTCAGGGGCACAGGGTAAAAACACTGCATTAGTGCTGTTAGGCCTGTTACCTCATGTTTGAGGGGAGAAAGGGAACAGTATCAGGAATACTGGAAAATCCTCCCTATCGGTGAAAGGGTCCCAGGCTACACACCACAGAGCAGAGACACTGTATAAAATCACACTTCGATAGCCTCAAACAAAAAGGCTTTGCACTGGATAGACTCTTCCACAGTCCAAAACCCAACATTTTATTACCTGGTCTGAAAAACTCAGTATGGTTGTGATGTTGTGTCTGGTAAAGGTCAGGTATGTATTAAATTATTTGGAGCATCCAAACACGGTATTAAGAACTGTGGAACCACAGCTTGAAGGAACAAGATGCTTTCACAGAGCACCTGGGAATGCTTGTGGGAGAGGTGCAGGCTAGATTTCACATCCTGGCTCCAAAACCTACCTCTGCCTTCACACTGAACAAATTCATCAAGGTGAACTTTAGTATTCAGACAAGCACAATATCTCACTGTCCTGCCTTTACCTATGCATCTCTGTAAAGCATTATGCACTTTGAGTCACTGCTCTCCACAGATACAGCCCTTCCAGCAGAGAGAGCTGCACTGGCTACACCACAAGCACACCTTGAATTTCTAGTCTTTGACATGCCTGAAGAGGAAAGAAATAAATCACTGCAAAGTGTAACATAGCATTTATTCCTTGTAGTGAAACTAGGATGTTTGGCCAAGTTTAGCATTGAGCAGGTTTATTCCTATATCAGCATCAGGGCATAAGAGTATTGCAGGAACATGAGCATCAAGGCACAGTTTTTAAGCTAAAAGCCCTGAAGTATACAAATGTATGCACTGACACATCCAGGGGCAGACAGTCATGAAGTCCTAAACCTGTTCATGGCCCAGCTACCAGTGTGCACTGCAAGAATAGCCTTAGACGTCAAGAGAGGCCTGATGTTCAGGAACTATGGCAGATGACTTAATAGACCTGTAAGTATTTCAGCTAAATTGCTAAATTCACACCATTCTGCAATAACAACTAAGGCTGTTTCTACACATTTGGATAAAAAGTTTCCAAGTCCTCAGAAGAAAAATGCCCCATCCTGTAATTCTTCTAAGGAAGCCACACAGACTGTAGCCTCTGGAGCCAGACACACATCTACCCCTAGCCTCACAGAGGTGCAGGAGTGACAGACTGAACAGGGACGCAGACCAAAGATTTTCCAGCACAGGGAAAATACCAGTGTCCAGAGGCTGTGGGCTGAGCCAGTGGTGCAGTGCAATCCCCATAAATGCTAAGCAATGCCTGGTACAGAGCTCACAGCTCAGCATGATAAAGCCAGTGTTGCTGTGGGCAGAATGACCCACTCATTGCCTGGACCTCCAGGACCTCAAGGAGAGCTTTCTAATAGCTGCCACCATAACCCAAAGCCAATACAAAGGAAGGACAAATGAAGCTTCAGTCACAAGTCGGTGCAATACAGGAGATAAGCATCCTCAGCCTCAGGCAACCTTTGGAGACAATTGCCCCAACCCCACTGGCAGCTCACCTGGGGAGGTGACTGTGAATAGCCTCACCTCAGCAGCAGCCTGGGAGTGCAGGAGGGAAGCAACAGAAAAGCAAGAAGTAAGCTCTGAAGTAAGAGCCAAAAGCAGCACTCAGACAGCTCTGTTATTTCATCTCCTGCTTATCCACCAACACATGGGCAGTATCCACAGGAATCTGCGCTTCACTGGAGAATTGCTGGGCAGGCTTCTGAGTTCAAGAAGCGGATGGAGGACAGCACTTCAGATTGGGCATGGCACTCCCAGCTGTGACACTGAACCTCAGCATGGCACCGAACCTCAGTCAGCATGGCACCAGTCTCAGCATGGCTCCGAACCTCAGCATGGCACCAAACCTCAGCATGGCATCAGCCTCAGCACGGCACCGAACCTCAGCATGGACCGAATCTCAGCACGGCACCGAACCTCAGCATGGCACTGAACCTCAGCATGGCACCGAACCTCAGCATGGACCGAACCTCAGCATGGCACTGAATCTCAGCATGGCACCGAACCTCAGCATGGCACCAGCCTCAGCACGGCACCGAACCTCAGCATGACACCAGCCTCAGCACGGCACCGAACCTCAGCATGGCACTGAACCTCAGCACGGCACCGAACCTCAGCATGGCACTGAACCTCAGCACGGCACCGAACCTCAGCATGGCACTAGCCTCAGCACGGCACCGAACCTCAGCATGGACCGAAGCTCAGCACGGCACCGAAGCTCAGCACGGCACCGAACCTCAGCATGGCACCGAACCTCAGCATGGCACCGAACCTCAGCATGGCACCGAACCTCCGCACGGCACCAGCCTCAGCACAGCCGCGGGCCCTAGAGCCCTGTCCTGCTGCACCGTCCCTGTTCTCACACCACTGCCAGGAGCTCCTCTCATCCTTCCCCACGCCACTCCCAGCACCCAACCAGCTCAATGCACAGAAGCGAAGAGACAGAGCACCCACGTACAGGGACTCCCGACGGCTGCCGGGGTCCTCTCAGGCGACGGCACCAACTCGCTGCCGCGTTCTCCGGCGGCTGGCAGTAGCCAGCTGCCCGCACAGCCCGGCTCTCCCGGAGCCAACTTTCCGGAGGGGCGGCTGTTTGAAAAGCTCCTGCCGTCTTTGTTTGGTTGGGGCAGAGCCAGCAAGGGCTGCCGGGAAGGTCACCCAGGAGGACACCGATGTACAGGGAGGGCGGAGCGCTCCTCGTAACCCTTTCGGGGCAGCCGCGCTCCAGAGGCTGTGGAGCCGCGTCACCCTAGGGCACAGAGCTGTGTGTGCCGTTCGGAGACGGCCCGGGCGGGGCTGGTCACAACCGTGCCGGAGCATGGAGGAGCAGCCAGACGGGGGCAGCGCTGCCGTCCTTACAGGTCCTCTTCAGCCCGGGAAGCGGCGGCTCCGTCCCTGCGGGGGGATGCTGGCCGCGCTGTGCCAGCTGGGCCGGCGTGGGGCACAGCGGGGCCATTCGCTCTGAAACTGAAGCGGACACGTGCTTTGAGCTGTTCTCATCTCTGCTGTACAAGTCTCTCTCCTCGCTCAGGCTTGGCTTAAAGGCTCATCCTGCCAGCTGCTGGCAGCCCCTGGAAGCGGATCAGACCCCCCACACGCTGCCCCCACCGTCGTGGGGCTGGCCCTGCGGCTCGCACCTCTTCAGGAACCTGCTTCAGCTAACAGCTGGCAGGAAACCTTTCTCACAGTACTATTATTTGTCTGCTGGTTCAGTGACCTTACCTGCCTACCCCTGGAGAAATGAGAGCTGGTATGAGAATAAGGGTCTGCAGGGCTTTGGCACCAGTTAGTCTTTATGGCTTTGCCATAACTGAGAAAGAAAAAAAATGTTAAACACTGTGGATGCAGACAGGTGGGTTTCAGGCTCTGCTCCCAGGGAACAAGGGACAGGATAAGGGCAAATGGCCTCAAGTTGCACCAGGGGTGGTTTTGTGTGGTCATTAGGGAAATACTCCTCGCAGAATGGGTGGTGAGGCATTAGAAGAGGCTGCCCATGGCAGAATCACCATCTCTGAAAGTGTTCAAAAACATTTGTAGATGTGGCACTTGGGGACACAGTTTAGTGGTCGCTTGGCAGTGCTGAGGGAATGGCATTGGAATTAGACTCAATGATCTTAGAGGGCTTTTCCAACCTAAATGATTCCATGATTCTAATCTAATAGCACTCCTTTGACATACTGCAGTTTCTCATTGAACCCATGCGAACCTTTAGTAGATTACAAAATTGCCTGTGAGGGAAATATGCCCTTTAGCAAGATGTGTGGAGAACAACTTCCTTTTTGCTTTCTTCGGGGTTTTGTTTGTTTTCTTTCTTTGTTTGTTTTCTGTTAAAAAAGGACTGCAATATGATATTGGCTTTTACATTTAAATAATATATTTTATATTTTGCATTTACATATAAGTGTATTTATATATATATTTATATGCATTTATCATAAGTATTTGGATATATATAGATGCCTTTATTTAGCTGTTTGTTAGTATAATATAATCTACCAGTTTAAGTATGTAGTGCATAGGTTATAGAAATAGTAGTGTGGTGAATATACAAAGGCCTATATATTATAGGCCTTAACTAAACACTGGGTGTTAAAATACCTCTATGTGACCAAAACAAATGGTGTAAGGCAATCATTTTATCCCCCTTTTCCACTGACTGAATTCTCCTAGTAATAAGATAACCATGACACAAACCAAATTGTCCTCCACAGCACTGGAGGACAATTAGAAAATACCAGGTTAGATTTAAAGAGGACATACTAAATCCTTATCAGAGGATGTAAACCAACAGGATGGAGACACAAGGAGGAATAAAATACATTAACTTGACACACAGGATGAAGATAAGACAGAGTACGAAGAGATCAAATAGAAGAATTCCTATAACATCAAACAGTTCACAAGAACGTTTGAATAGTGTATGGACTGTATGAATATCCATGTACCTCAGTAATGTAGCAGTATATATATCACACTCTCTGACTTTACCAGTGTGGTTTTTAGCCAAAAGCCAAGGGCACCCCAGCAGTGTTTAATTTTTTATCCCTTATTAAACTTCTAAAACAACAAAATTCCAAATTGCAAATCTCGTTTTTCACATTTTATGAACCTGTTCCATGGCATATTTTAGGTAATACCCCTTAGTTTTGCAGCAGAACAGAAAATAAGCCTATTTTTCTTCTTGCCACACACGAATTTACAGACACCTGCCCTGGTGATGGAGGTAGATGGGACAAAGCCTTGCACTGCACTCAAGAGGTGAAACTTCCATCATCAGAAATTTAACCAATACGCCTGTGGCCCTACACTTCAGCTGATCAGCACACCTGCTTCTCAGAAAGTTCTGTCACTTTTAAGGCCCTGCATTACAGATGGAGTCAAAATGCACTTTTGACTTTGTTCCTCTTAAGTCAAAAGTCAGGAAGCCAAGTGTGGTCAGAAGGTCAGAGGTTCAGTGCCTGCAGTGGCAAATTTCCTTTTAAGTTCACAGCAAACACATTTGGTAGGGAGAGGGACGATACCCTTCCCACATGGTATGAAATGCCACTATATGGTGCTCTATCTTAAGTCTTTCATTCTCCTTTCCCCAATTTTCTTGCAGGTGGGAGGGTAAATCCCCTCACAGTGGTGCCGGCCCCACACCCGCCATCACGCCATCACCTCGAATTAGTCTTAATGGTGTGAATCTGCAACCAGCACCCGAGACTGGGGGAGCCCAGAATTCACGTGCGGAGTTGCAGCCTACTGGGCTGTCAAGCTCTTAAAACCCAGAGCGGAAGCCCCAGCTGCTATGACTATTATTATGCAGAACAGAGTTAGCAGGCACTTTTATTTCCCCAGCCAGTGGTTAGCTGCAGCCTTGCCCCACCCGCTGCTCCCGTTCCGCTTAGGCCTTCCTTCCGTCCCGCCCCCGCTATGACGCCATCACCGCGCGCCGGCGCTTCCCCTTCCCGCCCGCTTGCGTCAATCTCGCGCGACGGACACGAAGCGGCGGCGGTGCCGAGGATGTGAGTGCGGGGCAGGGGCCGCGCCATCCGCGTCCATCCGGCCAGGCCGCGGCCCAGGCGGCTCCTCCGCCGCGCAGGGCGCTGGAGAGAGCGCGCTGGGGCCGCCGAGAGGCGATGGAGGCGCGAGGGCCAGGGATGGGGTCTCGGAGCCGCGGCCTCCCGCGGCCGGAGGCGGGGAGAGCGGCCGGGGCGGGGCCGGCCGGGAAGCCGGGCCCGGGTGTCAGCGGTGCTGCGGCCCGGCCGGCGGGAGGAGCGCTGTGCGGGCGCGAGGGGCGGGTTGCTGTTCTGATCTCGCGGCCCCTGCCCCACGGGCGCTGTACCGCACCCACGGCCTGCAGATCCGGCTGCCCCGCGCCTCGCCGGCCCCAGAGCTGCGCCGAGTGGCTGAAGTGGGCAGAGAAGTGCCGGGCGCTGAACTCTCCTCACACCAGGAATTCTTCAGCTGGTTTGCAGCTGAAGACCTGAAGCACACTGTCAGTAAAGGACACTCCTGTAGCCATACGGGAAGCCTGGGGGCGAGCGAGTTTGCTTCCTTTGCCACAGAACTGCTGCTCTGAGTGTGCAGATTCTGTCTCCAAAGCAGAAGTGTGTGAGATGGACGTTTAGTTTGTGTGAATTGCTCTTAGACTTTTCTGGTTTGGGGGGGATGCCCCTAAACCAACTATTTGTTAGAGAGTAAGAGGTTTTTGATTGTAGGAAGAAGCACGTCACTTAGAAATGCCATGTTGTACAGCCTTGTGCGAGGACTGTGATTTAGTCTTTCTACATTTTCCAGCGAATGCTTGAATTGTGCAGTTGAAAATGCCCACAAGGGTAGTGTGAGGTTTCCAGCTAAAGTGAGCTTGGCCAGTAGCATTCCTGAGAAAGGAGTAAAACCACTGCTTAGCTTGGAGACTCCTTACATGCAACATCATTTGGTGAAGTTCCAAAGCCATGTGGCTGATCTGCCTGATGAGCATCTGTCCCGAGGAGCAGTAAGCAGCACTGCTATGAAGGGAGATTGTAGCCAGGTGTGGGTCAGGCTCTTCTCCCAGGCAGTGGGAACACAACCGAGTACACAGTCTTAAGATGCACTGGGGAAGTTTAGATCAGACATTAGGAAAAATTTATTCACAGAAAGGTCGATTAGGCTTGGGAAGGGGATGTCCAGGGAGGTTGTGGAGTCACTGCCCCTGGAGGTGTTTATGGAAAGACTGGATGTGGCACTGAGTGCTCTGGTTTAGTTGACATGGTGGTGTGAGGTCAGAGGTTGGACTTGATGGTCCCAGAGGTGCATTCCAATGTGATTCTGTGTTTCTGTTTCTTGCCCCAGCAGCAGGCTGGGTAACAGCAAACATGCTGGTCTTTATCTTTGTTTCCTCCTCCCTTCTCCCAGAAGGGGTAAAACCAGATCCAACTCTTGGGCACTAAGAGATAGTTTTGTTTGCTTACAATATCATGACTCTGATAGTCCACAGGTGCAGGAGGAGCTGATGTGTAGGCAGAGGTAACCCAAACCTGGCTGTGGGATATTTGGAAGAGAAAAAATGGGCTCTGAGGTGACCTAATTGCTGCCTTCAGTACCTGAAATGAACCTGTAGAAAAGATGGAGAGGCATGTTTTACAAGGCCCTGGAGTGCCAGGACAAGGGGGAATGGCTTCCCACTGACAGAGAGCAGGTTTACATTAGAGATTAGAAAGAAATTTTTACCTGTGAGGGTGGTGAGGTCCTGGTCCAGGTTACCCAGAGAAGCCTGTTCAGATGATCTGTTCAAAGCCAGGTTGGGACAACCTGGTGTAGTGGTGTAGTGGAAGGTGTCCCTGCCCATAGCTGCGGGGTTGGAAAGTGATGAGCTTTAAGGTTCATGCCATCCCAAACCAGTCAGTGATTCTGTGATTTTATGAAAGGAATATCTTAAGTTTTCTGGTCTTGTGAAACCAGGAATCTGTCTGTTCTGTGCCACCCAGCTGGGCTCATGCAGTGGCTTTCTGAACTGCAGCCCCCTCACACCTTGAATTGGAGAGGCACAGAGCTGAATAGAAATGTCCTAAAGCCGAGTGACATACACAGGTTTGCTTGTTTTGGCTTGCTATGCAACACCTATGGGACAGTCCATAGAATGCTTTTTTCCTGCCACTGGTGCTGGAGGAGATGTTTCCTTTTCCAGCAAGCTCTGTCGGTGGCACGTCTGTGGTGTGGATTTCCTGTCCTCTATGCAGAACGGTGTTTCTGCAGGGAGCTGGGTTTGTGAATATTCATTTGTGTTGCTTCTTGCAGTTGGTGTATTAGGGAAAACTGAAGCTGAAAATCAGGAAAGCAAGTTTGGCTGTTGAGAAGTAATCTCTTCCCAACCATACATTTAATTGCAATTCAGAGAATACAGTAATTGCTTACCGGAAGCACAGGAGCAACAAGGTTGTTGGATGCTGTGAGCTGAAGTTTTCTTCTTGTTCACTGAGTTTGCCTGTGGTGCACATGGGGATGGAGATGTTTCCAACATCATGCATTACTGTGTGTATTCAGTGCCACTGCAGATAAGGCTGGCAGCTCCAACACACTTCTGCTCATTCCCTGAATGTTTAATTCCTTGGTAGTTGAGAATGTCACACTCCTTTAGAGGTTATTAAAATGTTGGAGGCAGGTTTGTAATGCAGGTTTTAAACAATCTCCATGAAATAATCAAAATGCAACATGTTTAAAGATGTTGCAGATTTTTGGATGAATGCAGCCCTTACATGGGAAACGTCTGGAAGTCAACTAACTCCCAACGTTACAGTCCTAAATAGAGAGGTGTTAAATCTGTCTCCTTTCATCTAGAGCAAAGAGAGTTCTCTGAATCGAGGAGCTAGAAGTGAGATTTGAGACACGGGGCCCATTCAGTGCTGCTTTGGATATCTCTGAAGGGGAAAAGGAATTAGCAGGATTGAAAAAGAAGAGTTTGCTAGAACTTTTTCTAAAGTGTCTGAATTGCCTAATGCTTTAACTCTGCAGTTTCAGTGATCCTCAGCTACATTCAAAGTTCAGTGTTTTGTGTTGCTGTCCTATTCTTTATTTGTTCTCTATGATTTTTTGGATTAAGCAGTGCCTTCTGCAATTTGTTGTTGAAGGGCTCCCTCACCAACCAAGCGCAAGGACAGGTCTGAAGAGAAATCCAAGGACCGGTCCAAGGATAAAGCAGCCACCAAGGAGTCGGGTGAAAAGGATCGTGGTCGGGACAAGACCCGCAAAAGACGCAGTGCTTCCAGTGGGAGCAGCAGTACCAGGTGGGTACTTTTGTGGGAGTAACAAATGACAGCATTTTCAGAAATCAGTAGCTTTATCTGTAGAAGTCTTGGACCTGTTGAAAGCTTGTGATGTGTTAGTCACTGTGTGATTTTGTCTAACGTGAGAGGGTTTATATTTTGGTATGAATTTTTTTGGCTCTCTGGTGAGTTGTGGAGCCTCAGTCACAGTTACTGTCTCTGTAGTTGTCAGAAGTTTCTCAGCCATTGTTTTTCTGGGTGTTGCACTAATTTTTATTCTTCTCCCTCTTGAAATAGATCCCGTTCCAGCTCAACTTCCAGCTCAGGGTCCAGTTCCAGCACTGGTTCTAGCAGTGGCTCAAGTTCCTCTTCTGCCTCGAGTCGCTCTGGGAGCTCCAGCACCTCACGCAGTTCCAGTTCCAGCAGCTCTTCTGGATCTCCCAGTCCTTCTCGACGGAGACATGACAACAGGAGACGGTCCCGATCCAAGTGAGTTTTATTTGTCTTCCAGGAATTGCCAGATGTCAGGTTAATTCCACGTAGAATACAGATTGTGATCGGAACAGATTGTTCTCTGAAGACCATTTGATTTCCCCATAACTCAGAGACGTGAATTTTGTTAGAAAGGGTGTGCTCTGTTTCCTCAGAATCCAAACATACACCCTGCAGGAACAGAGATGAAAAGCCTAATTTTTAAGAGTTTAAAGATTTTAAATATTATATTTTTTAGAGGTAGTTTTAATCAGTGTTTCCTTAGTACTATGGGCCTAGATCAGAGTAAAGCTATTCAGTTCCTGTAAACTACAGCTACAACTAACAGAAAAGTTAGGGCTAAAACCAGGATATATGTGTACATATGTATATATTCTTATTCATAAAAAAATGAAATAGGAAGGAGGGCAGAGGAAGCTGCTGTAAGGGTGACATGGGAGTCAAACTATCTTAATATCTGTACAGTTTTTCCTTTGCATAAGGTGATGAAGGCTGATAAAAATCTCCTTAAGGCAGTGTGGGGTTTTTAGTGTATCACTCAATTTATGGACTTTAAGATTAGTAAGAAGCATAAATATAAATTTTCTGATTTTTGTATAGATTAAAGTTTAATTCCAGATTGTTTTAAACTGCAAAAGCATTGTGATATGCAGCTAATTTTAAATAGATTTTTAAACATTTTTGGACCTCTGTAGTGAATGGAAGATAAAGAAACACAAATAATTGAATCTTATTTTTTCTGGCTGTGGTATGCTCTGAAGTTTATTAGGCCTTATTTTGCCTCTTCAGTTGTTGAAGCAAAGAATGTTTTTTGTGTTAACGACTCGGAAATTCTTTAACTATGACCATAACTTCTTAGAACTGCTGGCTAAATTCTGTATTTATTACCCTAGTTGCAGTGAAGTTGAAAAGTTGCAAAAAAAATTTCTCTAATTTCAAAAGGTTCTAAAGCAAAAGCAGACAAGACAAATGCAAGTTCTGAGGTGTTTCTGAGTGGAACACCCTCACCACCACCCCAATACTGTTACTTCTTCAGGACAAAGATACCCTTCAATAAAAATGGTATTTTTAATCGTGTGATAATGACTTGCTTTGATTTTGTCCTGCATGTTGTCTGAAAACTATAAATGTTTTTTCTGTTGTCCAAATCAGATCCAAACCACCCAAGAGAGATGAAAAGGAGAGGAAGAGGCGGAGCCCATCACCCAGACCCACAAAAGTGCATGTTGGAAGGCTCACTAGGAACGTGACCAAGGTAATAATACTATCCCTGTAGTCAAGCATTCAAGTTCTTCTGTGAGAATGTGTGAGTTGGTCTTGCAAAGCTCTTGGGATTTCATGGTAACTAGAGAGTTGCCAAGGTGTTGCTGTTGGGTATCGTTTCTTTGTGTCCAGATTGATCACTGAGGAAAATTTTGGTAGGATTTTACTGAGTCAAATGCCATGAAGGATTCTGAGACACTGTAGTGCTTCAGAAGTCTGCCTGTTTTGTCAGTATTCCAGACCTTATATCCTGCTTTACTAGGAAGAAAGCGATAGAATTTGGGGCAACAGCTGAAATTACCTTGGAGCCATAAAGGATATCAGGCAGTTCTTGATAAAGGGTCTGCAGAAAGCTGGGCTGGATTGTGTTGTGTTTGCTAGGCTGTAGTTTAAAGGCCTTCATGGGTAAAAGACTTTGGCTGCTGAAAAAATTATGTGCTGTGTATTTACTGCTCTGTGCCAGCCAGACCTGGCTGAGGAGTGTGCTCTGTGTTCATAAGGCTTGCTCTCTCTCTTCAGGATCACATCATGGAAATCTTTTCCACTTATGGAAAGATTAAAATGATTGACATGCCAGTTGACAGGCTAAACCCACACCTCTCCAAAGGTTATGCTTATGTGGAGTTTGAGAACCCAGATGATGCTGAGAAAGCCCTGAAACACATGGATGGAGGTAAATACTGACCTGCAAGGATCCTGGTGGCTTTTAAAAGTCTTCAGAGTAGATGTATTTGATCAGAAAATTAGAGGGGATAGTGATGTCTTTAGTGAACTGATGTAAAGTACTGTCAGTTTTCAGCCCAAATGGCTTTTGTGAGGTTCAGGTCAGATCCAAGAAATCACAGAACTATTAAAACTAATGTGTTTTTCAAAACAGTGAAAAAATTATTTTAAGGTTTTATGAAAATTTCTCCAGGTTTACATCTGAGCTGCAGTTTGGTGTGATTAGGTTAAGAAGTCTAGTAAGTGTGTAGACTTTGTCAGAGTAGCCCCTGAGCAGGGTATGGAGCACCATGGGCTGATTCCACTTCAGTTGCTTTTGACAAAGCTGTGAGGAGTAATATGATGTGTATATGTGTCTTAATGTTGAAAAATACTTATTTCTCTCTGTTTCTGTGATTCCCTAAAAAGGCCAGATTGACGGTCAGGAGATCACAGCCACAGCTGTGCTGGCACCACGGCCTCGACCACCTCCCAGACGCTTCAGCCCCCCCAGGAGGATGCTGCCCCCGCCGCCCATGTGGCGCAGGTCACCCCCTCGCATGAGGAGGAGGTGAGAGCTGGAACACACTGTCACTGAAAGACTTGGCATGGGGACAATCCTATTGGACTTGACTTTCCCCTGCCAAGTGACAGTAGCACATTTTGGTCATCGGTTGAACCTGGGTTGCAATTCTAACTCCTTAGCTCCAGGGTATCTGCTCTGGTCTGCACCTTGAGCAGTCTCTGAGATAGGTCTCATAGTTTCCAGCCTGTTCCTTGGAGCCCCTTCTGCATAAAGGCTTCAAGGTGAAGTGGGAACAGACTCTGGGTGACAGAACACTTGTGGCAGGCTGTGCCAGTTTCTTGTTTTTCAGAAGCCCTTGTACCTCCCTCCCTTATTTCTGAATGAGCACATGACCAGAAAACAGTTTTGTGTCTGGTCAGTGGAGTATAGGCCCAAGGTGTGACCTGACAGTTGTGCAACTTAAAGCTGCCTGATTGTGCTTGGATAAGTTGTTCTGAGTCTTCAGTGTTTACATGTCTTCAAAATGTCTTACTTGTCAGGAGTAACTTGATTGCTGAACAGCTTTGAGCCACAGGTTTAAAAAGGAGCAGTAGTTACTCTGCCACAAGATCTGGGAGGCTTCTTGCTGCTCCTTTAAATATACCTTTTGCTGAGGTCTCACAGATGCAGATTTGCCATTCCCTCCTCCTTTGTTTCTTTCCTACTCCAACTTTTACTGTCCTGTTAAAGCTCTGTTAGTACTTTGTGCCTGAAATTTCTGTGTCATAGCAGTAGCTATACTGCTGCAACTGTTGGTTGTAGTACTGAGAAGCTTGAAGCTAAACTACTTCATGAGCAAGCTTCCCCTAAGGAGCTTCCTTGTAATTTGAAAGGATTTGGATAAATCCTTCCCCTGAATATCACTCTTTCAGGAGTCAAAGATGACTGCAACTGAAGGAGGATATGATGTAAAATCTGAGCTAATTTTCCTTGAGGAACAAGATAAGTTTCTTGTCTGTTGTTCAGGTATTAGTAATTTTTTCTGTCTCTTAGGCATAGGTAGGATAGCCAGAATATTCTTGCTGTGACCTCTCTGGAGCTGTGTTTTGCGCAGTTGCTTTTTCCATGATGTGTGAGGGATTTTGGCAGGAGGCGGGGAAGTGTTTTTAAAAAGTTGGTAGCTGAGCTGACCAGTTACTTGAACCTTTTGCTTGTCTCCTAATAGAAGCTTTCTCTCTCCTCCTTCCCTACCAGGTCCCGGTCTCCTCGGCGCAGGTCTCCTGTTCGCCGGCGATCCCGGTCCAGGTCTCCTGGACGAAGGCGCCATCGCAGCCGATCCAGCTCAAACTCCTCAAGATAAAGCAAAAGGACTGGACAGCTTTTTACTTTTTAACTTAAATCTCATCAGATGGAATATTGTACCTTTTTTTTATAATGAGTCTGGGTGAAGAGGAGTGAGAGATAATCCTGGCAGTGAAGGCAACGTAAGAGGAGAGAGCACCAGTTCCTGGCCAGTAACCTTTACTGTGAGGCTTCTGGATTCCTGGCATTGCATTGAAATTATTTAAAAATGGCTTTGATTTTTTTAAAGGTTGCAAAAGTATCTTCTCCAGATAGAGGAAGGGAAAGATGTTTCAGCCTCTCTTTCTCCACTTAGCAGCTGCTGCTTGGTGATTGTAAACGCTTAGCACGCTGTACAGACCAGCATGTAAATCTTGAGCTAGTTCAGAACCCTAGTGAGTAAGACAGTGAGCCACATACCTTGATCTCCACGTGCCAGCACAGGATTTTTCAGGGCAGCTGGAGCCCCAGACCTGCCTGAGACTTAATTCAATTCAGAGTTGTTGCTTTATTCCAGTTCCCCAGATGGTTAGTTTCTGCAGAGTAAATTCTTCTGTAATGCTTCCACCAGGCAACCAACGCAGATACAATGGTCCAGACCAGTAAACATGTAGAAGCAGCTGGAAATCCTATGAAGTGTTCTGTAATTGTCCCCTTAAGTGATTTCTTTCACCTTTTCGTTGAGGGTCTTGGTAAAAATTTCCTGCTCAACCCACAGTGAAACAGTGTGAGTGTTTCTACAAATCCTAAAAAAGCGACTGAGCACCAATCCCTTGGAAACTGCAAAGCACAGAGGGAGGCTTGAAGCCATGATGCTGGCTGGATTAACTGGGGTTCACATAGGGAAAGGCAAAGAATTTACCACCTGTTGTACAGTCAATACTATACAGATTTTGTTTTTGTTTTGTATGACTTTGTAGCCTTTTGGGCCATGTTGTGTTTGTACTTGTGTAGGACAAGCAGTTACTGAATAAAGCAGTAGGGTTGAGAAGGCTGTGCTGCTCCCTGCGTGACGCTGGGGCTGTGGGCAAAACCGGCGCGGGGCGCTGCGTCTTTAAGAGGGCGGTGCTTGTCCCCCTTTGTGGGCTGGCGCCGCTCATTGGCTGCCGCGCAGAGCTGGCGCCGCTCATTGGCTGCTCCTCTGGGCAGGCGGAAGTGGGGCCGCTGCGTGCTCCCCTCAGCGCGATGGCGGCGGCAGCGGTGCCGGGACTTGCTCTGGACCCGGGGCTGGGGCCCATTCTGCGGGAGGCCGTGGCGGCTCTCAGCCGCGCCGGGGCCGGGGCCGAGGCTGGGCTGGCGGCGGCCCTGCGCGCGGTGCCCGCCGCTCTGTCGGCGGCAGGCGGCCCAGCCGCCCTCGGGGAGCGGGAGCGGGCGCTGTTCGGCGCCTTCCTGCGCAGCCTGGCCCGGGCGCCCGGCGCGGCGCGGCCCGCGGGCGTGTGGCAGCGCTGCTTCCTGGAGGGCCCTCCCGGCCTTGTCTTCTGCATCTTGCTGGAGGCCCTTGGCTCCATGGGGTCAGTGCGGCTTTACCGGGGCAGGCAGTCGGGCTGGGGGTCCCCAGGGCTGGTCTCGGCGCGCCGCGGGGATGCCCTAGCTGGGCTGGAGTGCGGAGGGGGACGGAGATGTGGGTGAGCGCGGGCAGCCCTTGCCCCGCCCTGAGCGCCTTCAGACCCCGTACGATGCTGTGCGTCCCGCAGTCACAGAGCTCTTTCAGTCGTGGTTGTTGAAGGTCCAGAATGTTTGGAGCCGAGGAAGCTGCAGATAAAAATATATTAAAATCGCTTTAATTATTTTTTTTTATTCCAGTATAGCAGAAAAGAGGCGTTTCTGTGGTGATACCACAACAGAAAAGCAGTAGCATGCAAATCTTATTTTTACCATTTAAAAGAGGAAATAACTTACAACTATTTTCACCCAGCTCTGGCCTTGACCCTATGGAGGTAGTTGAGGTCCTGGAGCAGTTCCTGCAGAAGGGCCGGGTGTCAGCGTTGCTGTGGGAGGTCTGTCATCAGCAGGCACAGACGGGCTGCCTGGAGCTGCAGGACTCCCTGCTGAACAAGATCGTGTGTTTGCCCGAGCATGTGAGCAATAAACTCCAGGGGAAAAACCCACCAGTGTTCTTCCCACAGAACTACTTTCCTCTTCTGGGTGATGCAGTTCTCCAGGTGCTAGAGAAGATCTCTGACTCTCTGCGGGGTAAGGCTGCAAGGATAACTCTACTCTAGGATTGTGTTTTCTGAGGAAGTGTTCTGTGCGTGGACCTCATGGCTGCTGCTTGAAGTACAGATGATTAATTTTACAGAGCCTCGTGTTCCTCCTTCAGGCTATCCTAAAAGCATTAATTTCCAAGAATGAGGAAGATGGCTGAGGCCTTTTGGAGTACACTGAAAGCAGCAATCCTCCAAGCAATTAAACAACATCTTCTGTTGCTAAAGCTTAGCTGTGGTCACTTGGTGTGTGCTGAAGGAATTGTTTGGGAGATATGAGTGGTACTGAATCAACCAGTCACATTGCTACGAGTGGCATTGCATTAAAGTGAGACTGAGCTGCTTTAGCCTTCTGCCTGCCACTATAACTAATACTGAATGCTGGTTTGTGCCTGAAGGCAGGTAGTGAAGGGAGGAGGAGATGATGATTGAAGAGAAAGTTAACGTGTTTTCAGAATTCAACACTCATGGAAGTCTCTGCACCTCCTCCTGAAGGTTGGAGGATGCTGGTGCCATGCTTGTTTAAGCTCGTGTGTGTTTTATCCCAGGTGGCTTGGACTGCTCCATCTCTTTTGTTTCTCATGTCCTGGGGAAGGTGTGCATTCAAGGAAGGCAAAGTGAGTGTTTTACCATGCTCGTTTGGGCAGGGGACAAATGTTTTAGTGTATTAGCATGGGAGGATAACTCTAATGATGATCAACAGAAGGAGTGGGAGAAAGTTAATTTGGAGCTGTTGTGAGTTGGGCTGCACAGGCTGCCCTCTGCTCTCTGAGGCTGCTCAGCTGTGTCTGCTAGATATTGGTGCTTTTCTCCTGGTTTATATGAATGGGACCTGTTCCCTCAAAAACTGATGGGGAGAACATCCTCATCAGGATGAGAATTTGGATAGGGAGATTCTGCCATTTGGAGTATGACTACTAAATGTCTTTTAGTGCTTTTCATGTCTGAATATTATGAATATCAGTGCATGTCTCTGCCCACATGCAGTAGCCTCTTGTGGGAGCAGCCTTTGGTCTGGGTTTGCTTAGAACTTCAAAGCCACTGAATGCAGTAGTTAACAGGGCTGAGGGCGAGGAAGAAGGGAAGATTTTCTGAGTCTTTACTGTGATGAGGAAATTGTAGCCAGTTCCATAGGCTGCCTAAGGTGGTTCTTACCAGTCAGTTCTCCAGTTCTTGCTTGAGCACGAACAAAGAAGAGCAACAGAGCTGGGAGAGGGTCTGAAGCACAAGTCTGATGAGGAACAGCTAGGGGGGCTTAGCCTGAAGAAAAGGAGGTTTGGGGGGAACTTCTCACTCCACAACTCCTTAGTAGGAGGGTGCAGCGAAGTGGGGTGTCAGGCTCTGCTCCCCTGACAAGAGGAAATAGCCTCAAACTGTGCTGGGAAGATTTAGATTTGATATTAAGGAAAACTTTTTCATGGAAAGGATGGTCAGGAATTGCAAAAAGCTGCCCAAGGTAGTGGTAGAGTCACTAAATCTATGGAGGGATTGAAAAGCCACGTGGATGTGGCATTTGGGGACACAGTTTAGTGTTGGCCTTGGCAGTGCTGGGTTATAGCTGGACTTGATGATCTTAGAGAGCTTTTCTAACCTAAATGATTCCCTGATTCTTGTTGTATTTCTACTGTAGGAGCAATTTAGAACTGAAAACTGCATGTTGTATATCTTCATGTTGTAAAGATCTTAAATTCTCGGGTCAGTCTCAAATGCTGTTGTACTGGTCCTGCCCTTCTGGGGTATTTACTGTTTTCTCTTGTGCCTCAGAGGAAATTCTGGGAGTTTTGGTTCCCCACCTGACAGACCTCACTAAGTCAGACTGCATCTGGCAGAGGATATGCTGGCGGTTGGTGGAATGTGTGCCAGATCGCTGGATGGAAGCAGTGGTCCTTGGTTTTGTGCAGAGAGCACCCGGGTAAGAACTTTGCTTTCTCCCTGATCCACAGCAAAGGCAGGAATTGTCACAAATACTTGCAGTATCAGTCCCTGAAAGATGCTGTGTTTGTGTAGGTGGTTTTTTACACTGCCGTTTTCTAAAAGACTCAAGGGATAAAGTAGTTAATTGTTGCCTCTTAAGGAGAACCTACACAATTTCTTAAGTATCTACATTATGGCATGCAGCAGAAAAACAAGTGAAAGCATTCTTTGCCATTACTGCCTCACTATATGAGTTTAGAGGTATTCTAGAGACTTGGCTGCAAATAGCTGCTCTCAGATTTTCCTATGATTAGAAGCAGCATGACAACAATAACAGGGATTCCTGATGTTTTGTTGTTGTCTTGTTAGGGCAGATGCCTTATCCAGATTGCTGGGGAGCCTGGTTATGAAGAACAAGAAGGCTGAGTTTGTGGTGACACAGAAGATGCTGCTCTTGCAGTATGGCCACACGGTGAGGACTCTGTGGGGAACAGCAGTATAGTAGTGCCAGGTTTTCCTTGGTGCCAGTGTGTTTTTAGCTGAGCTCTTACTGTTGCTGAGTGAGGCTTAACTCTTCATTCTAAAATAAGCCCTCAGTCTCCCCACATTTGTGCAGCTGTTCACTGACCAGCAGAGTGTAACAGAGGGAGTGGTGAACAGTAGCTTTGAAATCATGGGATTCATGTGCTCTCTCAGGGTTAATGGTGATTAGCAGAATTAGTGTACTCCTCTGGAACAAAGTGATTATTTGCATGGAGTTTTAGAATTCTGGGGAGCTGAAGGCATGTAGTTATTTTAGAATCTGGAAGAGGAGGTTGAGACAGCCATAATCCACCCTTGGGGATAAGAATTAGATCACAGACATGAGACAAGGACTGTTGGGAATTTTCCTGTGCACCTGTTTGTCACAGGGTGTTAGGAACTGTACTGTAGCTTGTGAGGCTGTTGTGAGAGATATTCGTTAGACTTCATGAGTTCTATGTTTGCCTGGGACTGTGCTGGTTTTGTTGGTAAAATACTGTATTGTATTTCTGTCATGATTTTCCATGTATTTCATCAGCAACTGCATATGTGTGCTTACTTGGTTTCTAAAATTTGTTTGCTTTTCATCCCTCAGAATGAGGTTTATTTGTAGTAAACAAACCATTGTCATTGCTGGATATCACAGCTTTATGTCCAGTTGAAGCAGGAGTTGTGGTTTTCCTTTCAGACAGCAGTGCTGCAGAACCTCCTTGGCTATCTGTCCCTGGACAGCCTCCGGCGCACCTTGTTGCTCAGAGTAAGGTTCACTGAGGTGTCTCATTGGGAACAGTGTGCTCTCTGTGTGTCTGGGGGTGCTTCTCTCAGACTTTGTTTGCTTTCATGAGAATGAGGGAAGCCCAGCCATATCCCAAGTGAACTGTGATAAATGAATCAAAGCTTTCTTTCTGCACTGCTGGGATTAATTTTTCATATTTAACTGGTAAATGGTCTTCCAAGTAGCAAAACTAGTGAAGCTTGGATTCTGACAGATGTCCCATGTCCTCTGTCCTTCTCAGCTTCCTCAGTCACCCTGTTTATGTGGCTGGGCACATGGTAACAAGGGATCAAGTTGGTGGGCAGTTGTCTGTTTACCAAATGGTTGATGTTTCAGAATCTCTCTCATGCACTTTTTCCTCAGTGGGGATGGAAGATATTTTGCCTCTTCAAGTCAGCAATGTGATGAAACTTCTACAAAATCTGTGTATCTGGAAATCCCTACCATTTTGCCAAATTATTATTTTTTCCACTGTTTGCATGTTCTAAAATGATCTGGAAGTACTGACAGTTATCTAAAATTGGACTAAACACAGATAAAACCTTACAATATCATACTGGTTTTTTGGTAATAATACATATCACTTTGCATATAATATTTATCAAGGAGAAGTAAACATCACTTTTAAATTTAAAAACCCATTATATTTAAGAATATCTTAAATGAAAGTACAGTTCGTGGATGGTCAAATACAGTATGTTTTGGGCCCTGAAATACAAAATTTATATTTTTTTTTTACTCTCTTTGTAGAGAGTGTAAAAATGTGCTTCAAAAATTATCTCTGAGTTCTCTGATTTAGGTGCTGCAGGAGCTATTGGAGACCTGGAGCAGCAGCAGTGCTGTGAAACACTCCCCAGCTGAGCAGCAGCTGTACATTAGCAAGGCTATCCTCATCTGCCTCTCACATCTGAAGGAGCCTGAAATTGAGAGCTGCAGACAAGGTGAGGCTATGTGAGAAGCAGGGCTTAGATTTGTTTAGCAAAGTGTCTTACTATGAGTAGAAAAATATCTTGTTTTGACCTGTGGATATGCAGAATTGTCCCACTTTCACCTTGGCAAGTGGGGTAACCTGCTGGAATCCTCTTTAGCATTTATATGATAGAATTCCAAGGTTCTTATGTGAGCAGTGGTTTAAAAACCCTGAAGTTTTGTCACAGGAAAGCAAGGACTGACTCTGGGACTTGGGAGAGGAATTTGTAATGGGATTTGTAATTTGTAGGTTTAACCTTGGAGCATGGGTGCAGCTTCAGAGAGGCAGGGGAGGGATCTAGGGGTAAAAAACTGTTAGCTGACAGTCTGACAGTCCATGGGCATTCCTCAGCGTGAAGTGAGCAGGTTAGTCACTGTCATGGACCTCCAGTTCTGTGCTCACAGAGTGCATAGCACACAGGGGTCCTGGTCTAACATCTCTGTTTCAGTTGCATTAAAAAAAAAAAAAAAAAAAAAAAATACAATGTCTACAATTAATTCTGTGTGTGTGTGTGTGTGTGTGTGTGTTACTTATGGTGATATGAAGGTTCACTTCAAGACTTGCTCATCTGTTTCATTCTAGAATTAATTGTGCTTTAAGTGAATAAGTTACCTTAAGTTACCAGTTCTGTAGTTCTA
This sequence comes from Erithacus rubecula, assembly GCF_903797595.1. Lineage (NCBI taxonomy): Eukaryota > Metazoa > Chordata > Aves > Passeriformes > Muscicapidae > Erithacus > Erithacus rubecula. The sequence goes on from NC_136669.1 coordinate 15,249,709, forward strand.
TAATCAGGTTTTTGTATGGCAGCTGTTGAAAAGATAAGCTTTCTGAGATGAAGGAGGTCCATCAAACAGCACTAAGCCTGCCTGGTGAAGCTGGTAACCAGTATTCCCTGAAGGCTGAGAAATGTTTCTGTTATCTGCCTGTTTGAACATATCCAAAGTTAGGCAAATACCTGTATCTGTGTGATGGTTGTACTGGTCAGAACTTGTAATGTCCTCAAAACATGACGCACTCCAAAACCAAACCAAGGATTGATTTGCCATCCTTTTTTGTTTCAGTGAAAACCAAAATATTGCAAATTTAAAATATATTGTAACATGTTGTTGACTTTGTACCCTGTGGAGGAGTGTGAGTTTGCTGTGCTGGTTCTGAAGGGCATCACTGATACTGCAGGGAGGGAAGCCACAGTTGAAGGACCCTTTCTATCCATTACTGGGTGGTGAATGGGTAAAGCTGCCCTCAGGGAAACATATAAAGATGGTGTTTGTTTCTGCCACTGTTTCAGAATTTCGATCATGCACCATTTGCTTGTTGTTTGTTTCAGAGCTTCTGACAAGCATGATGGAGGGTGTGAAATGCCATTTGGACAGCAGTCTGCCACAGCTAAGGCGTCTGGGCATGGTGGTGGCAGAGGCCATCAGCTTGAAAATAAACACTGAGGGGCCTGTCCTGAAGTTTGAGGTGAAGGTTTCAGTGAAATTTATGACTGGTGTGCTGGGCTTAGAGGAAGTAAAAGCTTTAAACCAGATGATCTAGGGCATTATAGTACCTTTTAATCTGGAAATAAGGAAAGGCAGTCCCATCTTCAAAAAGAGAGAATGTTTACAAAAAAGAAGTTGTATTGTAATGGTCAGGTGGCTAAGAGTTACCTCAGGAGTCCAGTCTGCTGGCAGAGGTTGGGATAAACTTGGTAATTAAAGTTTATCTTACTGCATGAGGGAATCAGAATCTGATTTGTAGGAGTTGAGAGTGAACTTCAAACTTAAAGCATTTGGTCCCTTGCATGGTGGAAAGACCTGTTCTGAGCTGGAATTTTCAAGACTGACACAGACATATTTGCTCTGCTCCTTCCAATAGAATTTATGTGATTTATCTGATTAAATCACATTAATTCTTTAAAAGCCTGCCACATTCCTCCTGTCACATTACCATTTATTAAGCATTTGAAAGATGGAAATGACTTTCAGACAAGGTGTCATCAGGTACTACTCTTAAATACAAGGACAAAGATTACAGCTGCCACTGCTGTCAGTACGGGGATTGAAACAGGATTAGTGAGGGTTCATCTGCTCATGGTTTAGTCCATGTACAGTAGAAGGGTGAAATGTTGAATGCTGGGCATATTTGCAGTAAGTAATTCAGTTCAGCAACAGTTATTCTGTATGTCTAGTATGAAGATGATGATGAAACAAAAGAATTGAAGTCACTTCTGGAGCAGACTCCATCATTCTGTGTTGTCCCCAGCCTTCCAGTTGATGAGTAAGTTATTGATACTATACATGCCATCTTCTTGCCCTTCTCCGTGCCTTTTTTTCCATTACACACAAGACCTATGTTCAGTATTCAAGATGTTTTGTGTATTCTTAAACACCATAATGCATCACCTTCTTACAATGTGATTTAATTACATTTGTAATTCAATTGGTAGTGTATATTAAAATTGCCTGTTGATAGCTGCATGTGGTGAAACTGTGATATAGGGGTCTTGTGTTCCCTTGTGTAGAATCACATGGGCATTTCTCTTTGCTTCTTGGAAATCTGGTGTTTGTGCTGTATGCCCCCAGCCCATTCACCTGTGACAAAAATCTGCTGTGTCTGTCACTCTAAAGTCTGGCTCTTCAGTGCTCCTAACATCCAGAGCTGAGGCTCTTTGAAGCATTGTTTGATCAGCAGAGGAGTGAAGCACTTTGTTATTGACAGATGAAGCTGTCTAGCATTCCAGGGAAGTACAAAAGATTTATTACTCCCATTTTAGGGGAATGATCAGTGTAGACAGCTGTTAGAAACACCTTTTGAGAATCAGAGAGATGAAAGGACAATGCCAAAGTCCACAGAAATAGGTAGAGACAGAAAAAATATTCTCAATGATTGTATTCATCCTATGCAAGACCTTACAATGGTTTAAAATGGTTTTTTCCCATTTCAAAGAGTCATGGGATGGTTTGGGTTGGAAGAGACCTTAAAGTCCATTCCAATCCCCACACTGCCATGGGCAGGGACACCTTCTATTAAGACCAGAGTGCTCCAAGCTTTGTCCAACCTAGCCTTGAACTTCCAGGGATGGAGCTGCCACAGCTTCTCTGGGCACCCTTGTGCCAGGGCCTCACCACCATCACAGGGAAGAATTCCTTCCTAATATCCAATCTAAACCTACTCCCAGTTCAGTTTCATTCACAGTTTCAAATCTATGTGGTCTGGTTATTGGAGTCTTTCCTTAGCAGGGCCAGATGTTGTGCAGGGGAGCACAGCAAATTAACCTGTTTAATTTTTTTTATCCATTGCTCTTCTGTTAAAAGATTGTGGATCTTTTCTTCCGTTATTCCATTTTACTTCCCAGTACTTTGTTCTTTGTTTCAGCAAAGCTGAATGCGAAACTGCAGCAGGAATGATTATCTGCTGTTCTATTTAGGCAGCAAGGATTGGTAGGGTGGGTAGCTTCTTCCTTGTAAGAACTATTACTATATGCATTTTAAAACTTCTTGTTCCCCAACAGGAGTGAGAAAGCAGGTGCTGCACTGCCACTGGTACTGGAGAGTGATGAGAAATCCCATAGAGCGGCCCCTGTGATGCCAGATGAGGAGTCGGATACTGAGCTTGACAGGTACAGGGCAAGAAACAGGGAAGAAATGGAAAATAAATGGCAGATGTGGGGAAAAAGCATCTACCTGTACCTGCATTTCTTGGCAATTGTTCTGATTTCTGACCCTGTTCAGCTGAGTGGTTTGCAGCAGAGCAGGGCTTTTCGTAGAAAATTACACTAGGCAATAACTTAGGCAGTGCTTGTGTTGTGTGCAGCCACTGTATTTGTTCTTTTGGACTTAGATATATATTTCCTGGAAACTGTGAATGTATTTACCCATTTTAACCATGGATCTGCTTGATTCTGTCACTATATAAAGAAATATACATATATATATATATGGGGTTTTATGTCAAGGATCCCTCTCAGGCTAGGCTTCAGCAGTGCTGCTGAGTGATACAGGAGTGATGAGGTGATAACAGTATATGCGCTGATTCTTTTTGTGTGGCTGTCTGGGAAAGCAAGAACATCTGCACCCCATAAACTAACCCTTGCCTTTATTTCTTCTACAGTGATGATGACCTCATCCCTTATGACATGTCTGAGGATAAAGAGCTAAAAATTAAGGCTCCCATGTATATCCGAGACTGTATTGAGGGTAGGAGATTTTGGGCTGAGTCTTTATCTGTTTCTCACTGAGCTTGGGAGAGTGAACTCTTTTGTAGGTTTATGTTTTCTGATCTAATTGAAGAAGCTCATTTTAGTTTAGTTCCTAATGCTGGTCATGCTGAGTGTCTATACCAAGACAGCTTGGTATATGATTGGCAGAAAGTTGTTATATAGCTGAACACAGCCATTCTGTTAATATCTTTTGTTTGTCCTTGGATTTCAGTTCTGACTGGATCAAGACCTGAAGATGTGGACAAATGGGAAGCTACAGTCAAGGCCCTTGAGGGCTTGGTACGGAAGAATCCAGCAGCAACAAGAGAGGTGGAATATTATGATCTGGGTTACTAGAGGGCTGTATTGCCAGAGGGGCTATCCCTTTGCTGTCATAAGGAGACTAAATATACCAGTGGAGCAGAAGGCCAGGCTAATATGTAGCTGGCTTAAAGGTATACGTTCACAAGCTTTCAACTTGGAAGTAGAAGGAAATAATTGCCTTGAAGGTGAGGCTATAAAGTACAGGGGAACAGAGAAGCAGCAGAAGTCCTGGCAACACCCTGCCATCTCACAGCTCCAGTGCTCAAAATGGAACATCCTACAAGTAGTGCTTGCCAGTGTGAGGAAGCTCCAGGCTTTGTGCTGGGCAGGAAAACACTAGAAGTGCAGATTACAGAGCAGCCATTTTGGCTTTTGAATTGAAATTCAATTTAATTGGTATTCCCCAATGAAAATGGAGACAAAATCAAATGTATGTTCCCTGTTTGCTTGCACAAGCTAAATGTGTTGTGGAGGGAGTGGTAGTATTGTACTGGAAGATGAAAAGCTCAGGGGAGAAGAAGGTGGGACAAGGTCACTGTGCAGAGTGCTTGCCACTACCTGCTAGTGAGCATTTGAAAGTATCAGAGACACCAGCTGAGAAAGAGACGAGCTCTGCTACTGTACCCTTTAACCTATCGGTTACAGTGACAATTCATTCTATGTCATGATGCTACACTTCTTCAAAAAGCCCAGGTGAAACGTGGACAGAGAATTGGTAGATGGAGGATCTGTTTAGGGTTTTGAGAAATAAGTCTGATGCCATTTGGCTTAATGTGTTTTCTCTCCCTTCTAAGCATTGGATATGTTCCCTAAACAGAATACCTCCTTGTCTTTGTTTAAACATTAGAAGTGGTCCATAATTTCTATGAAGAGAAAACCTAAACACTATCAGGGTTTTGATTCCTTTTTTTTGTATTTTAAGGTTAGTGTAGAGCTGGCAAAAATATTATTGCATCTGGAGGAGAAGACCTGCATTGAAGGCTTTGTGGAACTCCGTCAAAAAGCTCAAGTAGCTGTTTTAACTACAGACCCAATACCTGTGAGTTCTTCCTACTATTTTCCTTTTTCCTATCACAGGCAAAAATTGAAGCAGCTGTAGTCTCTTTCTCATTTGATAAGAGGGAGCTGTCAGAGTGGTAGAACAGGTAGTTCAGGTGTAACAACATTTATGTTCCTGAAGAATCTGCAAGGAATGACTGAAGCAATAGGAAAAGGAAAACCCTGTCAGACTGGAGAAACTGGAAGCTGTTGGTTTTCGTGTACCTGATAAGGCAGATCAGATAACGACTTGTTGTAACTAAGGGTTTCACATAGAGGAAAGCTGAGGCACAAAGAGTTTCTACAGAGAAGATCTGACTGGTGACTGTAATCAGGGAATCACAGACTGTTTTGAGTGGGAAAGGATCTTTAAAGTCCATCTCATTTCAACCCCCTGCCATGGGCAGGAACCTGCTATCCAGGTTGCTCCAAGCCCCATCCAGCCTGGCCTGGGACACTTCCAGGGATCCAGGGGCAGCCACAGCTTCTCTGGGCACTCTGTGCCAGGGTCTCCTCACCCTCACAGGGAACAATTCCTTTCTAATATCCAATCTAGATCTGTGCTCTACCACCTTTATCCTTCATGCAATCCAGGCCCCAGTAAAAAATGTCCCTCCATCTTTCCTATAATGCTCTTTAAGTACTGAAAGGCCACAGTGAGGTCTCCTAGCTGCTGTGGTAGTTGTTTGGGTACCTCTGCATAGAAGGGAGAGAAGAATGGTGCAGTCTCATCTGTTATTTAGTTCTTTTGGGAGAACCTAGAAGTGGAAATGTCTGAATTTCCCATTTACACTGCATGTTTCTTCCCTTCTCTTGGAGGCTTGCTGTTACCTAACAGGAAGCAGAACCTGTGAAATTAAATGCTTTTAGTTTTAATCGGAAGGCTGTTCCTAGCCTGGGTCTGTGTTCATTGTACCCTGATTTTTCTATATAGGTTGCAAAGTACTTGACCTCCCAGTTCTACTCTCTGAACTACAGCCTCCGTCAGCGCATGGACATCCTTGATGTGAGTGCTCTCACTTCCCACTTTCCTTCTCTCTGTTGCACCAGTGCTGAGGTGTAATGGGATTAACTTTTATGCCTCATGGGAGAAGGCATGGGAATCTCTTACATTACTATTGTGTCTGGCATTCCTGTCTTGTTTCTAACCCTCTGCACTCTATCACACAGGGATTCCTTCCCACAGAATGCAGAGCATGTGTTGGGCATTTGCCTGGGAGAAGCCACTGTTTACTTTCTCATTATCAATCTGTTTTATCTTCCCATTCTGAAAGACAGTGATGTGTCTGTGACTCCTCCCACACTTGTGTCTGAAGAAGGAGCCGCTGTTCTATTTCAGGGCTAAGTGACCAATTGCTTGGTCAGTACCTCAGAGCCAGGTGGCTGGTGGAGGTCAATTTCCTGCTGTTCTTCACTCTATAAAACTGTTGTGCCTTTCTGCCTTGTTGCTCCTGTCAGTTTGGATGCTGGTGATGCTGTTGTTGTTGTTCCCTAGGGATTACCCTTTTTTGACTGAGCTTCTCTCTGTTTTATCTAGGTTTTGGTTTTGGCAGCTCAGGAACTGTCCTGTCCCAAATTCCATGGGAAGACCAAGCATTCTGGTGCCCAAAAGCCTTGTATCCCTCTCCTTCCAGGAAGTGACAGGTCTAAGGACTGGAGAAGAATTGTTGATGAGAGGATCAAAAGCAAGACTCGGAGATTTGATATGGTGAGGCCAGAAGCAAACTAATGTCAAATCCACCAAAAAATAGGGACACTTGGAGTTGCTCTACGCTTTATCTGGAAAGAGCAAAATACCTGTGAAAGTGGACCCAGTCCAAAGGAAAGTCAGATAAATATATATTTGAAGTTATGGAGTCTGAGTATTTTGGTGCAGAGTACCAACTCCTGTAGTCCTCTCCCAACAGGGAGAGGAAGATAAAGCCAGGTAAGGAATTTCAGGTTAGAGAGATAATTGTTGTTCTGAGCTTGTATGGCCACTGCAGGGAGCTGTGACTGCACCTCACAGATCACAGGGCCTCCATCAGACTAGCTGCCTCTGGACTACACTGTCTCAGCCTTCCTATTTTCCAGAGAGATAAACTGATGCCAGTTTCCTAGTTTCCAGAATTTCCTTGTGGTTCAGCCTGGACAGTTTGCCTTCCAAAACTCCTTTATCCCTTGCATATTCTTGTTCCTTATATCTAATTGAGCAGTACTGAGTCATACTGCGTTGAAATGTTTAGATGTGGAAAAGAACCGAAGTGGGAAATCCAGTCAGGAAACTGGTAGCCCTAGGTGTACAAGCAGTGGTTGATGATGGGCTGGCTGCAAAGAATCTATAGTGTTGACAGTATCCAGTGAAGTGGAAGAGCTGGGAGTGCAATATCTTGTGCCTAGACTTTACTTTTCTCTTGGACAGGGTCAGTCTCGAGTGGAACTGGCTTCCCACCCAAACGAGTTCAATTCTGTTGCTGGGTATTTCTTTTTCCCATTGATTGAGCACTTTGACAGGTGAGTGTGAACACCTCAGGATGTGAGATGTGGGCATGGCAGCTGCCAAAGTGAACCTTTCTGCTTATCCTGCTGGCCTCAGAGCAGCAGGCTACAGCCCAGGAGCTGTGCAGGAGCCCAGTGACACCACACTGGCACTTGGGTCCTTCACAAAGCTTGGGGAGGAGAGGGTTGTAGTCTCTTGGACTTAGCCTTTGAAGTCTTGTGGGGCAGGAGTATGTAGGACCCTGCAGAAGTGAAGATGCATCAGCAGGTACACAGGCAAGTAATTCTGGCAGTACCACACCAGTTGTCTTGGCTGAGCCTTTACTGTGGGAGGTTCACACAAACCACAGAGCTCAGACTGCAATCTTGAATCAAAGTTAGCTCTGTCTCAGATTGGACCTGTCACCAGCACTGGTCTTTGAGGCCACAGTATAGGGCACATGACATAGTTTATTGTCAGTCCCTTAGGTCTTTGTGAACCTAAGGAAGGCTGAGTAATCCATTCCATGGTAACCAAGATTATTGTAATGCCAGTTGTAATGGTGTGGCAGTGGGGATAGCTTTTGCCTGTAGGTCTTTCCAAGGAAAGTCTGTTGGTAGAATGTGTGATACCTTCTGTGTGAATAGAGGATATTGCTCTGGGAGAAAGGATGAGAGCAAACAGCTCTGATCTCTGTTAACCTGGTAGTGTCTGTATAATGACTGTTGTTGCAGGATTCAGGCTTTTGGGGACAATTCCACTGCATAACCTCCTGACTGTTGCAAAGAGGCACTGATCAGCCTTCTCACTGCTACACAACTCTGTCTCTTGCACTTGCAGGCCTTTAACAACATTTGATCTTCTGGGGGAAGATCACTTAGTCCTTGGAAGACTGGTCCACACTTTAGCAATCCTGATGTACTTGGCTGTCAACACTGTGGTAAGGAAGGGCAGAGAGCAGGGGTAGCTTCCAGTCTGGGAACTTGAGGTGCCTTCTGGAACAGCCATGTGCTTCAGGGCCTGTTTCACTGAGACTGGCAGCAAGTTGGAGTTGAGTGGGCTGAGAAGTTGTGAAATAGGCTGAGAAGAAAACAGACATGGGATTTGAGCCACCCCTGCACTTTCTTTTGCTTCCTGGGGGGGGGTTTGGCACATTATTTCACTTTACTGTCAAAGTTTCCCCATCTGTAAAGTAAATTCAGTTGTTGCACAGATCTTAACAAAACCTTTGTTCAAGCTTTTGAACAACACTCCCAGGCACATGATGGAATTGTTGGGGTGTCCTGTGCAGAGCAGGAGTTGGATTCGTGACCCTTGTGGGTCCCTTCCAGCTCAGGACATGCTGTGATTTGATGAGCTGTATGTCTCAAGGCCCAGCTCTACAGGGCAGTGTGGGTGGTGATGCTGTCACAATCCTTTTTTGCAGGCAGTGACAGCAATGGGAAAGGCACTGCTGGAGTTTGTTTGGGCGCTGCGTTTCCACACAGACTCGTGAGTTACTGTAATTGTATTCTCTCATTTTTAAAGATCAGCTGTGAGCCAGCCTCCAGTCACAGTTTGTCCAAGACAAGCATCTGGCTCAAGGTGTCAGTAACTTAAGGCATTTACTTTATGCTCTCCTCCAGCTGTGTGTTTTTATGACTGAGTTTAATGCCTGCCCAACATATGAACTTTGCTGGTGTCCTCTAGTGTGGCAGTACAGCCATTACCTATGGAAAAGTTGTCAAATTTCCTGACCACCTGTCCTCGTAATAGTTTCATCTGTGTTTACTTAGGGAGCTGAGAAAACTTTAGATTCAATTCCAGCATTCAGTCTTGGAAAGGAATTAAGACAGGTAGCCAAAAGTCTGTGAACATCCAATTTCTGTTTTGCTCTCAGATGTGTCCAGGACTCTGAATTGTGCTAGATTCCTGTGCACAGCATGGCAGGGGCTCAGTATGTGGGGCATGCTGCAAGATTACACCCCTAAGCAGCATATAATATAGCAAAATATACATAGCAAATAGCAGGAATATAGCAAAAGCCATCATGCCATTGAAACTGGAGAGCCCCTGAGGTAAGTAAGAAATGCAGAGCATAAAGCTGCAGGCTCTTAACCAGTCCAGTCTGTCTCCACAGGTACGTGCGCCAGGGCCTTTTGTCCTGCATCTCCTCCCTTCTCCTCAGTGTCCCTATGGAGCGGATCCTGGCAGACATGACAGAGGAGCTGTTGGAGACTCAGTCCTGGCTGGGAGGTAAGATATGGTGGGGTACCTCAGTGCTTTTCTGGTTAGTGGTGCAGTCTTTGTGCAGCATCTCTTTAGATGTGATGGCAGCAGTGATGTCCTGGCATTGTGCACCACAGATCTGCATGATCAGCAAGTAGAGCACCATGTGTGCTGTAGAGATGCAGCACTGAGGTACCTGAGGCATAAGCCAAGGGCTGGGTATGGCATTACACACTGTGACTGTCCTCACAGGCCACCCAGAAAAATCCCCTAAGACAGTCTGTGCCTCCTGTCTCTGTCTGAGCACCCAACCACCCACCTCACGAAGCTACAGGAAGTGTTGTCACATTGCCTGTTACACCCAGACAGTGGCTTTGGCCTGCAGGAACACACAAAGCTTGTACAGCTTGTTTAGACCTTGTGCTCATGAGGAGGGTGTTGTTAGAGCTGAAAACAGGAGGAAGAGGAGCATGGCCTGGTCTCGTTTCCTATTGTCAATGGAAAGAAAAAGCTACAAAAGACAGCAAATTACTTTGAGTGCTGTACCCAGCATACAATACATCAACACAAGCTGTGTCTGTGGTTTCTGGCAGGCTGGAGCTGCACAGATCAGTGCTCAGGTACTGCAGTGAGCTGGAGGGAAAAGAACTAATGCTGAAGCCTTCACTGTGTTCTGAGGGTGACTCTTGTGATTCCCTGGTCTGGTTTCCTTCACCATTCTCACTCCTGCTGAGTTGCTTCCCACAGGGAGCAAGCAGGAAGCAACACTGACCCAGCTGGTCTCTGATCCTGGCAGTTGGGGTACTCTGTGCCCTTTGAAAGGAAGAGAGCTGCCATGTGGGGCCAAAGACTTCACTTTTCCCATGACACAGTGTGCTCTCAGGAATCTGCTTATATTTGCATTTAACACTGCTGTTACCAAGTGAATCCTTTCAGGAATGTCTTTCCAGCATGAGGGTTTGTGTAATCTGTTTTCAGTGAGTTATTTTGGGAAGGTGGAGGAGGATGACCAAGATAGTAGCATCTTCTCATGCTTGTAGGTAGTGTAAAAACCCTGTCTATTGCTTTTGCATGAAAGCTGCATGGTTATTCCTGGTGGGAATGAGAGTAGGGTAAGATAACTGTTGTGGGTATACCAGAGAAAGGAAAATTGCTGTAGGAGTCATTCAGAAGCTTTAAAGAAGTTTAGGTTTCACATATTGTCAGGTGCAATTTAAGGGCAATTTAAAGGGCTTCTAGAGCTGCTTCCTGAAATACACCAGCTTCTTGGGCTGTGCCTTTCTTCCTATTTATTGTAAGGCTGTTGGGGAAACAGTTGCACAGGGAGGTACTGGGCCCTCCCTGCTGCTCCAATAGGTCAAGTCTGGCACTAGGGACCTGCTTCTGTGACTGAATCACAGATCTGAGCTCATGCACTTGGCTGTTGCTTCATGACTCTACTAGACAAGATTTGCAAGAGGTGTCATGTATTAGCTGTGCTGTAGTTGGGAATGACAAGTTGTCCTGCATGGGAGCCTTGACTACTATCCCTTTTAGCCACTTGAGGTTTCAGCTTCAAGTATCTGTGTTTCTCCTGCCATGGCCAAAGCACAGTGAGAGCAGTGGGATAGTGGTGCTGTGCTTAGTAGAAATCCACAGATCTTTCTGTTTGTTGTTACATCAGGATCTCTGCAAACTGCTCTAGTGTGTCCTATGACTGACTGTTGGCCCTTCAACCTGTTGGTTGCAGCCCTGGCACTATCTACTTACTGGATGCTTTGGGACATATCAGCTATGGAGAGAGGCGAGAATCCACTTTGGACTTGTCCATCATTGCCCTTAATTCCCATGCTGGACTTGCTGTTGAGCAGCCTGATCCTTCCTGGGGGAGGGAGGGAATTCCTAAATGCTTCTAGGAAATCTTCCTTTGATTTCTCAGCAGCTGTCTTTGAGGGAATTCCCCATCCCTTACAAGTGCTGTGCAGCTAGGTCATGGGTAAATGTGGTTTATGACAGGACCAACAGGACACTCTGGTGCCTTGTGCCTCCTGTGCCAGGTCCATGGAACAGAAACAGCACCAGCAGCACTCTGAGCTTTTGAGCTTGTTCCAGTCTGCCTTGTAACCTCCCTTTTTGTCTTCTGCAGAGGGAGTATCAAAGCACCAGGGTGCAGCTTTCCATGCATTATAAATAGCCCTGCTCCAGTGACATGAGTCATGTGTTTGGTCTGACAGTGCCAGGCTCCCAGCACACTGCTCGTGCGTACAGGATATCCTCACATAGGCTCCCTGCTCTTCCAGGCTCCCCTGCTCAGACATCCTGCATGCATCCTGGTTCTTACTTTGCAGGTTCATTAAGGGCCCCTGGAATAACAGCTGCTGGGAACAGCCTCACGCTGCCCTTACGTGCTGTGGGAAGTGTGGAACTCGTTTATCAGAAGACTGGTCCCTCAGAGTGGAGAATATGCTGAACCTTGGGGCCTATCTCCTTTTTTCCCGATTGGAATGGTATCATGACCCCAAATTCAGGAAGGAGCACTGACTATTTTAGATTGCAAGAATGGCAGAGTAAAGGCTTTAGGCTTTGGAGAAAGTGGATTTCTAGCTGCAGACTTCATTCACACTTGTAGCTCAGCTGTACAAAGCTTTTGTGCAGCTCAAGTACAAGTACAAATTTGACAAGTACAAATTCTGTCATGGAGATTATCCCATGGGATCCAAGGTCAGGCAGTTTCTGTAGTGTTTCAGACCAGCTGACTGTTTCTCTTACAAGTGTGGGACAGTATCCCATGTGGCAGTCAGGGCTCGGCTGAACTCATGCTGCTTTATGTGATCAAGTTTATACATCTCTGCCTTCTGGCCTAATGCAGTTCCTGCAAGTGCTGGTGTCCAGCCCAGCTGTTGGTGCAAACACTGTTGTTCAGTTCTGTGATTGTCAGTAAAACAGTGAGAAGCGTTAGGGGAACTTTTTCCCATTCTCCAATTAACAGTGGCTGCTTCTTTTGCAGATGTGATGGAGAAAGACCCTGATGGGGACTGCAGAAGGCTGGCCCTACAGAACTTGCTGCTGATGGAGAACCTGAAAAAGAAACTTGAAGCTGTTCCTTCTTAGCTGAAGGGTAACAAGAAATGACCTTTACCTTGTGCTCCTGCCAGCTGGATGTGTTTGGGCACTGCTGGGGCCTCTTCAGCAGTCACCTGGCTGGAGGAGAGGAAGAAGGGGGAGGATGCTGAGCTGTAAGCCAGCGAGCCTGACTTGACATCTGGACTTTGTAGTGGAGGCCAATTGAGTGAGCTCTGAGTATCCGGTACAGCGTGTACAGATGCAGGAAGGCAGGCGAGTGCTGCCATCCTCACGCGCCCCCATCCCCCACCCTGGCTATTTATAACCTTGGCAGGTCTGAGCACTCAGCTAAAAATACAGAGAAGATCCCACAGAGCCTTCTTGTCAGAAAAACAGGAGGGCTGGGGAGGCCCACTTGCCACTATGACTGCCCCTTAGGAAGGCTCCTACGTCCCCAAGCAGCTGGAGTATGGGGGAGCAGCTGTTTGTCTGCTGCTGGAAGGAGTGCCACGGTGGAAGCAATGGCACTGCTGATGGGATGCAAGCACTGGATAGCTACACTGAAGTGCTGAAAGTGTGCCAGACTTTAAAGGCCTGAGCTAGAGCTGGGCTGTGGTTAGGAAGGAATAGGCCAGGGAATTCTTTTTGTATAATCTTAGTACAGAAATAAGTTTCTACTCGAGAATAAATAATGTTCAGATTTTGACCTTAAAATCTCCCCAACCCTTCTTCCCTAAAAGCAATTTAGAAACTTCGTATTCATCCCAAGTTTTGAAGCAAGTCACAAAACATGAGAAAGAAAAATCATTCTAAGTTTAAGGGCTGGCTGGTAAGAAACATGAGTGACCTGATACCCCTTGGCAGGGCAGGGTGACAGGCAGAGAGGTGAGCAGAACCTTGGTTGTTACGTTGAGCTTCACTTCTCTCAGTCCTGCTTGTGCCAGGGAAGAAATTGGCCTCCAAAAATCTGTCTAGTAGAGAATGGCTTGATGTAACTGGTGTTTGGAGAAGGAGCTTCAAAGTAAGAAAGAAGCTTCACTTGCTCAGCTTGAGCAGGGGTTGGACCAGGGGGCATCCAGGATCCCTTCTAACTCAGGCATTCTATGACTCTGAGATTTACCCCAGATGTCTGTAAATGGTTGCTCTACTCCACATGATCCTCTGATGTATTTAAACACAGAAGTTTTTGTTTGGGAAACTCTGCCTTCAGCCTGCCAGGAGTGGGTAGTTTGACCTTTAACCAAGCTCCAACTCAAATGGGATGGAGATTGTTTTCAGAAGATCTCACTTCTAGGGAATCACAGTTGGGCACCTTAGCAGGTCAGAGTTGTACTTGAAAGACAACTCACAGTTTCCACCTCAGTTATTCAGCTCTTCTATACTGAGGAAAAAGTGAAGTTACAATATGCAGTTCTTACTGGGTTTTTTTCTGCCTCAAATTTATTAAAATACTAAAACCTGCTTTCTAGCAGGATATACATGTGAATCGCTGTATGCTGTGCTTGAGAGAACATATTAACTCTAACACTCTTGCTTGTACAGTCAAGCAGGAAAAATAAATTTCTTGGTAATAACCAAAAAACTGTGTGGCAACAGCATGTGACTGGTCTGGGCCTTCTAATGAGGATGGAATAAATGAGCTGGTAATAAAGAAGTCAGCTTTGCATTTGATAAGTGCTCATTGTCAGGGGTCCTCCACTTCATCAGCCACTTCTTCCTCCTCCCTGTTGTCTGTGCTGCTGTGGCCAGTGTGTGCTGGGGCCAGGGCTTGGCTCATGGGAACACCAGCTCTTCGGTGCACAGCCTCCATGGTCTCTGGGGACACATAGTAGCTCAGGTTCGAGGCTGGAATTCTTTTCTGCATCTCTTCCAGGTAGTGATAAGCCTAAAGGAATGGAGAGATCAGTGTCAGAGGGTGCACTGTTGTGCTTTGCACATTAGAAGTGAAGTTCATCAGCACAGCTGGAGGAACTCACACTTGGCGCTCTCATGTTTCATTGGTGCAGCAGGCACTGGACTTGTTCAGGGGGTGTGTGACACATCTGCCCTGAGGCAGTGATTCACCGTTTCCTCAAATAACTACCATTGTATAGTTGTCTTCTTTGGGCAGGTGGCAAACACAGGGTCATGGCATTGCTGAGGCACAAACCCAGACAGGCCCTCTGTTCTCATTGAATCACTGGGAATGCTTGAGAATCTACCAGCATTTATGCTCTGTGTCCTGTGAGCTTTCCTTTTCTCATATAATAAAAAATATGATAAAGTTGCTGAGCTGTGCGTCACCCTGCTGCGCCTTTAGGCTCCTACCATGGAACATCTTCCTGTGTGAGAGCTGCATTCCACTAAGCTGCACAGATAGACAATATGGGGTCTGTAGGTTAGGAGAATTAAGACTTCACTTACTGTCTGGAATTCCTCCACTTGTGTATAATGCTGAACCAGAAATCCCAGGACATCACCATGCCGGATGGCATCGTCAAAGTCTTGTTCAGCCAGGAGCAGTTCACACTGCCTGACTGCTTCTTCAGTGTCTTCAGGGTAAATTCTAGGAAAGGGCAAAAGGGAAGCGTCACAGTCCAGGGAGAGCATTCAGCTTATCTGGCCAATGACAGGAAAGAGTTTTTATGACAGAAGCCCAAACAAAACCCAGAACCGCCCCCCTCCCCGCCCTTGTCCTGGGGCTGTTTATCCAGCATGGGCAGGAGGGAGGGGGAGATGCTGCCCCTCTGCCCTGCTCAGATGAGACCCCCACCTGCAGAGCTCCCTCCAGCCCTGGGGTCCCAGCACAGGCAGGATACGGAGCTGCTGGAGCAAGTCCGTAGGAGCCATGAAGGTGCTCCAAGGGCTGGAGCCTCTCTAGACCCATGCTGAGAGAGCTGGGGGTGCTCACCTGGAGAAGAGAAGGCTCCAGGGACACCTCAGAGCCCCTTCCAAGGCATAAAGGGGTTCCAGGAGAGCTGGAGAGGGACTGGGGACAAGGGATGGAGGGACAGGACACAGGGAATAGCTCCCACTGCCAGAGGGCAGGGCTGGATGGGATATTGGGAAGGAATTGTTCCCTGGGAGGGTGGGCAGGCCCTGGCACAGGGTGCCCAGAGAAGCTGTGGCTGCCCCTGGATCCCTGGCAGTGCCCAAGGCCAGGCTGGACAGGACTTGGAGCAACCTGGGATAGTGGAAGGTGTCCCTGCCTATGGCAGGCTTTTGGAACAAGACGGTCTTTAAGGTCCCTTCCCACCCAAACCAGTCTGTGATTCTGTGATTTTACGATAATCACCTTTCTGGTTACACTTTCCTTGGTCTATTTTCTCTTTCAGGTAACCTTTCCATCTTTAATGCAACATTTTAAATGCACTTTTAAAAATTATATTATAGTTTCCCTGCTAGAAAAATGTACCAATTTCCAGCAAGCTGCAAATCATTCAAATTTTAGTTGCTGTTACAACCTCTGTTCTGTTATTTCTGTCACTTAGTTTCTGTGCTCTCCACAGTGCAGCTCACCTCTGAGCATGGATAAACTTCTTCATCAGACTCATCCTGCTCTGCAGGTGGCTAAGTTTGCTCTCCTGTTCCAAAGGGCTTCTGGCCTTTGCTTTGGAAAGGCACTTGTATGCTTCTGTCAGTGCTCTGTGGGCTTTTTCATAGTTCTGATACTCATCAATTTCAACCTGCAGGAGAAGTGAGATGGTCTTGCTCCAGAGCCAATAAACCAAACACCTTCAGAAGTCACAGAAAGGGCAGTACCTGAGCACATGCATCATAGAAACCTGCCAGGAGGTCAAGGGCCCCTCCTTTGGTGTAGAAGCTGATGATATTTGCAATAATCTTTGCGTCCTTACGCCAGTCCAGTGACTGCAGGTAGTTGGCTGCCATGATATAAATTTCTCTCTGTCTGGAAACTCCCGCAAAGAAGATAATTTTCTCAGTATCTCCAGATTTCAGCAATGCCCTCATAGCCTGACATGGGAAAGGGTGGCACAAGAAGGAGAGAAGGAAAATATTGTGAATGCAAAAACACCATCAAGATGGCTCAGAAGTTCCATCTGGGTAGTTACTGTAGGAAGTCTGCTTCAAGGTTTACTTTTCAAAACACCCTTGTTTTGAGGCTATCCAGGCTGACCTTTAACTTGTTTCCTGCTTGTGTGTATTTCTTGGTGGCCATGTGGTAGTTGCCTTGTCTCATGCAGCAGTCAGCAATTTGCTCCAGCAGCTCCCTGCGGGACTCTTCAGAGAGATCCTGGGACTCCTTGGAGACTGTCATCTTCTCAGCCAGCTCCTCGGTGATGGTCACGTTCTGCTCCAGGCACAGCTGCAGAGCTTCGTGGTACTGATGGGAGCAAGAGAGCAATGAGATGTTGCATACACTATCATGATACATCACATTTGCTTGTGGTGTAACCTACAGAAATCAGCTAGAAACACAAGCAGCTGAGGATGCTCTGTCTGGGACACCGGGATGTAGTTATGTCTCAACATCAGCCCCTGTTCAGGCACACACTGTTTGCTAGGAAGAACACATTCTTCCATGACGGAGTACGCCACTAAAGATTCAGCCATTTTGACTCTGAACATGAGAGTTTCAGAGACATACAAGGCTTGTTAGGCATGATCAATAATAACATTTTCAGCAAATACAAATAAATTGAAAGATTTTGTTAAATATTTTGGTACTTCCCATATAGGAAGAAATTCTGAGTAGGCTATACAAAAGCTTGTAGTCCAGAAAAGGACTGTGGTACCCTTGCAAAATGTGGAAGAAAGCCAGCCATAGGAGCTTGTTAAAGAGGAGTGAGCCACAGGACTGGTCTGGTACCCAGCATTTTGGCAAGGCTGAGCTGCCATTGCCCCTCAATCACTGACTTAAGAGGAATCTTGAAACTTTACAAGTGTCTCTTATATCTGTTTACCTGCACAGATGAACAGCTGTGTGCAGGTCACACCTGTTGTGCTCCTCTACCTGTGCACAGGGGACCAGAGGGCTCAGCTCACCTTCTTGGCTGTGAGCAGCAGCTCAATTGCCTTCTCATACTGAGCATGTTCAATGAAGAACCCAGAGCAGCGAGCGAGCAGGGCTGGGTCAGACTTCTCATCCAGATCCTCAGCAATGAGCTGCAGGGCCCCGAACTGCTGCGTGGCAAAGGCCAGCTCCAGGGCCTTGGAGAAGTGTCCTGCCTGCAAAATTAGGAATGAGGCTTAAAAGACTAGAATGAACACTACAGAGCCAGTTCACAGGACACCCTGGAGTGGCTTAATAAAGCATTACTCACCATGAAAAATGGCTAATAAACAGGACCTAGCAAGCATAACAGCTGATTTAACATTCCTCTGCTGTAGGAACTGCTTCAGTGTAAAGTTTGGGAGTTTTTAGTTAAAAACACTTACCTTGTGGTATAACATAACAGCTCTGTCCATTTGATGCCCCTTTTCCTCATAATAGCAGGCTGCCTCTATCATGTCTTCTGGTGAGCTGAGGAGAGCCAGGTTCATCAGCTGATCATCTAAATTATTCGCCTGTTCAAAAGCAAAGGTTTGGCTCTGGGTGTGCACACACAAATTTCATAATTCCAACTTCTGGCAAGTCTGTGGCTTTATACTGTCACATAGTATTAAACTCTCTCTCCCTTCTGTGCAAAACCTCTACAACCCATATGATTTTTAGCTTTGATTATAATTATTTCTTTCGGGAGTTTCTGATGAGCTGTTTAAGAAAATACATTTCCAAACCACCAAGACTTTGTTGGTCCACCTTTGGTAGAAGAGGTCAGCAGAAACCAGGAGCAGCTACATCATGGGCTGTCCAACAACAGGCAGAGTCTTATGGGACAGAAGGGGCACAAAGCCCTTGTAGCACCAACGGGGAGAAGCGTGCTGGTGTGGGCCCTGTACCTTGCACAAGCGGATGGCGTTGTTGAAGGCCTGGGCGCGGCTGTAGAAGTGCACGGCCTGCCTGATGTCCTCCTGACTCTCGTACTGCCGCGCCAGGTGATAGGAGGCTGCCCCGTTCCCTGTTTCGTTTGCTATTTCAGCAGCCTGCAGAGGGAATTGCACAGCTGTACTTTCTGTCTTTGCTCCTCCCAGGAATGAGAACTCTGGAAGTAGGTGGAATCAAACTGCCTTACCTTCTGAATGTTGCCTTGAAAGCAGTGGACACGAACTAGGGAAAAATAATCCTGAGCTAGTGCGTAGTATTTTAATGCAGATTCCATGTCTGACTGGCTCTCCAAGTACTGTGCCCACCACTTCCACAGGCTCCTGGAAAAGCAACAGTATGAACTGCAGCAACAAGAACTTCCTGATGCTGTTTTTCACTCCTAGAGAGCTTGAAGACTGAACACACTTTTTAGAACACATGCTTTACCCCAACCCAAGTGTGACACTCCCAAGATCTGCACTATACAAGAAGTCAGCCTGGACAACCAATATGGCAGTTCTTGAGCAAGTGCAGCATAAACCTGAAAAGTAGTCGGAGGGTCATAGTGGATAAGGCAAGGGTTGAATGAGACTTGAGAGGATTCACACTCTCTCATCCTCACTCTCCCCACAAATTGTATGTCAGACCTGACAGCCCCATGTAGAAGGAATAAGCATAGCACTGACTTGTCTTTCATCTTGTTGATGTAGTTCTCCAGGGCTTGTAAGTCTTCAGAGAGCATTCGAGGTACCTCGAACCTGTGTGTATCTGATTTTTCATAGCTGTAGAGAAGAAGAACACATTAGATGTGAAATGACACCCTCCTTATTAGCTCTCTATATGTAAAACACCCATTTAATCTGCTTTGCCAGGCATCAACTGACAACACTGGCAACAACTTCTTTAGCTACATAAATTCACTCTAAGACCAGTTGCAGCCCACCAGCACCATCAAAAATTAAAAGTTCAGTGGTACTGCCAAGCACTTGGAATAAGGGAGGTATGATCTTCATAGCACAGAAAACACTTTAAAAGTGCCAGTATTCCAGAAAGTTTCCCAAGCATCAAGCACACCTGGCAGGACAGGTTACAAATGCCCCAGGCTCCACATTATATCACCTACTGCAACATTAGCCTCTGCCACTGCTGGGAGGTCACTGCCCCTAGCCCAGCACCCACCTCTCCTAGCTTCATTGCCCACCATGGCCATCAGTGGGTCTGCCTGAGCACAGCAGAGCTCTGCTTTGATTCTGAACAGAATCACCTTATTGGATGATGGTGATGGATGATGATGATAACTTTCATATTGGAAAACTCATATAAAACAAGATCTCAAACAAGAAATACATGACATCAAAAATACCCTCCCCTAGCTTCTAATAGAACTCGGCAGTCACAGGAGAGGATCAGGCACTAGAAGCAACCAAGTCAAACTAAATTCTGCTCCAGCAGTTGTGTCTGGAAAAAGCAAATAATTTGTTTTGTCATGGAAATGGAAGGAAAAGATGGCAGTGGTTTTCCAGAGACCAACACAGGACTGGATATGAGATGTAACTGCTGGCCCTGACAGACTTTTGACCTTCTAAACACTACACATTTTGCATGGGAGGGTGCTGGGAGATTTCAGTGGGAATTCTTTCACTCTGTGAGATATAAGGCACCAGAAACAGGAAAAGACTCTAATTATTTTTTACTGGTCATCATAAAACATCCTCCCCCAGCCATGTCCACAGGAGGAAGAGGCTCCCAGTCCCCAGGGCACAGCCAGCTGGTGTGGTGCTTACTGGGTGAGCGCCAGGCTCTGCCGCCCAGTCGCCTCCAGGTGCTTGGCGTAGTTGTAGTGGGTGGTGCGCAGGTGAACCCGGTCATGAGCCTCGGCTGTTTCCATGGCTTTCTGCCACTGGTTGGAGGCCTGGTAGAACTTGTTCAAGAGGTCATAGCGTCTGCAAGCCTTGTACAGCTGCTCTGCATCCTCCTGGGAGAGGAACAGCCAAAATCCCCATCAGCCCCAACCATGCTGCGTATCATCACACCAGGCACTGCAGTTTATTAGTGCAGGGCATTGCAATGCAATTAAAGTAACAGTAATTCAGACAGAGGGTTTAACCAACTAAATATATATAGCCTAGGATAGCATGTTATTGGGAAACAAGACGGTTATGTAAAAATAAGGAAAGCACTCTGATCCTGACATTTATTGTACAGGATTCACTGGGAGGGGGAGGGAGTGACACAAGTAAGTCATCAATGATCAAATGCTGCCATCAGGAGTGTGACTCATCAAAAAAGGAGACATGCTTAGGTGGGGGTACAGCTACCAACTATGCTGCCCACCCAGGGGTGAGGCTTAGGAGATCCTGGCAGTAAAGGTTTGACAATTAAGGTGCTGCAAGCCAGGGAACCCCTGTGACCTCCTAGAAGGTCTCGAGGCAGCAATGCTGTTTGTGGAAACTGAGCTCCATTCCTGGGAATAAATGTTAGTAATTTATTACAGAATTAGAACAGGATAGTTTTGCCCATGCTGACGCAAGGATGAGCAAATTTGGAACTATTATTTTTATTCTCTGAGAGGTACTAACTCCCATGAAAGGAGCATTTTCCTGCTCCACCCAACTGCTGTCCAGCTGAACACTATATTTAGTAAATTGAGATTATCTGTCCAAGACAGAAAAATGCTTTCTGTCTCTTATTGTTTAAAAAGCACAGAAAGTGGAAAAGGAAGATGTCTGCCCTAGGATTCTGTAAGAGATGGAAAAACGCAGAAGAACTGCATTTGTTTCACTGAAGTTCCCTTCTACCTCTCCAAACAGATGTAAATATCCAAGAGAAGAAGCACTGACACTTTTCAGCCTCATAGTATTCTCTGACAGGAAGCCTTTACAAATATTTAGTTTGAATTTTCCTTTTTTCCTTACCTTTAATTCAGAATAGTTACTCTCTGTCTCTCTCTCTCATACTTAATCAAATAACTATAGATTGCTAAATACCTTTTCAAGCCAAATTCTAGTTATTTGGTCATTTTCAAGATTTCCTTTTCTGTGAAATCTTTCCAAGAGCTGCGAAATTTGCACTGATTTTCTCTGAACCTGTTCCAGTTCATCATTCAGTTCATTTTCTGTAATGAGATAATTAAAGGCTGGAAGTGATCATTCTAGCTGTAGCTGCCCTGAATATACAGACAGGAGTTGCCAAATCCAGGGCCCAGGATGTGGCATCTCCTCAAGCTTGGCTCCAAACTGATTTTTGCTGTCACAGCACCTTGCTATTTTTTATCTAATTCAGTATTTCCTATAGACTGGGTTATTCCAGTTTTTCCCTCTGACAGATCATATGCCTGGACCTCCTACAGTTCTCAAACTAAAAATTTCTGACTTTCTTAAGGATCATTGCTGAAGATATTAAATTAGTGGAATACTAATTCCAATCTAACTAGCACCAGTTAATTTTCAATCCATATGACAATGCTGGTCTCAAACAGAGCTTAGATCTCAGTTCTACTGGCAGTCAAAGGGAATGAAGTCAGAACAATACACAAGGTCCACTTTGGGGTGTATTTGCTGCCAGGCTGGGCTCCAGATGGAGGAATGAGAGACAGTTGCTCCATACACCAACTCTGGGGAACAGCCAGATCTTGTCCTCTGGTTGACTGGATTCAGCCAGGTTCCTGCTCACACAGTGGGAGAAGTCAGGATAGAAATCTGGAGGGCTAGGCATCCCTGGGACAGCACAGGCAATGAATGTGACTGACCAGAGCTCTCCAGCCCTGCAGGTAAAGTCTATCTTGCCTAAACTTCAATAACCTCAGGTCAGCTCTAACTCTGCGACAGCACATAGCTCTGGCCTCTCACTTTAGAAATAAATAATTTCAAAATGGAACTTGTGTTCCATATCAGAGCCTAAATATCAAAGCTCCAGAGCTTAAAACATGTTTTTGTTGAAACATTTTAACTATAATAAAATACAGCCTTTTTTAAATCCAGTGAAACCTAGAATGACTAAGCTTATGCCCCAAGAAATCAGGTTTTTGTTAAATGTTTCACACATAAAACAATCTTTAAATGATGTTTCCTTCTGTCAGCAGTTTCTTTCACCGAGTAATTTTTCAGAATCTGATATTAACTCTTCATGTCTTGGCTGTGGGATTTACCAGCATGCCCAGCTGGATGGCCAGCACAGCCACTCTGGCCTTCTGCTCTGGCTCTTGCTCAGCTTCCCGCAGTGCCTTGGCTCCTCTTGCATGACCCATGTGCCCCAGGCAAATTTTGGCAACATCCAGCCTCTGAGTCTTCACACACATGCGAGCCATGTTCTCCCACACAGCCTCACTGCAGGAAACAGGACAGAAAAAGAAAACTGTTACTGTGTCACCTAGAAGGCAGGTAAGGTGTGAGGAGAGAGTGTGTAAGGGGAAGCCATCAGTACATTGGGAATGGGATGACTGTAACAGATTCCAGTAGCTGTGTGAAGACTGAAGAGGAACAGAAGCAGGCTCACACACA
Organism: Erithacus rubecula; assembly: GCF_903797595.1. NCBI lineage: Eukaryota > Metazoa > Chordata > Aves > Passeriformes > Muscicapidae > Erithacus > Erithacus rubecula. The sequence goes on from NC_136669.1 coordinate 15,272,584, forward strand.
AAAGTCAGTTCTTGAGTAAATTACCCCAGCCTTAAGGAAATATTTTGGGATTTGATTTACACCAATTTCTAAACAACAGCAATTACACCTCTACTCTGGAGACAGGCTGAGAGAGCAGGAGATGTTCAGCCTGGAGAAGAGAAGGCTCAGAGGAGAACTTGAGAACCCCTCCCAGTGCCTAAAGGAGCTCCAGGAGAGCTGGAGCTGGGACAAGGGCCTGGAGGGACAGACAAGGAGGAATGGCTTTAAATTGAAAAAGCAGAGATTCAGAGTTGAAGAAATTCTTCCCTGTGAGGTTTGTGAGGCCCTGGCACAGGGTTCCCAGAGAAACCGTGGCTGCCCCATCCCTGGAAATGTTCAAGGCCAGGTTGGATGGGGCTTGGAGCAACCTGGGAATAGTAGAAGGTGTCCCTGCCCAAAGCAGGGGTGGGTAGAATTAGATCGTCTTTAAGTCCCTTCCAATCCAAACCAGTCTGTGATTCTATGTTTGCATGCATATAAACATTTATCATGTGCTCATCCTGCTGTAGCTGCAATCTATAGACAGACACAAGTCCTACACTGATGTTCAGATATCAAAATTAAAATGACGAGAAAAGTCTTAACCTCACACTGTAAATCTGCTGCAGTCTGGAGTAGTTTACATACTGAACAACTATTGGGATCTCAACTATTGTACTCAGTAATAGGGAATGATGTGAGGAAAAATTACCAAACAACCATGTTCCAATTCAAAACTTGGATAAAATGGGCAAAACCAAAAGCTTTGTGATGCTCAGAACAAGAATTCCTCAGGGCTATGAGCTTGCAGTTAACACTACAAAGTCCCCTGCCCAGGCAGGCTGAGGACCATGCTTCTGGCTGGAATGGCTGGAAGAATTGCTCAGCAGAAGGACCATGACAGAACTGACCATGACAGAGTGGGCCTAGCAAAGATCTTCCCAGATCTTATTCATATTTGAGGCTATTCAGAATTTCATACAATATGTTTGACTAATAAAAACCATACGCATTCAAAATAAGGTTTTTTTCAAAGTCACCCTCAGCAGAGGTATGGTCTGTGCAGTTCTCAGGCACCAACACAGCACAAAGTAAAGATGTAAAAAAAAAAAAAAAAAAAAAAAAAGCAGGGAACAAAGAAGAAAATAATAGAATAGAATGACACTTTATGATGTTCCAGTTTTTCTACTATTAAAATGTTTTTCTGTTTCCAGTGGCTGTGGGACAGCCCTGCACAAACAGGAGAAAGTGACTTAAGGGGAAGCAGCAGAACAACGTGCTCTTTAACATATACACTAAGAAAAGGCACAGGAAAAATCCTTTGCATAATTCACTTTAGAATTAGAGCATCTTTTACTTGCAGTGGAATTCATATAAAAGTTTCAGGTAATCAACATAAATAAGTTGATACAGACTTCACTGAAGACAAATGGCATAAAGAAGATAAAAAAAGAACAGAAGTGATAAATCAGGGACAAATCTCGGGAAGATCAGAAGTGTTTCTGGTTTAGAAAACCAAAAATGCATGTCTGAGTGCTGCCTTTCTTACAACTGTGTGGTATTCAAACACAGCCTCTTTATGCTCTTCTTCCACAGGTCCAAGCTCTCCAGCTGAGGAGCCAAAAGGAACATTGAAATAAATCATGGTAATTTCAGACCTGGAAGGACCTGACAGAAACCAGTGCTAGATCCTTCTGCACGTCACCACTCAATACAGAAATGCTGCCTTATGTCAGCAGATGTGACCTTCCCAAATTCTGAAAAGTTGAAACAGTTTTCTCTTTTATTCCCGACACTACTGGAATTGGGAAAAGTGGGAAAAACACCTTTAAAGAACATTGACATGATCAACATGATGTTAGTTATGTTCACCTGGCTTTGACTAACACAGCCAGTTGACTTCTGTCCTTAGGAAAAGCTGCTCAAGGCTGTGCCTGGGCACAGCTGTGCTTCACAGTACTTGAGGAGAAGTTCATTTTCCAAGCTCTGCAGTGTGCCAGAAGAAGCTGCCAACAGCCAGCCAGCTCTGGGTGAAGGAATGCACGTCTGTGCTGTTCTTTGTCAAGCTGACTAACAGTGAGTTTCTGAAAGGAAATTAAAGTCTTTATTTTTCAGAGCTCTGACAGCTCTTAGCTCCCTCCATGCAGGAAGAAGAGAGTTCATGGGCTCAAACAGGCAACCAGATGAGATTCTTATTTAGACTACAGGGAGTGGAAACTTTTTAGATGAAACAGACTACACAGTGTATTTTAAAGTACAAAGTTAAAAGATAACAGTGTGCAGAGAGTCACAGCAGGATTTAGGAGATGTTGCTCATCATCCCTCAGCTGTGTTATGCTTTCCTGGATGGCAACAACTCCTGCCAATGTCAAAATTCAGTGGGAGCTGCTGCCTCTAGGACTTCTCTTTGGGAGCTCTTGCCCTCCACACACCTGTCTGTGTGGAGCACCCAGGTACCTCTACCCTGAGGAGCTGGAGTTCTGCCATGCCACTTCTTTCTTCTCCACTCCAAACCATTTGCAAAATTAACCTGAGAGGCTTGAGCCATGGCTACACCGGGGCAGCAACAAACAGAGGAGGAAAGATCTGCAGTTGATGTGCTCTGCAGCTGGTTTTATTCTGGCAGGCACTGCCTTCTGCCACCCCGGCTGGGCAGGGGGTGAGCACACCAGGCTCACACTGCACCAAAGACACTGAATTTGGGAGTGCTCACAGCAGAACAGAGCTTGCATGGACTCACCCAGCACAGAGACCACAGATAAGGGGGATACCAAAGAAAGGTGTCTCTGCCCATGGCAGAGAGTTCATACTAGATGGTCCTTAAGGTCCTTTCCAACCAAAACCACTCCATGATTCCAAGATTCTGAGAAACATGATCAGTGCAGCTCACCAGCACAAGAATTCATGGCAGGTGAGACCACTGATTTCCCCTCTCCCCAGAGCAGTTCCCATATCCCACTGGGTTTGGTTAGCAGCTGCACAGGGCAGGGCACAGCCATGGTCCCCATGGAGCTGCAGCAGAGGGTGGTTCTTTCCAGCAGACACATCCTTCACAAGGGGGACAGTGCTCTGATAAGGTAAATGGAGAGGGAAGGGGAAGGGATCTTGGGAGCACTCACAGTCCACTTCCATTTCTCTCTGTGTTTCACAAAGACCAACCTCAGCCATGAGATGTACAACCTCTCTGGCAGACACACACCTCCCGCACCACGGCAAGTTTTGCTGCCCCTCAGAAATGTGGGCAGATAGATGTGGGTCTGGTGAAGGAACAAGAAACAGGAGGTGCATAACAAGTTCACTGAAATTTCAGGGAAAACCAGTTTATCTCCCAACAGCTGCCAGTGTAGTGAGAAAGCTGAATCTGTCCACACATCCCTAAAAGGCAGCAACTCTCCTTCCTAAGCCTGGCCCTGCTGTCCATAAAAATGCCAAGTAATACTTTTCCCTACCTCCAACTCTAACTCTGGTAATTTCCTGTTCTTCTCCTCCTCCTCTTCTCATCCCCCCTGGAAAGCCTCTCACATCTGTACTTCATCAGACAAAGCTGGAAACTTAATGAAGCCCAGGCACAGCAGCAGTGGGAGCAGAGCCATGGGAAGGCAGCCCGAGCAGAAGGGAGCCCCAAGGCCCCACCAGGCACAGGGAAACTCTATCCTCTGCTGCACCCTGTGCTCCCAGGCTCCAGCCACATCCACAGTGCCAGGATTTGGGAAGCAAATGCTGACACCTCTTAAGAGTGGACACAAATTTTACCACATTTGATGAAAGTTTTCTTGCTTTGTATCTGACCTTTCACATCTGTTTTTCAGTGGAACTATGTTTACAGCATCCAAAGTCTGATCTCACAAACCCTTCTGTTCCCATATATTTTTCACTGCCTACTTAGCACGAAAGTTTAAAGAAAAAAATGAAATATTATTTAGAAGTGCTGGGGATTTATATGTCTGAAGCATCTCACTGAAAAACCTTTCCTCCCTCTATTTAATGAGCTATATTTGGAAAATGAACATTGATCAGAATCAGGGTAAAAAAAATCTCTTTTCAATTTGGGCCCCATTTTGTTGAACTGGACCCAATAATATACACATTGTATATAATAAATTAATATCGTATCCTATAATGTTGTATTATAGATAATCACAGAAGCACAGAATAGTTTGGATAAGAAGGAAGGGACACAAAAAAACATCTTGTTCCAAACCCTTGCCATGGGCAGGGACACCTAATAGACTGGAAAACTCTAAGGACTTGAGAAAATGAGGTTTTATCTGATGTAGCTAAATTAGGTTTGGTGCTTTTAAAATGCATTTATGGAATTCTGGTTATATCTTTCTGTGGCACTAAAAGACAAGGAACTAAGTAATAGATGAAAAGTTGTAATAGTTCAATGAGACTCTTGATAGTGTTAATGATATTAATGAGCTACTCAAAGAAAAATCAGGCACTTTTCATGTATGATCCAAACAGTGACAGCTGATGAGGCTACTCCTAAAAACTCTTCCCAAGCAGAAACAGACCATTTGATAAAGCAGCTTCACAAAATATATCTATAATATCCCATTGAATACACAGCTTTGTTCCAAACTTACCCTTCATAAAACCAACTCCAAGAGATGGCTCCATCTGAGTAGTATGACACAAACCCCTGTGCCCCATGGAATGCAGCAAATGCTTCAAAATGCACATCCTGCTGCCTGTTTGTCAGCAAAGAAGCTTTCACTAGTAGTTTTTTAATAAGGATCAGGATTCCCATACTGTTTAATTTGGATATTAGGGAAAATTTCTTCATGGAAAGGGTAGTCAGGCACTGGCAAAGCTGCCCAAGGCAGTGGTGAAGTCACCATCCCTGGAAGGATTTAAAAGCTGTGTGGATGTAGCACTTGGAGACATGGGTCTGTGGCTGGGGCAATGGTTGGACTTGATCTTTTCCAACCTTCATGATTCTATTGCTAGACTGATTTGGTCAGTCTATGTAAAATATAATTGCTATTGGTTTTAATGTTACATGAGAAGGAAACTTGGGCCTTGCTGAAAATACATACTCAAACTTCATCAAATCACAAAAATCAAATAGGAGAAGGCAGAAGCAGATGTGACATTTCCCTAAAGATAAATCTCACCTGGTGTTATCGGCATTTGCCTTGCTGCTGAATCCCTGGCTTCTAAGAAACACAGAATCATAATAACAAATAATCCAAGGGGTTTAAAATATGCAATGATGACCATTGCTGGTAGGAAATTTTTTTGAACAATGGCAGACACTGGTGTGTTTATACTGGAAGTTCTAAAACCAGAAATGTACAGAAACGTGACCAATCACAGGGAAAAAGAGAAACCAAAGATGATCTCAAGGGATAAAGATGCTCAAAGTACTTACAGCTTAATTTGTTTAAAGATTAAAAATAATCAGAGCACATGGAGGAGGGTTGAGTTCATAGCCAGGTTAATACATTCAACTTCAGGAGCTGAAAACTAATTATAGGAGCATATCAACTTTATTGGAAAATAAAATGTTTCCTTGCAAAAAACTCAGACCAGTTTCTTTCTGTGTATTGGGTCAGGGCAGATCGGTTTGTTAGGGGCAAAGCCTCTTGCCTAGTAAAATTACATAAAAATAAAATATAAAATAAAATTAAATCACTTTCTAATCTAATTTATTGATTACAAGGATGTGAACTCCTGTGCCAGCCCCTCAGGCATGGCAGTGCCTGGTCTGTGCCAGGTCTCCTCAGTGATGCCATGCCTCCAGTTCAGTGGCAGAAGGCAATGCTACACTCGTGCGCGGTTTGCGCAGCCTGAACTGTGCCAGGCTCAGCTCAGGGGGGCATAAGGCCAGGCAGTACCGCAGAACCCCAGCCCTCGTCCCCGCGCTGCTGAGGCAGCTGATGGGAACAGCAAAGAGCCGCTTGCAATGCTGGGCAAGAGCGCTCTGGAAACATCCAGGTTCAAGGACAATTTGGAATGCCCTCAACAACTCTCAGTAAGAGTTTCTCAAGAAGCACCTGCCGTGCTCTGTGCAGTCCATTCCGTGCTGGGCTGCCAGCAGGGACTCCCCATCAAGCACACGGCAGCAGTTTCCACGCCCTGGGCACCGAACGGGCTGGGCAGCCTCACGCCGGGACTCGGGCTCGGGCTGTGCCCCTCAACCTCACGCACACCCCAACACTCGCCCCTGCCTTTGCAGACACCGCAAACTGGGTTGTTATCGGGTTGAGAATCCCGAGATTATATACTTCCTATTTATCTGCCACGGGCCCTCCTATAGTGCAGAGAGCACGGGGACATCGGAGCACCCCCCCAGCGCTTTCGCCGCGCTGTCCAGCACCGAACCCCAATATTGTTTTGTTTCTAGTAAAAGGTATTTCAAAATCCCTCTCCTCGATCCGCTTCCACGGAGGCGATGCCCCGAGAGCTGAAGCTGGGATTTCCTTCTCTTCCTTTGCCGAGGAGCTCCGCTCTGCTCCCCGGGCTCTCTGAGACGCTGCGGGTCCAGCAGCCCTGCCGGGGGCAGCGGCGAGGGTAGGAGGCGTGAAGCAGGGAAGGGGCTCTCCGAGGGGAGGTTACAAGTCTCCATAGTCTTTTCCTTACGGGAAACACATCCTGTAAATGTTTGACTGCCGTGGCAGTGACTCTTTTTTTTTTTTTCTTTTTTTTTTTTTTTTTTTTTTTTTTCAGTCGACTACGCCCTGAGGCTCACCAAAACGAGCCACAAAAACAGCCATTTCCTCTTGGTGGGGAGGTGGGGGGGCCTTTTCCTCACCGCAGTGGCTGTTCTCATCCCGGCACTTACAGCTCGGCTCTTCGGAAAGGGACAGGGCAGAGCAACCTTCTCGGATACTCCAGACTTGCAGATCACTTTTGGGATGATCGCATTCCCCTCTGGCTCAGCTAGGCTTTGAGAGAATGCCATCTGTCACCGTTTGCAGGATATTCTGAAGTTTGCACCCAAACCCAGGCTTTGGAGCAGCACTGGTTGGCTTGGAGGACTTGGCGCTCGGCAAACTACAGTGAGCACCCCATCCCACCTCTGTCCCACCTCAGCTCAGGCTCTCCTGCCCCAAGACTGGATTCTCTCTGGATTCGCCCCATCCTACACGGCATGGACCTCCCTGTCATCCACTTCACCACAGGACTGGCATTACTTATCAAAGTGCAAGAAGGTGGATAAGTCAATGCTGAGAAAGACCTAACAAAGCTTCTTTGCATTATTTTATGGAATTCTCCTATCTACCTCACAAAATTCTCATTTCCTTGGTCAGAAATCCCTCTGGAGTTGACTTCAAGAATGAACGGTGATGTCCTCTAGCAATCCATAACAGCCCAGTGCAGCCTTCTGTTCCCAGCCCAGTTTCAATGTGCTGCAGCTGACTGGGACCTCGTGTTGTCTGCAATTAGAGACTGGTGGCAAGCTGACAGTCAGATATGACTGTCCACAAACTGGTAGCCACAGCTGTGTTGGTAGCCCTGGTCTCACTCATCCTCAACAACGCGGCTGCCTTTAGCCCCAACTGGGTGTACCAAACACTGGAGGACGGGCGCAAGCGCAGTGTGGGGCTCTGGAGGATGTGCTGGCTGGCAGAGAGGAGCAGGGGGGCTGCAAGCACCAGTGCCAGGCACGGGCAAGGGGAGGAGCAGGAATGCGAAGCCCTGAGCTGGGGTTCAGAGTCGGCTGGGTTCCAAGAGTCACGCAGCACTGTCAAACGTAAGTGGAGCCTCTTATCTTCTCTGCAGACATGATTGATAGGGTGCACCTGGTCTGCAGGAGTTCACTGACCTAACCCTGAAATCATGTTATCTGTCTTAGTCTAAACACCTCTTCACATTCTTTCTCAAATATATTGATTTCAGAAAATAAGAAGCATGATGTTCACCAGTGACTAATTAAATTCCTTCTCCCCCCTCAAAACCAGCAATCTTCATGGTGCTGCCTGGTTTATACAGCCCAGAAATTGATCTGCTTTGAAAAAATTATTTAAGAAGTGTAAGTCTAAAGTTTGGAGACATCTTGGGCTCACTTCTCCCTTCTGGGCTCCTGTCATAAGATATTCTTTCCTCCTCAGTATAACAGCAACCACAGTTGCTCTGAATACCCTAAAACTACAAAAAAACCCAACCCAAACTCGAAAAGGTATTGCAATGAATGACATGAGTTATTCCTTCCTTCTGTTTGGTTTTGTTGGAAATGCCAGGAGTAGAAAAAGACAGAAATAGGTGTGGTAAAAACATGTAAAATTGAGAAAGGTCTTAAAATGTGTAACTATTCTTGGTGAAAAAAATACAATTAATATACAACTTGGTGACTAATTATTACGCAAGGTATATTTTTCATTTTGCACTTTCACAGGTTGTGGGATCTGAAAAATGCAAATAGCTTACACTGAGCTAGGGAAAATTATTTGATAACATGAGAATTACAGAACTGATTTATAAATAATAAACCTTATGTACCACATTCATAGCATTAATGGGGCAACACTGCTCTCCCAGAGCAGAGCTGTGCTGGAACAGCATCAATGAAAGGCTTGGGTTAGAAGGGACCTGTCCAAAATATCTGCAGACACTGTGGCTGGGACCACAATTACCCTGGTGCCAAGAGGTTTTTCCCCTAAGCCCCCTCCACTGTCAGCAGCTGGGCTGTGAGCAGCCATCCGAAGGGCAATCGGTGCTTCCGCTGCACCCTCCAAGGCATGGAGCTTAACAGAACAAATGGATATAAAGTTCATGCCTCGACTGACCACAGGATTCTCTCAAAATTTCAAGGATGCTCATGAACAGCTTTGGCACCTCTGAGGGATGGTTATCAGCATCCATAAGACACATGATTTCAAAACAGATTTTTTTCATGGTTTGAAATGTGGAGAAAGGAAAATTGGTCCTTGGAGTTTCTTAGGTCCCTCTGGAGAGAAACCAAAGAAATATTAGAGGGATTTCTTTTAAAAATGCTTTAATGTGGACCCATTCCAGATTATATTTTCCAACAAAATTATGCAGAAACATTTTTCGCATATTTGCTATTACTGAGGCTGTATAAATCACAGATGGAAAATTTCTCAAATATTTTAAAGTCCTTACTTTTCAATACTTTAACTGAAAGAACCCTTATAACAACAAATGGTTACAAAAAGGATTAGACTGTCGGAGAAGTTACTTGTGTGTTTTTGCAGCTTAATCTCTGGAATCACTTCTCCAATTATTATTGATAAGCCATATTCTAACTTGAATGTGTACCATTCACAAATAGTAAAAGTACATGCTATATACTCAATACTGGAATGAGCTCCCACACAGTGAATTTGAACTCCTACAGCATTTTAAACACACAAACTTGTATTTCTTGCTGTGTGCAGTCCAGGAGGTGTGTAGTACCTAAAGGTGAGAGGTATTAGTTTCATGGTAGAATGATCTGGGCAGCAGTTTCTGATGTCAAATAGAAGGATAATGTAACAGAATATTTGAAAAATTCCAAATAATAATTATAGCATGATCAAGTGCTCAGAAGAATTATCTGACAACCATTGTTAAAAATTCTAATTTAAAGGAGGCTTTTCAAGACCAGGGACTTATCTGCATAGGAGTGAAGCATCCATTCCCTATTGAATCTGGAAGCAAACAGCAAGAAAAGGCCAATTCTGAATCTTGATAAAGCATTGAAAGGAAAATCCCTGCTATGCAGTTGTGTCATGACAAACTCAGTAGGAAACACAACTGTGGCATTTATTTTTAAGACAATTTTGTTTCCATGGATACGTGCATGATCCGTAGGAGCCTGTTTTTGCATCCGTGGTTTTGTCATCCTAAAGAATTTCTGTAATAAGAAATCACACATTATTTTGGTAATACCTATGGCAATCCTCATCTGTCAGTTGTAGATAAATCACAGATATGCAGGGGTGTGTCTGTATATGCACGTGCATACATACATCTAAAAATAATTTTATGAAGGAAGAAAAGCCTTCCTCAATACTGAGTTACCATGAAGTATTCTGGATGCCATTTGTAGAGCAATATAGAAAAGCTGTTCTGCCAATAACAATGCGAAAGAGGCCACAGTCTGGGTCATACAGAACAATGTACATACATACACATACAGACATACATATCTGAGAGGAAAGCTATCTATCTCACAGTTCAACAGAAAAACTGTAAACTCTTTGGCAATTTGCTTGTCCATTTTTGCTTATCCTGTACATGCAGTATGTAACTAACAGCCAACTATAGGCACTACTGTGAGCTGGCTTCCTCCCTGGCAGAGAGAAATACATTCTTAGAACCTGCTTTTCACTGACTTTCTCTGCCTGCTTTTTCCTCCCACTGAAATCACAGAATCATGGAATGATTTGGGTTGGAAAGAACCTTTAAGCCAATTGCATCCCATACCCTGCCATGGACAGGGACACCTCCTTCTATCCCAGGTAGCTCCAAGCCCTGTCCAACCTGGCCTGAAACACTTGAAGTGGAACAGGGCAGCTTCAGCTTCTCTGGGCGCCCTGTAAGAGGCACCCAGGGCCTCATCAACCTCACAGGGAAGAATTTCTTCCTAGGAATGTAAAAAACAAACAAACAAACAACAACAAACAAAACAAGAACAAAACAAAACAAACAAACAAAAAAACCACAAAAAAAACCCACCAAAAAACCCAACCAACCAACCAAAAAGAAAGCCAAGGCCAGAAGTAAATTGTATTAAAAATACAGGGAAATTAAGTGTTGCAATGTGAACTACTTCTGCAAGTCACAGCATCAGACATGCGGGCAACTGATTCCATGGGAAAGCACTTCAACTCTGTCCTTCAAATCTCACTGTTCTGGAGAGCAGAGATCCCAAGCCTTTTCACTGTTCTTTACCTTTCTGTTTCTCACCCTCTTGCTGTGCAGCCCTGCAGCCCCTGCAGCTCCTCTCTTTCAACCCCCTGTGATGCCAAAAATCTTCTGTGGTTGTTCAGATGACTAACAGCAAAAGAATCTCCAGAATAGGGTGGAAGTTTTGGACATGGGGTGGGATAGAGTTTTTGGGTGGATATTTTTTTCCATTGGATTAAGCCATGGTATAAAGTCTAATAAGTGCTGCTGCTAACACTAAGAGCTAAAGCTGTAAGGAGGGGTGAGATGGCTCCTTTTTTAGTGGTAATAAACTCTCAGATCTGAAACTTTCACCTTTGTTGAGAATCAGCCCAGCTGTGAGGGCATCAGTCAAAGCTTTTATAACTTGGACAAACCACTGAATGATACAAACTTAAATGCTTCACTGTATAGCCTCTCTTAAAACACTAAGGAAACCTGGCCAGGTAGCCTAACTCTCCTGTCACCTGAGTAAGCAAAGACATTTGACAAAGATTATGGAGCTGCAGTTTCAGAGTTATTGAAAAATTTTGGAAGATTATGTTCTTGCCTGCATCTCTTAATGCTTCAGAAAAGGCCAGAGGTAGTGGGCCTCACAGCCTCAGTAAGAGCTGGGGTAAGAAAGTATGCCATGAGAAGTCAACACTGAGTTTTGTGCCCATGTCATGGGAGACAAGGGCAACACACCCAGCGATGTGGCCCCACACAGGGACGTGACTACCTTGACTGGAGTGAACATGCAGCTACACCACCAGTGATGCCTCTCAGAGCCAACCCTTTTCAAAGCCACCTAGGTCCTGGCCAAGTGCCATGCCAAGAATATTGCACAAACACACCAGATTACTTGGAATCAACTTAGATATTTTTAACCACACTGCAGGGTACAAATATGCCCTAAGGTCTGCCATGCTCTGAGACGTTCTCTGGATGGGCACGAGGAGATGATTTATTCATCAGCTGAGGTCATAGTTTGTCCGTCTTTGTAAGAACATTAGGAAAAATGCGGAAATGCAGGAATAGGAACAAGTTTAAAAGATACAAAACCTCACTGCGTTCTTCAGGGCTCAGGAGACATAAGGAAAATTGCAACAGAAGGATGTGTGTTTCAACTTCTGGTGCTCAGAGCTGGATTGCTTGTGGGAATTGCAGTTCTAACAAGGAGTGTAATTCATGCCAGAGAGAGGCACAGCATCAGGAGCAGCTACATGACTGCCAGAGGGACCCTAGGTAAACACCTGTCCAGCCTGGACAGATGATTGTGCACACACATGGACACAGAGACCTTTGGTGGCTAAGACAGGATGCTGCTTAGGGTGGGAATGAGGAGCTGAGGTTTGATACAGAGGCAGCCATTCACCTTAATGCCCATGTCCACTGCATTTACACGAAGTTCCAATGTCTCCAAAATTTCCAATTTCTCTGAAATTTGTCTGGCTGGAAGCCAGGCTGAGTCATGCAGCTGACTGCGCTATAGACATGTTACTTGTCTATATATATAGTATTTCCATATAGAGAGACCCAGAAAGGAGGTCAAGTCCATCTGGAGAACAGGAACTACCATCAGATTAAAAAAAGCCCCAAACCTTATTATACACATTATATATATTGCATGATAGACTGCTCAGGCTGTTCCACAGAGGTGAGGCAACATGGGCAGCTGGCAGCTCAGGGTTTGTGATTTCCCATCCTAATAGCTGAAATACAGCAATATTTAAATAAATTACACTACTAATTTAATGATGGAGGACAGCAGAGATGAATTCTGAGACATTCACTTAGAGTGAATGCTCATTTTACTGTCAGGGTGCAATTCTGCATACTCATTTTGGAAAAGTGCAAAATTCCTTGGGATTTGGGACAGGAAAATGAACTTAATACATGTTGCATTGCAGTACATCCACAAGTGTTGCACAGAAATATTGTCAGAGCAATCAGAGTTTGGTTACTCTTGACATCGAGACTATGAAATCAGTTAAAGCATTATGAGTGCAAATGGTTCTGAAGCTTTTGAAAATTTCAGTTTAATGCATTTATCAAAGCCACCAGTACAGAATACCCTGCTGAGGTTTATAAAGAGGCAAATAATGACATCTAGACAACTCACACCTCATCAGAAATAGCTGTGTCTATTAAAACTGATCACCGTGTTGAAGGCTTTAAATGCTGGAGTTGCAAGGGCCCATCACTTAACTATAAACACTAGCTTATGTTGAAAGCAGTTAACGGACCCATGTCTTCACTCCAAAAGTAACAACTGAAGCTGTTATAAAAACCACCTACCAACCACAATCTCCTGTCCCCAACAAGATCTGTCTGCCTTTCAAAATAAGTATTCAAATGTGAAGTTTCACACCTAGATGAGCTGAATGGTTAAGTTCCAAAATACCTAAAGGGCTGGAAGATTCCACCAGTTTGTCACATCAGAACATCATTATAATTGTGCCTAAGCAGATTGGGTTTCCCCTGCTCCCTTCCTCTTCCTTAAATTACCGTTTTAAAGTGTAAAAAGCATAAATTGCATACTTTGGAAAGCCTCTGGGAGGTGAAAAAAGCAAAATAATTTTTGAGATATCCATGCATTCATAATTTTTAAGATATTCATCCAGCAACAGAGGAGGAGGAGGAGTCTTGTTGCAGAAAGCTCTATGGCTACTTGCAAAGACTTTTTTAAAAAGAGCAGGAGAGACTTTCCTTTTCAGGACAAAGTCAGTAAACAACAAATATGCAAATAACATAATCACATGGAATGGGTATGAGGCAAAAAAGAAATTCGGATCTGTTTCACTTTTAAAAACATAGTGACTATTCAGACCATCAAAATACATTTGCATCACATAAGAGCCTCTTTAAACCTTGCCATGATCTGAGAGACACAGTCATGCAAAAGTGCACTGAGATACTGCTAACATTTGGCTTAGTTTGCTTCATAAGTACTTTTAAACTGTATCGTAATTCATGCTCCAAGAGGCCAGTATATGAATACCACAAGATTAAATTGACAGAAGAAATTAAATAGACTATAAATAGAGCTCAGGTTTAGGAGGCATAGCATGATGCTGATAATTACAGTGATTCTATTTATTGTCCCTATTATCTCAGAGTTGTTTTCACAGTAAGTGCTAACCTCCTATGCCCATGATGTAAAATGAAGCACAGTTGTACTTTGCACTTTCATAGTGCTTTTGGTATCCAAGGCACAGGTTCAGCTCATTTTCATGGCAGCTGCGGAGACTGCTCAGCACATCTCACCTTTGCTGACAGTACTGACATCTGAAACAAACACACACGATTCATTGCCTGAAGTTTGACTGAAGTGATGGGTTTTTTTTAATTCTAAGGAAGGGTTTCTTCTAAATTTTTTTATTAATACTGAATCCAGCTCTCCCGGTTGGAACTCAAGCTTATAAACAGCAGGACCATAAGTAAGAGTCAGCAAGACAGAAGACTTGCTCTTTCTTACACTTGCCTTTCATCCATTTAGGTTCAAGCATACCAATCTGGCTTTTCCTAATTTTAGTACTTCGTTTGCATTTCTGAAGTCCCTATAAAGTGGATCTTAAAAATTACTCCAAAAGGCTGAAAAACATGATGCATTCTTTACCTCAGGATAACAGCTCAGCAAAATATCAAGTTCTAGCAGAAGACGACATGCTCAGTTAGAATCTCTGATTATATTAAAAAAAACCTAATTATTTATCTCATTAGATTTTTATAAGAAGATTATAATCTCAGCCTCCAGACATTCAGCCCAAAAAGATGAAGTCTAGCACAGTTACAAGAAATTGAAAATGGGTTCTAACAAAATAAGTGTAGCAACTTAAGTGCCAGGAGCATTATCAGTTTCATCTATAATCAATTAGAAATCTTCTTTCAGAAACACAACTATTTATCCTCCCTTCCAGAATAAAGTCATGTATGAACATGAAGCATTTAAAAGGACAATCAGATACATGCCATAATGAGTCCTCAATAATTCACCAAGTGATTAATAAATAAACCCAGAACCATAGGAAGCAGCATCAAGAGAAGTTTTTTTTAAAATTCATTTCATTACAAAACCAAGAAGCAATATCCATCAGGAGATTTAAAGAATGGATGCAATCATAGAAGCAATCAGCTTCACAGCAAGCTAAGGCGGCACCATCCTTCAGCTGAGCATAACCCATTCTGCATTAAGAGTTTAAGAGCTAATTAAGAATTAAAGTACCATTTTTGAGATGCAACAGACTTAGTGTCCCACATTGGACAGGGATAACAGCACACACTCCCAGTCAACTTCTACAGCTCAGATGACAGCAGGAGATTATGAAGGCACACAGAGATGCTGAGAGTCAGCACTGTCTCCATGCACTGAATAAATGTGTGGCCACTATCCCAGGGCTGGATAATTAATAACTTACTCACAGAAGCTGGATTAAAGTTTGCATTAAACATTTATCAAGAGTGGTTTATCAAGAGGTGTCTTTCCCAGGGGGAGTTTTAGACTACTATGAAAATATCTTGAGCCATTTTGCTTAATCATTAAAAAGCTTTAATTTCTACTTAGCTGTTTTTTTTTCCCCTCTATGCAGACAGAAAAGGGAAAGAAACGCTCACATTTCAAGCAATTAACATAATATGATTTTCCAGTGAGATCATTTTTCCTCATTATCCCAAAACTGCAAATTACTCTCTAGCATGACTAACCTACTTCTGCAAACAGTCCTGGGGCTATCCCGGAACATAATACCAGCAGTTCTGGGGCTATCGTGGATCAAAATAACAAAATTGCTGCTTGTAAGTAAGAAAATCAAATTAACATCTCTAATCCAGATGGTTTAGGAAGTGAGCAAAACAACAAGGAATCTGACTTGGTCTCATCCTTAGAGTTTGAGTCTTGATTGATCCCTGTTTTAAACAAAGCAGAAGTGATTAAGCCAGTACTCTTAGTTGTACAAGAGTCCCAGCTGGATGTCCTGTCCAGGAATTAACTGCTTCTCTGAGAAAATGGGGCCCACAGTGGGCTTCCAGAAGGAAAAAGGCAGAGACTAGCACTGTATGCTGATGAACAGCGGACACTCAGAGCAGAGTTTTTGGAGCAATTCAGCTCCAGCCCTTTCCAGCTCTCAACAGCCAAGCTGTATCTTAAGGGAGGTAAATAAAGGTATGGACGGAGGGTTTGTCCTTCCTCTTTCACCTCTCGGATGTACACAAAGGAATGAACACCCTCTGCAGAGTCTAGGTCTATTCTACTGGAAGCATTGACCTCTAGCAACAGAATACTCACCTCTGGCCAAGGGGAACTCCATCACAGTTATATTTCAAGAGACGAGTGCCATTAACAAGTTCAAAGCAAAAAAAGTAGGATATCCAAAACACAAAATACCTATGTCATGACAGTCTTAGGCAATAGATTCTATAAGTGAGGGGTTAACACAAGTGCCACCAGTAACTGTGCAGGCATTAAACCACTATGACCATCTGGTTTCACAAACAAAATGTAAAAGTTGATGAAGTCTGCAGTAGCCACAAAAAGTGACACTGGAATCAGGGCTACTATAAATGAAGCTGAAATGGTTTGAACAGCTGATCCTAAATTTATACTAATCATCAAATCTATAGAAAACTCATCAGAAGAGACTAAACCTGGCTATTGAGGTATTTTTGCTGTACATATAATTTTAAAAAGAATAAAAGAGCACAAAGGTAAATATTAAACTTCGCAGCCTTTACAAAAACTGTACTGCAGCCAGTTTTATAAGAGATTAGAAATATTGATTCCTGGATAGAGCATTCATTCAAGCAGCAGAAGAGTTTTGTGTCCTGGTCTCCCTCAACAAGATTTCCCTTTTCAATGGCTTTGGGGCTGAGCTCTGAAGAAATATTTTGACATTGCACACTCAATTCCCTTTCTTGATCCATACTGTCCATTGCTTGTCGTCACTAAAAAGAGGCCAGAGATGCTGGTGCAGAGGCTCAGCTTAGGGTTGTGCACGTATGTACAAAATAAAATTACAATGTGCTGAGCTGACAGCACGCAGTTACAATGGCTGTGAGTAAGGAAGCAGAGTTACCTTGCACTTTCAGGCTAAATACAATTAACAAGCTCTACTGCAAGAAAAATGGACTTTATGCATTATTATAAGAGTTATACATTATTGACAGGCTTCCCAGGGTAGGGGTGGAATCTCCACCCCTGAAGGGATTTAACACATCTGGATGTGGCACCTGGGGACATGGTTAGTGGGGCCTTGGCAGTGCTGAGGGAACAGTTTTTGACTTGATGCTCTTGGGGCTCATTTTCAGGCTAGACAATTCTATGATTCTAAGTTTGCTTTTTTCCCTCAAGAGGAATCATTACAGTTCTAGAACAAAATCAAAAGATGACAGATCATACATTAAACCTGTTAGAATAAACCAACATCTCTCATATGAGAGATGGGAAGGTACTCAAGTTATACTTTATTCCATAAAAATAATTGTCTGCAATTTAATGAAATCATGTCAGCTACTTCCTTCTTATTCTGCCAATCATCAGCCTGCTGCAGCTCTATGGACCACATGCAACCTTCCTTCTGGTTAACAGAAGCAGCAATGTAAAATACCCACTGCATTTCCACATCTCTCTGAACAGTGTAGTGTATTAGGCCAATAAACATCCCTAAGTGTGGAGTTCTTACAAACAGCAGCAAAGATCATGTTACCCATTCAATGCACTGTCAGCTGCAGGAGAGCACAATCATCAAAGAACCATTTTATAAAAACTAATTGTTACAAATTTGCTTGAAGTTCAACTGAGTCACAGTCAGAAACTTACTACTTTTAGTATGCATGATATAGCATCATCTGTGACAAAGCATAAAGTCTGTAACCCAGTTAAGTGTTAAAAGAAGTCATGAATAGCATCAAAAGTAAAAATGTGGTGTTAATTTCTGTGTCAGGGGTTGGTATGTATTTCTGGCATAAACTTCAGACTTTTAAATGTTATTTATATACAGAGTCTTTTTTTGTTATTGGTGGTGGTTTTTGTTGGTTTTTTTTTTGAGATCATGCATACTACATAAAGACAAGGCAAGAGAATCCATTATGACAACGATTTTTAAATTTGATCCTACAGACAGTCCTGTCACCAAATGAGAGCACTAATAATGGCTGCAAGCCATTATTGGGCATTTCTCCTTTGAAAAACATTACTATCTCTTCAGCAAGCACTGGTGCTCTAAGTATTGCAGAAATCCATCTGGGTGGAAAAACAAAACACTCTGAAATGTTCAAAACTTGCTGGTGTTTACAAAGCTCAGACATCTGACTGTGATTCCATTATCCAATGTGCTTCATGACCTGTGAGCATTTGACATGGCAAGAAATGGAAATGCTGCCAATGCTAAAAGAACAACTTTGGAAGTTAAACACAAAATCTTTGAACAATTTTTTTGAGTAATTGGTCAGAAATTAACTCACTAGGAGAAGCCAAAAGTACTTAGTATGTTACCTTCTCAACATTTTATTCAATGGAAAAAGTTTAATGGTTCTTAACTAACTCTTCAGATACAATATTATATTTTATCAAATTCTAATTAAATCATGAGTTGCTACTTAGAATATGGGAAGCTGAAGACAGCTTGTGAGGGGAAAATAAAGGGTAAACACAAAAGTAGGTCAGATTTCATGATTAACACAATTAAATTTACTCTTGTTTATATCAAGTTTTGTTTTCTGCTCTTCCTAGCAGTCTCCATGGAAGATCAGGAACCAAATTCTGGTGGTCAATGCATCCACCAAACTTAAAGTCAGTTAAAATATTTCTAAAAAATCTGCTCCAGAGTCTGTGTCTTTCTCTAGTATATGCCAACTTACACATGATGCTACTTCTATTTCAGAATAGCAATGACATATTAGCAAGCAATGTGGAACAATGATATTTGTAACTCCCACCTTTTGCTAGAGAAAAAGGAAAAGGATAGAAACAGGACATCCATCAGGTTAAAAGGAAAAGCAGGAAAAAAGTCTGACTAAAACTACCCAACTTTGCAGTTAATATATGCCATTCAGTAGCCAGCTGGGAGACACATTTTAATCAGGTTTCTAGCCAAGCCTGCAGATTTTGGCATCTCTCATCATTGCTGCATTAGTTCTTTGATAGAGAGTCATAGATTATCTAAGATTGGAAGAAACCTACATGGATCATTGTGTTCAGCTCCCTGTTGCTTGGAGGACTACCTTAAACTAAAATATATCACTAAGAGCATCCTACACAAACCACGACTCTGGCAGCCTTGGTGCCATGACCACTGCCCTGGGGAGCTTATTCCAGTGCCCAACCACCCTCTAGGGCAAGAACGTTTTCCTAATAACCAACATAATACTCCCCTGACACAGCTCTAGCCATCCCTCAAGTCCTGGACCAGACAGCAGAGAGAGATCAGCACCTCCCCACTGCGAGGAAGGTGCAGAATATGATGTCACCTGTCAGCCTTCGATCCCTTAGTCTTCTCTTCTCCTGTCTGAACTGGCCAAATTATCTCAGCCACTCCTTGCATGTCTTATCCTCAAGGCCCTTCATCATCCTGGTCACCCTGCCCTGTGCATACTGCCATCATTCAGTGTAGTTTTTATTTTGGGTTTGCAATCCTCCCTGTCATGGTGTTCCAGTACAGACCCTGGTCTGAACACTCCTTTGCAGTTCAAGAAGATCCCTGCTCAGCCAGGCCCTCCGTCCTCCCTGCTTGCATGATTCCTCATGCTTTAGCACTGCTATCTCCTGTGCTATTAAGAGGTCACCACTTTGCCCACAAGTCTCTCTTTACAAATTGCACATCTCAGAGAGCACCTTTTCTAGTTGGTCCTTCAGTCCCTGCACCAGGAGTAACCTTCAACATGCTTCAGAAATTTCCTGGATCAGTTTGTGTCTGTTTTATGATATTCCCAAATGATGTCTGGAAACTTAAGATCACCCTTAAGGTCCAGGGGAGGCAATCTAGAGATATCCCTTATTCCTGGTACTATAATTCATCAGTATCAGTATCCTGGTTGGGTGGTCAATAGCAAACCCTCACAATGTACTCCCACAACATCACTGTTAGAGATATATATATATATATATATATATATATTTACACACACATACACACACACAGAGTTTTCAAAAAGGTAGTTTTTTACCTGTACATGCAGATTATGGACTAACACCTCATTCAAAACTGCCAAGCCTTGACATCTTCATTACAACCATTTCCATCATTACACAGATGGAAATATAAGGGTCTTTGCAGTTTATCCCAAAGATTAATAAATAGTAAAAGAGGAAAAATTTAAGAATTCTCTATACAAAGCTGCTGTAAACCAGAAAGACCTGAGCATTAACATCCACAGGATGTTTTTTAGAACAATACAGATGGACTAGGGGAAAAAGAAATTCAGGGTGTTATTGTTTTGTCTTAGCAATGATGAAATGATTTAAAACTATTTATGGTCCATTTCACTCTGTGCCACACAAAGCAAACATCAATCCTGCCCCAAACAATTCTGGCTATGTATTACAGGTAGAATCTTTAGTGAAGAGAATTCCAGCATCTCCAGTGGGCCATTCTGGGAAATTAGCTGCTTGTTATGCACTGAAGCAATATTTACAAGATGCTGTGCAAGTAAAGGAAAGAATCAATACATATCCTGAAGAAGATCCTTTCTAAATCAGACTGCAGGGAAGGCAGTTAGAACAAGGGACTGCTGGGAGAAGAAACTGCTGTCTGAAAATTGTTTTCCGTGGACTAATATTAACTTATATTCCTGCTCAGTCAGGATTTTATTTTTCACAATTTTATATTATTGTAACTTTATGCTGCTTCTGATTCCCTAGTGCAGTTCGACATGATGCGTGCCTGCAACCTCATCGCCACGGTGGCTCTGACTGCTGGCCAGCTCCTCTTCGTCCTGGGGCTGATGGAGCTCCCCATCCTCTCCCAGGATACCCAGTGGTGGGAAGAGGCCATAGCTGCTGTGTTCCAACTTGCCAGTAAGTCCACTTCTTTCTACTGGTGGAAAACTGCTCAGTCTCTATTAAATCCAGGTGGAAAAGTTTTTCTTACTTTATAAATCTTTCAAGTGACAAAGAATAGCAAAAAGGTTTATATCTAAAAGCAAGTTCATTGTCTCTAACAAGCTCTCCCCATGAGATTCTGCAGTACATTAATAGAAGCTTTTATCTGGGATATATCACAGTGAGGCTTCTGCCAACCAAAAAAAACCTGACTTTATTATTTCCTATGAAACCAGGAAGGCAAACGTAAGAAAAACAAACTGGATACATCGTAATCCCACAATTTAGCAGGGCAAAATATACCCAAGGAACTGTGAGAAGAGTGGAATGGCTGAGCAAATTTTTGAAGCCTTGTTGAAACATGATTATTTTATTTTAGCTAACTGAATTTTACTCAATGACCACCAGCTGGATTTTGACAAACAGATACATCTGCAATCCAGCAAAGAAAGCTGAAGTCAATTCATACAACTGACTGCTAGAAATAAAATTCCCACAGCAATTCTCATGGACTATATACAGAACTGCATGAGGAAAAGAGGAAATGGGTTTATCACAATTCCATTTTGACAGCAGCGACAACAAAGTGTAAACATAACACCTTTCATTATTACATAAAGTAAGTAACTTCAGTGTTCATTAAATAGTCCAACCCTATACAATATCCATTAATGGAGTAACATTCCAAGCTGCTTACAAGATCAGATTAAAAGCACAACACACACACACATACACATATATATATATATATATATATATATATCTGTATGTATATATTATTAATGTAAAGAGCTGGTTAGAATAAAGCAACACAATTTTATTTAAAGTTTTAATTTAGACTTTAACAACTCAAAATATTAAGAATGCATAAAACTACTAGACTTCAGGTTTTCACCAATGCAAAATCAGAATCTGGCCTAGATCATTTAAGTATGGTCTCACAGTCTCACAGCAATAAAATGGTTAGGTTTTTCCAGGTTGATTAAGGATGAGGAACCTGAGATCCAGATGAGAGGGGGTGACTGCAGAGGTTCTGTAACTCTCAAAGCACCTGATCCATCTTCCAGGTGCAGCACCAGACAGTGCTTCCAAAAGACAGATATACAGCCTTGCCATAAAAGTCCTCCCTGCAGCCCCTTTTGAGTCTGTGTAAATGTGGATACTTTCTGGATAGTTCTCCTTGACTATCGGCGTGATGCCTGCTGTACTCACATCTTTTCCAAACTTGACCGGTCTGTTTTTCCAGAGCAGAAATGCATTCTGGCCCTGTTTAGAGGTGTTGTTTCATTGACAAACAGCACAGGGGACAGCCATGGGCCTTTCTCCTACCACAGCTGCTAATTTTAGACCGGGCTTTTTTTTTTTTTTTTTTTTTTTTTCCTGTACTGGAGTCTGTTTTAAACACAGTCAGAGACAGAAGGGCGCCAGGATATCCCGACGCAGGAGGAGGAAATGCCTGCTATTACCTGTTATGCAAGCTGAACCTTGAAATCCCCAGTGTTGGGAAGGGACATGGGAGAAAAACCACAGTCAGAATGATTAACAAAACACTAATGAGAATGTCTGAAGAATCTTTTGGATCAAGCAGTCTATATCCATCTGCCTGTCTATGTTTGAAAGGTGTGAAAGGATGGATCTAGCAGCCTATAACGATATGAAGACAGACATTGTGCTGTGTGAATCTGCAGAAATAACACAGTGATTATCCCTGCCCCATTCCCCATCCCCCTTTGCAGTTATGCCACGCTCTCCTTTACCATCATCAGATGGTCTTCTGCCCTGAAGTCATGATACTCGTTTTACATCTCATTATCTTAATGTAACTTTATGTTTAAACAAGTTCCTTCCTGTTATCCAGAACAATCACCTGCAGTCTTCTAGAATGCATACTTTTGGAAAAAGCTTAAAGAAGTCATTATACCTGCATTAACCCAATATAAAATAAGACTTCTTGAAGATCTCCCTTGTTTTCCAGAAAAGTGGTACATCAACTGCTGATTCCTTGGGACATCAGGGTCTGCACTCTCTTAACTCCCTGGACTGGGCTCAGGCAACAGTACTTTAGACACTATAGATGAACTATCTTTGATATCAGACAAAACCCATGTGCAGTGAGAAAGCCAAACAATTCCACTGCTCTGATGAAGGGCTGCTGCTGCATCTGGACACTAAGAGTTCTATGTTGAAGGGGAAGACAGTGGCCACCACATGCCCTGTGAGCCACTGGTGATACTCAGTCTCTGAGTCTCCACTCTGAAACAGTAACCTCTCAGTCATTCTCAAAGAAAAGGAGCAATACGGAGCAAAAACAGAACAAAGAATGTGACACTTGTATTTAAAAGCATTTGTCCCATGCAAATAGTCCAAGAGGAAACCCTGCAGGTTTCTCTCCTGCTTCATTTGAAGAGTTAAAGCCAAGGTACTTCAGGTCAGACAGATAATTTGTGTCAGAAGGGCAGTTAATGTTTAAGAATGAACAAACTTAGATGTTATTAAAAATTTCTGAAGTACTGGCTGGGTAATTTCTATTTATTACACTTTCAAATTAAAGAACACCAGCACCAGTCTTCTGGTTTTTCCTTTTAAAAATCCTAATGATCTGAAGAATTGTTCTGCAATTCCTCATTCTTTCATTAATTTCAGAAATTATGTGGAATTATATTACCTCTAATTCCAACTTCTTGATCTCTGCCTTTCATTCTGGAATATGCCAACAAGTGCTGAAGAGAACCACAGTAGTCACTGGTAGACTGAAATCTTGTATTATGGGGGTAGGCTCAACCCACAATTCTCTTATTTTTACCCAGCTGAAACTGAGTGGATTTAATTACAGTTTCCCATGGCCTGAACAGAAGTCCTTGTTGGCTTAGAAAACTAAGTGTGCCACTATCTCCAAAGTCTATCACAAGCACCAATCAATGATCTCAGATCCACTGGAGCTTGCAGTGGCTCCAGACTCCACCACTTCCTCACTCCTGCCACCTGCACAAGCATTTGACAGCCATTCAAAAGGATGGACCTCTGACAGAAAATCAAGCCCCAGGAAGCAAAGGGGAAGCAAAGAAGAGAGGAAACAGCAATGCTGTTTGGGACAGCAATTCACACAGCTCCAAAGCTCCACAGGCTCACACCTCCCCATTAACAGGAAAACAAGCTGTTTGCTTTGGAAAAGGCTCCAAGTGAAAATGGAACCAGTGTTGTACATGGAATTTTGTGTCAACACTCCAAAATTTCCCTCTAGAGGGTTTTGGAGTTTCTGGTTTTTTCCAAGGTCCTCCACGTGCTGAATATAGGATGGATAACAGCTGACAGAAGAGCTGTTGGAAAGGGAAATCCATACTAACAGCACAGGGAAATAAGAGCACTTCAGAGGATACTGAATTACTACAAACATTAGCCTGCCAGACAGGATCAGGCCTTGAGGGGCTCCAGCCAAGTTTTGATCTTTCCCAGTGATGATTATCACAAACTTAAGAGAGAAATAATTTAGAGATTAAGAAACTTAATAGGAAAAATCTGGAATAGAATATATTTTACATTAGATCTCATCCTGGTTTCTGAATGTCCAAGACTGCAATAAACCTGAATCGTGATTAATGTTTTGCCAGCCTGCTTTCAGCATTAAATAACTTTAATACAGAACATCCTGAAGATTGAAAAGTTTCATGTTCCTACCGAGCCTGTCATTTACAGCCAAATAAATAAGTCTTGCCTTTCTTAAATTTCAAGCATTGCATTCCAGCTTTGCTTAACGTGTTTTTCTGATTAAAATATTTCACTTCAGAACCCTAATACATCACAAAGCTGAGCTCATGCATGCTCTAATTTTTGTGCTCTTCAAACTAAATCAGACAATTTTTGAATCATCTTCTCCAACCACTTTAGATCAGTTGATATCCAGAAAATCTCAATGTAGAAAAGAACAGCACAGAAGCTACCGGAAAACATGGCTGAAGATACTCCTGATAGTAATGTGATCCTGAGTTCCCTATTAGTTCCTTCCACCTTTTTGCTTCATAACACCCTCAAGAAGACAGATCTGTTCTAATATGAAGCCTATGGAAGTGTAAACCTAAAACTTCCTGAAATGGAAGCAAGTAAGTGAGATGCTCTAATCATAGCAAAGATAGAGAATCTGACTGTTTAATTTGTGGTGTTTTCATTATTTGTCAATTTTATTTCCCCCTCAGTGCCAAACTTCCCTGTTCTTTATGCAAACCACAAATGTCACAGTCAAGTGATTTTGTTTTCAGACATTTGCAAAAGGAATCACATTTGCAAAGATCCTCAAATCTGGATGTCTCTCTCATTTATTTTGTCGGAAATGGTTCCCGGGAGAAGCTGAAGCAGCAAACTGGGAAGGATGGTAGCTCACAAGAAGTGTGGTGAACTCATCTGGTATAGCTGCAGCAGGAAGAAGATCTGCCACTATTCTTTAAGGCTAAACTCTGATAAGAACAGCAAGCAGGTTGTTGTAGCATCTCAATGTCAAGGGTACATATTCTGATCAGAAATATGGTAAAAAATCTATTAACAGACAAATATGATTTTGATATTCAAGCATAAGGAGCATGTAATGCAGAGCAAAATGTGTGTGCGACAGAAAATAACTCAAATATTAATTTTATTGCTCATGAACATAATATATACATGGAGATGTCTCCTAAAACTTTTTCAAATCCAGTTGCCTTGCTGGATCAAATTATGCAGCTCTTACCCTCTGATATATCCAGAGATGAACAGAGCACTTGAACAATAAAAGCAGATGGCACTGAAACATCCAGGAAGATCACTTGGTCAATGACTGCTTCTCTCTGCACAGGGTATTTTTGCTCAGGCTGACCCCACCTGCAGGCAGGTCTGAGATCCTCAGCACGAGACTGACAAGGACCTATTCAAGTGGGTTCAGAGGAAGCCATACAGATGCCCCAAGGGTTGGAGCACCTCAGCTACAGAGACAGCCTGGGAGAGCTGGGGGTGTTCAGCCTGGAGAAGAGAAGGTTCTGGGGAAAACTTATTGTGGCTTTTCAGTACATAAAGGGTGCTTAACAAAAGACAAAGAGTGACTTTCTACATGGACAGACATCAATAGGACAAGGGCAATTGATTTAAGCTGGAAAGGGGAAGATTTAGATTAAATACTAGGAAGAAAGTCTTCCCTGTGAGGGTGGGGAGGTCCTGGCACAGGTTACCCAGAGAAGTTATGGCTGCTCATGGATCCCTGAAGGCGCGTCCAAGGCAAGGCTGGATGGGGCTTGGAGCAGCTGGAATACTGGAAGGTGTCTCTGCCCATGTCAAGGGGTTGGAAAGAGATGGTCTTAAAAGATTCCTGTCAACCCAAAGCATTCCATGGTTCTGATTCCAGACAGGAGCCCCATAGCTGTGCCCAATATGAGGCCTACTATGATTAATCAGAGCTTTAATTGACTCCAGCTGCCTCAGAATCCAAGAGGCCAAACAATGCTAATAGTCAACATCAAGTGTGAGAGCCAGCACATTTCTCCTTAAACAGCTACCCAAGATAAATTCTGACTAGAGTTCACTAGGAATGCTTTTCAACATGCCATTCAAAGACTGGCATAATTTCTAAGGAAACATCCAAAAGGGAAACAACAAAGGTTCTTTACTGTAAAGAGACCTAAATTGGTTAAAGATTTCCAACATAAGGTAGGATTCACTGCCTTACACTAAATCTCTCATCAGGTTAAAGACAAGGACTGAAAAACTCAAAGAACACAAGTGGAAAGCCCTTGTAATTCAGAAAAGTGAGCAACAAAAGAGTCTTATCACCCCTTAGAAGTCATGCTACTCATATGTTTAATTCTAAGCTGTTACATGCTACCAAAATCCTTGGAAGGGAATTTTAAATTAGAACTAAACAACACTAAAAGCAAACAAACAAACAAAACCAGAGAAATACAACCCCAACCAAATTACTGTACTTAACAATGTACAACTGAAACCTCAAAGGTAGCTTAACTAATGATCACACTAATTCCCTGTGGCATTAGAAACCAAAACATCATCCAGAATAGTGCTACAGTGAAGAGCACATGACTATTACAGAGGCCTCATATTTGCCTTCAACTTGTAACAACCTCTTTTGTGCCAAGCTGATGCAAGAAAATACATTAGTTAATCAATAATTTGCGTGAGTCCTATAGGAACCACTTTGTGAATCTATCTCAAGCTGGTAAATACAGCTAAGCTACTGCAAACAGTCCATTCAGGTGTGAGACTGGTCACAGCTAAATCATCCCCTGTGAAACTTGGTGGAGAACACAGAAGAGGAGTGAAATATTTCCCTTCCCTGTTTGCAGTTCTGGACAAGCACGGGAGGTGTATTCTCAGCACTCTGGCTGCTCTATTTTCCTTCTTCTCCCTTCTCTTCACAGCAAAAGTCATCCTCCAGGACAAGCTGTAAAGAGGAGGATTATAAGTCTCAATACAAACTTGCTGGTAAACTAGAAAAAACAACGTGGATTTCTTCAAATGCACTATCAGTACACTAATAAAATGGAAGAATGAGAATCCAGGGGTGTCTGAAAAAAGCCAACAAACTATCACAGAAATAAGTGACTATTAGAGTTCTTTTAAAGTGCTAAAATTCTGTAGATGGCTTGCAGCCAGCCTCAGTCAAACAGGAAATCCAGCATACAGATCTGAAATATAAGTTCAAAAAGTAACAGTCTCCCAACCCACCCCCACTACCACAGTCAATACTGTTCCAACCAAAAATCTTCTGAGCCACTTCATTATCTGTTTCCTTCCCCAGCGGAAAAGCCACCCCCCTCCCGGCTTGTTTTGCTGCAGATGGGAAACAACTAGAGATAAACAGCAGTTCTATGGGAAAAAAAAAAGCGCTTCAAGTAATCTCATCAGGATTTTTAGTGAAGTTGTGGCCTCTGTGCAGTCTTGAGGCAGTATACAATAAGATTATCTGAAATTTATTGATGCACTTAATTAAATTAATTCAGGGAAATTGAGCCGTGTATCTCAAAGTCTTGTCATCACTACAAAACAGAAAAGAAACTAAATCAGATTAAAATGTTCAATAATTTCATAAATAAATTTAAAAGAATATGTCCCTTCTACAGCCCTTGTCAACCTGTATTGTGCATTGTGAGCTCAAGAATCCTGATGGCAAAGAGAGCAATTTTCTGACTATTTTCCATTTTTAGATAGATATTTGTAACATCTGAATTCAGTTTCAGTATTCTAATAAAATACCTAGAGGAAGACAGTTGACTTCCCAGACTATTTCTCATAAGCAACTCTACTAAAAAAGTCACCCTAGTCAGCTCTGGTGACTATTCTTACCATAAGGTTAATTTTTATAGGGATACGTCTAAAGATCATAGGGCACAAATGTATGAACTGTGTGGTTTTGCCCAGTCATTTAGAGAAAAGACTAAATGTTCCACCCCAGTTCTTGGCTAGTGTACAACAAGACTCCTCTAAGGGCAAAGAAAACACATGTAGCACATTGGAACACTTTGCTTCAAGAAGTCCAAGTTTGATTAAGCTGTTACAGACAAAATCTATCCAAGCAAACTTTGAGGTTTTCACACATCATCATCTTCACAAAAGCAGCATTCATCAAAATTTAAAACTCACCATCCTATGCAAACTCAGTCTTTTTGGAATATTATGATTTCTTCACCCTTTACTCTGGAGTTCCTACATTTATAACTCCCATATCAAACCATGCTAATATGAAATAAGAAAATAATTTTCTCGGTGACATTTTTACTCTATTTCTGTTCAGTTCTCTGACTCTTGCAGAACTGTAAAACTAATTGTATAAACTCTACAGGAATGCGCTTCCACCTCTGCTGCCTCTCTCATGTGTTTGTCTGTTCTTCGTGTCAGTTCCTGTCTAAACTGCAGAAAAGGACCCTAAACAGAACACGTATTTTCACTCAAGAGCTCTGGCAACTGGCTCCTGAGATCTGTCCGTTTGGGGAGCTCTCAATCCCAGTCCCTCTACCCCACTCAGCCATTGGCACAGAACTGGAAAAGGAATAAAGCCTCTTGCATGATTGGCTGCTCATTTGAGAAGGGTTCAGGCAAAGGGCTTATTAAGGAAAAAGTCCTTCTAGCAAAAATAGCTTTATTTGGGGACCTGTAAGGAAGTCTTAGTGCTTTTCCCTGGTGGATAATTGCTCGATCAGATAGAACATGGAGATGTTAAGCCATTTAGGACAGTAACTGGCCTTAAGTAATACAAAAGCAAAAAAGACGAAGCTAAGTAATTTCATCAAAAGCTGGGATTTGGAAAAACTTTTAAATATTGAAAATATTCCTATAGTGGGAATTAAGCTTTAAGACATAACATAGCATCAGAGTTACTCTGTGTAACTGGTATTCCTGAAACCATGTCTCTCTGCCAAGAGAGCCTCAAAAAATACTGCAAAAGAGTGGGACATTGACTGTTAATATTTATAACTGTCCCTTACAAGTACCTGTGAGTGCTCACTGGTCCAAATGGCTCCTGCTCAAAATTTCTCCTGCTTAAGGTTTTATGATTTTCTTCACACTAAAAAAAGTTATTTAATACATTATGGATTCCCGGTGAAAGTGTGTATGAATTGAAAATTAGTTCTGAAAGAAAAACTGATTACACAAAACCTTCTCAGGTGCCAGACTAAGTAAGATGGGTCTCTTGATTTATATCAATACCCTCCTTCCTGCCAATTTTAAACCACAAGGAGATGAAGCTAGTCAACTCAGCTGCAGGAGGTGCAAGCATCTCCTTTCCTCTTGATTTTCTACCTTCATAAGAAAATGGCTATCATCCTTTGAAGAGTGGACTGTGAAGCAGTATCAGTGTGTGCTATCCTTATAAGATCTAAATGAAGATGTAGACATCCAAATTCTTTATAAGCATATCACAAATAGCATGCTCTGCTCCCAGTGCTCTGAAATACAAAATAAACACAGAAAGTTGTATTATCCTGGTTCCACAGATGGGGAACTGAGCCATCTCAGAGGAAAATTTAAAATACCTGATGTCTCTCACAAAACAACCTAATCTCCCCCTCGTTTCTCTACCATGTGCCTCACGACAAACAACTTGGAGACTGACACTGAAAAGAAGGGAGAAAATTTTATTTGCACCAGCAAACCATTATTGTGTGGATGAATGATTTCTACAACTCAGTGTGCTCCAAATAGCCACATTCTCTCCAAATAAAACAAGTTCATTTATAACTCAGCTGAACTGTAACATAATTACCACATTTACTGACAAAACCAAAGAGTTACTGTGTGTCCTTGCAACTGTGTCAACAACCTAAAACCCATCCAGGGTATATAAGGCTTTTTTTAAGATCAGAGTGGGGAAAGAGCAGTAAAGAGCAACTCCTCCCATAAGAACCTGTTTCTTCCTTATTTGTCCTCAGACAGAGAAGTGCCTCCCTCCAAACCCTGGACATGCCAGCTGTGGGACAGTGCCACCTCAGGAGTAGAAGGTGCAGCAAGCAACTGTTATAAAGCACATTCTAGGCAGACACAGGAGAGCCAAGGATGTCAGACATTTCCTGAAGGAATATTCTTTCAGTGTTTGCATTATGAGGGGGATTCAGCCTTCTTTTTACTGACTCTCAGAATAGTAAATGTCACACCTTTAAGTAATTACTGATTTTTTCCTCCTACTTGTATGTCATTTCCTTCCTCTGTGTTTTTATCTGTATGCAACTTGCGTTGTCTTCACTGCACTACTAGTATTCTTTATGAAAAGAATTTGGTACAATGCACACTGAGGATGACTTCCTTCATAGAAAATCAAGGACCAGGGACAGGGATTACACCATTGCCATGGATCCATGGGGACAGTATTTGCACAGGCACAGTGGCCAGCTAAGAAAACAGCATGCACTGACCGGTCCTTGCTCTTCACTTCTCTTTGCCCATGAACTTAAGAAGATGGTGTCCAAATATGTTCTGAAAGTGTTTATCAATATTATTATAAGTTATAAATAATAATTATAAATTATAATTATAAATTATATTATAAATATTCATAAATATTTATTTATTCCAGTCTTCCTTCATGAAAGGGCTGTTTGGGCAATGACATTCCTTTGTTATGATGGGGGTTAAGGAAGTATGTAGGACAACAAATAGAAAACTGGGGTTTTTTTGTTAGTGAGGCATATTTGCCTCTTTGTGCTTGTTTCGATCTAATTACATCCATGCATTTATTTTAAAAAGCTGAAAAGTAGTTTTGTTTCACAATAGGTATAGGAAGAAAGACTAGGCTGGAGTCCCTCTGCTCTGGAGCCAGGCTGGGAGAGCTGGGGGTGCTCACCTGGAGAAGAGAAGGCTCCAGGGACACCTCAGAGCCCCTTCCAGGGCATAAAGGGGCTCCAGGAGAGCTGGAGAGGGACTGGGGATGAGGGTTGGAGGGACAGGACACAGGGATTGGCTTCCCACTGCCAGAGGGCAGGGATGGATGGGATATTGGGCAGGAATTGTTCCCTGGGAGGGTGGGCAGGCCCTGGCACAGGGTGCCCAGAGCAGCTGTGGCTGCCCCTGGATCCCTGGCAGTGTCCAGGGCCAGGTTGGACAGAGCTCGGAGCAACCTGAGATAGTGGAAGGTGTCCCTGCCCCATGGCAGGGGGTATGATGCAATGAACTTTAAGGTTCCTTCCAACCCAAACCATCCTGGGATTTTATGGCTCTCTGATAATACAATAAACAGAGGGCAGAAAAGTAATCATGTGGTTATAGTGCACTCTTCGGGGAATGGGCAGATGTCAGTAACATCAGAAGGGAGGTGTAAAGGGATACAGATTGCACCTTGAGCTAACATGGGTATCCTGTATGACTAGAATAGACACCCCATATCATTTCTGAAATAACATTGCTGTCATTCATACAATAATGTAACCACCAAAGAGAAAATGAGAATTTTTCCTTCTTTTCAGTTTTTTTGCAAATCACATTGTAACACCTGAATGGAAATGCTAGACAAGTCCACTGTTATTACTCTAATATTACCTACCTTTTAGGGAACTTAGTACTGTGCTTAAGGTTGTAAGGACAATAGAAATTTTGCCATCAGTACCTTCTGGAGGCATGACATTAATTCTGCCTCATAACACTTTTTTCCCTGCAAGAAAAAGTAGGATGACAAAGTTCTGTTTTCCTTCCCCCCCCCCTGTTTTTTTTTTTAAGTTTCTGTACATTGCTTTATATTGTTTCCCTAAGATATTTAGCCACTCATGATATTTGCAGTCTACATATGGCCTGCCTTAATAAACATTTTAAAATTTTAGAATAAGTTGTACATACTGTTAACAAAAGATTCTAAAAATGATTATTATAATCATCATTAATACAACTGTTTTCTCCTTTGGCAATGAAAGCAAGAAAAAGGACGTCTGTGTAAGTGATTCAAATACACCAGGGGGGCAAAAACCCAACATGAAATATAGCTCAGTGGGTGTAAGAAATTTAAATCAGAGTGAACAGATTTAAACTTAATACTGAGCCTCTGTTTAAGGCACTCTTTGCGTGTATCACAAGGCCCAAATATGCCTTCAAAAACACATCCAGCATATCATAATAAGGATGGAAAGGCTCTACAGACTTATGAACAGTGAGTCTGCAAATGTTGAGATACCTTGTGGCATTTTTCCACTACAGAAATTCAAGAGAAGAACTCATTAAAAAGAACTCTGCCATTCTGTTTGCAGGTTTTGTCCTGGTCATCGGACTGGTGACGTTCTACCGTATCGGACCATACACCAACCTCGCATTGTCCTGCTACCTGAACATTGGAGCCTGTCTTTTGGCCACACTGGCAGCTGCCATTCTAATCTGGAACATCCTGCACAGGCGTGAGGACTGCATGGCGCCGCGGGTCATTGTCATCAGCCGCACCCTGACTGCTCGCTTTCGCCGGGGCCTGGACAACGACTATGTTGAGTCGCCATGCTGAAAGAGCACACTTGAAAGGGGAAAGATCTCCACGGAGACCTGCATTGGAGTTATTTTCTATAAACATATGCTATAATTTAAGGGTTGAAAGACATCACAATGTTCACTTGTGTGGGCAGAAGCCCTTGATTATTATTCAGATGGGCTCCATCTATATACATATGTATAAAACACATAATTTTATATATATATATATAAATATTATATTGCCCTCTCCTTCTGCTGTACAACACAGAATTGTTGGGTTGGCTGCATGGCAGCAGGGTCAGCTGGAGAAGATCCCAAGTGTGTGCAATGAGAATACAGGAAAGAGGGAAACAAACACATTTTCTTTGTCTCCATCTAGTCTTCCTGCTCCCTAAAAATAAACCAAAAAGCTATAGGAGATCAGTGACAATAGCTTGGGAGTTAACAGGCAATCCGAGAAAGCAGAAAATTCACTACAGATTAAGTGATGGGTTTAAAAGCTGTCTAAATTTCATGACTTTCTAGTCCTTCTATTCACCTCTCTACAAGAAACAGATTTTCATTAGCTGCAACATCTGCTCACAGCCCCAGAACAGACCAGAGAGTAAAAAGCAAAAGCAACTCTAACTATTCTTATGTAAAGAAAAGGATTGAAGAATAATTAAGTGCATTTTTTCCAGACCATTTTGTATCCTGAGACACAGGTTTGCTCATGTCCTATGTGTAAACAGACATGAAAAATTAGAAGGGTAGACAGCTAGAACAGGCCACACATGCTGCTGAAAAAATGTTTCAATGTTACATTGAGGGCAAATGTCCACAGGAGGCCACCAGAACTTCCTAATAATCAGATATATGATTAAATTGCATTGTTGGGAGCTATTATAAGAAATAAATATTCCAGACCAAACTGGTTTCTTTTCAGCTAGTTATAACATTTGCTGTGACATTAGAATGCTATGGCAGATCTGCTCAGAGCCACACAACATAGGAAATATTGGAGAATAGAGATGCCACTCAAGCACGCAGACTGGAGAGTAATACTAATATAAAGGACTTCAGGATTTTGGGATTTAAAAACAACCTGCCTGATAACTTAATATGATAATGAAGTGAAAAATTAATTCATTTAGAATTAGGTAGAATGTTTATAAGCATTACCCTGAGAAGCACATGGGCTTACAAAAGTCATATGCATATAATTTTCAGAAATTTTCTTTCTTTTCAGAAAGAAAAACAACACATCAAAAACTATTTTGCAGGAATATGTGGGATACAGGAACCTGAGGCAATGACCAGTGTGTAAGCACTCTCAGAATGCTGCTCTAAGCACAATTAGGGAAAGGTTTGAGGGACCATGAGCTGTGAATGTTACAAATACCTTTAGGACTGTTGTGTTGCTCCCAGCTAAGTACACTGCTTTGCTTCTTTATCACCACTTCCACACTTCGATAAAATGTGATCATCAAGCTGGCTCTTGAGTTCTGTTCTGCACTTAGTTTTGGATGTGATAAGAAACTCAACCCTGACTGCTGCTTTGCACCACTTTCCAAATGAGCAACACTCTACGGAGACTGATGCTCTAGAACAACTGCACTGCTCTAGACTGTCAGGGAAAACACCACAAAGCTGACAGAGTTTCTTCTAGCAGTAGGTTTGTAAAAACCAACTAAGATTAGCATTCATCTGCCTACATTAATTTTCTGGGGAAAAAAAAAAAAAAAAGAATTCCCAAAATAATATGCTATGATTAAATGCAGTGGTTTTTAAATTAAAATATTAGAGTATTTAAGAGACATTTTATTATTTCCTCTAATATTGCAATATCCATATTATAATAATGTACATGTGAATTAAAAAATCAGCTATGTGGTCCGTGAACCTGTAGCACTTGGTATTGCCATGATTATTTTAGATGTATAAATAAAATTATGAATGTTCATATGTTCATATGTTCTTCTAGTGATGAACATTTTTGCCAGTCAGACACAGGATTAAGGTTGCAGGTTATCAGTAATTCTTTCTCTGTTAGTAAAAAAGAATCCAAAATGTATAATAGCCAGAGAATGAGTAGAGAATGTATTAAAATGTCTGTGAAATAAAGATGTTTCATATGGTTAAAAATGAAAGGGACAATAAAATGAGAGAGGGAAAAGGTAAGGAGAATCTAGGAGGATCTACACTTCATACAAACTTTTAACAAAAATAAACTGCACCCACAAAGAAATGCATGCAAATAGTCTGATACCTTTTTATCAGCTTGATGGATTTGAAGGCCTCATCCATATCTCCAGCAGTCAGATAGTAGCTGAAGTTCAGCATGGCATCCTGCGTGATCTTATCACAGTCTCCCAATCCAATGAAATCTCTCATGGGTCTTCTTGCAACCATCTGAGAGACTGATCCTGAACCAGATTCTGATGCTTCCTTCTCAGCTTCTCCAAGCTAAAAGGAGAAGGTTGTCATACAGGTCTCAAGCAGGTTGAAATGTACTCCTTTGTACATATTACATTATTCCCACCACAGTCCACAGTTTATATCTGCAGGCCCACAATCAATAGCGACAACAGTCGCGAAGTTTGAGAACTTCCTAGAAAATGCCACAAAATATGGAACATCATAGAACAGACTGGCATATTGCAGTGAACAATGATAGCATGTCAGTGCTCACTGGATGTTAGTAATATACCACAGAAAAGTAACCTCTTTTTATAACAGTCATTATTATTTTTTTTATATATATATATATATATGTATATTAATAATACTACTATTGTATAGCAACTGTTAAGTTCCCAGATTTCTGAAGACTTCAGGTAAGTATCTCTTCAAGTTTAGTCTCTTCTCAAATACTAGTCTGCTATTCTGAAAGTTAACACGAACAGACCAAATTCTTTTATCCTTGCCTTCACATAAATCTTATGAATACTGAAGCTCAGGTTCAAACCCTTCCCCTTACAACTGGCAGTTCTAGAGCTTCAACACTTTCACCACTCTCTGAAAGGCAACTCAAAGCAATTCAATCATTATGCAGAAGAACAATAAAGTCTCAATCCTCAAATGATCTGTCTGGAGTGTAATAATGAAACTTTCCCAAGCCAGACACAGAGGAAGATCATCTGAGTTATGAATGATGCCAAAGTCCATATCCCAATCGTGCAGTTACATAAGATAACTAAATTTTAAGGTACACAAAAGCCTATAAAAATGGTACTATATTGTAATACAGTGGAAGTCCTGGGTCCAGTGAAAGACAGAAATCAAAAGCGCAAATCTGTTGGACTAGAATTTGAGGAATTTTTGGAACCAGGACAGCAAAGACATTACAGCGAATAAGGAGAAACCTTGGAATGAAACTTGGTCAACAAGGCTTGTTGCATCAACTTGATTTGCTCTATTTAAAGCAGACTCTACTCTTACACTACATTAGGTTCCCCAAATGAATACAAGTGATGTAAAAAGTGACGTCATAAAGAGACAACAAGAAAATGGAAACAAGAGAGAGGAGCAGAGGATGAAGGAAGAGCAATGCAGATACTTACAGGTTTATAGACACATCCCCTCCGAAAACACAACTAATGGCAGCAATAATCCATACAGAGTAAAAAAACAAAACAAAAACAAAAAACAAAAAAACATAGTATCAAAGTAAAATAGCATAAGAAATGATTGAGAATGGAGAAGTGCTAAAATGAAAGATTGAAAAATGCAGCATATCACATTTGACCTTTCAATTTAAGCAAAAAAAAGAAAAGTAAAACACAGCACAACTCTAAAAGGTCAGTCTGCACAAGAAGACCGACAACAGGCAGTGCTTTGAAGAGGATGAATTGCAAAGTGCTGCTCGTAATTGAAATATAATAAGTAGATATATTCTCCCTGTCTAATAGTGCTCTCAAGCTACATGAGGATTAGAAGTCTCATTAACATTAATTTCCTGTAGATTTTACAAAACTAAATACATTAGTATAGTAACTGAACTCTCTTAAACTCCTCCTACAAGACAGGAACAAATAATCATCCTAAGAAGCACCAGGAAACTCGGGTCAGAACTTCACCAGAAACCAATTTGTAGATGAAAGGCTGCAGCTTGTCCAGTATACATGGAATTATGTAAGGTATCATTTACTTGAAATGCAAACAATTTAGGAATTAAATTCAAGTTTTAGAAGTTAGGGCCTGCATTCTTAGCATTTGCAGCACACAAGCACTTGCTGATCGTGCAAGATGACTATTCTTGCTCTCTTAGGTATTCTTGGAGACTAAGCTTTATTCCAGCAAGGAAGAGGGATGCTTCTGCCAAAGCCAGTATGAAATGTTCTGTCTTACAGCCTACCTAAATCTCACACACACACACCCGCCTCTTGTAGTTGCAATAGGCACAGTGACTAGATAAAGTAGTGGTTTTTTTCACATCCCTTTTTCAATTGCATTACCTGGTAATTCCTGTTTTGGCTACACTTGTACATCACATTCAGTTTACAATACCCATAAAAAGCCATCTCATTATGAATTCCACAACTCTGCCAAATTTATCTGCATCAGAATTGTGTCATTTCTACACATGATGCATCCCTTGCCATTGGATTGCTCTAACTACCCCAGACTCAATTTGGTTAAATTTGATCCCTATACAGTGGAAAGTGTGAATTTCTGGGAAGGGAAGGAATTAGTTATTACCTCACCTTTTTTGCAAAGTAATAATGTGGCACCGCCATGCCCAGAAGAACCTGGTAGGATGAAGGCAATGGAAAGCTGTCCTGAAGCAATAGGCCATGCTCTTCAGTGCTGAAGAATGATATAATCCAAACATCCATCTGGAAAAGGAAGTGAAGCACTGTTTTGTTTTTATGCTGCAATATCCTTCTTTCTTTGTTTTTATTTTCCATATTCACTTGGCTGAAGCTTCTCTTGACAATAGTATGACCTATACATTCACACACACAGCTGCTGGGAGAGCAGAGCCACATGCTTCCTCCCTACAGTGAGCAGCCAGCACCTTGCTCTGCATTCCAGACTGGTCCTCCTGCACAGGGACCTCCACCTCTGCCTCAGCAACCAGCTTCACCCACCATAAAGAGAGAAGCCCCTGGCCACAGATAGCTGCTTCAGATTTGGCTGAGAGATCTGGCTCAGAGCAAAGAAACAGAATCACAGAATAAGAGAATCACAGAAAGTTTTTAAGGCTCCTTCTGATACAAACCAATCTAGTTCCAACCCCCCACCAGGGCAGGGACACCTTACACTAGACCAGGTTTCTCCAAGCCTGTCCAACCTGGCCTTAAACACTTCATGGGGCAGCCACAACTATTTTCAACTTTTTTTTTCTAAAAGCATTATATCATTCCCACTGTAAATACATCAGCTCATGGACTGCTTTGAGTTCCCAGGACATACATCATCCATTCAAAAATAGTTCCTCTAACAGTTTAAGTATTGACCTGACTCAAGTTGAAATAATATTTATTTCCAACAGAAGTTGATAAGACTTCTCATTTACTAAAGCATAAGAAGACAGTAAAAAGTTCTGTTGAATAAGGTACAAAAAGTTGCATTACTTTTATATGGGTTTTTTTTCAAATTTATTTAGAAGCCAAACATTTTTAAGTTTTTAACATGAGATAAATTAGGTAGAATTGTTCTTCTTCTCTTTCCTAGAAGACCCTAGTCAGGCCTTTTGAGACATCCCTATCCCACTTCTCCTTTTTACTTTGATCTTCTTATGGTTTTTCTAAGGTCATTTTAACCAACAAAAGATACTAAGAGCTTTTTAAATCTAATTTTATGAGACTTAGTTAAAATAAGGCACAAGTCCAAAAAGTTGAAATTAAAATAAATGTTGCAAATCAATTGAATGTTTATGCAGGATAGGCAGTTCTGTGCAAAGTGGTAAGGAGCACTAAAAGCACAACAGCAGGAAGGGAAGAATTGTTTGCATGATGAAAGAAATATTTGATTAGATAATTTCTGATCAATAAAAATTAAATCCTTTTTCTAATGTAAAAAAATAAAAAATAATAGTAAATAATTTGGGAAGTCCCATAAAAATCTGCAATGTCTCTACAAAAAACCAGAAGATGGGAGGGACTGGGTGGAAGAGCATATTTCTCTGTTCACCTTAACAGTAGCATCCCTGTTATTCTATCAAGTAAATTCTTGAAGCTAAAAGTGGACTTAAGATACAAAATCAACCAATTTTTAAGTTACAAACTTCTACATTATAATCCATTTATAATTAACCTGAAAAACCATAGTCCAGTTACAAGCTTGCACTATGGTCATTCCCAAAATTCTGTCACAGCTAAAGACCCTCTTTTTCCTTTACATTGTATGCAAGCTCAGCACAAACCAGAGAGCTGCCATAGAGGGACTGCCTGAAGCACAGACACCAAACACAGGGTGACTTTTTTCTGCACGTAGTAATGTGTACTACCCACTCCTACATCCTCAATAAGGCACAAAGGATTTATTACTTGGACAGGGAGAGCTCCATGTAAAACAAGATAAAACAAATAAAAAAGACCATACTGTGCCCTCAGTCTGTTTTTTCTTTTGGTCTGGAGGTTGGAGGCCTGATTCAGGAATTGCTTCACATACAAAAAGTCTTGGTTCACTCTGGTCCCAGAAATGGCAAGAAGGGATGTGACTGTGCAGCTCTGGATACTCCACTACAAACCTAACAAGAGACAAGAAAAAATGCAGAAAGGGAGACAAAGTAATTCCAGCCCATTCAGTGCAGGAGTGCAAATAAAGCTCTAGCCAATGAATCATTCTCAGTTATTTATAATCTGTATTAGAACATTACGTAGATACGTTTTCCTGAATCCTAACATTTTACACATGGCAACAATACTTCTAGTCTGGTCTCTTACACTGACAGTGATGACAGGACATAAAGCATTTTAGTAGAAAAAAAGTTGGCACTGCCTATAAAAACAGGTACTCAAAATCTGCCTCCTATGAGATTGCAGGTCCTACAGAAACACTTGAACATCCTTCAAACTATCTACCTCAGTGCCTGCTGCTGTAACACAGGGGCTGCCTCAGCTCTGCCTTCAAACCTTGGAATCATTAAGATTGGAAGAGCCCACTAAAATCACCAAGTCCAACTGTGCACCCAGCACCACCACCACATTTACCACTAAACCATGTCCCAGAGTGTCACATTCACACATTTTTTGAACACTTCCCAGGAACCTGATTCCACCACTGCCATGGCCAGCCTGTTCCAATGCCTGACAATCCTACCTGAAAAAAATTCCCTAATATCTAATCTAAACCTTTACTGGCACAACCCAAAGCCATTGCCTCTCATCCTATTGATTGTCACCTGGGAGAAGAGACCAAACACCACCTGGCTACTGTATGTCAAAAATTCTGAGGCACTATGGAACAGCACATCAAGCACAAAAACTTCCCCTGCAGCCTTGGGAAAGTCAGTCTCTGTCAGCAGTTTAAATAATAACATCCTACTACCTCCTTTAGGCATTTCAATACTACTTCAGTGCCAGCCATATCAAGATTCCAGACATACAGAATCACACTATTTTAGCAATGGCTTAGTATTCACTCTTCTGAAAAAATGCCAAATTACCTAAAAGAGAAACCAAAGACATCATTAAAGTATTTTCTCACTTGCTGTCACCACTGAAGGGTGGAATTTGTGGGGAGGATTGAAGTTGGGCCAGAGGGCAAAATGAAAGAGACATTCAAAGATGTGCAGAAATACCCTAAATCCTCTCTCTCTGCCATGGAATTCAAAATCAGTAAATTGCAAACTGAAAAATAGAATTTGTGTAAAAAACCTGGGAGTGTTTAGATTTCGCACCAGGAGAAAGGAAAGAGAAGCAGAAGAGATCTAAATTATTATCACTTTCTGCTGAGTTTACTCAATCTAATTTGAAGATCCTTTAAGAGGAAGCACAGATAAAGGGATTGTTCACAGAGACACTACCTAACACTCAAACAGTGAAACAGCATTCCTGGCTTGGGTTGGCCTCTGTTGGGCTAGACAAGATACTGCACTCGGTAACAACTTCCTCACTTACTCTTGACTACACTACTGCATAACTAACCAGGACATAAGACCCCAGATTTTCATTTGCCTTAGTTTTTGATAAGCTGGGTAATTTCTTCTGGTTTTCAGTGGTAAGGAGAGTAATTCCTTTTTTCTGCTTGTAATACTCATAGGAGATAGTTGCTAAAAAAGCAATCCACTTGCTCCAGTGCTGGTTTTTCTTAAGAAATATACAGTTAGAAAAATTATTGTAAAATCTAATGGGAATTTATACTCTAATATTACACCATACTTTCACATGCATTCCTACTTCACTGCATTGTGCTGCTAGGATTTCTAATACATATTTCTAATACAGCACAGTTAGATCTAAAAAGACCCCTCATGAATTTTTACCCAGAGAAATCCAACTTTTATTATACTTTAAAAATACCTTTTTTTCCTACAAAGACCTTTAGAATGTTCTCTTCTCAGTTCCTATTACGTAAACTGTTCAAGGAAGGGTAGCTTTCCAAGATTTTTCTTTAAATAAAGATCTGGATCCTGATTCCAGTAATATAATACTTCTACATAAACCTCCTACACCAAATCATCCTCTCCTCAGAGATCCCTTTAGCTTGATGTGGCTTCCAAAGTAACTCTCTCTGAATTTCTCTTCTATGAATTTATCCAATATCTCCATGAGCCCATCCTTCATCTTTGCTACTTTCTTTTTAAGGAGTTCCTTGGATCAGCTGCATGTTGGCTGAAGAACTACCTCCTACTTATTTTGAGCTTGCTTTCTGGGTGTGTTGATTTGGCACAGCCTGGTGGGAGGATGGAGGGTCATAGGGGCAATTTCTGTGAGAAGCTGCTGGAAGCTTCCACCATGTCTGACAGAGCTGATCTCTGATGGCTCTGAAGACAGATATGCTGCTGGCCCAATTAAAAAGGTTGGTAACACCTCTGTGATAACATATTTAAGAATAAAATCAGAACAGAGTACAGGCAGTTTTCCCCCAGGGGTGGGGAGGCACCACAGGCCAGGCCATGGTGAGCCCTGCCTGCCTGGCTGCCCCTGGTGCCCCGCATGAAGAGAGGCCTTAACAGCGCCAGCGCCGTGGCCACCACTGCCCCTGCAATGGCAGCAGGGCTGCCTGGCCAGCAGGGAAAGCGTGATGAATGATTCCCTGGTGCAGAAGTTAGATGGGATCAATTTCTCAGCACTGTGAATTAGAATCTTTGAATTAGTGGAACTTGTTGACAATGGTATCTACAAGCAGCAGTTTTTGTCTAGTCAGAGGAGAAAGTGAGGACACAAGAAGGAGAACAACATGGTGACACCAAGGTCAGTGGAAAAGAAAGAGGGGGAGGAGGTAATTCAAGCATTGGAGCTGAGATTCCTCTGCAAGCCATGGTGAGGGGCATGGTGAAACAAACTGTCCCCTTGTAATGCATGAAGTCCATGTGGGATGCAGAAATCCACTCACAGCCCATAAGAAAAGTGCTACCGCCAGAGTGGGTGGATGCCAGAGAAAGCTGGGGTCTAGTAGAAGATCTGAATAGAGAGAGAGAGCCCTTGCTTCCAAACTAGAGCAGCCTATCCTTCAAAGACTGCACCCCATGGACGACTGACCCATGCCACAACAATTTTGGGAAGACTGTTTGCTGTGGGAGGGACCCCATGGCATAGCAGAGGAAAGACTCCTCTCCCTGGGCAAACAGAAGATGATCTTGAGTGACAAACTGACCAAAACTCTCACCCCTGTCTTCCTGCACTGTCAGTGGGAAGGAGGGAAGGGCTGGTGAGAAAAGAGTTGTTTTAAAGGCTTATTTTACTCCTCATTATCCTCCTCTGACTCTGTTAATAATTAATATACTTTATACCTTTAAATTTAAACCCATTTTGCCCTCAGAATTTTTCTCCCAGTCCTCTTCTCAACTCATGAACTTTAATTCATTTTTTTTTCCTTCCCTCCTCTCTGCCCAACTGTAAATACACTTGGGGGTACCTAGCATTTGGCTGATGTCAAACCATGACACTGGGACCTTCATCTGACACTTCCTAGCTCTCATTATTGGAATAGACAGGGATGCAGCTTGATGAACATATGATTCACCAGTGTTAATTAGTTCTCCAGAAATAAGTAATTCAATTAATACAAGCTTCTTCCCAAGACAGAGAAAGGTTAGCATCAAGGAGGACCTGTCTCCACAGGGCAGATTTCCATCTTAAATCCACCATTAATCATTCTTGAAGTAAAAGCTCTTACTTGCCAATGCCTTGTCCAGCAGGAAGGTTCTCTCTACCATCTCCCTGTTCAGCCTTGAAATCAAAGAGTGTAACCTGGTCCATTTCAACATCATAGAAACAGATCTTGGAATCGATGTTCCCATCTGCCTACAAGAAAGGAAAACAGAGGTTACTGGAGCATGCAGTCAAAAAGAAGAATAGGTATGTTCATCCCATCTGCTTCATGCTCTCAGCTTTCTTCACTGGTAATCACCTAAGGTCATTCTTACTAAGAAATACCAGAAAATTCCTGGCTGTTTTTCTATTCCAACAAGTCAGTCTTGGATTTCTTTGAAATGCCATAAATTAGCTTTTGTAACTAAAATATTCCTTTTCTGGATTTTTTCCAACACTGTACAAAGCCATAAGAGACCTTAATTAATGCTGGGATATGATACTTCACTACATGACTTAATACACTGCCTGGACCAGGTTGATTTATTTCTGAGACGTGATTCTTGTGTCCTCAGTAATCTTGACCCACACCAGTCTATGGACCAATGAACAAGCCCCAGATGGTGAATGAAGAGCTGTGCCTCACCCTGCTGACAAGGATGCTGACTTTGCTGCCATTAGCATTGCACTTCATAGACACAATGTCTCCATGGCCAGGGAGCAGCTTGGATAAACTCCTGCTGTTACAGTGCACTTTTGCCTCTCTGTGGGAAGGAATGAACTTCAATTATATGGTGGCAAGCAACTGGCAATATGCATCAACCAAATCATTTAGCAAATTATGAGTAAGACTCTTAAAAGCAAACTATTTTGACCACATGACACCACTGGCCCAGACTCCCGCTTCTTCTCCAGGGGATTGCTGCCACTGCCTTTCTTTCAGGGATAAGTTAATAGGCCCTCTCTCCTTAATCAATCAGCAAGAATAAAGGTCAGTGCTTCTACAGGATTCCCAAAAATATGGCTATACAGCAAGAACACCTGATCAGAAGTCTGAGTTCAGAGGCCTGCTTTTCCTACAGAAGTAAGTTGAACAGTACCATGAATATTGAATTCCACCACATAAAAGTTCTGTCTATGGAAAGCACACTGTGGAGGAGGAGTAAAGAAATGTCATTAGCAGGACATATTTCTATATATTATTATCTCAAAAGAATCTTATTGCTGGTATAGATACAAACCCAGTAAACAGTCAGCAACAAAGAGGACAAATCTCATGAAACAAAAGAATGCAGCAAAATGAAGTGACAGCAATTTAGAGCTGTAATGCAATCTTATGAAAAAAAAAAAAAATTGATTCTATAAAAATAACATTTTTTCTAAGCCAACTATGGTGCCTTGAAATTAAAGTGTCATAATTTGAGAAGGGGTATTTTCAGTACCAAACAAAAATTTACCACAGCATGCATGAGTGAGGCTATTTTTTCTCACTATCAAACACCATAATCCAGTATCTATGCTCGTTAGAACCTGCCCAAATCTAATAACCTTCAAACTGTCCCACCTGGAATGTGTCTGATCCCAACTCAAGTAGTCTCCAGAGGGCAACTAATTAGACTTTAGCATTCCTCTGGTGACAGTGTGCAAAGAAGAACAAAATCTGTTTCACTCTTCAAGTTTTTCAGCTTTTCAAAATTACATTTCTCATTAGCAGCTAAATTTTCAAAATGAATGTCATGTCACTATCTTTTTCATGTTCATCAATACAAGAGTACAGCAACCTTTG
Source organism: Erithacus rubecula (assembly GCF_903797595.1). Classification (NCBI taxonomy): domain Eukaryota; kingdom Metazoa; phylum Chordata; class Aves; order Passeriformes; family Muscicapidae; genus Erithacus; species Erithacus rubecula. Next base: position 15,317,321 of record NC_136669.1, read on the forward strand.
AACAAAGTCAGGTAAACTTCTTAGGCAAAACAGGAGGAAGAACAGAGTCTCCACAGTTCTAGGTTCACTTTCTCCGTGGATTCATTGAAACAAATTTGCTGATTTACGAGGAGATACAAGACGTGGTTTTATTTCAGCTCTTCTGAAATTCAAGTCATGCTCAAGTTATCAAAAGAAACGTGGGACACCCTTAGCTTGATCTTCTATAAATTCTCCACACACTTTTCAATGCAGCCAGATATCTCTCATGGTATCCTCTTTTTAAAATAATAATCATCATCATCAATCTGTGACTTACCTCCCTTACTTTGGAAACAGGCCATCAGTTCACACAGCTGCATGTATTGCCTCAAGATTCAAAAGGACTGCTGCTTTTCATCAAATCAAAAACAGCTAAAGATTCCCCACAAAATACATTCCGTAACTATAAACAGATTATATTTAAAACCTTATTAATACCTGCGTGAGAGATCAAAGATTTTCAAGTGAGCCAGATCAGTTCCAACAGCCAGAAAATTCCCACAGACATCCAGGAGGCATGGATTCCCTTCTGCTTCGGAGAACACCAGCAGCTGTTTAACTGTGCCCTGGGAAGAAACGCATAACACCATGTTTGTGAGGCTGCAGCCTCACTTGAACGGACTTATTTTGCCACCAAGTTGAGTGACAAATTGCTGAACTTCTGTGTTAGATGAATTACTTCAAGAAAATTTGAGAAACATACACACACATATGCCATCTGGGTTTCAGGTATGTATATAACCTCAAAATAAGTCTAAATTTAAAGGCATCCTTCTGCAATAATTTCCTCTTTAGTAACACAACCTTTACCAAGTGGAAGACACACAGAAATATCAAGTCCCTGGAGGTCCTTAAATACATAGCTGTAAAAATATTATATACATTATATTTAGGTGATGAATCACATACATTCTAAAATATAATATGTACTTCCTAAATAAAATGATGTATCATAGAACTCTGATAATTAGATTTCTAGTTTTGGTTCTCACAGACTAGCAGAGGTGGCAAAAGTTCACACAAAATGTGCAAGTAGTATTTTTCATTATCTTGTAAGAATATTCAGTATGACAGTCTTCCTAAAAGCATGCAATTTAGATCAGCTTAAAGTCTGTAAATACTTATTAAATACACTGCAGTAGTGTTCAGAGCGGCAGACTTTCTAAAGAACACAAAATGTCAAAGATCGTTCTGCTGAAATACTCAAAATATTTTTTGAGTATGATATGACAAAGTAGATTTAATAGACGTATAAAGATCATGAACTTTACTTTTAAGCTCTAACACCAATATTTGGAGATAATAAGGCCTATTTGTCCCTTCAAGCTTTTCTCAGTCCATACCTGCCAGGTGCGGACCTGGACCCGATACGCCTCAACTGTGTACAGATTTTCTCCATGAACAGACACAACAGGAGAGTCGCAAAGGAAAGAGCCTGTAACAATTACAACAAAGCCATCATTACAACAAACACGTCCTGTAAAAGGAAAAAAAAAGTAACTTATAGCACACAATTTCCACTATCTTGCACCAAATCCCTTTTTCAATCTGTTAGTCACTACTGAATCCCAACTCTTTGGTGCCCTAGCCTTCTTCCATACTGCCACTACGTTTAAAAGTTGGGGCTCCCATTGTAAACAGGTCTTGGTACACACTGTCCATAGAAACAATTGAGAGAGGAAGGGAAAAGAGTTGATATGGGGAGTGAAAGAAAGAAAAAAAATGTGCAGTGTGAGGTTCTGGTAAGAGAATTCACTTTTCCCTTCAGTGAACTGCCACTGAAGGGGGATAACAGAATCTCAGTCATAACTGTGGCTCTATAATAATATCAGAAGTGGTGTAGATTGTTAGGACCTTGATGGTAATAAGGCAATGATTTAGCATGGAAAAGCTATGACATATATCAGTAAATATAAAGCAGAAAACACTTAACGATTCTTAAAAGACAAATCCCAAGATTTAGGATGGAACTGATGGAATTCTACATCAGTTATTTCTCAAGGCAGAAATATTTAGGGAGAATTAATAATTCAAAAAGCTAATTTACTCTACTTGACACTATATACAGAAGTTTATGGGACAACTTCTCCTGAGAGCTGGGACAAAATACCTCCTTCCCAGTTGCTATGTGAGTGCTATGTAACCTTGATTATACATTGTCTCAAGCAAAGTGGAAAAGTGTTCAACAGCCATTTCTATGTCTTATCTGTAATGGCAACAGGAGCCACAGCTGCAAAAGCAGGAAAAAATTGGTCTTGATCAACATCAAAAAGAAGTAGTTCTAGCCTCACACGATGTTTTCTGGAAAGCCCTGTATAATGTAACTTAGCTACATCAGATAAAAGCTTTCTCAAGCCCTGAGTGTTTTTTCCAGTCTAGAAGAAGGTGGCCCTGCCCATGGCAGGGGGCTTGGAATGAGATGCGCTTTAAAAGTCCCTTCCAACCCAAACTGTTCTGTGACTATGATTACAATGCATCAGCTACCATGAATAAACACAGAATGCTGGAAGAAGCATTCTGACTCTGACCAACGTTTTAAGTCCTACCTGCACTTCTGAAGGTATCTCCTGAGCATTCAAAGACAGCCACTTGCTTCCCATTCCAGAATACTACAGCATCCTAAAACAAACAAAACACCAAATAAATATATACATTTAGTTCTTTTTGGAAACATGCAGGAATTCATACAATAACACAGCAAGAACTCCCCTACAGTAGCCACCAATGTTCCTCTGGACATTGGGTTTGAAGGCTTTTAGTAACCCAGAGATTATCCAGGTTCTGGTGAGCACCCTAGAGATTTCCTGAGTCCTGTTCTATCTATCTTAAAAAAAATATAAAAAAATAATAGGTCCACTGCTGCACCAATGCTACTGTCACAACAATACCTTGATAAAACACTATGTTGAATATTTTAAAAAAGGCTTATCTTAAAGACTTGGCAAATTTGGTCTCTATAAACCTAACTAGGCAACTGATTAGGCAAAAAAATAAAACACAAACCAATTAACCTTAGCAGCAAAGACTCCATTAGCATTCATATCAATACGAAGGCTGTGAGTGGTTCCTGTGCTGAAGAACATCACATTGAAGAGGTTGGAAGACACCTGTACCACAGCCACCTGCTGATGAAAATGTGCCAACATGGCCTGCTCACTGAGGATCACCACAGAGTTGATGTTGTTTACTGCCAGCAGGTTTTTTCGGGACCCCCACTGTACATAACAGAAAAAGAAAAATCACACAATTTCATTTCTGGTTTTGAACTGTCACAGCAATGTCCCTGAAATAACACGGGGAAAGACAGAATAAATATTTTTATACATATGCAAAATCCTACTATCTAAATACAAACTATAGGGAAAGACAGGGAAATATGACAGATTCAAACTATTATGCTTGTTACCCCATGTATGGTTTAAAAGACATGTCTGCCAAGGAAGGTGGGACTTCCTGGAATGGAAAGAAGGTCCCCTCCCTCCAAATTACGTAACTTCAAACACACAGGGCCTCCAGGAAAAAAACATGAAAAAAGGAATAACAGTTCTTTATTAGAAAATATATTTATATAAGAGAACAAAATAAAAACAACAACAAAGAAAAAATGTAAGTTTTTCCAGCCATCAAGCAATTTCCCCTTTGGTGTGGTAATGGCCACAACCACTAAGGGGGCGCTGTTGGGCAAGCAGAGGGCTGCAGTGGCTCCATGGCATGCTCCCATGTGAGTCACCCTGAGCCTCCCCAGGGGTTAATGGTGGCCTCAGGAAGACAACAAATGGGAAGTGATTCCTTTGAGAAAATCTAACCCCCAATATTATCCACCCAATTATTTTTCCCATACCAACATATTACATTGAACTTACACATTTTGACTACAGACATACATGCATTATCCTAATTATATACATATATACATGCAGATATGGATACAGGCTCAATGTCATAGACAGTTCACCCCAAAGTAAGGTCCCATTGAGGAATACATTATGTTTCTCCATCTTCCCGCATCACTCACCAAGTTCAACCATGTCCCTGAGCAAATACAACCCAACAAATGGCTTTGTCTTTGCTTGAGGAAGAATTCATCCAAACAGTCTTCCCTAACATACCTCTCATATGCACCAGAATAATCTTATCTCCACCTGTTGGTACACAAGGGTGCAGAGTGGGCAGGGCCAGCTTGCTTCACGGAAGCTCTGTGTCAACTAGCCCTGTAGCCTTTGATAAATGTAGATTCCATTGCTTGAATGCCCTACCTCCCATTGCCTTCAATGTTTTTAATAGTCTGTTGCACTACTCAACTTCCCCAGCAGCTGGTACATGGTAGGGAATGTGGTATGCCCATGTTCTCTTAGCCCAGGCATTGATAAGGCTGTTCTTAAAATTAGTCCTGTTGTCGGACTCAATTCTCCCAGGGGTATCCTTCCACAGGACTTGTTTCTCAAGGCCCAGGATGGTGTTCCGAGCAGTGGCATGGGGCACAGGGTAGGTCTCCAACCATCCAGTGGTGCCTTCCACCATGGTCACCACATAGCGCTTGCCTTGGCAGGTCTGAGGCAGTATGATATAGTCAATCTGCCAGGCCTCTCCATACTTTTATTTGGACCACAGCACCCCACACCAGAGGACCTTTACCTGCTTGGCCTGTTTGATAGCAGCACACATCTCACAGTCATGGATGACCTGAGAAATACTGTCCATGGTTAGATCCACCTCTCAGTCTCGTGCCCCTGCATAGGTGGCATCTCTTCCTGGATGGCCTGAGGCATCATAGGCCCATAGAGCTAGGAACAACTCTCTCTTGTGTTGCAAGTCCAAATCTGTGACATCCCAATTTTTGCAGCCTGGTCTACCTGTTCATTTTCGGTGCTCCACATTAGCCCAACTCTTGGGGACATGGGCAGCCACATAACAGACTTTCACAGGTATCTCCTCTACTCAAGTGATAATGTCTTGGCATTCTTCAGCAGTCCATACTGGTTTTCCTCTACACTGCCAATTGGCCTTTTTCCACCTGTCCAGCCACCCCCATGGCACATTTGCCACTATCCAAGAGTCAATGTAGAAGTAAGTCTTCAGCCACTTCTTCTTCAGCAATGTCCAGGGCCAACTGGATGGCTCTGAGTTGCATAAACTGGCTTGACCTGCTTTCTCCTTTGGTAGCTTCTCTAAGTTGTCACATGTGGCTCCATTTGGTTGCTTTCCATTTTCAGTTAGTTCCTACAATGTGACAAGAACCATTAGTGAAAAAAGGCATGTTTCTTAGTTGACAGTTGATTGTATGGTGAAGTTTCGTCAGATCACCTCACCTGTTCCTGTAGTTCATCAGTCAGAAAAAAGTCCTCACCTTCAGGCCAATTCATAATTATTTCCAAGATCCTGGGTGATTTGGGTTTCCAATACAGGTGCACTGAGTAATCAAGGCAATCAACTTACTCCATGTGGCATCAGTGGTGTGATGGGTAGAGGGAGCCTTTCCTTTAAACATCCACCTCAGCACTGGCAGACGTGGTGACAGAAGTTGTGCTTCTGTGCCAACCACCTCTCAGGCAGCATGAACTCCTTCATAGGCTGCCAGGATCTCCCCTCTTGGGGCATAGCTGGCTTCAGGCCCCTATAACGTGGGCTCCAGAATCCCAGTAGCTGGCCAAATCTCCCCAGGCACCTTCTGACAGAAGCTCCAGAAAAGACCGGCTGCAGAGTAGAGCACATTCTTCACCTTTGGTCCTGTCCTGACTGAGACAAGAGCTACTACATGACCAGTCCCCTGCTAGATCTGGGCAAAGGCATGCTGCTGTTCAGGGCCCCAGGGGAAATTGTTCTTCCTGCAGATTACCAGGTAAAGAGGGCTCACAAACTGACTGTACCTGGGAATGTGAATTCTGCAGAAACCCATGGCACCTCAGAAAGCTTGTGTTTCCTTCTTGCTGGTCAGCAGAGACATTGCAGTGATCTTGTTGATGAGCATGGCGGGTATCTGGCACCATCGGTCTTGCCACATCACTCCCAGGAACTGGATCTCTCGGGCTGGTCCCTTGACCTTCCTCTTTTGGATGACAAAACCAGCTTTCTGAAGAATCTGGATGATCTTTTCTCTTTTCTCAAAGATTTCTACTGCCTTGTTCCCCCACATGATGATATCATCAACGTATTGCAGATGTTCAGGAGTCTCATCCTTCTCCAGTGCAGTCTGGATCAGTCCATGACAGATGGTAGGACTGTGCTTCCACCCCTGGGGCAGTCAGTTCCAGGTGTACTGCACCCCCGTCCAGGTGCAAGCAGACTGAGGTCTGCACTCTGCTGCCAGAGGAATGGAGAGAAATGCATTGGCAATGTCAATGGCAGCACAACACTTTGCTGCCTTGGACTCCAGCTCATACTGGAGTTTCAGCATGACCAGCACAGCAGCACTCAGCGGGGGTGTAACTTCATTCAAGCCACATAGTCCACTGTCCATCTTCATTCCCCATCAGACTTACACACAGGCCAAATGGGGACAAAGGGCAAGTGGGCCTTGCTGAATACTCCTTGGCTCTCCAACTCTTGGATCATCTTGTGAATGGGAGTCATGGCATCTTGATTTGTTTGGTATTGCCAATGATGCACTGTTGAGGTGGCAATTCGTACTTGCTGTTTTTCTACCTTCAAAAGTCCTAAACATGGAAGGATTTTCAGAGAGTCCAGGCAAGCTGTTTAGCTGCTTAAATCTTTCTGTGTCCACAGCAGCAATTCCAAAAGCCCATCAATGTCCTCTTGGATCTTTGAAGTATCCGTTCATAGGCAATGCCCAGAATACATGGGGCACCTGAGCCAGTTAAATGGGGTGCTTCTGCCAGTCCTTACCAGTCAAGCTCACTTCAGCTTCCAACACCCTCAGCTCTTGAGAATCCCATCACCCCAGAAACAGAGACTGTTTCTGACCCCACATACCCTGGTGGTACTGAGCACCAGTGTCAACTAAAGCCTTGTATTCTTATGAGTTTGACATGCCAGGTCATCGGATCCACATGGTTCCAGTAGACATGGTCATCCCTCGGTGCCCCTACCTGGCTAGAGGCAGGACCCCTCTAATACTGGTTCTCGTGAATACATATGGGAGGTACCTCCCAGTGGGTCAGATCCTTGCCCATGGGAAACTCGCATTCACTCTCACTGACTTCGCTTTTCCTTTCTCCTTCAGCTCTTGTGTACAAGCTGCCAGGACACAAGTTGGTTTCCTGTCTCACCGTCTCACATCTCCGTGGCTGAGTAGGAAATATCCTAAGTCAATTTGTGGGGTATACCCCCTCTCTCTGTCTGGGGGACATCTGGCTCTGACTTCAAGGGCTCTGGTTTGCACTGGCACCACAGGTAAACATCTCTCCCTGAGTTTTTTATTATCATCCCTGAGATTCTCAACCAATGTCTCTACAGCAGAGATGTGTGTCTGTAGGCCTTGGACTCTGCTCTCATAATTCCTAAGTTTGCTTGCTACAGAGCCCATTGTCCCTTGGTTGCCCCTGAGATGCATGTTTGCCATTAAACTGGAGTATTCAGATGGCCCCTGATGTGCAACATTCCACCACATTTGCACTGTGCACATGACTTTGTATCATGTTGTCCATTCCATCCACAAAGTACCTCCAACACTGCCATTTCTCTTAGGCATTCTCTTAGGCATCCTTCCTCCATGGTCTTCCACAGCTTTTTATGATGGTGCTCCTGCAGTCCATCTCTGTAAACAAACCTCTCTTACACTTGCTAGAAGCCACTCCTGGCTCCCTCACAAATGCCTGCTCAATGGCCACAGCCTGGGCCAAGGATCCCAAAGGCCTTGCTTGGGTACTATCAAGTTTGCATGTCTGTACCTGTAAGGTCCCAAACTTGAATCAATCAAGCCAAAAAAGCCTTACTCACCATCATATAATGTCTTTTCACAAGCTACAGAGACTGTCAAACAGCAGGGACTCAGTGATGATCTCAGGCTTCGGCTCCTCTGCTGGTTGTGAGGGCCCTGGTTCCTCACCATCATTAGCTGGGCACACAGAATTGGTTTTATCCTGCCTCTTTTTGCAAAGGGGCGACTGCTGCTGTTGGCTGTGGCTGCCCTTGTGGTTTAGCTGCAACCTGGACATTTGTACCATCTGTTTGTTCCACTACTGCGCTATCCACCTTTCCCTCTGACTGCAGGTGGTTCTGCTGGGCACTGTCCCAGACCTCTGTGCCAAGTTTTGGGGGAGCTACACTAGGTAACCTCACCCTGTCTCTGAATGGTCAATGGACCTCACTGAAAAAAAAACCATCAAAAAGTACCTGATCTCTTTTAACTTCTCAGGGAAATTTCAGCTCTTCAGAAGCTGTTGTTGTAGGCCCAAAGTGGGTAAAGGCCTGGGAGAAAACTCTCCTGTGTTGCTTCCTCACAATAACTAGCATTATTAAGGAAACCCCAAAAATACAAACTTCATCTGTGATAACTATACAGCCTTGTGCCCACATTCCAGAAGCAGCATTGAATTCCTCACCTTATTGACCCACTCTACAAACACGGTAAGAGCCACAATGGCCTTAGTCATAGGACCCATGTTCAAATAATGACTTGTAAACAGGAAAAACATATGCCATCCAAACCAAAAATCATATGTCAACCAAACCAGGGTATGCTAGACCACTTGGTGCTGCCTAACAAGGTTTCTATATCCAGTACACAAATGAGTTACTCAAGAATTATTCTTCTCTTTACACCCTTTCCTCTCAATGCCCTTGGGCCCCACACTGGTCACCAATTAATGTCCTCGTTTAAAAGACATGTCTGCCAAGGAAGGTGAGAACCTTCCCAGAATGGAAAGGTGGCCCCCTCCCTCCAAATGATTATAACTTCAAAAATACAGGGCTTCCAGGAAAAAATATGGGAAAATGAGTAACAGTTCTTTACCAGAAAAAACATATATGAAATAGAACAAACAAAAAACAACAACAAAAAAACCCCCAACCCAGTGACCAATTTCCCCTTTGGTGTAGTTATGGAAGCTACAGGGGATGTGCTACTTCTGAACAATGCTCCATATCCTGTTATCTGAAAAGGCTTGAATGGGAAAGCTGACACAATCACCTATATTAGCAAACGTATGAGATAATTGTGGCACACATTATTTCCTATACCCTGGACCTTTTGTTACTGAAGCTTGTTAATAAAAAACTTGGCTTCTCCATTTTGACAGCACTTCTGTTTTAACTTTATAAGTAGGACGGTGTTACAGACCCTCACTCTATACCAACACAGAGCAAGCAAATACCATTGCTTTTTAAATACTTTCCACTCTTATGAGAAAACAGAGTAATTGCAAATATAAAATTACTTTCTCTTGAAAGTCACCAGATATATTTGATTTTATTTCCTTATAAAGAATAATGGAGATTGTTCTCACATAAGAAGCACAGAAACAGAATTATGCAAAGTTTACAGAAACACTTAAAAATTGCAAAAACCTTAATAATATACAATATACAACAATCAAAGATGTTGGAGAACCTAAAGCATAAGCTTTGCTTTTTAGCAGAATGCTGGTGGAAAAAAAAGCTGTTCACTAATATAAAACTTAAAATTTAAATTTATGGTTGTTACCCTCAGCATTTCTCTTCTGGGTGTATCAAAATGCTATTAGGCATAGAATGACCGTGTTTAACCTCATTGTGACAAATGAAAATATTACAAATAAATAAAAATGCTCCACCCTGACATTAACAGACAATATGTTAAAATATATAGTATTCCTTGCAGGATAGCACATTTTCCCAAAGATTATTTGTTTGTAAATATATATTTTATTTTTACAACTACTAGTGAGATTAAACTTTACATTGAGAAAGTGACAAACACAAAAAAAAACTTAATAAAATCATGCATTTAGTCATATTTTCTTGTTTTTTAAATAAATTTATGTAAAATTGACATTCCTGTCAATTATTCCTGTCAAAATTATTCCATTTTTTTTTTCCAGAAAATAATTTCAAGGAGCTGAATACAAAGGTTTTGCCAGTGAACCATATGATGAAGAGACTAGCTACAAATGGAGTATTTCTGTCCAGTTCCATTCTAAAAGTTACTTGATTCTTAGGGGTTTTCCTCCTACTTCTGAAGGAGAACCAGCCTCTGCTGAAACACATATCCATATGATAGAGATCATGGTCATCTCTTTCACGAAGATGGTCTATTCATCTAAGGTTTGTGAAGTCCCACTAATATTCAAGGAGGCTCTTTCCTTTCTTACCTTTATCTGAGTGACATTTCCTTCAAGTTCTGTAGATGCCTGGAACTTCCACTTCTCCTTGCCCTCTGAAGCGCATGTGGTCTGATCTTTCTTCCACATTGCTATTTTCCCCTTGCTAGTTCCAGCTGCCAAGATACCTGCCATTCACAAACATTTCAGGTATTTCATCTTGGACTTCATAAAAACAAATCTACGTCACACAATATAACACACAGCAAATTCTGGTTCTTGGGTACTGAGAAACCACTTTCCAGCAGCAGCATTTCTCGCCTCGCTGCAAACCAACATCCTAGTCTTATATGGGAGAATTTTTCTGGAAAAACAATGGGAGAAGTTCCACGTAGCAAGGTACATCTTCTAAGCTAGCATTTTAAAAATGCATCAGACAATCACTTCATTTTAACTTTTCCTTAGAATATAGAACTATTGAATATCCTGAGCTGGAAGAGACCCCAAGGGTCATCCAGTTCAGCTTCTGGCCCTGCACAGGATAGTCCCAGGAATCCCAACATGTGCCTGAGAGTGTTGCCTTGGAGTTATCTGCACTTCCCTAGGGAGCCTGTTCAGCGCCCAACCACCCTCTGAGGGGGAGAAACTTTTTCTGATATCCATTCTAACCCTCTCCTGGCTGGACACAGCTATGGCTGTTTGCTTGGGTCCTGTCACTGCTCACAAAAACCCCCCATTAGGAAGGTGCCCCATGGATGCTTCTCCCAGTCTCCTCCAGGATGAAAAAAACCTGTTCAAAAAGTGACCTCAGCCATTCCTCCTATGACTTGTGTTTATTTTCAAATAGCTAGTTTTGTAGTCACTTTGGACAACCAACCACTGAAAACTACTGCAGCAGACATCAGCTGTGCCTGCGCTAGCTAACAAGGTGGTGCCCCGGAGCAGCTCTGCAGAAAGCATCTGTTGTAAGGACCTGGAAAACACATGATACATGCCACTAAGCTCTATTTTACATTAGCTGCAGTGCAGGCTTGTAGATTGAATGCCCAAAACATGTTGGAGCGCATTAGGTGTACTCCAGGGGTATTTGTGTCAAAGGGAATCCAGTTCTTGTACCATGACCTGACTCCAATGAGTGCAAGTGCAGCTGAGTATTGAATTCCTTCCCTGCACCTTTCCAGGCACATTTCCTACCCAAACTAAAATCTTCAACATCATATACTATCTCAGTCATAAGACAAACATACTGAAATTATTACAGGGCACGGAAGGCTGAAGTTTGATAAGATTTAGGACCAGAGATCACAGTTGCCATGTTATTTCTCACCTTTAGCACTGCAGTAAGACACACAGTTAATACATTCTCCCCCCTCAAAGCCAAATTGCACATCTAGGGAAAGCACATAATTCTCATCTCGATCCAAATCCCAGAACCTAAGACACACAAAACAAGAGTGTTAACAATGCTTTTCTTTCCAGGTGTCTTGCCAAATACAGTCAATAGGATGCTGTACATGGCGTTAGTTTACTATTTCCTCAATACCTAGATAATCTAATTTTTAAAATTAAATTGCCAGCAGCTGCCCCTGAAGTGTGAAGTTCTTAACAGCCTCCTTCCTTTTCCTTTGACTTTTTATCCTCCTATGAAGAAAGAAGTCAGAAGCAAGCACAGCTTTAAAAAAAAAAAAAAAAAAAAAAAAAGTGAGGGCTAGTTACAACTTTCTTCCTCCTAATTATGCTTCCTCCTGTCTATTCCTGAATATAGTCCTTTGAATTCCAGATTTATTTTCTAGAACTAAATATTGCCATTAAACTATTCCTTCTTGATACTTGGTCTTTATTGCATTCTCACAAAACTAACAGAAGATTCTGTCTAATAGTAGTGGACAGAGGCTTAATAAAGGGAAATACTGATATTAATGTAACACTCCACCTTCCCAAAAGGAAGGAAGAACAGGTAGAGCAGGTCACAGTAAAGAAAAGGAAGAAAAGACAGCAAAAAAAGATAAAACTACAGAACACAGTAACATAACAGCATGGCAAAGCAACATACTTTAAATTAATAGGTACAGAAGTAATTGAAATACTTGTCTTATATTACAGCAAAAGAAATGTCCTGAAAAGTAAGCACTTTTGCTGGTTGCTGATGCTACGAGTATTCTAAGGATCACAGTAACATTGGCAAGAACAGCAAAGGGACTATATTTTCATGCAAAACCCCGAATTGGATTAATTTTCAGAAGAAATCAGTAACAGCAGTCAAGGAAGGAACAGAGTAGGTAGCACTGCCTAACAAAATAAAATACCTAGAGAGAAAGTGAGCCACACCAAATTAGTTTTTGTCCTTGAGTAAAAAAAGAAAATAATTTCTCTACTTATTTTGACAAACAAAATTAGGAAATATTGGGAGTTTTTCATTACTGGTAAAAAACCCCTACCAACATTTCAGCAAAACATTCAGTTCATTGCAGATTGTAACTTTTAGGTGGCCCTTCTCAAGGGCAGCCAGAACAACTTTCATTCTTACCTGATGACTGCCTCACCTAGTGCTGTAATAACCAGGCTACGGTCTATTAAAATAATGTCTGCAGAATGACCAGTCTTCCCACTCAACTTCACCTGTTAACCATAAGCAAATAAATACATTTACAGAAGGTAGGAGGAACACTCTGAAGGATACTAAGCATCTGAACTGCACAGTTTGGCTATAAAGTAAAAATATGAAAATAACTAGATCTGTCAATTCAGACAGACATATTCAGACAGTGAATCCAGATGATTCAGACAGTGACCACCACAGAATGCATCAAGACTGTAATGTATAAATTTAATAAAAGAAACCTTGCAGTGGGTTAATTAAGTAGAAAAAAGAGCAGTATTTTACTCTAGAACTTCTAGAATTTAATAAAGATTCCTTTCAAATGTGAAATTCCAGATCTTACTTCTAGTCAAACATAAATAATGACCAATAAGAAGTGGACACTCTTGTAATACACAAGTGTCCAGCCTTTTTCTGTCTTGGATAAAAAGAAAAAAGCATCTTAGGAAAGTGAAGGTTTGGGGTCTACCCACAAGCAGCATTTTGTAATAGCATAAGGCAGGGTGTGATACATTTCCTCTTTTAATTTCTGGATATCTTCAGTCAGTCTTTCCACTGAAGAGACACAGGCCTGTAACAGGGCGAAGATAGCTTCTTCATACATCTGGGGTATGGAAACCAAATAGTTCATATTTTGCTCTCCTTCCTTCCAAGACATCACTCCCAATGAGGTGGCATATGACACCGCCATACTCTGTAGGAATTTCTGCCATGTTTTGCGTACACTAGATGTTGTCTGGATTAGTAGAGAATTGCTTGTTATTTGAAAATATTATTTCCAGCAGAGCTAATTCTCTCAGGTACCAGATATCTTACTCCACAGTGCTCCACTTGTCTCAGTGACCTAAAAGGTCATCTTTCAAAAAAAACCTTTCCCTTCACATTTGACAGGAGTTCCATCCAGAGGCTGAGTTCCTGGTCTTTTCCCAATTCCCTGGTCAATATGTGCATCCCAGGACGTGGATCCCAGTTGCCAAATGTCACTACCATCTAATTTCACACCATGGGCGATAGCTCAGCATTGGAGCACCCATGTCATCAGGGGCTCACCTGACTGGAGGCTGAAATCTTTTTGCATGTCTTGCAGCTCACTCAGGGATAGGGTTCAGGTGATTATCTCTGGCCCTGCCTCTTCCTCCTGTTGTGAGGGTCTTGCTTCCTCTTCATCACTCACTGCTGAATGGATTTGCTCTTGGATTTCTTCTTCTGAATACTGGCAACTGCTCTGAGCACAGGTTGTTCTTGTGGGGAAGCTGCAGTTTCTATGTCCATAGTGCCTGTTGCTCTGCTTTCCTCCTCCTCTGAGGGTGCTGTATAGAAACAAGCAGTGTCCAGTAAATTATAGCCAGGGTCCCGCATGTTCCATAATTTTATACTTCTCTGGAACTGCCACAGGAATTTTCCTTCAAACACTTTATCAGGGCCCTGTAGTTGTTCAGGGGTGAACTTCTGAACCAGGAGTAGAATACTCTTTCCAAAGCTGGCCCATTTTCTTCTATATGCCACACCACTAATGATTATTCATCCTGGGACATGTCTCTGGACAACTTCCCTAAAAATCCCTGTCTTAAATCTTAACAGGGTGTACACTGGACAGAGGAGACACAATAGACATATCAATGAGGGTATGTTTCCCTTAACTCCCAAAGAGAATTCAAAATTCTCAAAAGCTGTTTTAGCAGACCTGAAGGAGGAGAAGAGGATAAAAGGATCAGAAAAATCATCCTTTCCTCTTCCCTCACAGGTTGTGTATGATTATTAACAAATCCTCAGAAGTAGGAGCCAAGGCCAGAACAGAACAACACTGAATACACATCAGAAATGACCCCCGTTGCCTTTGATGTTATCATGCCATAAACTGGTATCACAGGGTACAGCAATCTTGATCCTTCTCCCTGCTTTGAAACAGATCACTGTGGTGGATACACAGTGCATATACAGGAGTATATACAGGGTTAGGCATCACACCCACATGAACAGACCAAGCAACACTGGAACCAGGGAGCTCTCTACCTAAAACACAAATGCTTAGATCAAAGTTCTCAGTCCTCTTGAGCCTTACCTTGGGCACCAATTAAACGTGGTGGTTTAACACCAGCAAAAAATTAAACTCCAAGTACACCGCGGCCCTTCTCTTGCCCCTTACTGTAAGGGAGGGACACAGGCAGAGACTATGGATTGAGGTAATTTACTGAAAGCAAAACACAATGGAATAAGAAGTGCAGTAACAACAGCAATGTCAATTTAAAAAAAATCCAAAACTAGAAGGTGTTTTTAGCCACAGAAGATTAGTTTTATGTGGCTGCTGAGACCAAAACCAAAATGGTAGATGCTCCCCACAGGTTATGTCCATGTAACTTCTTCAGGATCCTGCACACCTTTATAAAGGCAAGAGACTTCCTGCCCCCCCAGGCCAAGACCATAAAAAACAATGGCAAACCAGACCCCCGCCCCCCCCTCCCTCCCCCCCGAAAGCTGGGTTATCTAAGACGGGGCATGTGGACGCTAACCTGAGTCAGGGAAAAAGAGCAGGGTGAATTTTCCCCAAGCTACTCGAAGGAAAAAAGAAAAGAAAGAATTAATAACAAAGCGAGCACCTGCTGTTGTGCACAGGAGAGTACGTGGGAAACGTGATATTTTGGTAAAAGCATGTTTACAAGAGGTGTTGCCTTCCTTGGACCAATGAGCTTGATTCTATCCTTGGTTCTGCGATCCAGTCTATAATAAAAAGTGTCTAATTCTTCAGTAAATTGCTGCTGCTTCTTCTGCCTTCTGAGGAAGCCTGTGTTGCTGTATTCTTTCGCCGCTGTATTCTTTTGCCGCTCCTAGCCCTACAGCGACATTTGGAGGTTCCACCGAGATCGCACTCGAGCGATCACCGAGGTGCATAGCACCGGGATACATCTGGCCCTTGCAGTCTGCCGAAACCGGGACGGATCCTCTGAGGTCTGTCAGAACCAGGGCTACAGCCCGAGCTAAGTTAATTTCGGCCAGAGCTGAACCATGAGCAGACTGCGCAACTCAGAAGGGGACAGCGGAACCTGGGACCAGAACCAGCGCCGTGACGAATGGGCCAGAGTCAGAGCCATGTGGGAAGCCGCAGCCCTCCCTCCCCCCAGGCTACAGTGGGACAGGAGGTCCACTGAATATGTTGGACTGTCTCCTCCCTCGTCGAAGAGAGGTACTGTGTTTTCTGTCCTCCTTAGTTGCCAGGAGGAAAAGAGCTCTCTTTAAACATAGGAAGCCAACCATCTAAGAAACAGGAAACTGTACTCTCAACATGGAGAAATGTTTCGGTAAGCATGGATTGTTCTGGAGTCCTTTGCTCTGTAGCTTCCCGTTGAAATCCACTGAGCCCAGGGACCCCACATGCACCGCGTCCTTCGCCTGGGGAATATGTTCCGTCCATGTACCCTTTCCCGGGAGATTGTATTGAGTCAGTGTGTCCCTCACCAGCGGCGATGGGGTGGCCGGCTGCGGCAGCAGTGCCAATCGCGCCCCCCATTGCCTCAGGGGGTGATCGCTCCCCTGCAGGCGTCTGAATTCAGACTGCCCGCGCGGGGCCGGCCGCCTGCCGACGTCACTGCAGCAGTCGCTCCCACTGCTCTTCTGCTGCTGCCTGCAGGGGCTGCACATGTCCTGCTGCTCCCTATGGACGCCGCCGTCCGGGCGGTGGCGGAGGCTCATGTGGCAGCCGCGGTGGCGGGGCGGCCAGTAGCCATGGTGCACGCCACATTAGCGGCTGCCTATAGAGGGCAGCCCGAAGCAGCCAGGTCCATGGCGGGTGTGAGCCTGCCCACCAGGGCGGGACCACAAGCGCCTTCCTCTGCACCTGTCGAGGAGGGGCTGCAAGCGCCACCCGCTGCAGATAAGAGGGTGGCACCGCCCCCTCCCTTATTGCTGATATCTGAGCTCGGCCCGCCCGCTCTCCTCTGCTCTGGCAGGGGTGGGACTGCCTTCTACTCTACTCCCAGCGTCATCAATCACCTGACAGTGCCACAAGATTCAAATAATCCTGTTATTGTAAATCATTGTAACCTCGTTACAGGCTTCAGATGAGGTATGCCTGCCCCAAGTGAAGGTCTTTGCTGGTTACCTGCAAGGTGTGTTTGCCCTGACCTGCGAGACCAGAAACAGAATGTGGCCAATGCACAACTTTCAAACGCCGAACAACATACCGATCACCAATCACATGATCACTCTACAAGCAGAAAATGAATATTCATCTGTTCGTATTTGAACTGTTTGCTCATGTTTGAACTAATTTGTCAAATTCTTCAATAAATTGTTTCTTCTTCTTCTGCATTCTGAGGAAGTCTGTGTTGCTGTACTGTTTCGGTGCTCCTAGCCTTACAGTGACAGGGTTGCACTGCAGCCCCACTGGGACTGCACTATTGCTTCTACTGCTCCATCACACTGGAGGTTGATCCTAGTGGTTGCTGCCACTCCCCTGCAATTCTGCTGCATTCCTTTTGGCTTGACTTAGCTGGAATGGACTCAGCTGGGCTCCCTTTGGAGGGACTAGGAGCCTCCCTTGTCCCCTGCCCGCAGCCTCCCTACTCATGCTGTCATCCAGCACACATCAGTTGTGCGTTCTGCTACTTTCCTTTCAGCACTGTGTCCCATAGCTGCGTCTCAGAGAAAATGGGAGAGGGTGGATGGCAGGGGCAGAAGACAACTGCAGGGCTGATGCTGACAATCTTCCCATGAAAAAGAACAAGGCAGAATGGTGCCCATTTCTGGTGTTTTCTCCCCAAAACCAGTGATGATATAGGTGGTATAGAATAACTTAGCTGCACCTACATGGTGCTAAGCACTGCCCAGCTCTGCAAAGGACAGCCGTAATTTCCAATCTTTCTCTAATTCACTAAGAAACTGAAAGTAAATGCAAAAGAATTAATATAGGGTCAAAATGAAAAAAAAACTATGAAAAAACAGGAAGACTAGATGAAAAGCATCTTTACAAGTTCAGTAACACATCACTCTTTCCACTTTTACATAAGCTATTTTTGCTTCCTCATCACCATATTATCTGAGAAACAAATAGAGCTGATTCATTTGAAAGCAAAACAGTGATAATCAAAGAACAAAACAAACAAACAAACAAACCCCCCCCCCCAAAAAAAAAGAAACAAAAACCAACCAAAAAAAACAAACAACAAACCAAAACTTATAAAGAATAAATATTGCAACTTCACCCTGTAGTATGACTCTTACCTTCATGAGTTCTTCTGCCTCTCCCTCGGGAGAAACTGCATGTAAGGACAATTGCAGATTCTCTGTTATTACAAGTAAAACATCTCTTTCCTCCAGCAACAGGAGCTTTTGGACCAGACTGTCTGTGGACAATATCTGCCTTGTCTTCCCTTTCTCATTTACATAGTGCACAGAACCTGTAGCACAAATAAACAAAGTACAAATTTTAGTCGACAGCTACAAAAGCCAAACTTGATGCTTTCTACTTCAATACAACATTCCTCAAGTGCTGAAAAGTTAAAAATAACAAAAAAGAAATCTTTAATTTTCTAGCTCGTCTCAGGACAGAATCTACAATAGCTGACCAGAGCAACAGAACCAAGGCATATTTTTCCCCATTTAGAAAATCCAAAGGGGAATACTTCAAATAATTTTAAACTGCAAGTAAACTTTCTGTATGAATGTTAGCTTCTAAAATCTTCAGTCTTAGAAAAAAAATCTGTGAAAGAATGGCAGCTAAGAATTGGTTCAATTTACAGCAGAGCTTCAATGACAGAAAACTATGGACCTGAAGTTCTTCATTTTTAGAAAGCACTGCACCACACACCAAATCAGTTTTAATCCATAATTTGACTGGCAAATGGGACAGTGTTTTTCTAAAAATATTGACAACAGCAACTAGTGCACCTATCAACATTTTAAAAGCCATTAAAATGTCATGAAGCTGTACTACTCTATAAATCATAGAATCACAGAATCATTAAGGTTGGAAAAGGCCTCCAAAATCATCAAGTGCAACCTTTGATCAAGTACCACCACACCCACTAAACCATATAATGAAGTGCCACATCTAGTCATTTTTTAACACCTCCTGGGATGATGACTCTGCCACTGCCCTGGGCAACCCATTCCAATGTTTAACAACCCTTTATGTGAAGAAATTCCTCCTGATATCCAGTATGCCCTCCCCTGGCACAACTTGAGGCTGTTTCCCCTTGTCCTGTTCCTTGTTTCCTGGGAGGAGAGCCCAAACCCCCCCAGCTGCCCCCCCCCCCCCCCCCCCCCCCCGTCAGGGAGTTGTGCAGAGCCAGAAGGTTCCCCATGAACCTTCTTTTCTCCAGGCTGAGCCTCTCCAGCTCTCTCAGCTCTCCTCATCAGACTTGCCCTCTCGAGCCTTCCCCAGCTCTCTTCCCTTCTCTGAACACACTCCAGCCCCTTAAGGTGTTTCTTGTCATGAGGGGCCAGAATCAAGGTGCCTCAGCAGCATCCAGCAGAGGGGATGGTCTCTGTGCTGGGCCTGTGGCCACTCTATGGCTGATCCAGGCCCGGTAACATTGACCTTCTTGCCCACTTGGGCACACCTGGGCTCAGGTTCAGCTGCTGTCACCAGCACCCCCACAGCCATTCCTGCTGGGCACTTTCCAGCCACTCTTCCCCAAGCCTGAAGCACTCCATGGGGCTGTTGCCACACAAGTGCAGCACATGGCATTTTGCCCTCATTGAATCTCATACAATTGACCTTGGTCCATGGCATGCACAGGTTTAGGCAATGAAACCCCCTACAAGCAGTACAGTTCTTTGCAGGTGATATTACAAAAATCACCCAAACCAATGTCATCAAAATCTGACAGATCTCAAGCCACATCTACATAGCTTCTTAGCAAATCACAGTACTTTATAAGGGTGACATTTTACACCACTGCAAATCAAAAAATTTTATAAATTCAATAGCATCTTCCACCAAAAGCTTAAGAAGAAAACACAAGTGTGTAAGAATGAACAGGATCCACACTAAAATGTTGTGCCTAAGAGATACGATTTGATTAAAACTAACATTTAAATTTCCAAAACTCTTGCAAATATATTACCATCCCCTACATTGCAGCTATACAAAAAAAATCCTGTCCTATTGCTTTATTTTATCCCTGAAATAAAGCCCTTCAGTTTGAGTTTGAAGGGACTTTCAAAACTAATCTCTTTCTAACCCTCTTGCCATGGGCAGGGACATCTCCCATTAGATCAGGTTGCTCCAAGCCCCGTCAAATCTGGCCTTGCATACTGCCAGGGATCCAGGGGCAGCCACAGCTGCTCTGGGCACCCTGTGCCAGGGCCTGCCCACTTTCTCAGGGAACAATTCCTTCCCAATATCCCATCTAACTCTCCCTCTGACAGTGGGAAGCCATTCCCCCTTGCTCTGTCTCTCCAGGCCCCCCAAAGTCTCTCTCCAGCTCTCCTGGAGGCCCTTTAGGCCCTGGAAGGAGCTCTAAGGTCTCTATGGAGCCTTTTCTTCTTCAGGGGAAGACTCCCAGTTTTCCCAGCCTGGCTCCAGAGCAGAGGGGCCCCAGTCCATGAAGCACCTCCATGGCCTCCTCTGGACTCATTCTAATAGCTCCATGTCATCCCTGTGTTGAGAACCCTAGCGTTGGAGGCAGCTCTGCACATAGGTTCTCATCGGAGTAGGGCAGAGGCGCAAAATGCTCCCCTCCCCTGCTGCCCTTACTATGGCATCAGCCCAGCACACAGGGAGTTTCTTGGTGCCAGCACACATAGATGGGGCATATCCAGCTCTCATTCACCAGCACCCCCAAATCCTTCTCAGAACATTTGGGAGTAACAGCAGATCATTAACTAGATTAAGGATTGAGTCCAAAATACATATGCTCACAAGGAACCCTCAGCATCATTTGACTGACATTTGAGAAATGTGACAAGGAGGTTGTCTTGGGCTGACTTTATGATACTGCATCCCTTATCATCTGCTTTAAGCCCAGACAGGGGTCCTGTAGCTTCAAGCTAGGTCCAGGAGAAGGGGGGAAGCCAGGGGAATTCTTTCAGCAGCTTGTGTTCAAAGACACACTCCCCTGGGTCCTTCTCAGGAGAGAGAAGGAGAGTTAAATTCTTTTGGTTTTAGCTAGCTTCTTTTTGTTAGCAGAGGCAAGAAGTTTTTCCCAGAATCATGGTTTCTTCTTCTGGAATTATTCAGCTTTGCTCGAAAACACCACACCATCACCAGGCACCCCACGCTGTGGCCCAGCAGGAACGCTGCATCCCAGCTCCAGACCTTGGGAGAAGCCAAGCAGGACTCTGAAGTCCACCAGCATTCTTGGCAGCAAGGTTTTAGTATTTAAAATTATTCATTCTTGTTCCCATGCCTGCATGCAGTGCAGTCTGTGTAATAAATAGGTTTTTCACTTTCCTCCAAAAAATCCCTTTCGTTTGATTGGGGAAAGGCATGCCAACACCTGCCTTTTTTCCAGAGGAGACGCTCCCTTCAGGATGTTCCTTCCTAACTTGTCTCGAACCAAGCCAAGGACAGCACCCGCAGGACACAGAGCCTGTCCTAGATGGGGACCACCACAAGAGTGGGTTTGAAGGTAAGGATGGAACGGGCACAGTTTCTCAAATCTTCTCTCCTTGTATCCTTATGAAACACCCCGTATCCATTTTCCATTTAAATGGTACCTTTCTAGTAAAAAGGCTGATACTCACACATTAAAAGAAGGTACAGTCTACTGCTCTACAAACCAACCAGGTAGCTGGCCCATGTCACTCCTGCAAGCTCTACTGGTGCTGGACTGGTGTAAACAAGGGGTGCCAGTTTTGGTAAAACACTGAATCAAATTGTAAGGGAACTGCAGAACCAGCATAAGAGAAATGTTTTCAGAGCAGTTAACACTTGAATCAAGAAGATTACTCAAATCACCTACCAAAAACACCCGTTATGCAACTTCTCACACACATTCTGGCTCCAGTTCAGAGAGAGCAAGTTACAGAGAATATCACAAGAATAATTGGGGTGGGAAGAAAATCAGCTTAGAGCAAACCAGTACCCAGAAGACTAAAAGGGATACAAAAACACAGGGAATAGTAAAAGGCAAGAAGAGGAAAATGCAGTAAAGAAAAAAGAGGGAGAAAAATGACAAAACAGATTCTCACACTTTTTTTTGTTTCATAAGACTGAAGCATCATTTCAAAGCATGAGAAAAAAAATTAAAGGAAAATTCAGGATTTAACAGGTATGTTTTAGCAGAATTTGCCTAGAAGAAAGAACCCACAACATATGCATTATTTTGAAGCTTTGCACAAAAGCTGACTTTATCTACACTTGTGTGTTAGAGATTGTTTTCCTCATACTCACTTCTTCAGGAACCTGACCAACCCAGTCTCTCTGGTGTCCTTATTAATAAGGTCATCCTGAAGATAATAAGATTTCAGTAATTCTATTTGCTTTTTACCAAACATTCCACAACTCCTGAATACTCTACCCTATTGAATATATGAATGTATGCCAGGTTGCAGATATATGCAAACAAGACTATCATGCACTGAGCTACTTTGAAGCTTGAAGGAAACAACTGCCCAGCCAAATGGAAAAGTGGTTTTGCTCTTACCATCTGTCAGAGTGATAAAGAAAGACAGTCCTTCCTGGACTGGCATTTTCAGAGGTGGTCCTGTTCCAGATTTCTTCCAGTTAAACATATCCAAGGCTTTCTCATAACCACTCACAGCTGCTTTTGCCAGCTGTACAAAGTCCCTGCAAAGAGAGATATTTCATTCCAAATTCTTTTCATAACAGAGTAGTTTCAGTCTCAAAGAATGGATGAGTAGTTTAAAAAAGCATACTGTACAAAGAGAATAAAGATGCTTCATACACTGATTGAAAAACTCAAAACCATACAAAACAAATTTT
This sequence comes from Erithacus rubecula, assembly GCF_903797595.1. Lineage (NCBI taxonomy): Eukaryota > Metazoa > Chordata > Aves > Passeriformes > Muscicapidae > Erithacus > Erithacus rubecula. Next base: position 15,340,023 of record NC_136669.1, read on the forward strand.
CAATATTAGTTTTCATTTGCATTGTTTCACCTTTTTTTTCCAAAAGGTATCACTAATATAAAAATACAGAGACGTGAAACAGAAAAGCCCAAATAAGGAAAACTCCTTTACTGCAGCTGCTTCCTATTTCTTGCTTGGAAATTAAAGAAATAATAATGTTTAAGAATTGACTTTAATTATTTTTGACAATAATATAATGATAATTGTGTTTCCAGTGTGTTTATGGCTTTCCACAATCAGCAGTATTGCTAATTAGAAGAACTAAGACAGAAGAGTCAACAGCAACATATAGGAGATGTGGAGAAGTTCAGTTGCTGCACAAAGGACACAGAGCCAGCTACCAGAGTGAGACAAGAGCTTGGAAATACAGAGCAGTTAGGCAAAGAACATTTTTTCATATATTTAAAAACAGTTCATTTGTGGGTAAGATTTTTTTGACTGTGGAACCAGACAAAGACCTGGTCTAGCAGAGCTCTGATAGTGCAAATACTCACTCGCCAGGAGCAGGGGGCCGAAAGACACAGTGACACAAGCATTTCCCATACTCCAGCTTAACCAGAGCAGGACCCTGGACTCTGCCCCGATGGTCCATTTTCCACAGAAACAAGACACCATGCTAGAAAAAGACAAGTTAATTCATTACCCGTTGCACACAGATGAGAATCCAGACTCCAGCTACACACTGCACGTAAAAATAAATGTTTTATTGACAGAGAAAACCCTTCCTTTTGTTTAGTTGACACATACAATTACTCCCACTTAAAGCCAAAGAAAATCAGTTATCTTTAACATTATATTATTTTCTTACTTAAAATCAAACTATCTAAAAAAAGCTTGTTGGTCTTATCCATTTTTACTTAAATCACAATTTAATTGCCAGAGCAATTGAATGGAACAGTCTTAGTTATTTTCTGCAAGTAGCAAATGTAAATATTTGTCTCAATAACATCCTTTCCACATTTTTTCTTGTAAGTAGTCTGATAGCTTATCTTTTAGCAATTTAAATAAAAGACAGCAGAGAATATGCATCCCTTAGTAAGGGCATATAAAACTGATGTAGATGAGAATGGGTATATGATTAGACATGTGAAGTCACAGGATGCAGAAAGACTAACGGCTTAATTTCTGGAGCTTTCCTCCTCTTTCAGAGCAGACATTCAAGAACTTACTTTTAGAAAAATAATCTAATAACTAGAATAATCATAGATATTAGATAATAATAATTAATCATAGATAGCTAAAGAAAGGAAGTCTGGTTAGCAAATTAACAGCAGTCAACACAGGCCAGCCCTCAAGCCTAGCACATGTGTTGACATAACTCACACCCTGCAGTGCCAGCCCAGGAGCAACAAACCTCTGCTGACTGGAAAAAATGGAGACAAATTCCAACAAACTGACTTACACTCCATCCTCACAGTTGGTATGATAAGATGATTATTTATTGCTGTTGTTATCCTAGTGCTTATGAAACCAAATGGCATTTGGGAACCTTCCATGTAAGCACTACAGGAAAAAACCCAGCAATGATTTTCAATATCAAGTTCGATCTCATTTCATAATAAAGTGGTATTAGAATTAGCTCTATTTTTATTTATTGTTATCAATGAAGTATCATCCTTCTAGAACTGAAAGACTGGTAGTAGTGGTCACTTATTCTTCACAATTCTAACTAGAAGCCACACATGATTTAGCCAAGGCCTTCCCAGGTAACATTCCCTTCTTTTTTTTTCTTAGATTCAAAGTTCTAACTTCTTTTCAACAGTAAGATGGTAAGATGGCAATAGTTATACCATCCAAAACTGTTTTTAAGTGCAGTGTGTCTTGCAGCTTCAAGAACGCCACTCAGCTGTGCAATGCGACACTGCTTTACTCTTGTCCCAAGAAGACATTTCATAAATAATAAATAAAGGCTGTTCATAAAATGTCTGCTCATTACCTATGAAAATCACAGGATCCTATGAATTTGTTGATTCCTCCTCTCACTCTTCCATCAGCTTTATATGTCACCAAATTCCAAGGATCCCAACTAAAAACACCTGTACCATTTATAAGCAGAAGGAAAAACTTGTAACTTTCTAAAGCTGCTGAGTTTCCTTCTATCTCCTCCTAGATATTCCAGCCTGTATTCAGATAATCTACTTGCAATCTTAATTCTTAGTTTGGAACACATGAGATTGGAAACAAAAAAGGCTCACAACCTCTCCTAAGTGTCACTGGAAAACATGCAGAACTCATCTGTTTTCAAATGATATTTTTAACGTACACAGGACATTGACCTTATCATCTCTCTAAATATCCTTTCCAAATGGAGACATTCTCTGATTCTATCTTGTAACTTCCCAATAACTTTTAAAAACACAAAGCTTTAGTTCCTTGGTATGAAAGCTATTCGCCTTACAAATAGGCTTTCATTAAAGAAAGCACCTAGATCCTTTGAGTGATCAAAACATGGAAATCATCCATGTTATTTTTACTTAAAACAAATTAAGAGCTTCTGATATTCACAGCATCCTATTCCAACTTTATGAAGTTATTCTTGCATTTCAGGATGTATGATGACAGAATTGCAGAATATGCTCAGTTGGAAGTGACTCACACTTCCAACATCACTTCCATCATCAAGTCCAACTCCTGGCCCTGCACAGACACCCCCTGTGCAACAATCCCACCCTGTGCCTTGTCCAAAGAGAGCATTGTCCAAAGACTCCTGGAGCTCAAGCAGCCTTGCAGCTCTAATCATTCCCTGGGGAGCCTTTCCAATGTCCAACCAGCCTCTGGGTGAAACAGAAACCAAATCAGGGTCAAAATATTTATCTTCTTTCTAAATGTTTTCCTCTAATATGAGCAGAGCATGATCCTGGCAGCACTCACCTACTGGAAGTTTCTTAAATATAAGGCCTCATGGGAAAAGTCTTAAAAGTAAACTTATAAACTATTGGAGAATATGTAGGAAATGAAGCATATCTGTGCTGCACCTCAGACCATAGCATAATGACACCAGTTTGAAATCAATTTGAAAATAATTTTGTTCATAAATGTAAGCTCTGTCTACATCAATGTATTGTCTCATTATGATTAAGGCCTCAGCTACACTGAGATGTATCCATCTGTATTCTGCCTGGCCAGAACTTCCTCTTTTCTTATAAAGATGATAAATTCTCTTTTTACTCAATTTTGCATTTCCACATTTTTGTCAAATGCGGCAGCAGAACTTCACAAACAATGAATTAAAATAACTTTTTCCTCAGAATAATTATTCTGACATATAGGTAAGAGCAGAATTTAAATTCTTGGGCAAGCTCAAGTTTGTATCAGGGAAAATACAGAAAAAATACCCCTTTTTTTTCTTTATTGGCTGACTTGGGAACTGGCAAAATCAGAATCTTCTATGAATACTTAATCCTGAATATTCAATAGCTACTTTCACACTTCACTTTATGAAAGGGAAACCAGCTCATAAGAAATAGTGTCACATTTCCCAATACAATCAATTTAAAACAATTTTAAGGTGTTAATAGAACCAGAAAAAGAGAGATTAGCACGAGTTTCCTGTGAGCACTGCTCTGCACTCACTATGGATGAATACGTCGTAGCTGGAATTAGTTTCTCAACATCTAGGCTTTATTTCTGAGTCTGCTATAAAATTTGCCCATGGACAGGAGCAAAAGAATTAAAATTGTTTATACCTCAATTACTCCATCCATGAAATAGCCTTAAACCTCCATCAACACTCAGCACTCACTGAGATTCTACATGCATTTAAAGAAAAATTATAGAACAGCAATCCCTTAATTGTAGAGTAATATTGTAGAAAAAGGTGAAACACTAAGATTTTATTTTATTCCCCAAGTTTTAATTTGTACCTAAGGAAAGAAAATTTCTCTCCCACACAACTCTCCCTTCTCCAGGGATGTCCATTCCGTGATCCTTTCCCATTACAGAGCTTCCAAGTCTGTTTCGCATCAAACCCACATGGCATTTCAGCTACTCACTCCATCCCCAGATGCAAGGCAGGTACCACTTGTATTCCAGCTCAGGACTGTGATTTTGGTGCTGTGATTTGGGGGTACAGTATGCTGCTCCTTGTCTTGTTTGTTCAGTATCAGAACTTCTCCTGTCTCCCATCCTGATGCCAGAATGGATCTGGAAGGGTGCCAGGTAAGTAATGTGACCTCAAAGCTTCTCTCAACATGGGAATCAGGCACATGTTCTCCCTGCAAACAGAAATCAGTGTGAGCTCATTGAAACTCAGCAACCAAACCTTCAGATTAACAGCCCAATCAATATCAAGCTTTCTCTACCATATAAAGTATATAAGAAGGCTTTAAGCACATTTTAAGATAAAAAGAAATTCCAGCTATTGAAAAAGAATAAAGGCCATAGAATAATCTAATGCTTCAACAGCTCTTAAAGGCAGATCCTCCTTTGGGCACAGTTCGCAAGAATATTTCATGCAAATTTAACCTCTCTAAATATTTATTTTTCTATTTGTTAAACTTGGATGACAATTTTTCAGAACACTTTGAAAAGTACACATTATATAGGCTATTGTATTACCAGACTTCTATGTTTCAGTAAGTCTGCTGCTAGATACCTTTTAGTGCTACTTCCCTAAAAATTATATAAGCCAAAGTCTTACACAAGGCTCTCATGTAAAAGTTAGAGTATGCAAAAGAAATATCTGTCTGCAGACAGAAAACCAGTTCAGTCTTAAGGTGGTGGAATGATTTGTTCGATTTTCATTTCTCAGAATGTTCTATTCACTTAAGAGTTAAAAAGCAACGGCAGCATGTGTTCATTTACTTATAAGCCTGAAATTCTCACACTATGAGAAGCAAAAAGCAAATCAGTAACCATCACAAACAAGACCTATAGGCTGTAAACAACAAATTTCAAAGGAAAGATCAATTTAATTTATTAAGATCTTTTTAAAAATACATATAATGAGTGGCTGATGAATCTCTTATGTTTTAGATAGCACAGGACTTCAGGAGGATTAGTAAGCCCGCAAGAATAGATTAAAAACGTGAAGTTTTAACTTAGAACAATGATAAAGGTTGCTGAGAGAAGCTGTGACTTCTCACATATCTCTCACATCTCTGTTTAAGGCCAGGTTGGATGGGGTTTGGAGCAACCTGGTCTATAGAAGGTGTCCCTGCGCATGGCAGGCAGTTGGGTCAAGATGATCTTAAAGGTCCCTTCCAAGCAAAACCATCCTGCAATTCTGTGACTGTATCAAGACCAAATGCAAAGTTGCTGATGTTTCACCTGCTCCAGGTAGATATCCACACAGCCCCCAGCTACTGTGCTGATGGAAGCAACTGCCAGGAGTGGATGAAGCGGGTGCCATGCTATGTGGGAAGGGGAGGCAACAGAATCAGGAGCATCTGTTTGATGATCCACGTACACAGCCATAACAACAGGAGATGCCTCAGACTGCAAACCTATACAAGGAAAACAAACATTTCTATCAGGGATGCTTACGTAGATAATACATACACACTATCCATATGCTATAGTTAATTTATGTACTATATATAATGACATGTAGGGTTAAAACATAGGGGAAAATTTGTTGCACATACTACACAGACATGAGAGAAATCAGAGTGGCATTTAAAAAAAAAAATAGGAGAAACACTGAGCCTCATACTCTGTAGATTCACAGTGTGCATAGGCCAGTACCAGTCTCTCACCAGTGGCCTGTGTTGGCCTATTTCGAAGGACTCTGCAATAACTCAGAATTTACCAGAAAGCTACTTCCAGTATTTAATATCCAAAGATGTTAATTAACGTACAGACTGAATTCTTTTATGTTGTTAAGTCTCTTGTCTAGGCTTTGAAAGTAAGTTTCAACAATTGTCACTGCTTTGGAGCTTGTACTATTGAAATCCCACTATCTGCTATTTACATTGGAACAGTTACTAACATTTGAAGGAAAAAATTAAGTGCTGATGTTGTACAGAAAAGAACATGAGAAAAAAAACCTTTTCAGTGTTATGCGTCAGAAATGGTGGGCACCACTAATAATCTCATATAATTAATACACAGAAATAGTCATTGGATTTGTGTCATTGGATCCAGTTGGCTCAGTTTCAAAAGAAAAACAGTTGGAGCAAAATACCTCAAATTACTAGCAAATAATCACAGTCATAGAGTTGAGTGGGTCAACTGGTCCAACCTTCCTCCTCAAGCAGGGTCTTGTGTCCAGACAATTCTGGATACCCCACTGAGGGAGACTTCACATCCTCTCTGTGGTAGCCTATTCAGTGCTCAGTCAACCACACAGTAAAGAATTTCTTCCTCGTATTTAGATGAAACTTCCGGTGTTCCATTTTCTGCCTATTGCCTCTTGTGCCATTGCTGAGCCCCATAGAGCAGAGCCTGGTCCGTTCTCCTGAGTTTTTCCTGCAGACAGTGACTGACAGGGACGAGGTCCCCTCTCAGCCGTCTTTTCTCAAGGATCAGTAGGTCCAGCTCCCAGAACTGCACACAGTTCCAGATGTGCCTCATCAGGGCTGAACAGAGGGGAAGCATCCCCTCCCTGACCTACTGACTATCATTCCTCACACACCCCAGGACCTGCCATCTTGGCCCCAGGGCACACTGCTGGTGAAGGACAGCTGGTGATCCCCAAGTCCTTCTTCACAGGGCTGCTCTCTAGCAGGGCAGCTCCCAACCTGGACTGGGGCATGGGGTTACTTCTCCCCAGGTACAGAACCCTGCCAAGACCTAGTGAAAAACAAGGCCCCACAAAAAACAACACAAATAGACATACACACACAAAAAGCCCCCAAGAATGAAACGTTTAACATTTAGGGCTGAATGAGATTGGCTAGGACCCCATGTTTGCCTTATCCAGGGATTTGTTTACTTCTAGGCTGGTTGAGTTTGGGGGACAGGTTCAGATCAGCTGCACTTTGACACAGTCCAGACAACATGCACAGCAGTGAGACTTGCCTAAGCCACCAGCATGTAAAATGGGCATGAACAGACTCTTAAGGTCTCTTTTTTTAAAATCTTTTGTTGGAGCTGAAAATAACTAATTTGCTGGGCACTTGATTTAGAAAGGTGGGCAACTCTGTTCAGTAAGTTGGGAGTTCTGTATCTTGCCCCTGACATAAAAAGAACAACATCAACTACTGATATGAGAGCAGACAAGAGCAGTCAGCCTAAGAACAAACCATTTCATCTTTCAACAAGATCCACTCACCTTTATCTGCACAATTCTTCAAAATTCTCAGCATTTCCAAAGTGACATTGAGTGAGTCTAGTTTTATTGCCACGCAAAAGAAATCCCCAACAAACCATTCAAATAAAATTTGGAGTGCTTTTCATCTTGATTTTAAGTATTTTAAAAGTTTTTTTTTTACATCTGCAGTACTATTCCAGAGTTCTATGCCCATACTACTACTTTACTCCTTATTTTATCTGTTTCATTTTCCTCTAAGAGAGGAAGGATTTAGTCCATATTTGACTAAAATCTTTATATGAGCTCAAAATTTGAAATAAAGAATTTCACTTCAGATTAAATTAAAAATATAAGATGCCTAAATGAAAATAAAACTACAATTCATATGAAATAGCAGTTTTATCACACAAGTCATACAGCTGCAATGTCTTCTCTATAGCCACCATTTTCTACTTTTAAGTGTTCCTTGCATCTGTAGTCACAGATATTACCTATTATTCAGATATTTCAGTCCCCTTCAATGACAGAAATAAGTTTATCAAGTTTCCAAATTGCATCTCTTGTTCAGCTCACTAATTTAACTTTTGGAATTAACAGAGAGCAAGAATTTTTTTTTTCAACCAATGCTGTGTATATTTAAAATGGCAGACTGGCAATTACTAAAACAAGATTCAGTGATACTGTCGTGTAAATTATAGACAACCTCATATACAAAATACTTCTCACCATCACAGTAACTACACAGAATTGTGGGGCAAACTGCTAAACACAAATAAATAAATGGCTTACATAAGTGGATTACTCAGCAGTATAAAAATAATTAAAACAACATTCATTTTCTTGCTGTGATCTTGGGAATTCATTAGTCACATGTTTACTGCTAGCTCATGTATTTGCACTGCAGCTTTGACAGCTGCATCTACAAAGAAAGAAAACCAAGTAACACTGCCTCTACAAACTGTTCTGGCACTGCATGCTCTATTTTCCAAAGTTAAAAAAAAAATCTGAAAATCAACCATTTTTTGTTTTGGAATAGAAAAGACCAAGCCCCCATACCTGATCTCAATAATCTAATTAGATACATCTGATGGAGACTTTTGAAACAGCGCACAGGAACTTCTTAAAAATGGTTGCACTTTGTTGCAGATAGATAATGTGATAGCTGGCTCTCATAATTAAGAGATTAATATTATGTGTATATAGAGATAAATTTACTTATGTATAGTTATGTTACTGTTGTTTAGATGTCTTCTGTTCTCCCCATTGTCCCCTTCCCACCCTGTTGCCAGGGGACAGCCTATGGTAGTCAGAACACATGGACAGAGGAACTACACCTTCGCCCCTTGCCTGTGGCATTTGGGAGGAAGGAAGGCTTGTTACTAGGAGGTGTGGCGTGGCAACACCTGACTCCAACCAAGTTGCAAGAAAGCAGCCTCATGGCAAAGAGTTCACTGACAGACTTTAGGAGGGGCCAGGGTTGGCTGGTGCAACCCCACGCTATAAACGGCGGAACAGCCATTTTATAGATGAGCTCATAGCTGCCAGGTCACCACCTCCCAGCACGCTGTCCTTTTTCCTTATTCAGTCCTTTGTTGTATTTTTAATAAACCTTCAAAATTTTTAAAGTGAGCATCGTTTCTCACAACCTCATGGAATCACGGCATGGTTTGGGTTGGAAGGGACCTTGAGCTCATCCAGTTCCACCCCCTGCCATGGGCAGGAAATCCTTCCACTATCCCAGGTTGCTCCAAACACCATCCAACCTGGCCTTGGACACTGCCAGGGATCCAGGGGCAACCACAGCTTCTCTGTGCCAGGGCCTCAGCACCCACACAATAAAACTTCTCTTCATTATGCCTAAACTAAACCTAACATGTGCCAGTTTAAACTATTAGCCCTTCATCCTGTCAGTACAGGCCCTGGTAAGAAGTCTCTCTCCATCTTTCTTATAAGCTCCTGTGAAGTTCTTTTTAAGACACTTTCCTTGTCCAACCATCCAGGAGCCACCATGACAGTCACTCTCGCACCACCTGAGCTATGACCGAGGCCCTTCGCAGCTACACCACGACATCCACACAGTCAGACCAGGTTTCCTTACCAGCTCAACCACAGGTTTCCTACAGCAGTCTCAGATGTCTGTATCATTAAAATAATTTAATTTTGTTGCAATAACAAAATTACAGCTCGAGCTGGTATCTCCAAGAAGGAATGTCAAAGGAACCCCTGGACTTTTACATCCTTTCCATTGGTCTTGAGTTGCAATATAGCATGTGGCCAGAAATGTGTATTCTATCACTATCTGTTGAAGCCAGGTGGGGCAGCAATCCTTATCTCCGTGGCACATATTATCTGCTAATGGGCCATTTTTAAGACCAGGTGAGGCAATCATCTTTTCCACAACCCATCTTCTCTCTCCAGGAAGATATCATCTGCTGCTGGGCCATTAAGTCCCACTGTATGAATGATAAAATTACATCATTCCATTGGGAGATGCTCCAGACAGGGGAAGGAGATAAGTCTTTCCTACCTAAATAAAAGCTAAGATTTTGGATACCAAAATATCTTCTTTCCATTGGATTCCAGAGGAAAGCAGGATCTTTCCGCATTATCCCTGAAACTTCAGAGGAAAACTGCACCCTTCTACAGGAGCACTGCTTCAACTGAACCACATCTGCCACTGAAGGAAGACTGTGGCCACCATTTAATGGGACTGCTACCAACACCCTGACTGATGGGGTGTCAGGTTGTATTCTGACTGTCAGTGTTTTGGAATTGTTCTTTGTAATACTGTACTTCTATTTTAATTTTCCTAGTAAAGAACTGTTATTCCTAATTCCCATATCTTTGCCTGAGAGCCCCTTAATTTCAAAATTATAATAATTTAGAGAGAGGAGGTTTACATTCTCCATTTCAAAGAGAAACTTCTGCCTTTTTGGCAGATACTTGTTCTTCAAACCAAGACACCATCTAAGGGTGAGAAAGTCTGGGGTTATCAGCTGCTGCTAGGTGTCTCTGAGTGCCCCTCACCTGACTGGGCCACACGTCTCCATGTCCTGTGTTATGCAAAGAGTCAGTAGTTCACAGCAACTGAGCTACTGGCACTGAATGGATTCCTAAAGTATTAGGAGGCCACAATGAGGTATTCACAGAGCCTTCTCTTCTCCAGGCTACATACCCACAGTTCTCCAGCCTGTCTCCAGAGCAGAGGGGCTCCAGACCTTCGAGCATCTCCATGGCCTCCTCTGGACTCTCTCCACCAGCTCCATGTCCTTCCTATGCTGGATCACCAGATCTGGAGATACACCTGAAGGTCTCTCCTAAGTGGGGCAGAATTCTCCCCTTCCCTGCTGCCCATGCTCTGGGGATGAGTCCAGGACACAGGGCTTATCTGGGCTGTCAGTATGCATTGCCAGGTCATTTATAGTCTTTCATCCACCGGTACCCCAAGTCCTTCTCCTCAGGGCTGATCTCAACCTGTTCATCCTTCAGACAATACTGGTAATGGGGATTTTTCCAACTCAGTGCAGAACTTTGCATGTGGCCTCGTTGAACTTTACAAGCTTCACAGAGATCAACACTACAGACAACATTAACAACTGCAAATGACAGCAGTAGTGAGCCAGAACACACACACACATTTCACAAAACAATCATCAACGTTCAGGGGAAAAAAAATGCTATTCTGTGTTTGGGAACAATACTTAAAAAACCTGCTTTTATGTTCTGTCAGTGTTATCAGCACATTTAAGCGAGGTTGATAACAACTTAGCTTGCTGTACCTGTGGAGCTGTGGACTCACCAGCACCCCAGTCACCACACGCATTGTGAGAGGGGGTCTCTGTCCTCAAGACTCAACAATTACCAAAGCAAAAGCAGAAGTTTCTCCTCTAATCTCCACCTATAAGAAATGGTGTTTTTTAAATCTGAAATTGTTAAAAAGAGCCATCCCCAGGAAAAAAAAAAGCAACCAACCAAAAAAACAAACAAACAAACAAACAAAAAACCCTACAAAACTGCTCTCTGCTTCAAAGAGACGGTTAATTACTATGTACAATCTTCTGTAATTAGTAAAACAGATGAAGTGAAAACCCGGTTGAATCCCGCACCGGCACAGAAGAGAAGGGGTGGGGAGCCTGTGCCAGGCAGAGCCTAGGCTGCTGCTGTCGTGGGCAGCTCCTGGAGCAGACAGAACCCCGGGTAGGTCCCTCGTCCGGGCCGTGACCGCCACTCGCCGGCACAGAACAAGGGCCTCCACGAATTCCCCATCTCCGGGAGGCCAGACACGCGGGCCACGCCATCACGTTCTCGCTCGCGGGCGGATTCGGCCGCCTCTGCCCAGCTCCCGCCGCCCGCGGGCGCCAGCTCAAGCGTCCCTCACCTTTGGCTGACCGCCATCGGCGCCGCAGCAGCGGGCCGGGCCCAGAAACAACCACGGAGAGTCCGCCGACACGCCGCGGGGCTGCTGCGGGCAGAGCCCGCCGCCCGCTCTCCCCCGCCCGTGGGCAGAGCCCACCGCCCTCTCTCCCGCCCCCGCGCTCACCGCCCGCGCCGTAGGCCGCACTCGCTCCGCGATGCTTTGCGTTACCCCGACAACGGCGCGAGCCGCGAGCGGAAACTGCCGAGCGGAGCCGAGGACTGGCGGGAACTGCCGAAGCCGCCCGACGGCACACGGAGAGTGGCGGAAAGTGCCGAGCGCAGAGGGTCCGGCGGCGGTCCCGCGCGTCGCGGAGAGTGCTGGCCGCTGCGCGGGGTCGCACAGCCATCTTCAGGGTTCTGTGGCTTAACCTGTGAGGAACTTTGTCTATCGCAGGTGATGAACTGTGTCGCCGCCCCGAGAATCGAGATCCTTCCCCAAACCCTCTCGGTCCCCGGCGTTATCACACATCTGCTGTGACCCAGCTAAACCTCCGTGCGATAGAAATGCACATCGTAACCATATTTAATTGTATATCCCGGAGCTCAGGCTCTTTCAGAATTTTGGGGGGAAAAGTTTTTAACTTAATGACCAAGTTTTTCTATAACATCTAAATGGAGACAACCCGTAAAGGTCTCCTACCACGCTGCACCGCCTCAGCACATGACCTACAGCCCATGTCAGGGACAGCTCAGCTCCATTACCAGCTCTTGCCCCCACTGGGCCTGCAGCCAGCCCTAACAGCCAGGTTTGCCTAACGCCTTCAAAAGGTTGAAAAAATTCAAGACCAAATTCTCACAGCACTGTCTTATCCACAATCATCTGTAATTCCTTTGAAGTCACAACACTTCTACGCAAGCCGATGAAAAGCAGCCACACCTGGTACAGCTACGACAAGCAGCTCCTGCATATTTCCAGGTTGACTGTCCATGTGTAACGTGTAATTTATGTGGTGTTTATCAGTTTTCTTTCCCAAATACACAGGGAATCTTCTGGGGAAAAAAAAAATTCAAAATACCAAAACCAAGCAACAACAACAAAACAAAACTCTGCAAGTAGCAAAATAGGAAAGTAGCAAGTACGAAAAAGTACCTAGTGAGAAGCACACAGTGTATCTTCTAGAATTGTGGGCAGGGTTCAGATAGAGAGGCAAACCACTGGCTTTAGACCTTCTTGTAACAAGTCAGCAACCCCCCATAGACCAGAGTAGCAGAACTGACAAAGCCCTGTTTCCTAGAGCTTTTTATCTTCTCCCTTACAAGGCATCAGCTCTAACAGTCATTTATGGCATCTCTCCATAATGGATCCTTGGACATGCAATAGTCCTGTTAGATCACTCATGTGAAACTCCCAAAACAGAGTCAACAATTCATCTCTTGCCTCTCCCAAGCCAATTGTTCTCAAAGCTGTAGCCTTGAGTTCATTGGACTAGAATTTGAGGATTTGAGCAGACCGTGTGCAGATGCCTTGTCTTCTCAGACAACCAGAGTGTCGTAGAAATTACTACAACTACATTATACAATCAAGTCAGAAACACACAGCCAGCTGGAGCCTCAATAAATCATCTAGTCTATCATCCCTTTCTGGGCTGGAATAAAAATAGTCTAAACAACCCACTGACCGTCTCTGCTCAAGTGACCACTTTACAGTTCTCAGAACTGGCTGGTTCAATGTTACACAGAATATTTCCCAATAACTCAACCACATACCCATATTTGTACAGGCTTAGCTGAAAATGAAGTTTTCCTACCCTGCAATATTCAACAGAGAAGCCTTGTTTCTATGATAAATAGACAAGAAAATGTGGAATCCCAGGATCTTAACATCTTCTCTTCTACTCAAAATCATACAACCACAGAATGGCTTGCATTGAAAGGGGCCTTAAAATCATCTAGTTGCATGTCCCTGGTATCATAAAAGATGCCTAACATCTCCAAGTCCCTAAAGTCCCAGGACTGGCTGCAGTAGTACAGATACTCACAGCCCATTTCCTCCCTTCCCCTAAAGGGCTTGACCTCACACACAAAGGGAAAAACAAAGTTGCAAGACTAGGTGCTTCCTATTCTGTAAGCAGTAAGGGATTAACAATTGCTGTCTGTCCTTCCATGTAAACCTTCTTATCTGCACAGGGAAGAACTGTTTTAGCAACACAAAGATAATCCATCATTGTTTGCCAGAATAAACAATTTCAGAGCCTTTTAAGAAGAAATAAATTATGAATAAAATATGCTAGCTTCTAAAGAATATAAAAGGATAACACAGAACATTAACTATACTGGTGGCTTTTACGTACGGGATCTTTGGAAGAGTATTTGCATGTTATAACTTGCAATGATCATGCACATTAGATGCAAAATTAAAAATGATTTAACATAAATCTAAAGTATTAACTTTGTCCTTCTGATGAACAGTTCTGCATTGCTTGCTCTATTTTCTAGTAAAAATGCAATTTGTTATTCATACTTTAAAATACACAGGACAAATCCAAGTTAATACTCTTGCCTGGCCTAGAAAACTATGACAACAAACGCTGGAAGATTATTTGCATTTTGTAGCTGTGCAGGTCTGTAAAAACAGAATAGCAAGGAAGAGCCATGATCAAAACTGAACAAATGGAAGTTCCAGAGTCTTTTGACATCTCACCTTACTCCCTGTCTCTCAGCTATTGTTCAACTCCTTTTGATTCAGCTTTTCTCTCACAAACATTTAGATACATGAGCAACTCCACACATTAATGGTTCACTGAAGGCAATGAGGCTATTCAAGTATGGAAAATTATTTACATGCAGAGAGAATGGAAACCTTCAGCTGGAGAGCTGAACATAACATCCCTTGGCAAAGCACTGTGGAAACACGTGATAGTGTAGATGCAGAACCCATCATTTCCTAACAGTATTGTTGAATTTGGTTGTGGCCAAATCAAGGAGCAAAAATAAACCATATGATCATGTGCTAGATTATAACAAAATTGAAAAATACTCTTTTAAAAAAACCCCAAACAATTAAGCTGTAGATTTAAATGCAAAGCTTAGCACTGCAGACAAACGTATTTTTAACCAGTTCCATTTAGAGCACTTGGTTACTCACAAATACTCTTTACAGCGTACTTACAGGTGATGACACAGGGCTCATGACAGGTGAGAGTTCTACCATTATAGATAATTACTTGCAACATACTCCACAGGAGCCAAATTTTCCAGAATTTAGACACCATCATGAGGTTTAACTAGTTATGATTTTATTTCTAAGCTTACAATGACTTTCCTCAGAAAAGGACAAAGGCATCCTTTCCTGCTGTGAGAATTATAGAGTTAAAAAAGAGGGTGCCCTAATACTCTTTCCACAAACACGTTAAGGGAAAAGTATCTTATGCAGTACGAGTTGTAAGATTTATTTTTTTTTTTTAATTATCTTGCTTAGCAGTTAACGAGAAGTCACCACATAGAAGCATCAATCCACATCAAGTAGCCTCCGCTGCGAAAAGAAGGATGCCCAGCAGCAAACCCTGGTCCAGCGAAGGGCCTCACGGGGGCGCCTGTTCCCAGACTCAGCCCAGGAATGTCCCAGCTGCTCCAGGGAGGGCGGCCCCAGGGCTTTCTCGGAGTCCCGGCGAAGCAAGCGAGAGTGAGCCGTGCTGCCGGCCCCGTGCGGCGTCACTAGCGAGCCCCGGCTCCGCGAGCCTGGTGCAGGAGGCCCCCGGCGCTGAGCCACAGCGCCCCCGCCCGGCAGCCACAAATACCACGCCGCATGCAAATGACTCGCTCCCTGGCCAATGAAAGCCCTGGAGACCGTCCGAAGGGCTCGGCTAGAGGGCTCTCAATTGGTGTTTCTTTCAGCCAATCAACAGCCATATCTGGGGTTTCACCCCGGCCCGGGCGGACAACCGCTGCTGCCTCTTCTTCCGCGCGGAGATTTCGTCACCCGCGCCGCGCCGCGCTTTGTTTGGCTCGTGCTAGGGCAGCGGCCCCGCCCCCGCCTCGCTGCCGCTCGCCGCCGGCCAATAGGACGCGTTGTTTGGGGGGCGGGGAGCTCCGGCGCTCTCAGCTGGGCCCGCGCGCCGCGGCCCCGCCCCCGGCCCGGGCAGGGCGAGGAGGAACCGGAACCGCGGTGGCCCGAGCCCAGCGCGGCCTCGAGCCTGGCGGCACTGGGACCGCGGCTGGATTTCGGAGCAGCCCGGGGAAGAGGTCGGCCACACAGCCGGGAGCGGGGCTGCCGCCGCCAGCAAAACTGGGAGGGCCGCTGGGCTCCTCGCCGGCCGCCTCCGGAGCTGGCGGGTCTGGGCGTACCCCGCGGGTGCCTGGGGCAGCGGGTGCGGGAGCAGGAGCAGACGAGGCAGCCGCCGGCGGGCGAGCCGGAGCGCGGAGGATACGTGACGGCGTTGATGCGGCAGGTGAGACAGGGGCGGGGGCTGGGGAGACCGGCCCAGCCCCGCTCTGTCGTCCGGGCCGGCCGCGCTTGGGGAACGAGTCTCTGCGGCTCTTCCGGGAGGCAGCGGAGGGACGGCCACGGGGGTGTAGATGACCAAAGCAGCGAGGCTGAGAAAACTTTCACTTTAGGACGAAAAGGGAAAGGAAGAACAAGGTGGAAACAAAAGGAGAAAGCAGCTATAAGGGGGAAAGTGCACGTAGGGCTTAGGCAGAATGCTGGAAGGACCTAGTAGTTGAGAAGTGGGGCAGATCCTGGGATGTGCTACTCGGGTCCGGAAGGAGCTGTCCCCAAGGAGTGTGTCTTTGTTTCCCCCCCCAGTAATTGTTGGGAGAGGCCAATGGGTGGGTGCATCGTTTAATTTGCAGTAATAAAACCAAGCTTGAAATTATTTAAGCCTTGCCTACACGAAGTTTTTGAACACACACTGTCAGGATTGGAAGATTTTTTTGTCCGCAAAATAAATAGAAACTGCAGGTTTTGGTGTGTGAAGAACCAGTCTGTAACTAGGGACTTGTCAGGTGAATAAATAACCAAATGTCAGTGTGAGTTTAGATCCACAGTTCAGATCAGTTTATTGAGCATTTTCAGGGAGTGAAACGTTGCCTGACACAAGTCTGGATGGGTTCCGTGGTTTAGCTGAAAATTAGAGGGAAAAATAAAATTTTAATAGTAGGAATAGAACCCATAAGTAGTAACTTCATGAGTTTGTATGCCATGTTGAGGCATCTTTATTAATTTGAACCTCATTATCCTGGTTTCAGCCTAATCCATAGTCATTCCAATGTTTGTGATACTCAGAATTTCCTCCTTATTTCCCTAGATGGAAGTTGGATGGTGGCTCCTGCCATGGTGTCAAGGCAGCTGCATCCCAAGTGCTGCTCCTTGCTGGGTGTTATAACTGGTTCTTCCTTGTTGACTTCTTTTAGATACGCTGTCAGTAATATTTTTACACTCCTTAAGAAATACTAAAACAGTTGTTGGGTTTTAACGGATGATGTGATTTGATGCCTTAAGCTTGTGTCCATATCTGTAATTTTGTTCCAAGTGTATGAAAAAAGCCTTCAGAATTGAGAGGATTTGTGAAATCAGCACAGGAAGTGGTCATCCCAGCAACTGGTCCCAATGGCAGGTCTAAAAGTTGGCAGATGCCTTCAAAAGCTCAGGGATGCTCCCTTGGCACACAAGGGTTCAGGCATGCCCTGCATGGCCAGGGTCTCTGCATGGCCAGAAGCAACGAAGCAAGGGTGCGCACAGTCACTGTAGGTGCCTCCAAAGTTTATTGCCCTCCAAATTAAAAAAAAAAAAAAAAAAAAAAAAAAAAAAAATTAAAAAAAAAAAAAAAAAAGAAGGGGTGACATTAATTCTCTCCCAGCAGAGGCGGCGGGCAGGGGTGCGGGCCTGGAAAGCCGGTCCCTGCCCGTTGCCAGTGACAGAACAGACCCGGCCCACGGTGCTGCCGTCGGCGGGGGTGGCGGGGTCGGGGCTGCCCGGCGGGAAGGAGCGCGGGGAGGTGCGGGGTGGGGGCGGAGGGGAGCGGGAACCTCGGGAGCCTCGGCCAGTCCCAGCCCCAGACACACACACAGAGGAGGAGAAGCCGCCGCCGCATCCAGGAGCATGGATACCCCCCCCGCGGCGGACCGGGCCGCGGCTCCGCGGTGAGGAGAGAGGGGGGCCCGGGCCCGGGAGCCGCGGAGGGGTGGGATGAAATGGAATGGGATTGGGATGGGGAAGCAGCACTTCCCCGCTCCCTTCTGCTCCGCCGGCCGAGCGGCTGCCGCTCCTCCGGCGCTGGCGAGCGCTGCCACACGCCCGAGTTTGGCCGGGCGATTTCTCGGCCAAAGGCGGCCCGGAGCCCTTCGAGACGGAGACGGGGGACTACCGGGGGGCCCTGGCTGCCGTTTGGGCCGGTTTGGGGGGGTTGTGGCGGGGCTTTCCTCCTCCCGCCCTCGGCACAGGTTGTTGGGTCGGGACAGCAAACGAAAGGGGATTTAGTAACAAACAACGGCGGCCATGTTGAGAGGAATTTCTGCAGCTAAACTTCTCCCCTCTCAGCTCAGGGGTTTCTCTGCCTCCCCGGGGGGCTCCCTGGCCTGACTATGTGGCCCCCTCTTTTCTCCCTCTCCTCCCTCGCAGGATGACAGTGAAACTGGGAGAGAGCAGCGGGGAGGAAGGGGTGAAAAAGCTGGGCAAGAGAGCAGGAGGAGATGAGGAGTCCCTGGAAGAAGAAGGGGCAGGAGGAGGAGGAGAGGCAGCTCCAGGCAGCAGCAGCACAAAGAAAGAAGAGATCATTAACAACAACACTACCGGCAGCCCCCCACCAAACCCCAACTTGTCACCGGCCCCTGCTTCTCTCCAGCCCTCCCAGAGCCAGGACCAGCATCATTTTCTCAGGTCCAGTGTCAGACCTCAGAGCAAGAGACTGAAGAAGGATTCCCAGGCATCCTCCTCGGTTGGCAGCAGCGCTGCTGGGAAAGGCAAAGGTACTGTGTTTTGACACCCTAAAAACATGCAGGCAAGGGGGATAGCAAAGGGGAGGCACCTGTGGGGCTGTGGGTTGTCATTCTTTTTCTGTAGATGCCATCTTTTGTTTGGTTTTGGGAAGGTGTTTTGGGGCTTGTTTCTCCTGGCTGAAATCTGTGTCCCAAGGCTTCAGCTTCCCTGCTGCTCACTATCCTCTCTGCAATTCCAGAAATGGGGGAGGTCTGGATATTTATGTGGAAGAAGAAAAATTATATGTTATTGAAGCAAATCTTTAATGTCTTTATTTCATCTCTCTCGGGTGTTGGGAAATTCCTGTGTTTTGATTAGGAAATCAGTCTCTTAACTAGCTGTGTAATCAGGTGGCTGCGCTTGAATTATGTTCTTGGATAGTAACAAAATATTCACTGGGTGCTAGTTAGCATAAGAAAAAAACCCATCCACAAGACATGGTGGTTTCCTTCAATTATTTCTATTGTCCAAATAACTATTCTGGAAACAGCAATGAAGTGCACATATTGACATATTTGTTTCTAAGGTACTGGGAGTCTTGTTCCACTGTTTTAAAACAGTTTGGGCATCTATGTGATTTGAGTTTTTATGAAGGTTGGTTTGCATACATCTGAAAGTCTGTAGGTACAGATGCGCACACCTCCTTTTTCACTCAGCATTGAAGACAAGAATTTGATTTTTTTGGGAGCTGTTTCTAACTGAATAGCTGGAAGGCAGCAGGGATATTTGAATATTTTGGTCCTATTGTGTGTGCTCAGCAGTGACTTGATGATATTTTAGCACTGCAGTTGAGCTGTACTTGAGCCTAATTTTGGATATAATGTGCTAAAGTACTCAAGTGTTATTTTCTGTTAGTTTTTGAGAAGAACAGCACTCAAAGATTGCATCAGCATTTAAAATAATGACATTTACTCTTGTCTGCTGAATCGAACTGTAATTCCATGTAGCATGAATATGTCTTGGTGGTTACCTCACTGTTGTACATCTCAGGGGTGTGCACATGCTGGGTATTAAATAAAAATTACAGTTATGACTTTTATGTTGCAGTAATAAAGCAGTGCAAATTGGGATATTTTAGTTATTGGTATATCAGAAAAATGTTCTTGAACTCAGTTGCTTGACATTTGGTGTAATTGACTAAAGTATTTTTAAATTCCTTAGTAAGTCCTCTTTAATCTCTTGAATGTTAAATGAAAGTTTTGTGTGGTGGTACAGGACAGAACAGAAAAGCCTACGTAATTTTTCTTCTACTTGTGTGAAACCAAATAAACAAACAAATGGAATACCCAGGAGTGTTTGTCTACATAAAATTAATTCCAGGATTGTAAATAGTTATTAGACACAAGGAAGTGTTTCTTTGAAATATGTCTTGTCTGTGATTCACAAGTTGAATATGTCCATTTGAAATTAATCGATAGATTTGGAAGTGCATACATGTGTGAACAAATGCATGTGTTTGTGCAAGTGGATATTCATGTTTGTACATGAACATTTATTTCCAATTCTAGAACAGCAGAATGTTTTTTTAACTAGGAATATCAACACAATAGAAAAAAAAAAATCTTATATTTTTGTAAATCAAGTTCCAAAACAAACAGGAGAAAATTACATGCAGAACAGAAAATATTATCTCAGTAACCAGTCATGGATAGTGTTTGCAGTCACTGTACTATATTGTCAGGTTTGGGAGAACTCCTTAAATTCATCAGGAGTGACAGTGGTAGAATTATGATTGTGCTTTCACTTTTTCAATTTTGAGACAAGCCACAGCTCTGCCTGGCCAGATTTGGTGTGAATGTGTCCAGTTGATTGAATTCTCTGATATGGTTAAGATAATAATTGCCAGATTCTGGAGAGCAGAGCCATGAAGAGGGCTCCTTTCTAATTTGAGCTCTTTATTCAGAGATGCATGATAAGAGGTTTTCTGGGCTTGTCTAAATTCTCCCTAGTGAAATGCATTATGCTCACAAGTCATAGTGCTCTGTGTTCTGACCAAAGTGTCTCAGCTTCTGATAGGGAATGAGTGGACTTAAATTCTTTCATTAGCTGTCCCACTAACTTTCTCCTCCCTCTGTAAGTATAAAAATTAGGAAAAGCTGGAGTGCATCAGCTCTGAACCTGGAAGCTTTTGGATTATGTCAAAGTCAAGGTGATGGCTGCACAAGTAACTCTGACAGTGGCCAGCTGGAGTGACCAGACCATGCCTATGCTTGGTTCAGTGAAACCAGAAACTTGTTTTCATCATAGGCATTCAATAATGCTGTGTAACCTTTAACATTTTTTAAAGTGGTTCTACTCCTAGAACCTTGGTATTCTGAGGGGAAAACTCTCACTTGCCAATTTTTAAGAAGTGTGATCAATGCACTTTCTTTCAAATTGTAGTTACTCAGCAGGTATTGGTTTGCCTTGAGAAAAGTTTTGAAAATAGTATTTTTTTTCCTGTATGTTGCAAATTCATTTCTACTTTTGGCATTCATTCTTTTAGGGTCCTTAATTGTAGCAGACAAATTATTGATAAACTTGGCTGTAAACTAAAAAGAGTGTGCCTACTCAGCAGCTGCTGACTTTTCAACTTTATCTTACTGTGGTTCAGGGTAGCTTGCTCATAATAATTCCCAAGTTCTGCCTTGTGGAGTGTATAAACATGTTGCTAATAGTGAGATTGCCCTGATGTACTCTTCAATTGCACCTTTGAATCTTTCCTCTTTTTGTGCAGTGAGGTGCACTTTTTGAGTTTAGGGCAAAAAATTGCATAGGAAGTAGTACAGTAAAATGAAATTTGGAAACTATTTCACTTCAGTAGCCAATCCATTTGAAATTGTGGGAAGTTTTATCAAATTTACTGCACAAGTATCTAAATTTCTTATTTTTTTGGAATTATTATCATGCTCTTTTCAGCTGTTCATCACCTTTTAATTTTATTTTCAAGGTCGTAGTCCATACCTCAGCTTGAGGCGTGACTTGTGAGGCATGAAGGCTTGAAAGGAAGTCTTCAAGTAACTTGCATGAAACTAGCAGGAACTTGAAGGACTAGTGATGTTGAGACAGTTTATTGTGGGAGTTCCAATGCAGGGAGGCTTGTTGAGGGAGGAGAAGCAGACCAAGTTAAGGTTTCTGAAAAAGAGGTGTTTCTGAGAGTTTGTTTCTCAAACACCAATATACCACATGATTGCTGAGCACAGGTGTTAAGGTGTGTTTTGGGGCTTTGGTTCATGAAACCAGAGTGGATGGAATACATATGTGTGTGTATATTGTGATGACATGGATAAATGGCAGTGTGGGACACATTGCCATCATGTGCTGTAGATGTAGCTTGAACCAGAGTAGAGTATTGCCATTTCTGTGGTTTTTTCCATTTTCTGAATGCAGAATGAAGTCAGGAGGACTAGCTTAGTGATGAGCTGAAGCTTGAAGATCTCTTTTATGCCGTTCCTCTGGATTTATTCCTAAAATGTGTAGAATGGCTCCAAAAAGTATTTGGATTTGTTTTGCTGTAATAAGCAGTTCTTTTTTGAAAAAGGACTTACGCAGCTGAAAGCTTAGTTGAATTAAAGTGTTCCATCTTTTGGCATAGTATAGAACTGGCTAAAAAGCAATCTACTTTGTTTCAGCTTGCCAGAGTTTCATGTTTGGTAGCATGTGGGTTAAATCAACCAGTGTCTCCTGCAGAGAGGATGCAGATACCAAAATACCTGATGTATGTACTTACACAGTGTTTTATTGTATCTTCCTGAGTTCATATGTTGCAGAATATATTGTAATCATCATTTGAGATGTTATTCCTCCAGCATTATTTCTCTAGGACATGAACCATTGTTTAAAAACTACCTGGCACAATCTCTTGTTCTGACATTCTCATTAATTCCATCAATCTCACTTGCCCTTGGTACCTCTCCTTCCATCCTACCCTGAGATGCTTTCATTTATTCTTTGCCACCCCGTTTACGCCAGTTCTCCCTCCCTCCCTTTGGAAGTGGCTCAGGACCAGGACTTCACAGCATCTCATCCTGTACTGCAAGAGAATTTTCTCCTCCTGTGCTGTAGTTACTGAGCTCTGACAGGTACCTGCCTGCAAGGCTGCACAGCCGCAGGGTTAAGTGGAACTTCATACTGAGCTTTATGGGTGTTTTCTTCAGGAAGAGCAAGAGAACAGTGATTTACAGAGATGGGGTAGTGACCAAATATATAGTAAACCATGGGGAACTTTTTATAGCTCTTCTTGGTTAGCTCAGATAATGCTGCCTTTGATACATTGTATACTAAACATATCCTGTCCATAGAGAAGCAAGCCTTCAGTATAGTTTTGTTAGAAGGCTCTGGTTCATAATTTGCACTGTATATGCTTTAAACACATTCAGCTATCTCTAATTTTCTCACTAGTAACGGTTAGGAGAAGATAGGCTACCATTGTCCGTATAGGACAGTTACCAGTTAAGCCTGAGATTTGCTGAGTTGGTCACAGCGTGGTAGTAAGAAGGCCAAGGTCACAGGTTCGATTCCTGTATGGGCCATTCATGTAAGAGTTGGACTCCATAGTCTCTGTGGATCCCTTCCAACTCAGAATATTCTGTACATCTATGTTTCAAACTTTGAATCTTCACAACAAGAACACTATATGGCATAACCATGCAAAAATACATAAGCTGTTCTAGGTTCGCCCTTCTCAGGACTCCATGCTGTGTCCTGTGAAGGCAGGGTAGAAACTTCCTTTGCAGTTACAAAGTTAGCAAAATGAAGTGTTAACTTCCAGGAAATTTGTCTGTTACAGGTTGGCATTTGCATTCCATGCTTTTGGGAATGAGTTAGTCTTAACATTCCACGTTTGAACTGTGGCAAGTGAGAGTGTGAATGCACCATCCTGTATATAAAGGTGTTCCCAAATGAATGTTCCCCCTACAGTGACTGGTGATTCCTGAAGAAGTTGAGATGTTGTGAGCTAAGCCTGTAACCTGTGTGTTGGGATACAAGGGTGTACTGAGAACTTAAACTAGGGATTCCAGCTTCTGTGTGTGTGTCATCTATCACAGAAGATATGAATCAACTGGCCTGTAAGAGCTGTCAGTGGAAGACTGAAAGGCATATTCTGAGATGCTACCTAGAAGGAAGAACTTGTGGCTGCAGCTGCAATGCAATCCCGATACTACCAGTGTCTCAGGTATTTTAAATGTGTGTTCCATAGTTTGTAATTTTCGTATTGGATTCTGAAACTGCAGTCTTTAAATCTCTATATATAAACTCTTGCAAGTGTTTATAATTTGCTTAGAACTACAGAGACAGCTGTTTCCATGGGAATGTAGTTTGAGATGATATTATGCCAGTCACAGAAAGATGTAGTTTTAATAATGGGACATATAGATGGGTAGAGAACACTGGATAAAATGAATTAATAAGTTTCTCTGGAACACTGGTTTCTGACCTATGATTTTGTTGGGGGTTACAGTTAAAATACTAAGTACAAAAACCTGAAGTCTTTGCAAACTGTGTATTGCAAGCTGAGGGAAAATGCTGGGAACTTACATATCCAAATGACTGCCATATACCTTTTACATGGGTGCTGGTGCTCTGGCGCACCTGGAGCAAAGGGAAGGAATTGTTATAGCTGTAATGGTGTGGATGTCTAGGTCACTGGCTGGGTGATGCAAGATGAGTAGACAGTGGGAGAATGTCCAGCATGTCTTATCTTTTCTATAAATGATTTTACATTAATAGCCTGCTGAGGTGTTTGTTCAGAGTGAGCCCCCTACTTCTCCCCAGCGTTCTGCAGCAGTAATGATATAGCTGGCCTCAGGGGAGTTTCTTGTTTTAATGCATTGATGAAGTTTTAAATCATCCATTACAGGGAATTAATCATGGAATCATCAATCATTAGTGAGGGGTCGGAAGCTTGTTAGCTGTTCTGAATATAACAAGAATTGCATACAGTAAGACTGAGATAATAAATTTATGGCGGGTGATTTATTGATGTTTGACTGGTTTTGGGTTTTCCTTTTATCCTGAACTGGTCTATAGTTCTTTGTTTTAGAATTCAGTATATTCCATTGCTGTACCAAGGTTCAGTATGCTTTAGGTTGGATTGGGATAACACAATGATAAATATTACCATGCACAGTAGTAAGAGAGTTTATGCAAAGGAATAATAGAGCAAACCCCTTTGTTCCTGGAAGAGTTGAATGGCAAATAAGAGCTCTGTAGAGGTGACAGGATATTCAGATTTTTAATACTCTTTAGAACAATTGTCTGGATGGTAATTAAAAAAAGAGTTTAAAACAAAAAAGATTCTGATAAAATTCCCAGGACTAATTTGTCTTGTGGAATAGTAAGTGTACGTAAAGGAACAAAAGATCAATTATGAGCTACATGTCCTGTGTAGAAGTTGAATCCATGGAGTCCTCAGCATGTCCAGTAGAATTCTTCAGTCCATCTTTTACCTACAGCTAAAATGTAACTGAGAATGAACTGTACTTTAAATTCTAATAAGACCATAAAATCTTCACTGACACTTTAGCTTCTTACGCCTTTTAATAATGAAAACTTTATATGTGTACCAAGCATACTGAACAATCTTTAGAAAATCCTTGATGAGATCTGTTCTTCAGGCAGCTGACTTAGGATTTTATTTACTTTAGTAAGTATTAAAAAAAAAGAAAAAACTCTCAGAAACCCCAAACAAAAACCAACCACCCAGCATGCAAATGAAACCCCCCAAATCCTGCATTCGTTGTTCCCCTGAAGGATTTCTTAGAAATTGGGGATCTGTGATCTGGACTGAAATCCTGTGCCTGTCTTCTGATAAAGGATGTCTTTTGTGTTGGGAGCTGGTAGCAACAGGAGATTGGAGATTGTGTTTGACTTTCCCCTTCTTGACCAAAGATCTGTATTTCAGTACTGTGCAAATTGTGATATTCCAGTCTCACATTTACAGAATGAAGAAGTGTCAGTTCTGTGTCTGTGTTGGGTTTCTTCTCACCATCTGTTAAAGTGCTCAGTTATTTTCTTGTGGTTTCCTTTTTTTTAAAGGATTTACCTCCACAGTGCCAGAGTTAAATGGCTTAAGTTTCAATTATTTTATCAGTGACTGAGGAAGACTGTAAGAGGTAAAGAAACTGTTTATATGAGAAGTTGTTTATAGTTTTTTCTAGATGTCTAATGTTTATTTTTTTCTAGATGTCTAATGGTTTTTCATGTCTTGACTTACATGTTTCCCTGTGATGACAGTAGTTTTCTTCAAAAGAGTCAAATAGTCACCCCTAGAAATAAAAGAAACATTAACTCCAAAATAGTCACAATATCATATTTTATATCAACTAAATATTTCTTGTATGCAGGAGAAGAATGGACTTTCACACATCTTGCTCTCTTCCAGATTTGATTTCAAATACTCTCCATTACTTGAACAAACCACCTTCTCTAGGATTTGGAGCAATGTGATTTTTGTCACCCAAAGGAATTCCTTTTGCAATTGACTTGTTAAGATTTATGCACAATTCTTTAAATCTCTAAAGCATAGTGGGCCTGTAACAGCTGATTCTTCTTATAATTAAAAAAATAATATCGAAGTGGGATCTCTGGGTTCTTGAATGAGATACATGTGTGTGTGTGTATATATATATATATGTGTGTGTGTGTGTGTCTATATGTATATATATAAAACAATGGCTTTGTCAGGTAAAAAGACCTGCTTCATAAAGTTGATTTTGAAAATATAACTGAACTTTTTGGGCCTAAATAAGAAAGAGAGAATTATGCTGATATATATAAAAATTAGTGAAACTGATTGGGACTGCTGTATTGTACAAGCTGTACAATGTATGAGCAAATTGTATAAGTAGATAAACTAAGGCATGCCAATGTATCATGAGGTAAAATACAAAACGTACAGGCCAGTAACTGGAGAAAAGGAAAGTGTAATGAGAATTCTATATAATGAGCAGTGAACGTTTAGTGTTAAAAGACTTGTGTTTTATTAAGTATATGTCTGCATCGATAAAGACAGTGAAATCCTAAATAATTTTTTAAAAAATTAAAGATAATTTATTTTCAAAATATGAATTACTGGGAATGGTTGTATTTTTACAGAAAAAAATGAGTACATTTTGGGGAGTTGACCATGGTTTCTGGATTAGCAGTCTGATTTATGGTGTCAAATCAGGTGTGATGTTTTGTTTGTAAATTTTCCATCCCATTTTCTTTCCAGGTCCCTACTTGAGTAAACAGCAAAGTCTCTCTCTTTTATCCGGCATTATTCTCATTTTAGTATTTCCAGTCTTCATATCTCTTTTTTCATGTTCTTTGGATGCTGATAACTGACAAAGGGACAATCAAGATTACGCTTTTATGCGTTTTTTTGAAAGCCACAGCAGGATTTGGGAAGGGAGAATGGATTGAGACTTGCCATCCTTTGGATAGCTGGAGTTTGCCTTGATGTTCCATGTCAGAGGTGGTGCTCTGAGGATCCTACACTGTGGATCAGATCATGGAAATGCTGATCCATTGTCATGTGATGAACTAAAGCCCACATCTCTCAATCTTTCCCTTTCCACAGTTATTCCGGAGGCAGTAGGATCAAGACCAAAGACAAGAATCTGACGTTCTGCCTATTTTCCTCATGGACATCGCTTTGCTCCAGTGGTCAGCTGCCTGTTCAGTACTGTTCAGGAGTTCCCTGTGGCTTCAGGGCAGTGACTGCAGAGCTCACCAGCATATAAGCATCAGAGAGGGTTATGTGGTAGAGGCTGCTGTGGTACATTCCTGCTTATCTGTATTGCTTCTAGAAATACAAAATTAAGCCATTGAAATCTTCCTCTAGTTTTTTGCGCTTTGAGATTTTATTCCTATTAAACAAACCTTGTATGCCCATTGTATTTCAAGTGAAAAAGGAGAAAATTCTGAGTTACTCTCTTATCTCTATCCATGAATCCTCCTGTTGGTTCAATATTCACTCTGGTCATGGTTTTTACAGCAGCAGATAATGGAGGGAATGCACCTGGTGGCACATCAGGAATTCCTCCCAGCAATTCTGCTGGGAATTCCAAGTCAGCAGCAAGGAACCCGGGCTCCTCAGCAGGAGAGAAGGAAGAAGGGAAGAAGGTCCGACGGCAGTGGGAGTCATGGAGCACAGAGGACAAGAATACTTTCTTTGAGGGACTGTATGAGGTACATGTGGAAGAAAATAACAGACTTAGATGGCTTTAGTTACAGTCTGGATATTCTCAAAGAAGGTTGTTTAGGGTGAGATTGGCAGGAGCAGAAGGCCACTTCCACATTAACATTTGTGGGGCCATACACAGGGTGGTAAAACAGCTGTCAGTCAAAGGCACGTGTCAAAAGTGTCAAGTTTCTTTGTTTTTTTTCTTTAAATACACAGAAAAGATTTCTGAGTTTTATTAATGAATATTTCTAATAATTTCAGTTATTGAATTACGGTTCTGTTTCAAATGAAAAATAATGTCCCCATCTGAACTTTCAAAAGCAGCACACTCAGTCTGTAATAACAACAAACAAGAAAAACTATTTTGTTCTAAAGAGAATTATGTTTAGTCTTTGGCCATGAAGAGGCTATAGAGCCAGTTCAATCCTAGGGCTGAGAGGCAAGAGAAGGTTACATCATCTTATCTTCTGTCCCTTATGATGTGTATGATGGATTCCTGCTTGTCCTGTTCTTGTGATTATTTCAATAGCATATCTGGTTTGAAAAGGCATGCCAAAGGTAACTCCATCACTGCTTGTTTTTTCCTTTGCACATTTGTGTATTTTTGAAATTTTTTTTCATCATAGGCATGGTATCACATACCTGTATTTTGTGGACAAAAATGAGCACTTAAATAGTGTTGTCTTTTTTTAACTCCTCTGAATTGCAGTAATATTCCTAGGAATCAAGTAATTTTTAAGCCACTTCACTGACTTTTTTTGAATAATGAGGAAAAATTTTAAAAATTTGTTTTAAGGTGGATCTGAGACTCAGTTTGTTCAGTCCCTCCTACCATTCATTTTGTAGCACTGCCTTTCAGAAGAGGTTTTCATACTTTGTATTTAAATCAGTTTCCAACCTTTTCTGAATACAAAAATTTTGTGATAGCAGGAGTTAATCCGTATAAAATCAAATCAAAACGCAAATTTTTTATTCCAAGTAACAGTAGCATGAAATGTTCTGTAAATAAAAGTGCAGCTGGTAAATATAGTACGTTTTTCATTTACTCTAGTCAGAAATGATGGGGGAAAGCAGATGAAAGTAAAGAATGCTCAGGGAGAAAATCAATGTTTTCAGTCCTGCTGCTTAATGCATTTGTAAGTAAAGTTGGGTGGTTTTTCTTAATTTACTAGCAACTTACTCTTTTTTATTTTGAAACAGTTAAAGAAATTGGAAAGTAATTAATTTGGCATCTATATTGCATTTTATATAAAACAAAGGAAGCCAGTGTCATTCTTTCACTGTTGAGTTCTGCTCCCCAAAAATTTTGTTTGTGACTGTTGAAATTCAATTTCCCACAAAGAATCCCAAAGTCCCTCACGTTGTTTGACTTGACTTATGACAAGATCCAAGTTTGGATTTGAGTATTTCAA
Organism: Erithacus rubecula; assembly: GCF_903797595.1. Taxonomy (NCBI): domain Eukaryota; kingdom Metazoa; phylum Chordata; class Aves; order Passeriformes; family Muscicapidae; genus Erithacus; species Erithacus rubecula. The sequence continues at coordinate 15,369,107 of NC_136669.1, forward strand.
TTAGATTATTCTTTCTTCAGCATGGAAAGGACTTTGAAGCTATCCAGAACAACATTGCCCTGAAATACAAGAAGAAAGGCAAACCAGCAAGCATGGTGAAGAACAAGGAGCAGGTCCGGCACTTCTACTACCGCACCTGGCACAAGATCTCCAAGTACATTGACTTTGACAATGGTTAGTATTCACCAAAATGGGCTTGGTGCAAGGGTTGGAGTCCTGCCTTTTAGAGGTGAGGAAGGAAATACTGAGAAGATAAATACTGAACGCAGAGTTGTAGAATCACAGGATGGTTTGGGTTACAAGGGACCTCAAAGACTGTCCCATTCCATTCCCTGCCATGGACAAGGACACCTTCCACTAGACCAGGCTGCTCAGTGTCCTGTGTCCAACCTGGCTGTAGAGACTTCAGGGAGTCCACGGTGTCTCACTTCTTTTTTTGTTAGCGTGGCCCTACCAAAAGTCATGTTTTGTGAAAAATACTTTTTAAAACGTGATATTTATGTCACTACTATTCTGTGAATTCACCAAACCATAGCAAATGCAAATCCTGCTGTTAATACTGGGGAAAAACTAGGTTCAAGGAAATGTTTTTTGTATTCTCAGGAACACACCTTCAAGGAAAACTGCCTAAACATTAATCAGGCATGGCTCCATCAAGCAAGCTGACCCACCACCACTTTGCAATTCTTGGGGGAAGGTAGAAACAAGTAACAGTCCGATACAAGTGTAAATGGTGACATATTTCCTCCTACTTCAAAGAAGTTTGAAATTGTGCCATGGGTTCAGTAACTTAGGATTCCCAGTGCCATATTCCCCTTCCCATTCTTTTCCCTTCTTCTGCAACTGCTTTAAAGAAAATGAAATTGGGAAGTCAGATAAACTGCTGGTGGTGTTTTATAACAATAATAGTGACATGATAATTGAGAATGGATTTTTATTAAATCCATACTACTTATGAAAGGGCAGAGAGGATTCAAAATATTTTGTGGGTGGCCTAATCTGAAAAACAGGCTAAAGAAATGTATTTCAGGGTAACCAGATTTTACTAAGATTCAGTTCTTCTGACTTTGAGGTATCAAAAATGTCAGATCTCCCATTAGCTTGTTGATCAAAAATAGTCTCCAGAGTTTTCTGCTCCTTCTGGTGTTGTATTCTAAGATGCATAAATCTAAAATGCAGTTTGTGGTTGTTAAATTTTTTTGTCTTTGAACAACTCCCAAGTATCAGCAAAAATATGGATAATAAATTTATCTACAGTTTGTGTCCAGAGTCTCTCAAGTTGAAAATAATTTCTCAGAGAGAAATGGATTTGGAAAGAAGTTAAAGGAATGCAAAGCTAGTGTACAGTACAATCTCTTTATCACAGAATCAGCTAGGATGGAAAAGTCTTTTGAGATCATCAAATACAACCTATGACCACCATGGTCAAGTAGACCATGGCACCAAGTGCCACATCCAGTCCTTTCTTAAACACCTCCAGAGACAATAACTCTACCACCTCCCTGGGCAGCCCATACCAATGCTCAGTCAATCCTGGGAAGAACTCCCTCCTAATGTCGATCCTAGACCTCCCCTGACACAGCTTAAGGCTATGTCCTCTCATTCTGGTTGCCTAAGAAAAGAGAGTATCCCCACTCCTGTCAGGGAGTTGTAGAGAGTGATGAGGTCTCCCCTGAACCTCCTTTTCTCCAGGCTAAATAACCCCAGCTCCCTCAGCCAGTTCTTCACCGGACTTTTGTTCCAGACACTTCACCAGCCTTGTTGCCCTTCTCTGAACACATATGAGCTTCTCAACATCCTTCCTGAATTGGGGGGCCCAGAACTGGACGCAGCATTCAAGATGTAGCCCAACCAGTGCCGAGTACAATGGAAGAATCACCTCCCTGGTCTTGCTGGCCACAGCATTCCTGATCCAGGCCACGGGGCCGTTGGCCTTCTTGGCCACTTGGGCACACAACTGGCTCGTGTTCAGTGGACTGTCAGTCAGCACCCCCAGGCCCCTTTCTGCCTGGCTGCTGTCCAGCCATCCTATCCCCAGCCCACAGTGCTGCAGGGAGTTTTGACCCAAGTGCAGGACCCAGCACTTGGTCTTGTTAAACCTCACTAAAAATAAAAATTGAGTTATTAAAAGTAACTTATTAAGGAGAAATGGGTATGGCTAGAAAGAAACTGAAGGAATGCCAAGCTAGTGACGATACACTTATTATCATACTGTGTACGATACTACATACTATACTACAGTATGTAGTTTATGAACTTTTGTGTTCCTGAGCTTAGGTTACCTAAAGGAGGACTTGAGTATCTAAACCACCTGGCACAAGGTGTATTTGTGAGTTCCTTTTTCCAAGCAAGGCAACACTTGAAGATGAAGCCATTAGTATTTTATTTAAATGCCAGCATGGCAGCGAACACAGTTTAGAAGAATTTTTGAAATAAAAAGATGTCATGGAAGAATTTAATGTGTTTTTTGGATAACTAAAAGTTAGATATTTGTATCTGTGAGGTCTAGAATCTCAGTGTCTGAAAGAATTTAACAATCAATGCAGTAGTTTGATTAGGTTTAGCATTGGTAGAAATATGTGTGCTTGGATTTTGAGATCAAAGAGAGCTAAAGTTTTGATGAATAGACTAGAATAAATATTTTCACTTGATTAGTAAACCACAAGACTGTCCTTGCTGTCATACATGTTTTAATCTATTAGCTGTAATGTCTGCATCTTGTGTGTTAGAAGAGAAAGGACAAAAAAAAAAACCCATTGCAAATGAATAAAATGTCAGCAAATTTTTGTGTAAAAATTTAAAATCTCGAATTTGCATCAAATCTCTTGGGGTGTGTTTGTGTGCACAAAAAATGTTCTCTGTCTTCTGGAAAATCCAGACCTTCCTCTGAATTTTCACGTAAGAGAGTTCTGTATGCATTTGCTTGGGAGCATTTGGACATTTCTCTTAGAATTTGTGAACAGTTGATACTAAACCTAGCTTCATTATTAATTAGCTTTATTTTGCATATTGAGCAGTTGCATATTTGTTTAAATTCCATGAAAGCTACGTTGTTTTCTTGTAATTTAAAAAATGCCATGAAAAGGAAGTTGGAGAACCAATCCCATTATAGTGTGTCTTGAGCCAGAACTTAATTTTGCCTTTGATCTGATTTGTCTCATCATTGAAAACACGAATTATCTCTTATTTAGTGTTGAAATAAGTATCTGCAATGTAGTTGTGCATGATCTGCAAGCTGCATCTCACTGACACCTTTTCTGTTTTCTAGTGTTTTCTCAAGGGCTGAAAAAATCTTCCCTGGAGCTGTATGGCTTAATCTGCTATGGGGAGCTAAGGAAAAAGATCGGGGGATGTGAGTATGAATGCTTTCAGGTTGTTTTTATACGATAGAATCAGAAGTTGCTACCCTTGAGGTTGGCAGTGTCTAGTTCAGTTCCACTTTTGAGTTCTTGACTATTACTGTAATCTGTGGTGTTATTTCATAATTAAATGTATTTTTATTTTTACAGACCTCCTTAATCTGTTGCATTAGTCTATTTTGATAGATTTTTAAGTTCATCTGCCTGCAGAATGCAGTGCATGTATTGCCCACAGGTGATAGGAAACAAAGCTTAACACAAAGCTTAGATTACCTATTCTGTTACTATTGAAACCTAAGCAATTAAGTGTGAAAATGTTATGCTTTACATCCAGAATTGTGTGTGCCTATGCAGTCTAAATCTGGATGGTGTGTTTTTCTATGTTTTTCTCTTAAGTGTTCTAAGTTTATTTTTTTTTGAATGTTGGCTCACTGTACCCAGAAGACAAAAAGGGACAAATCATAATTGGAAATACCTTTACTGGCTAAGCAAGATGGGTTCTGACCTTGTCAGTCCCAGAGTCCGGTTTTGTCCATATCAGTGAGTGGAGGTAGAGGAGTATGTGCCATAACAATGCTCTGCTGTTTGCTGGCAGTTGATTAATTGCATTGGCAACATACCTGAGCTTAGGCTCACAGAACTGCAGAATGGTTTGGATTAGAAAGGACCTTAAAGACCATCTTGTCCCAACCCCCTACTGTGGACAGGGGCACTTTCCACTATCCCAGGTTGCTCGAACACCCATCCAACCTGGCCTTGAACATTTCCAGGGGTGGGGCAGCCACAGCTGCTTTGGGCAACCTGTGCCTGGGCCTCCCCACACTTGTAATAAAAAGTATTTTCATTATATGTGGTTTAAATCTCCCCTCCTGTGGTTTAAAACCAACCCTTGTTGTGTCCCTCCAGGCCCTGCTGAAAAGTCTGTCCTTGTCTTTCTCTTAAGCCTTCTTTAAGTACTTCATATACTGGGACCCCAGAGCCGCAGGTAGAATCTCACCTGAGTAGAATAGAGGATCCCTACCTTACCCTACTATCCACACTGGGGGGATGAGCCTCAGGACATGGTTCCTATGGTTTTCATGGCTTCCAGACCAGAGAGAGCTCTGACATTACTGGTTTGAGTGGGCCAAGTGGAGCATGCCCTATAAATGCCAGTCCATGTACATACACCATTTTATCCATGTTTTTTTTCATTTGTCCCCAGGCTTTTTGTACAGTCAGTGTTACATATAGTGCATCTTCTAGCTGCTTTGTTTAATTTGTGAGACGTGGAAAACCATCAAAATACCTTCACTTCTTTGTGAAGTCATACTAGTTGTAAAGTGAAATGGACACAAAAGCATTCATGAGTGAACATGTACAATTCCTAAAAGAATCGTGGGATTTTCAGAAGGGTTTTTTGCTCTGTTATTCCCTTACCTGGGATTGGTATCATAACAAGTAATGAATGAGACTGTTGTGAGTTTTCATACTGACTTTATTCTGTTTGTTTAAAGATCTCCAATGTGTTAACTGGAGAAGCCATGCTTAGCTTGGAGAAGCAATTTTGAGCTGTTTGATGACAAAGCAGGTGCAGGAGCAAGGCACATTGCGCTGTCAGCAGAAATCAGTGTTAGTGTTTCTTCATATGCCCACGTCTTGTTTTACAAGCAGATCTTTCTTGCAATGACTGGGAGTAAGATTTCACATGGTCACCATGGCAATGCCTGCAGCCTCTGTGCTTCTGTCTTTTTAGAACTTTGGGGCTTAGTTACATACTTCACTCACTTGGAAAATTCTTGTCTCCAAGACCAAATGTACTCAAGATGAAAGACTCTATATGCATTTATGGCAGGTCTACTCTGTAGCTGTGGAAAGCAGTTTCTTCCTTCCCACCTCCCCCCCAATCTTTTTTTTTTTTCTCTTGTGGTATTCACAGTCACAGAAATGTAGAAGACTCACTGAGAGCTATTGAGACACAAAAGCACTCCAGAAATAGTTTTAGCACTACCAGAGGGAGGTTAATTGTTCAGTAAATAGATCTAGGCCTGATTGTCATATAAATCAAGTTACCAAATTGTGTGTTTTAAAACATGCTGTATAATGTATACAAAAAAGTGAGGGTTGCATGTGCATTTTATTACTTTTATTTACTTTTTTGTTGTGTTAAGCACTACAAGGAGACACTATAGTGTCTGCCTTGCTGCCTTTGCAACAGAGATTGAGCAGGAAGAAGCTTTACTTTTTAATACTGCAGTGTCAGATTAAAGCCCAGTGTTCAAAGATGGCTGTAGTACCTAAACTGTGCTCATTTAATCCATGTGTAAAAAGTAATTTTTGTGACAAGGATCATGTAAAGCTTGCATGTTATGAAATTACAAACTTTCCAGAAGACCTATGTTACAGCACATTTATGCATGTTAATCTTATGTGATAATAAAATGTAAGAGCTTTGGAAACCCCACAGGACACAGAGAAGGCCACAGGTTTAACAGTGTATATCCTAATTCACTGTGTTATCTCATTTACTGAAAAGGTATGGATGACAAGAACGCAGCTAAACTCAATGAGCTCATTCAAGCTGGGTAAGTAAGAACTTACTCCTGAAACTCATAAAACTGCATTGTTCAGCAACTTGACTGTTGCATTGATCATCCAAAGTTTGGAGCATTTCTTAATTTTCAAGAGCTGAAGTTTGATGTTTTCCATTCTTAGTCTGTTTTGTATTAGGATATATCTCCCCTTTTCTATGAAGCCATTAATTGTTAATAAGAAGAAATGATGGGTTAAGTTTAATGAGAATTCTTTACAGAAGCTACAGTACTTAACCATGTGTATTCACTCAGGAAAATCACAGAATTATTCAGTTTGGCATCCAATATCATCAAGTCCAACTATTACCTCAGCCCTGCCACCTCTAACTCCTGTCCCCAAGTGCCACATCCATAGGTCTTTTAAATCTCTTCAGGGGTGGTCACTCCACCACTGCCCTGGGCAGCTTCTTCTGTTGCCTGACCACTCTTTCAGTGCAGAATTTTCCAAATATCCCATCTAAACCTGTTCATTACTTCCTGGGAGCAGAGCATGAAGCCCCCCTGGCTGCCCCCTCCTGTCAGGGAGTTGTGCAGAGCCAGAGGGTCCCCTCTGAGCCTCCTTTACTCCAGATTGAGCCTCCCGAGCTCTCTCACTTGCTCCTCATCAGACCCTTCCCCAGCTCTGTTCCCATCTCTGCACAGTCCAGCCCCTTAATGTCCTTCTTACAGTGAGTGTTCATCTCCAAATGATTCTGCCTTGGTAGGGCTCACAAGTCCTGACTTTCAAACTTGAAATGACCCTTCAGCACACTGGAGGCCTCAGTCCTCCAGTGACTTTTGCATGTCCTTGACATTAAGAGCAAATGTTCTCTTTCAATTTGAGAGAGTTTTGTGGGATTTGGGAGTGCAGTCTATGAGTTGATATACTGCTAGAATGCAGAAGGGGTTAGAACTTATGAATTGTTAAAAATGAGGCATACCTGATGGATTTGTGCATAAAGTTTTACAAAGTAGTTCGGCTTTAAGAATTTATAAGTTTGTCCTGGTTTGAAAGGACAGGTGTCTGCCAGTAAGGGCAGAAGTTTCCCTTTGGAATAGAGACTTTGGTTCCACTCCCCTCCCCCAAGTATTATGATTGTTTGAATCAAGGACTCTGAGGCAGAGATAAGGGGGGTGGGAATAACAGCTCTTTTACTAATATATCTAACTATACAAACAGAAAACAATAACAGTTAAAATTGCTAACAGAACGAAATAGATAACTCGGTGTCAGTCCCTTTAGATGCAAGCACGCTGTCTCTGTGCTTAGTCCAGAGCCCGGATTTGCCGAAGGGCAGGCGGGAAATGGAGGAAGGAAGGAGGGGGGGGAGGGGCAGCAGCGGCCATGCCGGTCTCGGGCGGGAACGGGCTGGAGTGGCGGCTCCTCGCTCACCGTGTGTGTCCGGGTGATCAGCTGTGTCCGCAGAGGCAGGAGGCTGGAACGGGGCAGATGCAGGGCAGGTGATCGCAGAGGGTCTGGCTCTGCTGTGCTCGGCCGCGTGGCTGAACGATCCCAGGCGTCCTCCTCGCAGCTCGCCGGAAACCCGAGTGCCCTCCCGGAAGCCTCAGAGGCCCCTCCGGGGCCGTTCCCACCCACCCCTTTGTCTGGACTCATCAGGGACCCTGGGTGTAGCCCGGCCAGCTCCATTGGCATGATAATGGGGAAAAATTCTTTCAATTGACACAGTAACAGAAAAACACTCAACCCCCAACAAAGTTTTAAAGTGAAATCTCTTTCAAAGGACAAGGCATGTGATTACTTAGGAGGCATTGATGTGTCCTTAATCCCATCTTTAAAAGTTATTTGAAAAATCATTATTTTCTGTCTGTTACAGGTCTGCTTTTACCTTTTGCATTCTTTCTTTTTGGGTGTTCACTGTAGCAAACAAGTTATTGATGAAGTAAACTTGACTGTACAAAGGAGCAGGAATTTGTCCCCTCAGCAGCTGCAGTCTTTAGACTAAACCTTGCATGATATGGGTACTTGGTGTTGTACCTTTCTCGTGATCTCAAATGGAGTTTCCAGATCAGTTTTTTAGGCGTCAAACAACTTTTCCTCTCCTGGGAGATGCTGTTTGTACAGTGTGCTTCTGTTGATGGTCTTCAGTGTGATGATTGAATCAAGTTAATCGAGTTAATCAATCTGTTAACTGCCAGGTTTTAAATTAGAAGAGAAATTCCCATTTGGTTTGGGTTTTGTACAATTAGGAAAATATGAACAGTATGTTTAACGGCATTATTCTTAAAGCAAATTGCTTCTTAAATTGGAGTTGTCAGTTAAATTGATAAACTTCATCTGTAGTTTGCTGAGTATCTCTATAGTTCAGAATATCAGCAGTTGGTTTAGTCACTCTATGGTATATTAGAGCACCTTTCTTATACTGGGCCATCCAAACAAACTAAAAGATAACAAATGAGCCTTGTGATGTTTAGTGAGCTGTAGTATAAGTCTATCACTTTTCATGATTCAGGCCTTAGTTCTTCTAATTAATTGTTAGTGAGGGCTAGTGATTTCTGTGAAGTCTAGGTGTTTACTCCATGAAAGCCACCCTTGTAACAAAGGGGACAGGAGTCTTTGAATTTGAAAGTATTAATGCTAATCTTCCATGCTAAGATTAGAGTGTACATAACATTAACCAGTTCAGAATTAGTTGCTTTTGTATAGGCTTTTTGTCTACATATGGGAGACCCATCTTTGCTTCCCTTTTTCTCCTGCATCCCTTGCCCCATGTGGTTGTGAACCTCATCAGCTGAAGAAAGAGAAAACTGTCTTTGTTACCACCTGAATGTCTGCACCACCTGCATGTGCAGGGCAGCCTCAGAGCTCCCAGAAGCAAACACGTTGCATGTACCTTGGTTGGTTCAATTCCCGTCTTGCTCAGTGATGGTACAATTCTGTGATCCTCTTCACTATTTGTAATCAGTTGTTTCTCCAGTTCCTAACATGTTTCTTTCAAGTGTGACGCTCCTCTTAATGCAATGTACTTTGTAAGGTTTGTCACTGAGGAAAGCTATGAAAGAAAGTGAATCCACAATGATTAAAAATGGGGAATGTGAACATGCTTTATTCTGATGATCTGCTCCTTAAGTAGGTAAACATTCTCTTCGTTTAATTGGTAAGAAAAGTTGAGAAAGGATAGAGTTGTGAGGAGCTACCTGGCAATTTATTTGCAGCACAAGTCCAGACCCCAGAGTTACATGCTCTAATTCAGTGTTTGTTTGCATCTCTGGTTTCTGTGCTAATTTCATGGAGTATGGAAAAACAAATGACCCTGTGTGGTACTCAAAAGACAACCATACTTAAAAGCTTCCTAGTTGAGCTTATTACCCAGGTCATGGATGCTAAGGAGTGCCTGACAGGTCCAGTCAGCTGACTTGATAAGTACCAGCGAAGTCTCTGTGTGGCATATCCCTGTTTGACTGTTGAAGTTAAGTTTATTTGCTGTTATACATTTCTGTACTTGTCTTCAGAATGTCAGTAAGTCAAATGAGGCTAGTCAACAGCCAGTGGTAGAGGAGTTGTTGAATAAATAAGGAATCTTGCAGAAAATATATCAGAATTTACATATTTATAAATGCAAGGGGAATCTAAAAGTTATTCTGTCAGTTTCTGTGCTGTTCTGAGTAGTTCAACATACTCAGGTCAATACTGGCCTACTCCAGCTGCTGAAAGACAGGACCACTCTCTGTCCAGTCCTTTGTGCTAAGATTTTTATTGCAGCATTTTAATTTTACTACACATTTATTACATCATTGATTAGGATATGTAACAAGAAAAAAAGGTTTATGGTGCTATAGCAGAGCTGCTCAGTAACTAATTTAAATAAACTGAAGATTTGTTGTTTTGTTTCATTTTTCATTTAACTTAGGTTTTGCAACATTCTATATTTAATAAAAAACTACATATGAACAAATACAAATATTTTCTTGATCTCTTTGTAAATATGTGGGAATTTTGGGTAAATTAAAAAAAAAAAAAAGCAAACCACAAGACATACCTTATTAAAGAAGTTGCACCAGTTAAGCACAGCCCTCTTCAGTGTCTGGTAGTGAATGTGGTTTTACCCCCCAGCCTGAGAGGCTCTCTGTAGCACAAGGTAAGAAAGACAGAAACCATTAACAGGCATTAATTGCTCTGGTTCAGATTCTGAATGTACATTATGTGGAATAGGAGTGATTCTTCACTGTCTTCCAGTTCCTTGGGAAAGCTCTTTGACACGCTGAGGGGAAATCTGTAACTCTAAAAATCTTGATCATAAAATAGCAGTTCATTGAAAAAAAATAATATATCAACCAATCCATTTTAAGTAGGCAAGTTATGCTCTTGGTGTCAAGTCAGACTGATAATTCTGAATGCATAGTCAGTAGAGTCACTGTTTTTAAGACTTACCCTTTTCTGCATTTGGAGACAACCAGGATCTAGGTATCAGAAGAAAATAAGTATTTTGAAGCTAAGAGTAGTTCTGTTGCAGACTGACTCCTTTACTGTGCTTTCCCCTAAATTTGTAGAAACTCTCTTTGTTCAGCCTCCCAGCCATGGATTTCAATTAGAAAATTGTAGTTTATAAATAGATCTGCTTTTATATTAGTTTGATAATAAGTTATCCTTTAGTTATTCTGTCCTAGATTACTTGAAACTAGTGGTACTTAATGGAAAAGGGAATTAGGGGAAGCAGAACACCTGCCTGTAGGGAGCTGGAATATTCTAAAGCATGTGTGAGGGAACCATGAAAATAGCATTGATCACAGTAGTTGTGGAAGAGTGCTATAGTGGCAGGGTGAAAACTTGCATAGGAAGTCTTTAATGTTTTGTCGCATTTATGTGTGCTCTATGTTTCTTCATTTACTGAATGGTGTACTTTGCATGCTGACTTCTGAACTGTGTCATTTCCCCTCACACTCAAGGAAAGCAGTAGTTTCTGCTTCTTCATATAGATAGCAGCAGGTATGCAGTTGTTTGGTTTCCTCCAATGTGGTTTTCCTCCTAGTGTTTCCTTTTCTTGTTTGGTGAGGGTTTTCTTTCAAATAGTATCTTTTCCATAATATATTTTTCAGGCTTCATTTCTGGCTTTTATCTTAGGTTTTCGTTGGGTTCTTTTGGTTTTGTTCTCATCTCTCTGCCCTGTGAAGCACAGATAGAGATGTAGTCAGGAGTTTGTGACGCTGATCCATGTTCATTTATAAGCTGCTCTATGGTAACCCATGGTGGATACCTGCAGCCCAAGGTCCACCTGCACAGGTGGCAGACAAACTGAGCACAAACAACTACCAGAAGCCTGACTCAACAATAAATGCTTTGTGATCAACTCACTGGACTCTTGAACAGACATAGCAAATATGAAAAATGAACAACAGCATTTTTCTTCTTTTTCTTAAATCATTTAGCTCAGCTGTTTTAGGCAGATCAAACCTTCTGGGCCTTCTGAGCAGTCAAACTCTTGTTTCAGTCACCTTCATCATTCACATGATGAAATAATTTCCACAAAACTTCATTTGTTTATAAAGTCATGTCAGTTAATATGGAAAAATTTGTTTCTCTCCCCAAACCCCGTCTTACTTGTACTGTTGTATTGTTAAGGAAATAATTATGATGATGATAATAATAATAGTAGTGCTATTTCTGACTCTTTACTCACATGCTTCAAGGGTACATTTGATAAAAAAATATTGCATTAGCTAAAATCAAGGAGGAGAGTCTCAGCTTGCACAAGCAGTCAAAAGAATTTACTGTTTTAAAACATTACATATAGGTAAGAGGATCATTGTACAAAATGCTGATTTTCTGATAAAATGATATCTACACTTTAATATTAGGATAAATTCCAGAGGATATGGAGTTTCATATTAAGGCTGAGGTGCTCACAAGGTTATACCTTATGTCCTTACCTTAACTTTTGGATTAGATGTCCATAAGGGTTTCTCTGTCTCTCTCTAAGAGTCTTTACACTGGACGAGACTGACAGAGACTTTACACTGTTGGACTTGGTGCAACCTTGTTTCCAAGAATTAAGTTGAAAGGAAACCTGCCCTTCCAGCCCAGGGATATTCCAAATCTATAGAAGCTTACAGTTCAGTAACTGAAACTTTTTGAGTTGCTCACCCCATCAGCTCCATCTTCTCAGGTCTGCCTTCACTTGTGCTGCCCTTTTGCAAATTTTTCTCTGTAGTGCTGTAGACCACTGCTCTTTCTGCATGATGGTGTTTTTACTTACAGCATAGAATGTTCTCTCTAATTTATTTTGTTTTACTGCAAGGACTTGTGTTCAATCCTGCTGCTTCTATGCCAGCTGATCCTTAATGCTTCAAGTATTAGATAGTAATACTGCCATTGGTAATTTGATTTGGCTCAATGCCTGCCTTTTAAGTCCCTAAAAAGAAAACAGGACTGATGGAGGGAAGAAATCATGTAGTTTCACGGTGTGAAAGCAAAAATGACCTCTGACTTTTAAGGATCTTTGAAACTGCTAAAGTGATATTGAAGCTAAACCAGTGAAATCATAGTGTAAAAAGTTACTTTGTTCAGGTTTTTGCACATGCTCTTAGACCTCGTGTCTACATATGGTAATCATATTTCCAAATGCAAGACTCTGCAAAAAAACTTCAGACTCTTTCTTCCTCTAATTGAGAGTCATGAGTATAAAGGGAAGAGTAAATCAAAACCACTTATCTTTTATGAAGCAGCTATCTCTGAGGTTACTCTTGAACCAAAGTAACATAATTCTGATCCACTTACAAAACAGAAGTCCCTCCCTGAGTGGACAACCAAGTGTTTGATGATCTGGAAGAGGAGAGTCACAAGAGTAGCACTTCCACAATGAAAAATAAGGTGATAGGAAATACTGAATGCTCCATGAACTTGCAGACCCTTACATTTCTGTATCCATTCCTGTAGCCGTGATGGTATTTTGCTCGGTGTCCCTGATCACAGAATCACAGAATACGCTGAGTTGGAAAGAACAAAAATCATCAAGTCCAACTCCCAGCCCTGCACAGCACCATCCCCAAGGGTCACGCTGTGCCTGACAGCATTGTCCTAATGCTTCTTGATTTCTGTCAGGCTTGGTGCTGTGACAACTACCCTGGGGTGCCTATCCAGTGCCCAAGCACTCTGGCAGAAGAAGCTTTTTTTGATATCCAACCTAACCCTGCCCTGACACAACTTCAGGCCATTTCCTTGCATCCTGTCACTGGTCGCCAGCATAGAGAATAAATCAGTGTCTGCCTCTTCTCTCCTCATGAGAAAGTAGTAACTGCAAGGAGGTCTCTCCTTAGTCTCCTTATCTCCAGGCTGTACAGACCAAGTGCCCTCAGCCAGGCCTCATATGGCTTCCCCCTATACCATTTTCGTTCCACTCCTTCGGACCCTCGCTTTATTATATTGTGGTGACCAAAACTCAATGTGAGGCCACCCCAGTGCAAAGCAGAGTGGGACAATCCCCTCCCCACCAGCAATGCAGGACCTGGTACCCTCAGAACAGAGATTTTCCTCTTGGCTCCAGGGCATTGGTGACTCAGCTCCAACTGGCCCTCGGCCAGGACCCCCTTTCTGCAGCACTGCTCTCCAGCATCTCATTCCCCAGTCTGTCCATACATTCTAGGTTGCCCCATCCCATGTGTAGAATCTGGCATTTTCTCTTGTTGAACTTCTCATGGTTGGTGATTGCCCAGTCCTCTCTCATTTGTTGAGGTCTCTCTGCAGGACCTCCCTGCCTTCAAGGGAGTCCACACCTTCTTCCAATTTTGTATTGTCTGCAGACTTGCTTAGTATCCCTTCCAGCTGAGTGTCTAAATCATATATGAAGATGATGAAGAGTACCAGGCCTAAGATGGATAGGTCTGTATTCACACACTATTGTTACTGGCTCCTCTAAGTACTTCTCTTTCTGTATATCCAGGGCTACAACTGTTCGTTACAAAGGTAGAAACCTGCGTATCAAAGCTCCCATGTGCAGAGCTTTGAAGAAGCTCTGTGATCCAGATGGTGAGTAAAAGATGCTGGAACATGGTGGTGTTCTAGAAGATGGCTGGAAGCATAGAAAGTGAGCAGGCTTGTTCTGGTGTGTCCATCACTGGCAGGGAAATTTAGGCTGTTGCATGTTTGTCCTGGGCACAGTATTTTGTCGTGGCCTGTTTGTTTGTGTAACCCCAGTAACTTCAGGACTCACCCAGTTTTTTTACCAGCTAGGATGAAAAGGAAATAGCCATAACAGACCAGTTCACTGCTGGCCTTACACATTGTGCTTTCACTGTATGTGAAGGTGCCAGTGTATCAGCAGCAGTACAGTGTTTAGCACTGAATGTTTTCTAATGTTTTACCTTCTCCTATTCAGCTATGTGTGATTTCATTTTGGGTTTATCGTTTTCTTCCTTGTTCCCAAGTAAGTAGAATCAGGCTGTTCAAAGGTCTGAAATACTGTACTTGCTCAAAGTTTCCACACATCTGATTTTTGACACTGCTTGCTCAACTGCAATCCCCAGTACCACCGCAGTGTCCAAGGAAAAGAACATATTGGAACAAAAGGTAATTAATGAAGCAGACTCCAGTGATGAAGCTGGGCTGCCCAAGTTGTCTGTAGGGGTATCTGATCTTTTGTATTGTGTGTAACTGACCATACAGTGTTGTGACTGAGTTGTCCTTGCTTTGACCCTTTGTGCTTCATCTCCATTCAGGTGTGAGTGATGAAGAGGATCAAAAGCCAGTACGACTTCCTCTCAAGGTCCCTGTGGAGCTGCAGCCACGGAATAACCATGCGTGGGCTCGAGTACAGAGTCTTGCCCAGAACCCACGGCTTAGGTAATGGAGAACTGATTGTGGTGCTCAGAATAGGGAAATAGATGAGTAGCGTCCTAGCCCCATCTTCTTTCTTCAGGGTTTTCTTTGCCATTTGGGCAATTCATCTTTGATAATGCAGTTGGCCTAAGTGTACTTAGTCTGAAGCCTTTGTCCAACCAGTGTGCATGGTTTGTGAATGTGAGTTATCACATGGGAAAATTATATTACCATTGTTCTTTTTATCTTTTAATTTGAGTAATGGAGGAGCTACTAGCGTTGGAGATGAGTATAGTTTGTGCCACTTAATGTCAGAGCAGAGGGCAAGTAAATTGGAGATAGTAGCCTTGGTTCTACTAAAATTTGTATCGAATGTACCATAGACAGAGAGAAGGGAACATGCACATTGATTGGAGGTGCCTGCATCAAGGCTCTGAACATTTCACCTGCACTCAATGATTAAAGCAACATGGAACATGTTTGTAGCTTCTCCCTTGCAAAACGTTGTTGGTGCAGCTGTTCAGTGTCATCAGTGGCTGTTCATCCTGGTACTTATATCTAGTCCAGAACTTGGGGCAGCAAACATGAGGCCTCTATGATGTTGAGTGCTGTATCAAATGCAGCACTTCAGTATAGTGACCAAAGATCACGATGAAAATATCTGTGCTCTTCTCTGCATTAGGTTTATTTAATAAAATACTTTCAAAAAGTAAATGTTTAAGAGACTTTTGTGCTGTTTTTTCTCTTTCATTTTATTCTTTATGTAGTGTTTTTGTGCCTTGCCTGCACTTTTGCAGTTCAGCTAGGTCCTGCCATCTTTTCCTACTTCTTCCATATGGAAAAAAGTAGTTTCTTGAATCATGGCAATCAGGTTTATCTGACAGGCTTTTAGGATGTATGAGTTGTCACATTTGTGAGTTAACCTAGATTTTGAAGTTGTGGGATAACATATGCTCTTGGTTTTGTTGTGGTTTTCTTTCTTAGCACTTGGGACTGTTCTTTGTGCTGGCATTATAGAATGCCAGGTTATTCCTTAATTCCCCTTCTAGCATCAAGGTTAGGACTTGGAGCTCCTGCTGACAGTTGTTCTCTGTTCCCTTGCTTTGCTTCTCTTGCATACAGGATGATCGTGGAGTTACATCGGAAGGTCTCCAGCCTCCTTGAATTCCTGAAGCAGAAGTGGGCTCTCCATGAAGTGCGGGTTGTATCCTTTTCCTACTCAGTCTGTTCCATTTGCTGTGTCCTGGAAGCAATTCCCTTCCTATTCCAAGTTGTTTTGCATCAGAAAAGTGAATCTACTTCATAAATGTACCAGTCCCTGCTTAGTAAAGATAGGGTCTCAGCATCACTAATGGAAGCATTTGTGAGGATTCCATAGTATTCTGCTTTTACCTCAACTCTTCTCTGTTATGATCCCGTGAAAGCTAGTTAAGAAAAAATTACATTCCTGCTTTTATTTAGTTTCCTTAAACAGTGATCTTAGTCCGGCTCATTATCAGTGGGTGACCCTCATACAGCCTGGATAATAACTGACAATTCTGTTTCCAGTTTCAGCAGAGAGATTAAGGACAGATCTTTGCACTTTGTGCACTTTCACTAATGAAGGCTTAAGCTTCTTGTTGAGGTAGCTGCAGCTACCTGCAATGTATCTCTGCACTATCTGAGCCGTACAGCATTCAGGATGTCCCTGTCTCTGATCCATACAATAGAAGGATTTGTGAGTTAACAGCTGTTCTGTTCTGAACCTTCTGACTTGCAGGTTTTATCTTCTTCTTGGGCCTTTCATTCAGGCTTTTCTGTTTAATTTGTGGGCCTGGAAGAAGTAGCAGCATAGCACTTGAAACTCTGAAGGATGTCAGAGAGTGTAAGGTGGAGTTTGCTGCACTCACAAGAGGCTGCTTTGCTGTGCAGTGTTGGAGGTTTTATTGGGGTTCGTTGATTGGGATTTTTTTTTTCTTTTTACAGTTGGAGTGTGAAACAGAGAGAAGTAATTTTGTTTGGAATGGATATTTATTTTGGGCTTGTAGCAGGTCTTCAGCGCAGTCTTTACCACCACAAAGGACCTAATTCCTGATTATAGTGTCTTCACTATTATTTGTGAATAGAGAACATGTCCTAAATCAACTAGGTTTTCTTTTACTTTTTTTTTTTTTAACTTGCAAAATAGGCTCCCAGGTGATTTTTTGGAAGAGGCAGACAACTGTTACCTTCTTTGACACATGTTTTTTAGCGTAAAACACTTGAAGAACAGCAACTTCAGGACTCCAGAGACTCAGAAACAAGAGGCAGCTTCTCAGAGGAGAAAGTGATGCTCCATCTCTTTCCAGGGGAGAACTGTACCCTCACTCCACTGCCTGGGGTAGCCAGAGTGGTCCACTCCAAGGCCTTCTGTACAGTGCATTGGCAGGAAACAGGCAAATGCAAACAGAACACAAAAGACTCTCACTTACTACCCCCTGCCCAAATCCTTGGCATACAGAGTGGTCAGGGGACAGCAAGGGGACAGCTGAAATACCTGCGAGGAATGGAAGGTAAGGGTGTGGGAAGGGCAGAGAGCACTACAGAGCCCAGCAGAGCCTTACAGCCTACAGCTGAAGTTTCTGCAAGCACTGAAGATGGTGCCCCAGAACCCATCCTGGTGGAAGGAACAGCCTCAAATCTTGGCATCACTAATTCCCTCCAGAAACCACCTTCTGGACCTCAGGATCCAGGAGGGCACCAGGAAAAGCTGAGCTCAGTGGCCCCCTGTGTGGAGGGCAAGGAGGCCCTGGGTAGTGACCAGGCAGCTATGCTACCCTCATGCAGCATGGTGTGTGCTTGCAGCAAGATTCCTGATGTGGAGGAGCTCTCTCTGCTCGATCCATTCCCACGGTACATGAAGTCCTGCCAAGACCTAATCGTCCCAGAGAAATGTTCTTGCACAGACAAACTACATGGGAAAGACTCCATTTCAGCAGCTGGTAATGCTTCTCCAAGCAGGAGGAGTGCAGAGACCTCTGACTTCTGTTCCCAGCTGCTGAGAGGTGGTGTGGCTTCCCCTGGCAGCAGCAGATGTGAAACTCAGGCTGGCCACAGCCAGGGCCAGCAGCTTGATGCTTGTACCAAGGATATCACAGATGCAGTAATGGAGGATTCTCAAGAGAAGCTGGGCTCCTTGTTTCCACCTCCACCTCAGGGACAATCCAGTACAAAGTCTCTCAAGGATGACCCAAGTCGGCTCTCCCAGCAAGTTAGAGAAGAAGGATGGAGTCTGCGAACCTCTGAGAGCCTTACGCTGGCTGAAGTCTACCTCATGATGGGCAAACCAAACAAGCTGCAGCTGGAATATGACTGGTTGGCTGTCTTGGAGCCAGAAACCCAGGATGCTAGAGAGCAAACATCTGAATCAAGTGCTGTTCCTGTATGTCCTACCTTTCACAAGCAGAGACTCTTGAATTGCCTTCTGAAACTCATCTCTACTGAAGTCAATCCCAAACCAGTAAGTAGCTCTTGTTCATGTTCCAGATACTAAACTCTAGTTTCATTTGGAGAATAATTGCCCAGTTGTAGCTTCACAATAAATGAGTAACCAGCCATGTCAAGATCTTTGGAGATTCCTGTGTTTAAGTTTTACAAAAAACTACAGCACAAGACAGCTGGCTAATTAGTGGACTTAGCTCCAATATGGTTTTTACACTGCCTTTTAGCTTCTGGCTTGCTATGAGTCTCATTGATGTTTCAGTGAACATTTAATGTGACTACTCAAAAGATCAATTGTGAGGTGAGATGCCTTCTGTTCTCTCAGATTCACAGAATCTTAGAACAATTCAGGTTGGAAGGAGCCTTGGAAGATCATCTAATCCAACCTTTTGTGGGAAATGGATTCTGAATGAGATTAATATTCCACATGAAAACTGCATTGATTTTCAATATTTAGGTAGTTCAAATTACACAGTGCAAGAGCGAAAAGAATAAGTTTCTTCAGAATAGCAGAGTCAATAGAACTGCGCCTGCCACAGTTGATTGTGTGAAAGTTCCCAGACTCCAGGACAGCTGTTTAACAGTCCCAGAAAAGTACCTTCCTCCTTAGGCAATGAACTTACTTTCCTTCTTATGCTCTGTAACATGCATTTAAGATTTGCTCCAGTGATACTTGGGCAGCCGATTGCCCCTAGTGCAGCCAATTGAAATCAAGTAAAACTTTTACAGAGTTCAGCAGATCTGCTCAAATGCCTAGATAGGATGAGCTAAAGATTCTGTGCCAGCCAGGATGCAAATGTATCACTGTTCCCAAACACTGAGTTCTCTGATCCTTATTTGTTGGTGATTTAGTCACCCTCAAAGTTCCTTTTGATTCTGATTCTACAGATATAGAATGAAGGATTTTATAAATTTAAACCCATCTTTGTTCAGATGCAGCTCCAGATACAGACTTTGTTTAAACTGCAAAGGCTTTTGGTCTGACATCTCACAGATCTGGGATACTGTCTTCTCTTTGACACCTACTTCTGGTGACACAGGTGACAGCTAGGCGTGACATGCACAAACTATAAAGAAGAACATCCCTGACACTTGTAGGGAGAGGAATTGCAGAGGGAGAGGATCCAGCAGTTAGGATTTACGTGTGTTTTCCTGTCTCTTTCACTCTCTTGGCTGTCTTAAAGTAGCATAGTACTACCAAACAATAAAGGAGCTCTTTAAGGATATGTATACTATATTGTACATTCCAGCAAAAAGAAGGAACACAACCTTTCATTTTTCAAATACCACTTTATTCTCACTGTATTTCAGAAAAATATACTCTCCTTGCAGCGTGAACGTTGTGGCACTGATACTGCAAAGGCCAGGAAGATATTTACTGCCTCACTGAAAGCACTGTAGATGTCTTAAAAGTTGCATTTCATCAAATAATGACAGGAAACATGATTTTTTTGCCACAGAGTATATTTAGAGGAAGGATTGATTGTGTGCATGCCTACTGTTTTCTCCAGATAATCTGTGACAACCAAAGCAGCCAGCTCTGCTGTGGTTCATTCCTTAAATGAAAATCATCAGCATAAAACAAACTGTGAAGTGGCATTGCAGCTGAGCAAGGGGTATAATTTTAAGCCTGTGATTGCACACAGATTTCTTAAAAAAGGAGGGTTTTCTACAAAACAGTTTAAACAACTTAATGAAACAACGGGATAAGCCTGGAAAATTATTGAAGTGCATGTGTCTCTTCTTAGTGGTGTGTAATAGTGTGAAAGAGAAGGGAAAGGAAAAGATTCAAAACTCTACTTGATTAGAATTAAGACAGAATTAAAATAGTTTTGTCCAGATGTATGTCTCACCACAGCAACCCTCTGGATGGAGTTTAGGAAAAATAGTTTTGCTGAATTAAAACAAACACCTTTTTTTTTCTCTTTCTTTCTCTCCCACGGTGATCCAACACGTTGCGTGAAGTTTGTTGAGTGCTAACTGAATTGTAACATTAAGTAATACATTGAATTGGTGACATCCAACACTGCTAAGTGGGCAGGAAGGTAATTTCAGCTGCCCCTCACCCCCTCTAGGAGGTATTGCTTAAAGTACTTTAAGGTATTATAGTATATCAGATTTTAATTTTAAGGCTTCCTAAGTACAGTGATTTTCACAATGCATTTTTTCTGCCAGCACACAGTATTCATTTAGTGTGCATTTTCAGATGCCCGAGATGAGCTCCATTGCCACGTCACCTATAAAGCCTGTTCAGGAGGAGCAGTCCCTGACTCCCCCAGGAAAGGTGGTTGCCATCAACGCCAGGAGTCCCGGCTGTGCACGGAGTCAGTCTGCCCTTCGCAACAGGACTTTTTCCCCTGGTGCTGCTTCCAGCTCCTCAGGTGAGTATTCCTAAAAATCCACTTGACAAAATCAGCTTATTAATACTTCACACCATGATGAGAACTTCCCAGTGATGGAACACTGGAAGAAGGAGTTCTCTTACTCTTAGGAACTTCATTGTCTGAGAACATTGGTGTGTGTTAATTTGCTGTAGAATTGTCCTAAGTCAAGTGTTGCTTTGAATCTTGAATAACAATGCACATCAATAATGCAGCTTACAGTCCAGAAGAACTCTGCTTAATCACTCTTAGAGAAGATGGTTGTGCTTTTTTGGAGCTGTGTCATGGTTTAACCCAGCCAGCAAGTCAGTCCCATGCAGCTGTTTAGTCACTCCCTGCTGGTGGGATGGGGGAAAACTGGAAGAGTAAAAGTGAGATAACTCATGGTTTGAAATAAAACCAGTTTATTAGGGAAAGCAAATGCCATGCATGCAAAGCAAAACAGGAAATTCATTCCCTGCTTCCCCTGGGCAGGCAGGTGTTCAACCATCCCCAAGACAGCAGGGCTTCATCATATGTAACAGTAACTTGGGATGGCAAACGCCCTCACTCTGAATGTCTACCCCTTCCTCCTTCTTCTCCCTGCTTTGTATGCTAAGCATGATCCCTCATAGTATGGGATATCACTGTGGTCAGCTGTCCTGGCTGTGTTCCCTCCCAGTTCCATGTGCATCCCCAGCCCCCTGTCTGGCAGTGTGGGGCCAGGAGCAGCAAAGGCCTTGACCAGTGTAAGTCTTGCTCAGGAGTAGCTAAAGCATCCCTCAGTTACGAGCACTGTTTGCAATACAAATCCAAAACTGCCACTGAAGAGAATTAACCCCTTCCCAGCCTAAACTAACTCATGCTGACTGGTACAGGGTGTGAGATCTCAAGAGAGTATCAGCTTACAAAACAGACAAGTAAATTCAGAGTGTAAAATAATTGATCAATAATTACTGAAAATTTTCTGTGCCATCCTGCTACTATAGGTTTAAATTAAACGTTAGGAAGAAATTCTTCCCTGCAAGGGCAGTGAGGCCCTGGCACATGTTGCCCAGAGAAGTTTTGTCTGCCCCTGGATCCCTAAGAGTGTTCAAGGCCAGGGTGGATGGGGCTTGGAGCAACCTGAGATAGTGAAGGTGTCCCTGCCCATGGCAGAGGGTGGAATGAGATGAGCTTGAAGATCCCTTCCAACCCAAACCAGTCATGTGATTCTATGATTACAAGATAAAGAATGATTATGAATTGCCTTTTCTTTAATAGGAGGTACAGCTGCTGTAACCTGTGAGCCCCAGTCATGCAGGCCAAGAATTTTGGTTCTATGCTTCAGCCCAGTTGCATTTGCCACCAATGTTTATGATTTCAGGAAAGTTTGTGATGATGTTGGGGTTACTGGGAGCAGTTGTGATTCTTAGTCAGTCCTTTTCATACCCCTGCTCTGAAAAGCAGTGAACCCAGGAGCAGGCTAACTGGGTTAACTGGTGCTGTAAAGGACCTCTGTGGAGAAAAGCACGTTTTGAGTACCTCAGAGTGACAGGTTGACAATGCTGGCTTTCATCCAATCTGGCTGCTTCCAGAGGGAAATCCTACCATATTTTTTTTAAACATAAATGGAGAAGTTTTACTCAGACGAGCTACCAATCTTTCATTGTGCCAAATGATGGACAGTCCATCTTTGGGAAGGTCGTCTGGTAAATTCATCTCCACTCCATCACTGGATTGATTTTATTGAGGTTGCATTTCAAATTACTATAGGGAAAGCAGGGGTGGGGAGTGTAAATAAATCATAAACGCTGTAAAATGGCTCTGTGTTTGTATTATCTTCCCCTACATAAGAAATGGTGAATATAATTTGTTTACTGGGATAGGCCCCCAGGAATGCCTACAAGCTGAACAAATAAACTGATTATCACGGTCTGTGTGGGACTGAAAATGGGGCTTTAATTCTAGTTTCTTAAGTAGTGTAAAATTACATTTAATCCCCTACTTCCAAGAATTTCAAAGCAAGTGAATATTAGTGGTATCCATAGGAGGTAAATACTGACAGTTTTCAGGTGGAACAACTGAAATATGGAGAGATTCCTGATTTTGAAAACAGCTGGTGACAGAGCCAGAATCCTTAAGTTCCAGCTCTCTGTGATCTTTCAGTTACTAAACAGTTATTTTCTTCTTGTTTCCACTTCATTTCATTTAAATTGCTGTTAAAATCTTATAGGTTTGAGAAATCTCCCTAGTCCTCTCTTGGTGGCTAATCCTTCTGGGAGCACTGAGGCCGACAGTGGACTGTTTGCAGTCCCTACAACCCTGCCCCCCAACAGCCGCCATGGGAAGCTGTTCCTACCCAGCAAGGAAGCAGAGCTGACTTTCCGGCAGCACCTGGACACCATCAGTGTAAGTGAGATTGCTGAATAGAAAATGCAGCATGGTGTGCATCAGCCAGCTTCCAGGAGGTATCACAGGGATTCTGAATTCATCAGAAAGTATGGGCTGCCTTGTGAAGCAGTGCTTCTTATCCTGCTCAAGTTTAACATTGTATCAACTGAGATGAGTCAGATTTTGACTATGTATCTTTACTTTGAACTGACACTGCCTGTTCATGTAATTCAGGTAATTCAAATCAGAATGCCATTGCACAGCCCGATGACACTGATTTGCTGTCTAATTTAATTGTTCCAGCAATTTATGTGCCAGATTTAGCAAAAACTGATCCGCTTCTCATGTGTAGCTAATTTAACACAGCCTCATTCTGTATTTAAGTCAAATTCTAATTTTTATGTACATAATCTCAGTAAGAATTTTGTAGGATGCTGAAGTAGCTAGTAATGAAATGTCTTTTTTGGGACAAAGCTTTATCTCCATAAAAAAAGAAGAAAAAATACATTATTGGTGGAAAATATTTTGACTCTAGCAGAAAGGATATTGTGCTATCTGAAACAAAACACAGTGTTTTAGTTAACTCTTATTTAATCTTTATTGAAAATAAGAATTTGGGGGATATAATTTATTCTGTGTCTAGATGCTTAAAATACTTGTAATGCATTTCCTGTTGTTGTCCAGATGCAGTCAGACTTCTTCCTGCCGAAGCCCAGGAAGTTACGGAACAGGCACTTGCGGAAGCCACTGGTAGTACAGGTCAGAGCAAAGTATAAATGCCTGTTCTGCTCCCTGAGTGTCAGTAAGGCTGTAGTGATTTGCACATAACAAATAGAAAATGGAATTTTCCCTCATGCATCCACTAGAAAGGTGAAGCTGAAATTATGAAGAAACAAACACTTTCAGTCACTAGCTAGTGTAACTAGCCATGTTACATTCCCTGTATGAAGAATATCAACAACAGTGGAAGTCCAGTGCCTAAGGTAGTTTGGAAAAGTAAAAAAGCCACTGGAAGAGGCTTCTGGAACCTGGAAGAAGGTTCTGCTGCCTGGGCCATCTGGCTCTGAGGCATAGGCAGTGCATTCCTGTGCTGTCCTGTGCTGGCAGTGTTGGAACTGGCAGCCCTCTTAACAACAAAATCTTCCTTTATATCCTTTTCCTGTTTCCTGCTCAGTAGTGGATGTTAAAATGTGGTGGATATTAAGCCTTTGTAGTGAAATAAGTCATAACACTTTGGAAGAACAATGATTCCTGGGGAAAAAATGAGGCTTGGAAAGACATGTATGGACAAAATGGCCTGTTGTTGTGGTGCTTTGGTGACAGACAGGCATTACCCTCCTTCAGACTGCTCTGACAACCCTGGGAAAAGGTACATATCACTGGGACACCAGGGGCAGGTGAGAAAAAAGAAATCTGAAACATAAGTAATAGTAACCTACTGGGGAAAAGAAAGTTCCCAATTATCACTATGCCATTTTTTTCTCTTCTGTGTTGTATAAGAGATGGGGGCACAGAAATTATCCCCTGGACTATTTTTTGATCCTGGGATCTTCAGATCTGGACAATTCCATGTGTTTTAAGAGGCTCCCAAATACACACAGCTATCTGACTCATCCACACTTGGTAATTTTTGAGGGAAGATCAGTTTGTACACAGACTAGGTCCCAAGTTTAAGATCACTGTTGTAATTCTGAAAGAGATTTGAAAACCACTGCAAGTATAATCAGAGAGGATTATAGTTCTAATCAGTATTTCTCTGAGAATTTTCCATGTGGAAATACTTCCTTTTAGTAGTTTACAGAGAAAACACATCATTCTTGCCTGTAGCTTTTTTCTCAAGAGCACACTGATCCTATTGCTGTGTCTGATGCATGATAGTAATGCCACAGAAATGCTCTGCTTTTTCTGGAAGGTCTCGTGAGCTCCTGCAACTTATACAATGAGTGTTACCCCCTATCTGCGTTTAAATCTATTCTGGTTTATTGTTTCTCTCACATAGAGAACACTGCTCCCCAGGCCATCTGGAAATCCATCCCAGCATGTCTGTTCCTTTTCTATCTTATCCAACTCATCCATTACAGGTGAGTCTAACACTTGTATAAACTGAAAAGTGTCCCTTAAAACTGCATAAAGAAGTAATTTCTAAAAAGAAAGTACTCTTTCGAAATGACAGTGTCACCGGCCTGCAGAATGATGGGATTGCTTTCCTGACCATTGTTAAGCAAGTCATGCTTTTGATAATTTTTTTTTTTCAATTTTCTGAGACTGAAATAACAGAAAAGCAAGGAGTTCTCAACAGGGAGACAAAATTTGGAATAAAATACTTAGATAGGAATTTTTGTTCTGTAGGATATAAGAATTTGTCTAGATTTTATATTGGGCTTTCTCTAGTACCTAGGATACTGTCTAAGTTTTATACAGCATAAGCAATCCACTGCCCATATGTCCTTTTCTGCTGGTACACTCTTTGAGTACAGTGGTAGTACAGGTGATCCCCCATCTAAGCTAGCATTGAGCCCTGAAGGATTGTCTTCACTGACAGTAGGAGAGCAGCTCCAGTAGCTCAGCAACACTTGCTGTTGCGTGTCCATGGCATGACACCGCTTAGCTCAATCACTATTTTAGCTCTATTCCATCAGCTCCACTACTTGCATTCCTGCAGCTTTCTGCTGTTTGGAATTTATTTGCTTCTATTGAACTGTGTTGTGTTCTGCTTTAAAGTGTTAGATTTCATTTGCCTGAAAGGTATTAATGCTTCCCCCCAGGGAGAGGTTCATTTCGGCCAATCCAGTCCTCACTGACTAAAGCTGCTGTTTCTCGTCCAATTGTGCCCAAAGTTCTTCCAACACAGGCCACCGACCATCTGTCTAGTAAGTCATTCTGAATTCTGCAGTAAAAGCCATGCTGATGTTCTCCAGGCAGATACTGTCTCACAGCAGTGTGGGTTCCATAATTAGTACAATTATTGAGGTGAAAACAGTGAGTGCATCTATGTTTTACCTAGAGGATTCTTTTGAGATGAGGAGACATTCAGATATTTGAAGTGGATTTTAAAAGATCTGGGTGAGGTTGACCCTTACAACAATTTATATTTTTTACATTGAGTCTGTATGGCTGCCAGAGGTAAATAACAATATAAGGCTCTGTTGTTTCTAGAGCTCCTCTAATAACCCATAGGAAATTTCTGGAAATTGCATGATGAAATACTTACCAATTTGGAGGACAAAAAAGAAAAAAAATAGAGGAAAAGGATGGGAGGGGAACTGGGATGTCTCTCGACTATTTTGATATACCTAATAAGAGGTTGGAACAGGGCAGAAGAGTTAAATGTTTCAGCTAAAAGCAATGTGACCCTTGGTGCAGAGAAGCAGCTGACCCAAATAGTTACCATTGCTGCTTTCTTACATGGGTTGAGTTTTAACTCTGGGTAAGTTTACAAAAATAATCTTTTAGTGAACCATAACAAAGTAAAGAACAAGATTGTAATACGGTTTTTTGGTTTTTTGTTTCACCCAAGGTGCTATTGACTTGGCAGCAAAAAGCGCTGGCATTATCCCTGGTAGTCCCATGCCTGTCCTGGATGCAGATGGTTTGCCAGATGTGTCTCCATTGTCACCAGATGCAGTGCCCACTGTGGTGACAGGGCAGGAGCCAGCAGTAGCACATCAGAATGGAGGCTCCATCACCACTGTGGAGGTCAGAGGCTCTTAAATGAGCTGTTTTCAAGTGCTTAACTATCTTGCTCTTTCATAGTATAAAAAAGCTGTATTATTATGACTCCTCAGTGACTGTTCTCCTGGGGCTTGTTGTTAGACACTGCTGTCGTGGCAGACCCTGTCTGTGTTGTGTAGTGTGTATTTGGGGTTGAGGGATCAAATAATTATCTCATTGAATGAATTTCCATCCAGTAAAATGGTTTGCAGCTGGTTGAGAGTTGAACTTGGCTGTCCAGAAATCTGGTTTGAAAAGAAATTACGGAATTTCAGAAATTCAGGAGGGGATCTGGTGCAAAACATGGACTTCTTGGGATTGTATTTGGAATGGAAACTATAAATTCTCCTTGCTGTTTCTTTCATTGAGACCCAGCTACATGTTAGTCCATGTCAGTCCATGTCATGTTCTCAGGGAGTTGCTGGTGCTAGGCCTTTATCTGTTCCCTCCCCAGCTGTCACTGACGTGGTTTCTGTTTGGTTGCAGCGCTCAGGCCCAGGGTGCCGGGTGCCGTACATCAGCCTGCCGACCCGGCCCGAGCAGGATGGCTTCCAGGTACAGTGTGCACTGAGGGAGCAGTGCTCTGGAACGGGTAGTGTTCTGTGAAAATGCCTCAGGGATTGCTAGTTAAAACTCTCTACTCCCAGGTAATTGTGCACCACTGGTACTGTCTGATGGAAATGAAATCCCTAGTATCTGAAGAAACTGAAAGAAATTTAGGAAAGCTGCTTAAATATGTGTGTGCCATTCTCTAAAATCAAAGTGATCACAATGACCTGTGAAAGACAAACAAATTTTACATATCTCTTTATAGAGTGGAGGAGTTTATAATGACTCTGCTGTATCTATGTGTGTATTTTAGACATCACGAGGACAGATTTCAGCAGTTCGCAGTCCTGCTGCGTCCACATCTCTAAAGGAGGAGTATTAGGACTGAAAGTGTGATTGTAATGTCAGAATCCTTTCCAGAGATTTACTGTTCATTGTGCTGTATCCAGTAAGACAGACAAATACTTAAGAGTAACTGTGATGGCACTTAAACTTTAAGAGTGTTGTCATCATGTCCCCAGACTCTTTCTCCAGTGGGATCCAGGATCTGGTGCTGGATTTTTAAGTCTCAGAATACAGGCTCTTCTTTTCTGCAGTGGAAGCACTTTCCATGCTCCCTGTGATGCCTGCATGTGAAAAAGGTCAAATTAGTTTGACTGGAGAGATAAAGGAGATAAAGATTTTTTTATGGGACATGAACCTATGAGGCATTTCTTGTGGTAATGGGGCCTTGGGTTCTGGTTCTTGCTCTTAGGACAGCTGTGTATACACTACATCAGAAAAAAATGTTACAGTTCTACAATGAGCTACTGGTAATGAAACTCCTTAAAGATCAGTTGAATTTTGGGAAGTCTGCCTGTAAAAAGTGAATAAATGTGAGTTACCAGTTTAAAACATCTGTATACTCTTCCGTCATTTAAAGGGTTTTTGCCTATATTAAAGCAAATAACACATATCTATTTGGAACTATACTGTCAATTTCTCAAAATTATGTTAATTTTAAGATTATGCTTGTTCTGTTATGTAGGCTATTTTAAATATTCTCTGGAATGTTACAGATTCATATTTTTTCAGATAATTTGGCAGGGATATGGGCTGAATATATATGCTAACAGATACTTTTCATTAAAATAATACAGATTTGTTATATAAATAGTATATTCCTCTAATCTAGGCATATTATATACTGGATTTTTTCCCTCAAAAGTCTGGTTTTAATCTGATATTTAAGAGCCAAAGTGTTGCTTTTTAGTTTTCCGAGTTCTTAATAAATTTATGTACAATTAATTCTGTTTCTTGTGACAGGGCACATCGGTCCTTTCTCTGCCAGAACTTGCCAAGACTCCTCTCCAGAATGGTCTGTCCACCCCTCCACTTCCCTCATCAGAAGCTTCCAGTACTCGGCTCTCTCCTCCCAATGTTTCTGCTCTCTTGGATATTTCCCTGCCTGGACCACCTGAAGATGTGCTTTCCCAAGGGGAACCTGCCACTCAGATCAGCGATTCCATCATTGAAATAGCCATCAGCTCTGGCCAGTACAGTAAGTCTGCAAGTAGCTAAAGTCTCCCTATCAACTTGAAAAAAAAAGTCCTTGACATCTTGCATGGCAGCAGAAACTTTTCCAGAAAGCAGTTCTTGGCTTATGAAGTTTTTGTGGGTTTGTTGTTTGTTTGTTTCCAAATATATGTTGGAAATAAATTTCTGTGCCTCGCCTTTCTTTTCTGGCAAATATGGGGCAGAGGGTTTATTGTTGTTGTTTGGGGTTTCTTTTCTTTCTAAACAAAAGTTGGTGCAGCGTCCTGTAACTTTACCGTATGGACTGAATTTGTGATCCCTGACATTGGCTTACAGGTGAAGGTGTTTCTCTCTCTCCTGCAAAGCTGAATGGCAGTGACAGCTCCAGAAGTCTTCCGTCCCCATCCAGTAGTCCTCAGCAGAACTGGATTGCGTCTCCCACCCATGATCCCCAGTGGTACCCCAATGACTCCACAGATTCCTCCCTCAGCAGCTTGTTCTGTAAGTGTCCAGATGTGGAGAAGTGCAACCAAAAAGTGCTTTCCTGTTAACAAAAAAACCCAACATCATTTATCAGAAGTGAATCCTTTGAGAAATTACAAACCCAGTAGGACATTTGTAGAATTATTCCAAATACTTCTTGCTTCCATTTCCACAGTGTTGCTATGAGTACATTTTCTCTCTCTTCACAAGTTTGTTCCTGAAAAGATCCCAGTGCTAGACTGGGACCTGTAGCTTGGGACAAGTAATTCCTTGGCAGTTCCTTGTAGTTTGTTTGGAGCCTGACTCATCAGTTAGGGTGAGACATTTGGACTGTTGTGCCAAAATGAACAGATGTCTTTGGCTCTTCTGGTGGAAAAACAGACTTTGTTGTGTGTTTGATAAGTACTATCTCAAACACATGAGGTTACTCACTGGGTTTGGTTGAGATTTAGTTGCTGAAAGTTTTTTTTAATTAATAATTCATGGGGCCAGTGTAATGAGTCTCCTTACTCTAAGCAGTGTGGTGATGGAATCGATGCTGGTAACACATAATTTTTGAAAGATGGAAGAAATGGATATCTGTCCTCCACTTTGAATTTCCTTGTTGTTCTCTTTATCTTCCCAGTTAAAAACACTCAGTGCCTTGACTTACTGATGTGCTTTTTCTTTGTAGCAAGTTTCATCTCCCCAGAGAAGGGACGAAAAATGTTACCAACTCCAGTTGGGAACACCAGTGGCACCTCCTTACTGGGTCCCAGCCTGCTGGATGGAAACTCACGGGACTCCTTTGTGTCACGTTCCCTGGCAGATGTGGCAGAGGTATGCCAGCAAATTACACTCAGAGTCTCCTTCCTCTTGTAGTGCTGGAAGTTGCTGGGTACTGTCCCTGTGACCTTCCTGAGATACTTGCTAGGCAGAGCTGCTTTGACACCTGCACTTTAGCTCAGTAGAAGAGGATTACAGTCATAACAAAAAGATGTAAAATTATCTGAGGGTAATTACCCAACATCAGAGCTGGTGTGAGAAGCTGCTGTGAGTGCCTTCAACCCAGGTTCTTTTAGCTGAGGGAGGTCGTATTCATCTGTTGAATATACCTTTGTTTTGACAGAGAAAGATTTAATCATTGTGTAGAGTGCAGTCCTGCTTTGTAGAGCAAGAACCAAAAGTGCTAAAGATAAGAGAAAGAATAGTGATGCTACAGTACAGTTGGAAGCCTGGTAGGAAAAACAAACAGGTCCAGAAGGAAGAAGTAGGACATAACTAATACCAAGTCACCTGAGAGGATGGTAGAATATTCTATGCTACTGAATTACTGTCTCTATTGACAGAGTTATCCCTTTGTTCTGAACTCTGGAAGGGGTGGAATGAAGCTCAGCAGTTTTTAAGGCTGTGACACACTTAAGGACAGAGCTGCCCTTCAGAGGGATGGATGGGAAGAATGACCTGCAGGAACATTATACAGCTTAGCAAGGAAATTGCAAAGTCCTGCCCTAGGAAGGAATTAAGGAATAACTCCACTGCAGTATCAGATGGGGACTGGCTGTCTGGGAAGCAGCTCTTCTGTACCTGGATTTGCCAATAGACACAAGCTAAGTGTGATCCAGGGCAGATTCAAAGGTGTGGAACCAAAGGGGACCAACCATGTCATGCACTGTTCTTAATAGGAGCATGGCCAGGATATTGAACAAAATTATGATTACCATGCTCTACTCTGTAGAGCAGTAGAATCTACCTGGTCTGAGACCATGTCTATAATATTGTCACCAATCTTGAGCAGGAGAGAGATTAACTAGAGCAAGTTCATCTGAGGGTTACCAGGAGGATCAGGTGGTGAAGGCAGGGTGATGTCTAGGCTTGTTCAGTCTAGGAAAGGCTTCAGGGTGCAAGGGACCCTGCTACATGCCAATGCCTGCAGTAAGGTCATTGACTAGATGTAGTAAGCCTTTTACAGAACAGTGATGTGAGGTGGGAGAAACTAGCAAAAGCTGAACTGAGAAAAGTTCTGCTACATCTATAGAAAAACTTCTTCACATTGAGGATAAGCAGGCAAGGAAACAGCTTGCTTAGAGATGTTATGCAGTGTCTGTCTTCACAGCTGTCCAGGGCTCACATCAGTAAAGCTCTGAGTGAGTTGGTCTGTCCTTATAGGTGAACCTGCTGTGAGCAGGTGGTTGAATTAGAGACCTCTTCAGGTCCCTTCCAGTCTCAGTTATCCCACAGTTTAGTTATTAACTCAGTACAACATCATATAACTTGTAATTTCTTGGGGACTTGCCCTCATGGAAGGATGTGTCATTTCTCTGTTGCCCTTTGGGTTTGGATAAGGACATTCTGTACAGACCATGTAACCAGGAGCTGCAGCAAGCTCATGCTGATTTAGTGTGACTGGCAGCTTCAGACCTGAAACACAGATCCACTTCTGGCATAAATATAAAGATTCTGTTTGCTTGGTGGTGAGAAGCTGTGAAGGTGTATTCTAATGAAAGAAATATATGATCATTTATTTGCATGAATTTGAAGTGACATTTTAGCACTCAGTATTACCAACTCCTTTTAGAAGAAAATGGGGTAAGCCTCCATGCACAGGAGAGCAGCTCTTGGACAGAGATATCTTTAGATCATCTAGCTGTGCACCTTAATGCTAAATTGGAGCAGGTAAGGCCTGTTGAGACTGTAGGTGGTTAGGTTTTTTGGAAGCTTCCATTTAGTTGTGGATGAGAAGAGCTGTTCTCTAATTTGGGTCAAGTGAGATAAAGTGTCTCTTTCATATGAGGAGAGGCTGGGAATGAAGCTGAGGGAGCCAGACTCTTTTCAGGACAAGAGGCTGCAAGCAAAATTTGAAACACATTAAAGTCCATCTGAAGACAAGAGATCTATTTTGAAGTAATCAGTCATAGAAACAGGGTATTCAGAGAGTTTTGGAATGTCTGTGCATGGGCATAATTCAACACCTGCCCAACAAGGTTCAGGTCAGCTGACCCTGCTCTAGTGAGATGGTTGGATAAAATGCTTTCAATATGTCCCTTCAAGCTTCAGTTATTCCATGAAATTGCCACTGACATGTAGTTCATCTGTCTCTTCCAGGTGGTGGATTCCCAGCTGGCTTGCATGATGAATGAGAACAGCATAGATTACATATCTCGGTTTAATGACCTTGCCCAGGAGCTGTCAATACCTGAGCCAACTCGCAGGGAGATCCTGTTTGATGGAGGAGGTGGTGGTCCCCCAATTGGGGATCTGTCGCAGTAAGAGAATGACCAGCAGCCTGGTGCAGACTGTTCAACTAAGTTGGAGCTTGCAGAGCTGGAATTTGACGAGGGCAGCAGGTGAGGCTGAGTTATCCATCCTGTGTGCTTCTTTCTAACAGAGAAGCATTGGTTTCAAAGGTCTCAAGAAGTATTTGCAAGTCCTGGAATGTGCAATATTCTGGCAACTACAGAACATGGAATAAAATTACAGGAGATAGTGTATCCCTGCATCAGAGATGTAAGATTGCAGGTTTGTGGGACAGTCCTGGACTTGTTCTTTGGAATGACCTAAGCAAGCAGCTCAAGTAGGGATGGGATCGCCACAAGCTCCTGTATATGAATTATTGTTTGCATAATGATCAAAATGCCATGCTTTTGGATCCACGTGAAAGTTGTGAAGGATGAAGGTGGGTAGGGGAACCATTGTGTATCTCGACACGTCCTAGTTGCATTCTTCTTACTATTCAATCAAACTGAAGTTCTTGCACTCAGTCCAGGGCACTGCCACTCCTCGATGCTGTCTTCTTACAGACCACTCTGTTCCTTTGGCTCTTTGACCATTCCAGCAGGGCTCACACCTGGTTGCTTGTTTGGTAGGGGAGCTCTGATATGCCCTCCTCCTGTGCTGCTTGGATCCCCTTCTTTTAAACCCCATCACATCACAATCATCATCATCATCACCCTGACTTCATTCATATTCCTAATCTTTGAGATTCTTCAGCAGATTGCACAGTTCACCCTGTGAGTGGGAGAGTGCTTTATTGCTCGCCATGAAGAACAGTTGCTTTTAAGTCTGGAAACATGGCCAAAGAGGTTACACTAGGAAAGATATGTCATAATTAGTCTTGGCTTTGCTGGAAACATGTAAATATTGTCATCTTCACAAAACCTGAGGATTTACCTGGGAGAGGAAATAGGAAAGAATATTGTAATGTGTAGGAACCAATACTAGGTTAGTGCTAAAGCAGTTGAGATGGGTTATGTGTCATGAAGAGAAGTGTCAAGTCCTAGCTTAATCCCTTAGTTCTTCCCTACTTCTTTGTTCCGTGAGCTCCAGGTGCTCTGTAGTACCTCAGCATCATTCTTCATTACAGTCACTCCCAGGCATGAGTGGGTCTGGCACTCCCTCTCTGAAATCCCTGTGCATTTAATGTTGTGTTTTACTGTAGAAAAAATCCAGATACTGATTCCAGTGGGTTCAACAAAATAGCAAGTTAATAGTAAATCCATAGTTAATTTCTAGGGAACTGATTGTGCATCAGTTCTAGCTTTATAACTCAGGAGACTTTTCTTATTCCCTTTCCTTTTCTTTCTTCTTTCCTTTCATATCCTCAGCAAGAATACCTATGTTATGTCCTTTTTGTAAGCACTTGTCTGCTTCTCCAGTTAGAGGATGTCTCTTGGCTGGTGTGAGTAGCTCTGAACTTTTTCAAGGGGCTGCTCCTATATACACCTCAACTTCGATTTAATAATGAATATACAAACTTTCCCCATCCTGTAGGCTGTTATCATGGGTTCATTTCCCAACTTGCACTATACTTGGTGGATGTAGTTCTGCCTGCCTTTAGCTACTTGTACAAGGCATTTCTTTGACTGGGATTCTCTTGTAACTTGCTGTCAATGCACTGACTCTGCTGTTTGCCCAGTCCCTTCACCCTGCTTTAGGCACATGATTTTTAGCTTCTATGGAACTGACCTTATGTTTTGTGTCATTAGGAGAAAATTGAACAAATTTTCTGATACACAGAGCCTTGTTTGAGAATTTTGACAGAATTGTCAGGTAATCACATAAACCTGGAATAGGAAAGGTTGAAGGCTGTCACAGGAATGAATGCTGAGGCCTGTTTTGTTCTGAGCATTCCCCCTTGGTATGGAGAGGACACCTATTAATCTCAAGAGTTAAAACCACTAAAACTTTTCAGTTTTACTCAGAATTTAGCTGTGTTTTGGTTTAGACTTTCCCAGATTGTTCCCTCTTGGTTTTGGGTTCCTCCATTACTAAAGCTGATTATTCTATATGCTATTCCTAGATTGTTCCCTCTTGGGTTTGGGTTCCTCCATTACTAATGCTGATTATTCTGTATGCTATGTCTCCAGAAATCCTTCAGATTTGTAGGACAAAAGTAGAAGGCACCTACTATGGCTGTGGATTACAGAACATGCAGGAGGAAATGTGTTACATTTTAATCAAGTACTGTCTGAAAAGAAATCTGAACTGTCAATTTTAAACTTCTGAAAATTGCAAGAGTAATGTGAGGGTCTCCAGTGTATTTGTAACTTGACAAACTTTTCATCTTCCCTACTGATGCCAGTAACACAATGGATATGACACTGGGTTTGGCTCTGAAGCTGCCTAGAATAAAAGTAGGTGTTGCTGCACCTGCCATAGGAATGGAGAGCAGAGCACTTCATCCTGATCCATGAAGGCTTTTTGCCTACAATACTAGGAGTTGTCAGCTGCCCTTCCTTAGACCACACAGGGGCAAGGGCACAACTGCAGAATGAAGGCAGCACAAGTGCCGATTCTTGATGGTGCCATGACATCAGAAAATTTCTAATACCCTGAACCTTTGCAAGTGGGCTTGAACCACTAAGTAATAATGGAGTATAAATTACAGAAATCAGTTCAGCACTCAGAATGTTGGGGTTAGAAATGTGTTTGGCATCAGCCCCTTAAAA
Source organism: Erithacus rubecula (assembly GCF_903797595.1). Lineage (NCBI taxonomy): Eukaryota > Metazoa > Chordata > Aves > Passeriformes > Muscicapidae > Erithacus > Erithacus rubecula. The sequence continues at coordinate 15,404,165 of NC_136669.1, forward strand.
GTTTGCATTATGAAGCAGAATTGTAATGCATTGCAAACTGCTTTTTAAGAATAAAGCTCTTTGAGGACAAGGGAAGAACTTAAGAATAATTAAGATCATTGTGGTAATTCTGAATTGATGCAGTATTTGTTACCCTTACTATGTGAAAGGCTATTTAAACACATCTCTCATTGGACCATCTCTAGATTTTAGGTGACTGCTTTACAGTAGTAATCATCAGCTTGTGCCTGAGATTGCTAAGGAGGTGGTGTATACACACACAAATATGTGCATGTGTGTGTTCAGATGGGGGGCTGGGGGGTGGCAATATCAAAATTTCTTGAGTTTTAATTATTTCAGCTTCCCCAAGAGCAGTAACAGAATCTATATGAGGGACAATGTCAGGCTAAACAGACATTCAAGCAAGTGATGCTGAAATGCACAGAGTGTCATTTCTGAGGCAGAAGTGACTTCATTAGGTTAGTACCTTCCTGGGGCATTATGAGGTGTGGAAGATGACTAAGGGACACTAACAACCTGCAGGTGTAGCATTAACTGCTCAAGGCTTTTCCCTCTCAGTGACCATAAGGCAGTTCTGAGTAGTTGACAGGGTAAATGGCTGAAGATTCGGTTTCTCATCACCGTGGGCTGGGTGCAGAGCAGTACCATAGCCCCAGGCTGGAGCACCCAGGTGTGTGTGCTGACAGAGATCTGTGCAGGGTGTTGTATCCTGATCACTCACACAATCCATTTTATCCTGTGTCACTAAAACTGCTAAGCATAGGAATAGTAATTATTTTTCATACAGCATTGTTAAGCCTTTTTTTGACACCCCCTATATTTCTAAATACAATTACATTGCTTGATTCAAATCTAACCTATAAAGACATTTACTAACAGCAGATCCCAGAGTGGAAATTCAGTTGTGTTTTGTTTTTTACACTCAGATGCATTTATAAGGAAAGTACTGCACTTTTTTTTAACCTTTTCAAACCTTTGAATCTGTTAATTTCACAGCAGTTTGTAAATGTTAACTAAGTGAAACTTTGACAAGCACTATGGCAATAAGTTATCATTAATTATTGAAACGTGATAACTGCTTTAGAGCTTATGGTTCTGGCAGCAAAATTTAATGCTGTTTCTTTTAATAATAGTTAAGCCATATCATCTAAGGTTTCTGGCTTGTTTGAGATGTGAATTTGTTTTATAGATTATAAATATACCTATATAGTGTATGTATAAAGCAAAATGCCTGTCCTTACTGGTTATTTTTTGTACTATACTGTAAATTATATTATTTATTCTTTACCAATTTTGGAAAAAGGTGTTTTGGTTATTTAATATAATATGCAAAAGCTGTTAAACTTCTTCTGTTTAAATTTCCAATTCAACTTGTAAAGCTGTTTTTATTCTTGTGCATAAATACATACTAATACTTGGTCTAACTTGCGTCCAGTGTATTCCTTGCTGTTCATGTCCTTTCAGATTTTTTCATTTAAACTTTATTTACATGATCATGGCCTTATGGGGGTGGAGGTTAAGATTCGTCCATAAGGCCAAGCCTTTCAAGGTGATTTGATTGCAGTGAAATCAGTCACCTAACTCCCATTGGCATCTCCCATTCCAGAATTTTAATGATTCTCACCATGATCAGAGAAAATTTTGGTAGGGTTGTTTTTGCTTTATAGTTTCCATTCTCAGTAGTGCCTGCCCATGGTGTGTTTCAGAAATGTGGCAAACCAGAGGGCTGGCTATCGTGAATGGCATGTCTGGGGCCATAGGCATCAGTAGCAAAGGGGAGAAAGAGAATAACAAACAAGAAAACCACCAAAAAAAAAACTCCCAGCCACTGCCAACAAGAAGGCACAATAAAATGTTAGTGTATATCTTGGGGGTTTGGGGTTTGTTTTTTTTTCCATTCACAGCTTCAGATAAGCAGAAACTCAGCTCTGGAGGTTGCATTCAGGCCATCATGTTTTATACAGAGACTACCAGAAACACCTTTTCACCCCAGGACACTCAAGAATAGGAAACTCTGATAGTCTGTCTTCAGAGCTTTCCAAGATAAAACTAACTACAGCCCATAGAAAGGTGGGCTGACCCCACACACCCTGCTTTGGGCAAGTTAGGCTCGAGACCTGAAGTTCCTGTGATCTAGTCGGTGACTAACTCCTTTTTGTATACTTTTAGGATTTTGGTCTCGATGACATACAAAAAGGCAGCTTTAACGTTGCACTGAGAAAGTGCAAGTGTGTAATTGATAAGAAATAGATAAGAATGTTCTAAAAAGCTTGACATAAGTTTTAATAGTAATATTTTGATACTTCCTTCCCATCCAAACAGTGCACACTCATCTCTCCCACTTGCTTATTGAGAAAATAGGGCTATTACCAAGTGTGACCTCTTTCTGTGCAGCTTCTCCCCTCCACTGGCTGTGAGCCTTTGTCAGCATAAAAGATCTTTAAATCTTTACCACCTTCTGTCAAAACTGCTACTGAATCTTTTCTCACAAATTAGCTAATTCTGCCCTTAATGATCAAAATTTAAGGCTGTAAAAACAGAAGGAATGAGTCTGAAAAAATATTAGCAAAACAATATACTGCAGTGATAGTACATATTTTTAATGCTTTTTTGTTGGCTTTATTTGATTTGGATTTTTTTAGTCCTTCAAAACAAAAGCAGGAGTATGCTGCTAAATTTATGACTTTAAGTTTACTTCTTGACATATAGAAAACTGTAGAGCTGTGAAATACAACCTTCAGCTGAAAATGTTAGCTTGTAATGTCACAGTCAATGAAAAATTGTTAGAAAGGCCATGCAAATGCTGGCTCTGCAGATGCAGCTATACCATCTCCTCCCAGTACAGATTCCTCAGGCAGCCAACAGCTTTCATGTGGTAGTCATATCACACTTCTGCCACAGAGCTGTGAGCAAACCATGGACACATGCCAGGAAGCAGGGTGGGCCACAGCAGCCAGATTCTGCTCAACACTGTGCTGGCCCTGCACACACTGACAAGGCCAGGAGAGGCATAGGGGCCTGACACAGCAACCACAGGATGGATCAGTTTGGAAGGGACCACACTGGGTCATCTGATCCCATTTCCCTGCTCAAGCAGGGTCATCCCAGAACACATGGCATAGGTCTGTGTCTAGATGGTTCTGGAGTATCTCCAGTGAGGGAGACTCCACACCTTCTCTGGGCAGCCTGTTCAATGTTCAGCCACTGCACAGTGAAGAAGTTCTTCCTTGTGTACGGGTGGAACTTCCTGGGCATCAGTTGCTGCCTTTACCTCTTGTTCTATTGGCTGACACCAGAGAGAAGAGCCTGGTCCATCCTCTTGATACCGGTCCTTTAGATATTTATACACATTAACGAGGTCCCCTGTCAGCCATCTCTTCTCAAGGCTGAACAGGTCCAACTCTGTCAGCCTTGCCTCATAAGAGAGATTCTTCAAACCTTTGACCAACTTAAGCACTGATAGAATAGCTCCAAGAGCTTCACGTCTCTCTTGTACTGTGGAGCCCAGATGTGTACACAATGCTCCAAATGTGGCTTCACTAGGGCTGATTTGAGGGGCAGGATCACCTCCCTCGACCTAATGGCAATATTCTTACTAAGGCCCAGACAACACTGCTTTTCTTGGCCCCAAGGCACACAGCTGCTCAGGGACAGTTAGCTGTGCTTCATGACACCCAGGTCCTACTCTGCAGCACTGATGTCCAGCAGGCTAGCTCCCAGCCTGTACTGGTGACCAAGGCTGTTCCTCCACAGGTGCAGGACCTGCATTCCTCCTTGTTGAATTTCAGAAGGTTCTTCTCTACCAATCTCCCCAACCTGTTGAAGTCCCTCTGAGGTACCAGTCACTCCTTCGAGTTTTGTATCAGCAGTGAACTTGCTGAGGAGGCGTATGCTCTTTCATCCAATCATTGATGAACAAGCTATACAACACTAAGCCCAACAGAGAACCCTGGGGGACACCACTAGTGTGTCAGTTCTCCAACCTTACTCTGTACTTTTGATCATAAGCCTTTGGGATCTGCCAGTCAGGTAGTTCCCAATCCATCCCACCATCCACTCATCCAACCCGCTTTTCTTGAGTTTGCCTATGAGGATATTGTGAGGGCAAAGTGAGGTGGACAAACAAGAATTTTGCTTGCTTCCCCAAGTATGGACTGCTCTCCACTTCCTTCTCACTTCACAGCTTGGTACCTGCTCTGCTGGGGGATGGATAGAGGATCTCCCTTCTGTTGGCTGGTCCTGTATTAGATTTTCTAATACTTCTCAGCCTTTCTAGTTTGTCTTGTAGTTCTGCTACCAGGCTGGGCAGGTCATCCACCTGGTCATATCTGATGCAGCTGCCCATCACTGGTCCAATCCACCGACAGGCTCAGGCATTAGCTACAGCCCGAAGCCTGGGTTGGCTACATAGGGTTTTTGTATGTTATTTTGGGACCAGTCTGAGTCACCGCATTTTTTGGCGAGTTTAGAGGACTCAGTTCCCTGCTGTGCGGGCACCACACATTTGAGTTCTCTCAGCAACTGTAACGACCAGAAACTGAGAAAACTGCCTGTGCTGCAGAGCCCTTCCCGGTCCATGTCCAGTTCGCTCGCCCGGGTCGCCCGCGCTCCCTGGAGCCGCTTTAAAATCTCCGACGCTGCCCCTGGCAAGGCTCTCTCCGTGCCCGAGGGGCTGCCGAGAGCTGCGGGTGGGGCTCGGGGCTGCCGCTAGGGTATCCTTGAACTTAGAAATGCTGCGGAGGGCAGCAGGTTAAAAAGTCCTCCTGAGGTTATTCCGTATGATGATCTCCTCCCTGTTTTCTGCTTTGCATCACCATTTCGAGGTGAAACCCTCACACAAGGTCCCGACCGTTACACTCAGACTCGTACTGAATCCCTCTCCGTACACCCTCCCCACCCGTCCCTTTAAATGCCCTCCCACTGCCCCGCTCATCTCCCAGCCAATGGCTGTGCCGTTTCCTCTGACGGACGGGCAAGACAACCAATGGAAGCCATTCAGGATGAGCGCTGACGCGAGTCGTTTTAAGCTTCCCTCCCTCTCTGAGGCAGGCCGACTAGGCGGGACTTAGAGCGGGTGAGCTATGCTCGATAGGCTGTTTGTTATGATGGGCAGCCAAACAGACTAATGGCCGGACAAGGCGGGGCGGTCGACTCTACCCACGGCGCGGTTGGAGCGCGGCTGTAGAGCTGAGTTGCTGAGTGCCACCATGTTTCAGGGCGCTGAGGCCGAGCCGGCTAAGCCTAGCTCCAGGTGAGATGTCGGGGGATGCTCAGCGAGGCAGGGGAAGAGTCGTGCGGCGGCGCGGAGTCCTCGGCAGGGTTTTTTACGGGCGCGGGAGGTGCCGACTCTGGCTGAGCGTTGTGAGGGGGAGAGGAGGGCGGGTCGGGGATGTAGGCTCTGGCCGAGGAGATGGGGTTTCCCCTGAAGGGCCTCTTCAACGCGGCGGGCGGCTGCGCAGCCCCATCCCTCCCGTACCGCCGGGTAGAAGCCAGCGCGCGGCTGGTGCCTTCGCCGTGCCTCAGTTTACTTGTCCTGCGCCCTGGGGGCTGGGCAGGGAGTGGCCGCACTGTGCTCCCGTCGGTGCTGCCTCGGGCTGAGGCCACGCTCGGAGCACACATGGCGATCCCCAGAGCCGGGCGGGGCACCCAGAGCTCCTGCAGGGATTCGGAGACGGCGAGAAGGGCCCAGCGCTGGGGAGCTCCCCTCTTCTCGCGGGGAGCGAGGCGCCCCAGCTACTCTCTGTGGAGCTGTGGGGGGGAGGCTTCACCGCAAACGCCTGCAGAAGCAGATGTCGGCTTGTTTTCGCCCTACGAAGTTGAAGCGTATTGCTTTCTTTGGAGGAGTGCAGATACCCGGAATACCGCAGGGCGTGAGTGCAGTGATTAATCCGTCTGCAAGGCTGTCGCGTGCGGGAAGGATGAAGGATTTTGAAAGTGTCTAAGAATGCTTTACGTTTTCCCGCATTCCAGTCGCTCCAATCTGTGACCTGGTTTGAGGAGACTTTTGAGAGTGCTCTGTGATGGTGATGTCTCTGAGAAGTGTGTGTTCTCATAGTAGTTTTGAGACCACATTTGACCCATAAATTGAGTTTCCCGGCAGACCACTGCAACGTGTTAGTTCACAGCGAGGAAAGGTGGCTTTCAGCTAGCTCCTCGTTGCCGTGCAGGGGTGTGTTGGTCGTGCCTGAGAGCAGGCTGGAGCCACTCACAGCTCTGTACCAGTGCCCGTGGCAGCACCGCAGGAACTTCCTTTAGCGGGTTTGCAGCGTGGTCTCTGAGGCGTTTACTGTATTGACTCTGGCCTGTGCCATCAAGGGCAAAAGTACGTGGTCTAAAGACAGCTTATTCTGTTCGTTCTCTGAACAAAACTTTGTTTGGTGAGAATGCAAATCTTTTTGCAGTTCTTGGTATGTAGAAGTTCCTCTAATTAAAACTAAACCTAATTCCAAATCTCTGCAGCAGCCAACACCAGCTGTGGAAGTGGGAAAAGAAGTCTTCCTAGTGTGAAAATCTTGCCTAGAAAATTATAAACAAGTATTTGCATTTTGAAACTTCATGATGCAGGGGTGGTACTACTGTTAGAAATAAATGATGCTAAGAAGGTTTTAAGTGAAAGCTTTCACTTAATTATCCAGTGAAATGTGTTTCTAGTGATCCTGTAAATGTCTACAGTGATAGAGCAAGCAACTAGTTTGCTGAATTAGCTGCCTAGTTTTATTTTATTAAACTTCAACAATGACGCTTTGTATTTTTAAGGAAGTTTTGTTTTTTCAAAATAAAACACAGAACTGTATGTGTAAGAGCTTCTAAAAACAAATAAGAACAGAGTTGTATCATTCTGCTGTTGCGTGCTATAAAGATGCATTGTATTAACCTACTCTTGATTCATCCTCTGTATGAGCAACAACTGCAAGGAGCTGGCAATGGTAAATTTAACCATCTTGGAAATGGACCTCATGTTCCTCTGCTCCCATCGGGGCCACTGTGGAGTATCTTGGAGCTTTCAGATTAAGAACTTGGCTGCATAACAGAGCTTGCTGTTTCTATGTGAGTGAGCTGTTTGATGAGCTGTGAGTCTCTGCTGATCCCACAGCAGGAGCACCCCACAACTTCTGATCTTGTTTTAGAGCTTGCGGTTCCAAACCTCACCCTTGCTTTCTGCTAGTCCCTTATGTATAGTGCAGCTCTTATCTACTGTATTAGAGCAGTCTGAAAACTGGTAAAGCTTCTGTGTTTAACTTTCAGGCAGGATTTAAAAAAAAAAATGTAGAGGCCGTCTTGAAGTAATGAATAAGCCTTCCTTAGGTTGGCTGAAAGGGTTGATGAGAAAAGAGCATTTTAATTCAAGTGTGTTACAATGTAGGGGATAAAAAAAAGATCAGAAGAACTAATTAAAATACTTCAAATCTGCCAGAAGAGAGCATAACAATTAGTAGGGGTAGGGCCTTTTAAACTTGCGGACTAGGGCACTTGATTTAGCTGTTTAGAGTTCACAAACTTCTGATCTCCTGGAGGGGAGGGAGAGAAAGGCAGCTTTAGATTTTGTAGAAGACAAAGGGTTGTTTTTTTGTGCTTTGAAAGAATAAAACAACACCTTCCCAAAGGAAGAAAGACCCAGTATACCTGGCTACAAGAAAAAAAAAGTCTCAATATAAGCTGGCATAATACTGATGTAAACTAAAATGACTATGAAGTATAAACTAAGGTTGCTATACAGTATATGTTAAATTTCTGTGTACTCTGTTGAAGCAGCTCATCTTGGCTTGCTGAGTTTAGCATGCTGTTTTCCTTTGATAGGATTTACAGGTGAAATCTGCTTTTCTTACTTGATGTGAGGGCCTGCTCTTCTCACTACTCTAGAACCGAGTGAGTGGTAGTACAGGGAGGCCAGCAGTGCTCTGGAGGCTGCACAGCAAGAAAATAACTTTGCAGTCTCCCACGTATTTGTTTGGAGGGAATGAGTTCTAAGCCCTGTCCTCTTTGTTGTTGGCATCTGCTGACAGACTTTGTTGTTGTACTTCAAGGTTATTTTTGGTAATTCCTGTGAATGACTTAGTTATCTGACTTTGTATTAGTTTGAATTTTATTAACCTGGTGTCACTACCATTTGAAAGTTTATGTAATGCTTGGAAGGTTCCCAGCATTTTGAAGCTCTTGAAATTGAGGTAAATCCACTTTGTGTATGAAAAGTCAAGACATAATTTTGTGCGATGCTGGCAGAAAAGGTGGTTTCCACCTTGTATGCACCACCAGTAATGCTATGGTTAATTTGTTCAAAAGTAGAGTTTTCTTATATATACTGAGCTGATAATAAGAGGACAGTATAAGATTAATCAGCATAGGATTTATTTTGAGGAAGTTTCTTTACTGAATTATCGAGACTTTTAATCTTTAAATGGTTTTTCTCTAGAATTTATTTCTGTAATAGCTCCTAAAACCCATTGCAGGAATGAGAAGTAATTTGATTCTTATGACTGGCTATTTTTCTTAAACAAAAAAAATTCTGAATGTAGTTATTTTATTATTTCTTCCTATGCTTGTGTGCATGTGTTATGCAAACAGCATGGTAAATTGAGTGAATCTGAGGTGTAAGAGATTCCAGCTGTATAAACAGCTTTTTACTTCCTTTCAGTCTCTTTGCTGGTATACTTAGTGCAGTTGGAATGCAACAAAGAGTAAATGCAGTTTAAAAATAGCTGAAAAGAACAGTAAAATCAAAAATCATTTAAATTATGTGAGAGGAGTCCATTTTAACGGAGAGCCCTTCCCAAACTACTTTTTTAGGGTAGAGTTCCCTTTTCCTTCCGTCTCCCCACTTTAAATACTTAAACTGCCTCATGGTTTCTAGACTGTTGTGAATTATTTAAATGCATAATTTACTTATACAATATTGCTTTAATAGTAGCTTTAAGTCTTCTAAAATATATGAAGAGCACAGAGGTTAGTTGGATCTGTAGTCTTTTGAACACAAAATTGTGAATAAATAAGCTTTGTGTGATCTAACCTGTGCTTTGGACAAGGAGTTGGCTTGTCTGCTGAAATTCTAGTTACTCATTAAGCTAAAAGTGTTTATTAAATCCACAATCATACTAAGGATTAAAATACTGAAATTGGCCTGCAAAGACAGTCCCTCTGAGGCCATACTGTTTATATAAAACTCTTCCCAGACTAAAAGAGGAACTTTTTTCTGCTTCCCCAAAGGCCTAAAATTGCTTTCAGCGTCTTGAGATCTGAAATGCACACAAAGCTCATTTTCTGACAGAGCAGCCAAATATCTCTACTTCTGTGAAATTAAATCTTAAACTGGAGTAGATCTTGGCACCAAGAGGAACCTCACTTTATGCTAGGCATAGCTCACTTGTAATGATGTGCTGCTGTTGCAGGGCTAGGGAGAGGAGGGGTTGCAATAATTCACTGACATTTGAATTGTATTTATGTAGGTTGGGATCAAGATCTTGCAATTTATAACTGTTCTCTTGGTTTTAAAAGCAAAGGTTACTTTAGGTTCCAGATCCAGGGTTCAGATTAGAAGTTGTATAATTGAGCTACTATGTTTTTTCAGGTGCTAAGACTGTGGGTAATTGGTAAATGTAACTGTAAAAATTATTTTTTATACAGAATCCCAGAATCATTAAGGTTGGTAAAGCTCTCCTGAGATCTCAGGAGTTGAACTTTTGACTGCTTGTCAACTAGACCAGAGCATTAAGTGCCATGTTCAGTCGTTTCATGAACACCTCCAGGGATGGTGACGCTACCATTGCCCCGGGCAGCCCATTCCAGTGTTTAACAACCTTCCTGTGAATAAAGTCTTCCTGATGTCCGGTGTGCCCTCCCCTGGCATAACTTGAGGCTGTTTCCTCTTGTCCTGTCCCTGTTCCCTGGGAACAGAGACCAAACCCCTCTTGGCTGCCCCCTCCTGTCAGGGAGTTGTGCAGAGCCAGGAGGCCCCCCCGAGCCTCCTTTTCTCCAGGCTGAGCCTCCCCTGCTTCCTCAGCTGCTCCTCATCAGACTTGTTCTCCAGCTCCATACTCTTCTATGGATATGCTCCAGCCACTTAAATCCATCTTTCTTGTCTTGAGGGGCCCAAAACAATTTGAGGTGCTTCACCAGTGCACAGCAGAGGTTACTTCCTGGTCCTGGTGGCCACATTGGTCCTGGTACAGGCCTGTTTGCCCACCTGGGTACATCCAGCTCATGTTCAGCCACTGTCAACCAGCACCCCCAGGTCCTTTTTTTTTGCTGAACTACTTTCTAGCCATATTTAGGTATTCATCTCTTTCCTGTGCTTTTCCTGTTAATTTTCCAGTTAATGCCACTGATTCTATTCTCAAATAGTAGTTTGATTCCTTTTTGGGGCAGGACCTGTAGTCTGTTGAACAAGACCTAGTCATTAAGTATGAATTACTACTGAAGGACAAGCATGACTTTAGGTAAATTTTCAAGAATTCAGATTATTTCTGTTGTAAGCTTCAATTTTTCTTCAGATCCATTTGGTATCCTCTGGTGTAAAGCTTTTGTTTTAATGGCTTTGCAGCTTGACCACTAAAGAATTGGCTTTTTGGTATTCTGTTTCTCCATTCTAAACTACAACAGCTATTATGGTAACTGATGGTTAAGATTAGCAAATTTTTTAGTAGTTGTGAAATGTCTGCCTTTATTTAAAAATCAGTGGGTTTGAATTGTATCACAATTTCAAAGTTGGTATGTGCAGTTTAGCAGAAATTCTGATTCTCTAATGGTTATTTTTAAAATCCTAACCATCATATGGCTTGTCTTAATTTCTGTTGTTTCTGGAACACCACAGCCATTTGTGTAGGTGGCAGTGTTTGGATCACTCCATGTAATCATAGATACTTTAATGATGAAGTGGACTGACCAGGAGATTGGCAATACTTGTGCTGAACTTACGGGTATTAGAACAGCTCTTGAAAAGTAGTTACTTAAAGGATATAGCAGACTTACCTAAAGTAAATTAAAATCAGGATAATTACATACAAGGAGAGAATGGGAAGGGGACATAAAGTATGTTGAATGCTATAAATTTTAAAAGAACTTTCATATCTTGTTTCTCCTTCTGTGACATAGGGTATTGAAGCCCCCAGGTGGAGATTCTAGCAATCTCTTTGGGAGTACAGAAGAAGTGTCTTCTTCAAGCAAGCCACACCGGATGGCATCCAATATCTTTGGAGCATCAGAACAACCTCAGAACATTCCAAAAAGAACAAACCCTCCAGGTAAAAGCTGCCCCCTCTTTCTGTGTGACTTGGCTCTGAATTGCAGTATAGAATAATTTTGTGTTCCTAAACTGGAATGCTGGGATCTGTCTTTTTATGTTGCATTTTTATATACTGAGTAGGTTTGAACAGCAAATCACTTCAGACTTCTGAATATTAGAATATTTCAGTGATTTGAATGTTCACAGACTTTTTAGCACATCATTCAAGTCTTAATTCTTTCTAAATTGAGGTTCTAAGAAATGATGAAAGGAAACAGCTTCTTTTGTAGAGCTGCATCAACAGTTAGCTCAGTATGAGACCCGAAGATGAATTGTAACAAAGGATTTCAGCTAGGCAAATATGACAAAATCCCTAGACAGCAGGGTTGTAGAAGTCCTTGAATTATTTATTTTTAATTTTTTTTTAATATATTGTCATAAAACTAATCTAGAAAAAAGTCTTAACAACTTCCTTGCAGGAGGAAAAGAAAGTGGCATTTTTGAGGACTCTAGTTCTGCTCAGCCTCGTCCACGCATGAATCCACCTGGTGGGAAGACAAGTGATATCTTTGGGTCTCCTGTCTCTCCTAGCATTGTGCGAGCACACCCAAACAAACCCAAGGTATTTGTACTTCTGTTGCTGTCAGATCAAGAGGCCAGCAGTTCCAGGGTACTGTCATGCTCTGACACATGCCTGTGCTCTCCCTAAGAACAGAACTGAATGTGCATGGGGTGACTTTGAGTTAGACAGTTACTCCCAAAGTCTCTTTGATAGCTTTTTATTTTGGGTGTACCAGATCTCTGCAGTTTGTTGTAAAAGTATTAATTAGACTGTACTGTCAAATAAAATAAAAAAAAATTAAAAAAAAAAAAAAAAGAGAAAAAGTCTTTGGTCTTTCTTGTAAATGAGGTACAACTGGAGCTCTTGACAGAGCCAAGAGGCATTTTAATTGGATAAGAAGGAGATATTTCCCCTTACTCTAAAATTTGACAGATGTGATCTTGATGCAGACTTGGGAAGTTGGTGAGCTACAGTTGTAAACCTTTGTGAGGCCTGGCTGTGCACTTCAGCTTTTAAATACATGTATCTACAGCCATCTTGAAAGCACTTCAGCACGTTAGGCTTAAGTGATGAACAGTGAAAAAGTGAACTTGAGATCAGTGGTGTCAGGCCCAGAAGGTACTTGTTTTGTGTAAGATAGACAAAAGTATCTCTTAGTATAGTGTTACAGTTGTTACACATAGGTTATACATTTGAGTTTTGATCTCAAAGCTGGGGTGTGTAATAGTTGCTTGTAGTTATGATCACATCTGGGTTTGAAAAAAGCAGGATATATACCGGTTATTATATTTAAGTGCCCTATATGCAGCAACCTGCTGCCTTACTCTAAGTAAATACCAATAAGTGAGTATCTATTATGGTGGTAATGTTTTTGGCGTGTCAAAGAGCATGGAAATTTAATACTCTATGAAACTGATGTGGTTTAGGAATGGTATTCCCCAGTTCAGTGTTCCCACTCAAACACTCCAAAACATGCAGCACTCATGCTCTCCTCCCCCTTCCCCTTGCAGCTGGGGAGGGAAATTGGAGGTAAAAGGTAAAAATCACGGACAAGAACAATTTACTGGAAATAGCAATGAGATAAGAACAGTAGCAGCAACAAAATTAATAACAGAGTGTACAAGAAGGATGAACAATTCACATGTGAGTGCTCATCATGCTCAGCACCACCGCTGGCCAGAAGGGACCTCTTCCCCCCACACCCTGCACATGATGTGGTATAGAATAAGCTCTGGGTCCTGGCCATACCCTCCCTGGCTACTGCAAAAATTAACCCCATTACTGGTTGGAACCAGGACAGAAATTGTCATTGTGCTGAAAACAGTCTAGTTTTTTCTGGAAGCTTACGAAGAGAGGATCAGTCCAATTTAACTTTCTTGCCTTTGTTTTTTTCCCCTTAAGTTTAAGGTGTTGGTAGAGTGCTTTCTTTTTATACATGTTCTGAATAGTATCTGGGGCCATATGAAATGACAAGGAGGAAAAATAAGATTGGGAGCTAGGTTTTGGCAGGAGTGGTGCTGTTGGTGTAGGAGAGGGCTTTGCTTTGTTTCTCTGTACCCCTTTATTGGGACAGTCACTCTTTCTTTATAGTTACTTTTTTAGAAATGTAACTTTAATTCCCATGAATTCCTGACTAAATAGAATACACCATTGTGGAAATTTTTATATCATTAATTAGAGCATTGGAATTGTGGGAGATACTGAGATGGAAAGAAGACAGCATATTTACAAAAACGACTTGTAAGTTGAGTTTTATGGGTGGGAAAACACACTTCTCTGAAGTGTGACACTGTATTTCCAACAGTCAATTCAGATTATTGGGGAAATGGTCCTTAAATGTTTGGATTATTACCTGACTGTTGGGATACTTCCTGAAGACAGGAATTGCTATGTACAAATAGGGTCATCAAGGGCTGCCTGTATTGTGGTGTGTACCAACTTCTGTATGATAGCAGGTGCTTGACAGGAATGGTAATTCCTAACCTTAAAATCAGTGACTCCTTAAGGTTGGACAAGGCCTCTAAAATTGAGTCTGGCAGTTTATCCACCACTGCTGTGCTTATTATTTTGATGATCTAATGTAGCCTTTTCATCCATGTTTCAATTAATTGTCTGGGATCTACACCTTGCCATAACAGAGAAGATTTGTGCCCCTACTTCTGGGGTTCTGTAGAAGTGGAGGGGATGAAGGACTGCACACAGCTTGCTTTTATTTGATCTGTGATGTATAAACTTATAAATGAAGCAAAACTTCCAGAAGGATTTTGTGACAGACTTGCTGTTTGAGAACAATAATATGCTAAGATAATTTCTGATTTCTTTGCAGGATCACATTGTCTTGAAAGAAGAGGAAATACCAAAGAAGGTAGAAGGTCAGCAAGAGAAATTATTTTCTTTGTTCTCTTTGGGAAGATAAGCTATGAGGAAGTTTCTTGTACTTCTGCTTAAACACTATCCTTAGACTCATGTTTTTAGGAAAATATGACTGAAAAGTTTAGTCAGAAATCTAATTGCTTGTCTCAGGGAAATGGTTCTCTTCCACTCATTGAGGTGAACACAGGTGTGAGTTGTGATACTTAGTTTCTGTGTATTTAGACTTTGCTTGATACTGTGGGTGTACATACAGATATGTATGGAATCTGTACATGGCAAAATATCAGGTTACCTCTTCCTCTCTTGCTGTCTCCTTCAAATGGCTAATTTTGGCCTTCTGTAGTTGTATAATAAACAGTTGACTGATAAAATGCATTATTGGTCAGCTAATTGTTAAAGAATGGTGGAAACCCTGCTTTCAAGCTCACTATGAAAGGGTTGATTGGTATGTTGTATCTCTTAATTGCCTGCAAATGCCAAAATAATTCTGAAGGTGTATTGCTCAGTCTTCATATCCTTGTTAGAAAGATTGCTGAAGGAAGAAAGGAATTGTTATGAGAAGTGAAATTCTTTTCTTAGCACATACTTCCTTCAGGAAAAATGAACAAGTAATGAGAAATGTTGGTGTGCTGTAAATGGGAGATGTCAGAAATAATGCAGCCGAAGAGAAGGCACTTTGTGCACTACAGAACAGTGAATGATCTGATGATCTAATCTGTTTTCTTTAATGCACCTACAGAAAATATCAAGCTACACGTGGAAGATGGAGGCGAGAAAAAAGCTCTGGGCAAAGAGGAGCAATGCAAAGAGCCAGAACCCAAGATAGACAATCATGAACCTCGACTAGGGCCAAGGCCACGCTCACACAACAAAGTCCTCAATCCACCAGGGGGAAAATCCAGCATTGCATTCTATTAGGGTCATCATGTCACTGTCACTAATGGAGAAACTCTTGTCTCTGGTGGCGAGGTCAGTTTATACACTATTGCTTATGAATAGATTCTTAGGCAGATGGATGAGGGTTATGTTAGAGTGCATAGGAAGGATAACCTGCTGATTTGGGGAGGAAGGGCTGGGGAGGGAATGGGTGCCTTGTGGAAGATAGGAGTATTGGGTGGGTGGCAGAGCCAGATGTTAGTGTAACTTTGTGAAAAATCAGTGCTACTTAGTGGTGAGTTCCTCAGACTGTTAGGTTCTTAGCTAGCTTATGGCTCAGGATGCTCTTGTGGAATCAAGCTTATCCATACAGTCAACATGTCAAACATTGTGAATGGGAAGGGGCCTGGAAGTCACACCTGAAGATTCTGAAGTACAGCAAGTAGGCTGGGCTTTCTCCTAGGCAATGGGATGCAGCTTCACATTGTGAGCTGGCTTGCAGTCATGTGAATATAAACATGTTCCACTGGAACAAGTAGTGCTGCTATGGTTAAGAGTGTCTTCAATCATTGCTTCTTTTTCTGCTTTCTCGCTTGCAGCACTTGATTGCTAATACAAGGACAAAATATGCTGCAAGTTTCTTTTATACTCAGAAACCATCATATGTTTGTAAAGATTGTAGTCTTCCCCTCCCCAGGTATTCAGGTCTTTTGGATGCCTTTAGTAATTTGCTGATTACTGTGACTAGCTCTTCACATGTGGCAGTCCAACATGCTGTTTCATGTAGGTGCTTCTAGTTAAGTGCTTGTATCTTTTCTGGTAAAGATGTGGGTGCAAACAATAGCTTTTTGGTACTCTCTTTGAACAGAGGCAACTAGGAAGTTTACAGTTACCATGCTGAGGTGTCAGCCAGGTCATTCTGACACAGCTTATGTAGAAAGGGCTTAGCTTCAGCAAAGGTTTTAACTTGGCTCCCCGTGGAAACTAGGACTGTTCTCCTGTCTCCACCACAGTGAATTTTCTGTTGGTACTGCCTGTGCTGAGTCTGTTAGTGAATTCTGTCATCAGCCTTACCTTTGCCTTTGTCAGATTTTTGTTGGTAAGGCTGGGAGAACTATGTGAGTTCTCCCCAGTCTAGAGCTGTAGTTGATTTTGCTGTAGATTACCTTAGCTGGAAAAACAAAGCCAGCACAAACAGAAGGTTTGTATTACTAAAATCTATCATAAAACATGTTTGGAAGATGTGCATGTTTTGCACAGATGGTTTTGCATGAGGGTTTGTTCTCTGAATGGATTTTATTATCATATCCAGAGCTTTGATAGATGAATGTTAACTCCAGGTGCTTACTGTTAAATATATTGAATACTGACCTTTTAAATCTGCCATATCAAAACAGGAGTTGTTCAGGTACACCAAAGAACAAGTGGCCTTATTGTGTATATTCACTGCTGTTCTAGCCCATGTTCCCTGGGAACTGCTGCCATTGAGATGGGATGCTGGGCCAGGTGCTAAACCTCTCTGTGATTGTAATGCCTCCTAAGCCAGTTCCCTTGTGTCAACAGCAGTGGGTGACTGCTTTAAGACTTAGTTGCCTTGTATAGTGAAATATAAATTCACTTTAAATAGTGAAACATGTGGAGTAGTGCTAGGATAGAAACAGCTATGGAGTAGGGATTTAAATGCCTTTGTACCTTTCGGATTGGTTTGGAGCTGCCTGTTAATTTCCCCCCAGGGAAAACAAGGCAGTAGCTGAAACTGCAACTCTGGAATGAACTTATGTATGTTACTTACAAACTTGCATTTATTAACAGCTCCTCCTGAGTCTATGTTCTCCAGCCTCTGGCTGAGTCTCAGACACATTAGCCATTTCAGTTCTTTGTTCCAGTACTTGGCAGGAAGCTGTCATGTAGAAAAGTCAACCAGAGGCTGCTTGCTACATTGCAGGCTCTGGTGTAGCTGATGCTATCTGCAATACAAAGCATTTGGCATCTTGTAGAAGCTGATGTGCATTGGTTTCAGTGCCTGTCTTTTAAAGAGCCACTTCTAACTAGGCCTTAAATTAGTTAAACTGGGTTAATTTTCTTGCATGTCTTTCTTTGGAATCTAAACAGTATTTTCAGCTTTTTGAAGTAAGATTGATCTGAGCATTTCTCTGGGCCAGAAGGGTGTTGGAAATCAAATGGCAGAACATGCAGTTATTAATAAACCTCTGTATTTTGCTACTTCATTGTGTGCTGTAGATGCCTGCTTTTATAAATTGGTCAGTACTCTGTTTCACCATAGATACATTGGTAAATGTTATGGTCTGAAATGGGAAAAATTGCACATATGTTTTTCAGGCCTTCTGTATGTGAGACTGTACTCAAGAGCTGTAACATACTGCCCAAGGCTGCCTGTGATACCTGTTGTCTCTGGGGAGGTGTAGGATGCTAGCCAGAGCTTAACTTACTGCCTTTTTGTGGGCAACATTCCATGGTGTTCTGTACCACAATGGGATTCTGTTATGTTCTTCAGCAATATTGTAAATATAGAATTAAATATTCAAATATTTTAAATACTTCAGGCTATTTGTAGAAAAACATAGAAATTCCCCTTAAGCGGGGGATATTCTTTATGTGGAGAAGTCATACACTCACTTTTGTGTTTCTAGTGAGTGCATAAAAAACCCTTCGTGTGCCAGACTGCCTTGGCTGACAGAGGAGGGAACTGCAGCTAATGACACTGCAGTTCTGGATGAGCTGGACACAGTGGCCTCTCAGCCAGGATGCTGTGTGTCTGCAACATTAATCCCTGAACTTCCAGGCTGTGATGCTCTCAGAGCCTCTCAGCCAGCCCTCACTCGTAACAGTGACTTCTGTGTTTGGCCACTTACAGTTCAGAACTCTCCTCTGAAACGTGCAGTTTGGGTGAGATCTGCATAATGTGGGAATGGGGCAATGTCCTTGATAGATAGCACATTAGCAATGAAGGACTGTCTTTCCTTTGAGCTGTAGCCAACAGTAGACTGCAGTAGAGCTCCACTTTGCAACTATGTGGGTTACCTCATTGCTTTCCCCAAAACTACTGGTTTGTAGCTCAACACTTGGGATAGAATGTTATCTGAGTTGCTGTTTCAGTCTGGGAAGGAAAATGATGGTGTCTGTAGTGAGTTTAGTGTAGGAAATGGTTAAAGGAGAACTTGCATGCTTTCATGAGTTATGTGTGCTTCTAGGCATATCTTCTTAGTCCCTAAACATGTCACAGTCTCTGTCCTATACAAGACCTCAGGGGTCCAGTGAACAGCCCAGCTGCAGTGTCATCCCTCCTGATTTCCATGTGTGCCAGTTAACCCAGGTCATGTATGCTTTTCCGTGTGAAAACTGCTAGCTACTGTGCAAAACCTTTTAAGCGAGCACTGATACTGTCCATCTTTTGCATCACTGTATCACACTCTGCATTGCACTCTCAATGAGGAAGAGGAATGTCCTCTCTGTTGGTGTTTTAAGCAGCATTACTATGATTTTTTTGAATTATTTATGCAGGCTAATCAGACTTGGAATATCCAAAGTACATTCTTCAGGCTTGTCTAGTGGGAGAAGATATGTAAAGTGGAGACAATTATTTAAGCAGTAAATGAGTAACTGCTGTAGTATGTTCCCTGGAATCTTGTCAGAGTTGCTTACGTACTATGAGTTGCTTTTGTAATATGATCACACTCGTGTGTGGACATCCAAGTGTCTTGTTTACCTGGGTGGTTGTGATGGAGCTGGCCACCCAGTGATTTGTCCAAGCCCTTGATGTGTCTCTTGTTGAATTTCAGCTTGAATTTCTGCTGAAACCATGTTGCTTCTCTTTGGAAAAAGTGATGGATTAAATGTCATTGAGGCTGGAATTTTCCATTGTTTCTTAAGGAGCAAAGATGAGTTACAGCATCCTGGCTGGGGGAGACTTGGTCACATGTAAGCTGTTTCTGACATTACTGATTATCAGCTGTGCAAGAAGTGGATTGGGTAACAATTCACTGCTGGCCAAAAACTGGTACCCAGAAGTCTCCCAGCAGGCTAAGCTGGCTGCCTAGGCTGTGCCCAGTCAACTCCTCCCTTTGAACATAGTTGGTGAGGGGGAAGAAGCAGATTTAAATTATGGGGCTAAATTAGCAGCCCTAATTATTTTTGCAGTTTTATCTTGCTTCTGGGAACAAAGACAGTCTCATCTTGAATTGGCGTTCCCTTTCTTTCAAGTTCCTTATATTGCTAGCAGGACAACCTCTTCTTCCTCAGGCAGGTCAAAATACTCTCCATAGCCAGCAAGAATGCAGCTATTTGCTTTACTCACCAGCCTCTCTAGGTCCAGCTGTCTTCCAGTTGTGGTGTCTTACCAACTGCTTTCTTCCTCCCTCTCTACATATATATAGGTATTTGAAATAGTAGCTGTGCTGCCTTTGGCTTCTCCATGACCCCTCCTCTGCTGTTGCTTGAGTGTGTGCTAGGTGCCACTTCAGCCAAAACCACAAACCGCTCTGTGTCCAGGTATATCAGAAGCACAAGGGTCTGTTGAAGTAATGGGACCTTAGCATTATGCCAGGTTCTTCATGAAGTTCATAAAGATGATGGATTTTTCTCCACTGTCTCCTCCCACAGACTTACATAAATGTGTGCTCTACTGTGTCACTGTTTTACAGTTTTTTGGCTGCTGGGAGCATGCACCTGGGCATGAAGGGCAACAGAAATCCAACTCGGTGTGAACTGCCTGAACTAATGTCCACTTTCAGGCTTCAGTTTGTATTTTACAAGTCTCAATCCACTGTGTCTTTGGCAAGAGGAATGTTCTGCCAGAGGATATGTGCAGCTTAAATGTTAAGGCCCAAGTTTGTCCAAGGCTGGGGACAGTGTAAGGCGTGGGGGCTTCAGTTACCCATAATTGTGATCAGTGCAACACCACAAAAGTTAAACAAAAAAATCCCGATTGTTTCCTTCCATTTCTTGCAACATGTTGACCTCTCTGAATGCCACACTTTCATTTTCATTACAAACTCAACCAAAGTATGAGAGCAATGCAATTGCCTTTTTGAAAGCTCTGGTATCCCAGCTGTGGGTGTCCAGCAAAAATGGGGAAGACAGGCAAAGTGAAGGTGGCTTCCTGGTCATCAGGGGATCATGACTGAAAAAAGCTGAGTAAGAATAAGTGATCAATGCGCCCAGTGGAGTTGAGCAGGTACTGTTCCAGGAAGGGTCATCATCTCCCTCTTTACTGTTATGTTAGCTTCAAGCTTTATCCATCTGAAAGACAGAAGCAGCCTGTCATGAAGAGCTCTGCCTGTGAGAGGCTCCAGTAGAGTCCTCCCATCCTGAAAATGGTGTTTGTGCAAGAGACCCAAAGGTCACCAGAATATCCCCACATCTTCAAATTCTGTGACAGGGCTTTTGTAAGCAAGTGCAAGGATCTTTATTCGATGGTTTCTATAAAACCCTCTCTAGACAACAGAAGTTCTCCATATAGGCAGTGAACACAGGAGAGGGACAGGAATGCTTCTCAGTGACATCCAGCAGAACAGGCAGTGAGGCTTTGGTACTACACCAATGAGAACCTTGTTAACCACTGGCAGACTTTGAGAAAAGTATGTCTTCAAAACAGAAGAGTGAAGTTTCTTTTCTAGTAATTTTGAGGTATTGTGGGATGTCAAACAGGAATGGCTGGCTTTTGAGTGAGCTTCCATGAAGGAGCAAGTACAGGACTTTGAGTGGTTATCCCAGCACTAGTTACAGAACCAACCCCCTTTGAGTTTAGCTGCTGCAATCACATGGCATAAACTAAGAAAGCTGATGGCTTCAGCAAACCAGTCTGAAGTCTGTGCTTTTAAGCCTGAGTATTAACACACATAGGTATTTTATATATAGTATGAATAGGTATTTTCTTCTGTTTGCAAGCCTCCAACATTAGTTTACAGCCCTGCTGCATGTGGTTTTTTGTAATTACAGCTGGAAATTCATCGTGGGATTTTTCCTCTGAAAAAATCCAAGTGCAGGATTTTAGCACTGAAGAGTAGTGCAGCAAGTGGAGGCCTAAGGATATTTTGAAGTCACAGAAGTCTGATTTGCCAGCTGTGTTAAAATACTAATGAGGCCTTACATGGAGTATTGTGTGCGGTTTTGGCCTCCATAGTACCAGACAGGTGTGATTTAGGGAATGCAGTGATGGGCCACAAAGGTGATAAAGGGACTGGAGCATCTGTCACAGGAGGAGGAGTTGAGAGGGCTGGGGCTGCTCAAGAAGGCTCTGGGAGACCTGACCAGTTGCTCAAGTACCTGCTGGGAGGGTGCAAGGATGAGGGAGCCAGAATCTGCTCTGGACAGGAGGTAATGGGCACAAGGGAAACCACATAGAATTACATCTGAACACATGGACACACATTTTTCCTGCGAGGGGTAGTCAAACACTGGGACAGGTGGCCCAGAGAGGCTGTGGAGTCTCCATCCATGGAGATGTCCAAACACTTTTTCTTCTATGCTCCACCTTCTGCTCCATGTTGATTCTTTTGGGTTATTTGTTACCAAGCAATGGCTTCAGGCTTGCAGAACCAGTGGTTTCAACCTGTGCCTGTGAAACCTGCTCAGCAGGACACTGGGGCAGCAGTAATTTGCTACCCAGATGTAGGAGTGTAGCCACAATACATCCAACTACAGTTGAGAACGCACAGCAGCAAAGGAGTAAGTAAGTGATCCCCAGCCAGATGGTAGAGACCAGCAGAGGCACAGATGTGAATACCAGGAAAGACTGGGAAGAGTCAGCATGGCACAGACAACAGCAAGGGCACCTCTGAGTACTTCTTACTTCTTGTAATTTAAGTCAGGTTAAGGTGCATCTTGCAGTTTGCAAGGGTATAAAGGATTCCTTGTTCAGCCATAACAGGTGAAATTCTGTTTGAGGGGGCTGTAGCAGACATTTCAGAGAATTGGGAACAAGTTATCAGTGAGTGCTTTGTGTTTTGGGTACTCACAATTAATATGGCAACTGCTGTGGAGAGAATGAGGGAGCTGTCATACACTGCCCCAAAAATGTAAGTAGCTGCCTTCTGATTTTAACCAGAATATTTATTCTGGATAAACTTGATAAAAATAAAATTAAGCCAATAAAATAAAATAATTAGTATTCTTGATCTGGTTGTTTTGATAGAAAGTAAGTTTGAGCACAAGCATATGGGCCAGAAAGATTTGAATGAGAGGACTTGTTCACAAGCTTGATTGCATTTGGTTTGTAGTGCCAAGCCTTCAGTGGTTTACTTTTTTTTTTAATTAGTGCACACCACAGAGGAACTGGTATTTTCAGACACTTTTGAGACATTTCTGCAAGTGCAGAGTTAAACTGCAGGTTAAAGCATGTATTTCCTATATCAGCACAGCTCACACCAGCAATGTACTATTGCCTGTCCAAACCTCATGGATGAAGTTTTGACATCCTCTTCTAAGAGGCTTAGAGCCTTATCAGTTCAAGGGGGTGAATGCTGAGGGGCAGGACCAAGATTTCAAAGTAATCTAGCAGCAAAGATCAGCATTTATATTGAAGATCTGCATTTGAGAAATACTAGGAAGTGCTCCACGAAATTCCTTGAAGGAGACCTGGTTACAGCAAAAAAAAAAAAAAAAAAAAAAAAAAAGTAAGCAAAACACTGTCAAAAGCAGCCTTTCAGCTTTGCTAGGGACATGCAGAAATTGTAAATTCTATAAAGAATTTGAGGAAGTTTAATGCAGTCATTCAGCTTAATAGTTTGCACCGCAGTTTATTTTAAAGGTCTTGTAGCTACTTTAATTTGATTTGGCTATCTATATGGCTATTTCCCATCAGTTGTCATGCTGATGACATTTCTTCCGTCCTGATTTCACAGTGGCCTCTTTCAAATCACTAATTAAATACTGCCAAAATTATTTCTTTTACTGCAGGCCTTACCTAATATAAAAGTTCATCCTCTTTATGTGACAGGAGCTGCTGCATCATCCACAAAGGGGAACAAAGCAGCAAAACAAGTCTGTGGCAGAGCCCCAGGACAGAAGCAGGAGTCTGAATTTAGATGGCCATGTTGCTGCTTTCTTTTAAGTGAAGACAGGTGTTAAAAAGGAACTCTGCAGCTTTCACCAGATACAAAAGTTTCCTCTTGTACAAACCCAGACTGAGCAAGCCCAGTTTTATTCCAGACAGAGCAGAATGCAGCAGCTGCAAGGTAGAGCTGCCCCAGGCCTGTGAAGTTGATACCCCACCCAGCTCAGGAAACACCAACTTTCCTGATCTATCACAAAGGTGAAATGTCTCTGGACTGTTTTTTAAATGGAATATTTCCTCCCCTTCTCCCAAATCCTTCTGATCCTCCTTTGGCAATGTTTGAAGCTTTAAATATTGGATTAATAATTCTCCTTTAAGGTAATTTTGCAGTTCTCTCAGAAGCTTCTCTCATATTTGAAGGGAAAGAAAGGTCAAAGAACCCTCAAACCTTTAGGTGTGAAAGGCGTGTTTCTCCACATTTCACAAGTGGAAGGAACAAGCCTTTTACCCCTGTATTTCCCAGTCCGCCCAAAATCAAGGCCTGTAAGCCTCCGTTGGCTTATGTCAGTTAGTGGGTCACAACTATAGAAGAGTACCTAGTGTCTGCCACAAAGGGGAAGACTCAGTTGTAGAAGAACATGATGGTGAGGACCAGGAGACAGTAGGTAAGAGGAAGGTGCTGGATGTCCTGAATTTGCTGCAAAGACAAGATGTGCCCTTACTCTCCAGGATAATAGCCTAGCTTCACACCAATGTCACTTTCTGCAAGGCACTGAAGGGCACAAGAGATTTAAGAAGTAATGGCAGGTAAAAGGGAAATGAAAGCCGGTTCATGCACCTCTAAGTGAAATTTGAGATGTCTTGACCCTAAAACATTCCTTTAACACTATCCAGTAGAGACAATAAAAAAGCTTTCTTCCTTTTAGAAAGGTTCTGGCTGCAAGAGACTGTTTTGAGCAGGCTCTGTTAAGAATCCACTGCACATCCTTAAGTGAAACACAGTGGAAAGGTACAGTATATACAGGAATCACTACATAACTACAGAAACCAGTTGAGAGTGCTGTCATGAGAAGGAAGCCATCTAATAGATCAAAGTGACGTAAAAAGTGCAGACCAAAGTTGCTTGCAGCCCTTGTTCCTAGACAGAATGCAAGGAGAAATTGAAGATGAGGGCTGGCAAGTGATAGTTCAGTACTTCCCAGACTAGCTATTTCCTGCCCTGGATCCTGTGAGCCAGAAAGGCTCAGGGAGTTCACAGGGAGGCTACCAGCTAGTTTGTGCACAAAATGCTCCTCTGAGCCATCTACCTTCAGCAAGTAACTGGCTCAGAAAGCTGCTGCCATTGCAAGCGCTACCTGAGCTCTCTGGAAGGCTCTGGGCAGGGAACTCTTGACTGATGGTTCACAGATGTGATCTCAGCGTTGCTCTGCAGGATTGAACTGAGGGATATGAAT
The DNA here is from genome assembly GCF_903797595.1 of Erithacus rubecula. Lineage (NCBI taxonomy): Eukaryota > Metazoa > Chordata > Aves > Passeriformes > Muscicapidae > Erithacus > Erithacus rubecula. Next base: position 15,428,659 of record NC_136669.1, read on the forward strand.
GCCCTCTCCTGGCCAGGACTGGCTCTTGCTGCAGCCTTCCCTGTGCTCCTGTGGCAATTCTCCTGCACCTGGGATTTCCAGGGTAGAAATGGAAAAGTACCACTTTTTTTGGTTCTTGCATTGAATCCCAGCTGCCCACTTTATCAAGTACAGTGACTGTGAGGGCTGAAACAAACCCCAGCACACAGAGCAGGCTCCCTGGGAAAAACAAAGCGGTGAAATTCCTCGGAGTGGAGAGCACTGAGTAACAAAACCCACTGCATGTACAATGCTGAATTCTTCATGATGCCTAAGCCTGGATTCTCTTAAAAGACAGTAGGACCCTTCACCTTGCGCCACCCTGTCACAATCCGTGAGCTCCCATGGCTGCAGGACTTCCTGAGGCCATTGAGGCTAAAGCCACCTGAGTCTCTCAGGCAGAGGTCAGCTGGCCTGTGGCTAGAATGCTCCTGACCTGCAGTAGAACTGTGCAGTAAATCCAAGGTAAAAGCAAGGCAGACACTGGGAAAGTTCCCTGGTCCCCAGAGCTGGGGAGGCTCATCATGGCTGTACAGGAAGCCAGGCTGTACCTCTTCATTTGTGTGACCTGCTGCAGTTACCACAGCAGTCTGGCCTGTGAGCACAGGCAGCTCCAGAGTAGTGAGTCTGGTTATGCTGCCTATGTCAAAGCAAGTTTGGCAGTGATCATCTAGTGCAAACATCCTTCATTTTGTTTTCTAAAGAGCCAAAACAGCTTCTGAGATGAATGCACACTGTGATGTATTGACCCCTTCGTGGGCTGCAGAAGTCACACTGCTGTGCTTGCAAATGCTGCCTGAGCACAAAATTAAATGTCAGACAGTATGTGACACCCCATGCCCACCACAGCTTTCCTCTCTGAGAGCTGGAATCAGAGGACACAAATCAGTTTCAACTTCTGCATAACATTTTCTGTAATCACTGAGTCTTTTCACACAGAGAAGGTCCTGAAACAAATCTCCCTAACATCACCATTCCAGCACTCATGTGCTGTTTAACCCTTTCCTTCCACTTGAGACATACGACATCTCACTGCACCAAAAAGAAGAGAGGAGCTCAAATCTTCTAAAATCTTCTAAAGATACAAGCCCTAGAACAGATTCACACTATGAAATGTGCAATTCAATGTTCTGCTTCTCACAGTGATTTAGACACGTGGTTTCAGTCAGCCATATGCAGGGCATCTACTTGGACCAGTACAGACACTGCTGCAGAATCAGCAGGTTTGCTGCCCAAAGTACAGAATAACAAACACATTTCACTCTTCTCTTTCACTCTAAAGTTTCTATTCCATGGGAGTACTCCTAAATTAAGTACTGACTATCTGTGACCACAGATGTTAAAATATGTCAAGAAAACAAAACTGCCAGGCTGACACTAAAAGGTTACAGCAGGTTTTCTGTCATAAGTGCAGAAAACACTATTCATTGCACACAGAAAGCAACAGGAAAAACTGGAAAATTTGTGCCACTTCCCGCTTACTTCACTACCTCTTCCATGTTCTTTTAATCATTGAACAAAACAGGCTGGCCTGGGTTTAGAAAACACTAAAGAAATTCACCTCCCCAGAGTGTTCACAGCATTCCAAACTTTGTCTCAAACTGCTGAATGAAGAAGAAATTGGGGACACTCCCAAGACAGGAGAAAGATGGAGTTAATCCAAGTGCCAGTGCCAGCTCCTTCCCCTTGAACCAGAAGGCTGTGATAACGATTCTGCACAACTTACAGAAGAGAAAAATTCTCTCTTGAACAGACAGGCCTGACCAAGAGCATGGCACAGAAGCAGCAGCTCTCTGAAGCTGGAGAGCTCCAGCTGGGAGATGCTCTACACATGCAAAGAAGAGGCATGTGCCAGAGGAAGTATATGCTAGCCTTGCAGTCCAGTTAAAAATGTATGAAATCATGCAGGGGCATGGGAGGTGAATTTATCCCTCCTATAAGGCAAGCAAAAATAACTTCAAAGGCAGAGAAATCACATGTCAGTCCCTACCCTTCAGAGAAGGACAAACTTGTCCTTAAACATTTCAGCCCGTATTAAATCAAAAAGCAGTGGTCTGCCAACAACACAAGTCCCTGGGAAAGAAAAGGTGAAGCTGACTGGTAGAACATGGGTCTAGAAGGCAAAAATGTATCATGACCCCTTGGTGAGATGCAAATCTGAAAATATGAAAATACGTAAACATTAATTCCTTATTAGTAAGTCACCCATTCCTGGAACCAAAGAGCAGTCTTCCTGTTAACATCATTGGGAGGAGTTATGGTGAGCCCTTCTTGAATAGCAAGCCTAAGGCAAAGATGGATGATCCCAGCACAGTGAGAAAAAACAAAAACACCAACTACAAAGAAACAAAAAATGCACAAACCTCAACAAACACACTGAAGTCAGGACAAAGGCATTCTGTGTCAAAAAGCTGAAGAACAACCTCAGAACACACCAATAAATCTTATCAGTTTACTCTGAATTTTAATTTTGTAAAGACTGGTCTCTTTATAAAATGACTTGGCAATCATCAGAATAATTGTTATAAATGTCTCACCACAATCAGGTTAATCAATAAGGCAGTTCATTAATTCGTTGATAAGGAGCGGGCAAGCAGCGCTGTGGATATGAGGAGTCTGCACTCCACCAACACATCCATCTCACCTTTGGTCACTGCCCCTTTTATAGGCAGTCTTTGGTGGAGCCATGTCATGCTTACTGTGCTGGAGTACAAGTCTGAGCAAGCCCAAACATGTTGGCTAGTAATCAAGCAGCAGTGGGTACAAGCCTCCAGCAGGTCTGGACAAGGCTCGAACATGTTCTCAGGTTACATTCCTAGCAAGCAGGTAACAGCAGTAACGAGTTTGTTCATGTTTGCACAAGCCCGCATTTTCTTTATGCGTAAAAAGTGGATATGATTAATGATTATAGTGGAAAAATAATAAAAAATACATAACAAAGAGCCAACAATTCACAGCAACATGATTTAAACAAATATAATCAAATAATTTTATTTTCCTGTGTGTCATATCCGTGCTTTACTTTGAGTTCAGAATTGTGATAATTGATAAATGATTTGTGTTAATCACAGAAGTATTGGAGTGAAGCATGGGCCTGGATAAGGGAAAATATATGATTAAATCATTCTGTTTTAAATCCCCCTGTTATATTATGTTTTCTAAATAAGTTATATCTACTACCAGTTTGCAAAACAAGACTTTCTGATAGCCTGATAGATTTTGCAAAATCAGACTTCCTGCCTTTGTTTAATCAATTGCTGCCTATCTACTAAGACCAGACTTCCCGATTTCTGCCATTTTTTATCTACCAAGACCAGATGGTTATCTATGAGGCTTCACAAATTGCTCAGAGACTTCATGGATGTTTTTTCACCACCACTGCTTACCTGGCAAAATTATGACAGAAAACAACAATTATTGATTACAATGAGAAAACCATACTATAAAGAGAAGCTGCAAAACAAAGTTCGATGGAGCGTGGAGTGGGCAGTGACCCCTCATGCTTCCCCAGCGCTGCATTGCTCCATCCATATAAAATAAAGCAATCTAAATTTTGCTAAATATCAAGACTTTTTGTTTCTCGTTTATAACAGTATTATTCTTGTTTATATTGATCCCATGGTGTATTTCCATAATGACATAAATCACTATGCAACATCTCACAATAATGATGATAGTATCATGATGGGAGGTTAGAAAGGCAGAGTAAGTGGCAGGGGATTCTCAAGAGCACTCTGAACTCTGTAAGTCTCTGACTCTGCCCTGAGCTCTATTGCAGGCTGTGTCCTAGAGGAGATGAACTATCTCCTGTGCCTCTCTCTCCTAAGACACCTACCTCTGTGATATAGAGTAAGAGGGACTAATCCGATTTTTATTTATGCCTCAACATACTTTACACATGAAGTGGAAGATTCCCAAAAGGGCTGTCTGTTCACGTGCTGGCGGCCCTGTCCCCGGGGAGGCTTCGCCTGGCAGCCAGTCAGGGCAGAGGAAGCTTCCGTGATCGGGTTCTGAGCCACATCCCCCTCCCCCACACTTGCCAGTGGAACAAATGCCCGGATGCCTGGGAAGAATGCCTGGGAAATCGAGCTATGGGAGGAGCTTTAGCAGAAAAAAAAAGCAGTTAACTGCGCCAGAACAAGAGCCGGTATTCTTGGGGTTTCTTGAGGGGGGCGTGGGTTTACCTGTAGGATCGGCTTGGCTCTCTCCCCCCCTCGCTTTTTCATCCAGGTGGTCTTGCTTTTCTTGTCCGCAGCTGCTTTGTCGTACTTCACCATTTCCGTGAACCAGCTCATCGCCACGGCAACTTCTTGCTCCTCTGCCTCCCGAACGGAGCGGGACCGCCTCCGCCGTGTTTCCCGGGGGCAGCCGCGGCCACCCCCGCTCGCACCCAGCAGCGACCGCAGCCGTCGCAATCCCACCCCGCGGCGGCCGGCCTGGAGCCGCCGCTTGCACCCAGCCATTCACAAGAGCTGCTCAAGACTCGCTGCTTCTCGCAGCCGGCGCTGGAGGCACGCTGCCGCTGTCGCTTTGAAAGCCGCGACGAGCAGGCACTAGAGCCACGCAGCCACGAGCTGTGGCTCGCAACAGGCGCGTTCCGGTTGCCGTGCTGATGCTGGCAGAGCGCTGGGGTTCTTAGGGTAATACTCACTCTCCCTGTCGCCGTCACGTCTGTCTCGGAGAAAAGTGTGTTTTCTGCCATGCTGTGTCAATTCAGGTTAAGTCAGTGGATGAATGTCTCAGTTGCTCAGCTGACCATTACACACCCACACACAGAGCTGTCCCTACCCTCCACGCCTCTGTGATGTTTCTACAGTGGGACCTTTAATCATCCCTTTGAATGATTTGAATGCATTGAAAGGGCAGCCTGACATTCTATAGCCCAGAACTTACAGCAGTTTCCCAGTTTATCAGTCAGGAATGCAGCCAGAATAACCACCACTGCATTTCTAGGAGAAAACCAGAACAGAAATGTGCATCTCACTGCCTGGAAGCAACTACCAAAACACCCACCCCCAAAGCTAGAGCAAAGTAACTCATGTCCAAGCATAGATCACATACATCAGGTTGTACTAAGTCATTGTACTGGCATCATTCCCAAGCCTTCCACACACTCCAGTGTGCCATTACAGCTGATGTTGTTATGGTGAGTTCCGTTGGGGCAGATCAAGTTCTGTACAACTCACAAAGCCTTTGTGAGGTGCAGATACAGACAAAAAACTCATGTATGCCTTCAAAAATGAAATTACTCCCTACTAGATTTCTATTTCTCCTGCTCAGTTCCCACTTCCATGACCAGTCAGCCATTAGAGAATTTGTGTCTTCTCCCAGAAAGCCAGTCCTTGTCAAATGGGAATTGACTGGCCACTGGCACAGCACAGCTTCCCTTCACAGCACTTTTATGCACATTTCAGTCCAAAAGCAAAGCCAGGAGACTGCACCATCAGCTTTATCTGATCCCTCAGTTTCTTGGCTATAGTTCACCTTGATCTGACTCCTCATTCCATAGTATAATGTCTTAAGCAACACGCAAATACAAAACTTAGTGTTAGTCTGTATGAATTCATAGTTCTAAAGCATTTGCTGAAGAGTAGTCAGCTGGTAGACCTGGCATGATTTATTAACTTTGGTTTGCTACTGTTGCGGTTTGACACTGGCCAAACTCCAGGCGCCCGTGAAAGTCACTCACCCTCCCATGCCCCAACCGGGCAGAGGAGAGAAAAAATTAATGAAGGCTTCATGAGTTTAGGGAAGGACTGGGGAAAAAAAACACTAAAGGCAAAACAGGCTGAATTTAGGGGTACAAATTGCATTTATTACTAACTAAATCAGATGGGGATAATGAGAATAAAATAAACCCTTAAAAACACTCTTTTCCCTCCAACCTCTCACTCCTTCCCACCATGAGTGCAGGGAGACAGGGCATAGGCAGTTTTGGTCAGCTAATCACTTGAGGTTTTCTTCCTTTGCTCCAGGAGAGGAGTCCATGCTCAGACCATGGGGTTCTTTCCACAGGAGACTGTAAGAGGTAGATTCTGAACACGATCCATGGAAACCATCCTTGAAGAAACCCTTTGAAGAGGAGGATCCATGATGGCTCATAAATTCTGGAGCATGTTTGTTGGAAGTTGGTTTACTCAATATTTGCCTCAGGTTCTACCTTGTAAGGATATCTATAAGTTAATATTGTCTCCTGGCTCTTACATTCTGTCAAATCCCACTCCTCTTAATAATTAACTTGTATTTATAGATGCTCAGTCATTCTGACTTTGATTTGAACTATTACCTGGTTCCTTCACTTGTGTATCCATAAACATATCATCATAACATTTTGCTTTGATTGCAAAACAGTAGCACTTTTGTTATTTGGAAGTTCTGGTTTTAGTCCTCTCATAAAAACCTATGCAGATAATTTTAATTTTAAAGTAAGTTTTACAGAAAGCTCACTGAAAGTGATATCAAGGTCGTCCTCCTGCCCCTGACCTTCTTGTGCCAGTTTTTTTCTGATTTGATAGATTCAATTTTCTATCTGAAAACAGGTAATCTCTCCTGGTATATGCTTACTCTTTTATTTGGATTTTCTATCACTAAGCTCTCAGTCTCAGGGACTCCTCAAGTGTTCTGAACAGTCCTTCAACATTTAACTTATTGAAGCATATGTCATTATTTGCATTCTGTTTCCAAGGGATTGCTTTATGTGAGAGAAAATAGCAAGATTTGGTTTGTGACATGTATTTAATCTTTTTGAAAAGAAAAATTCTCTTCTGTCATGAATAGGTTAAAGTACAGTTGTAGTAAAGATAACACTTTCAGGCAGGAGAGGGATTTTATTTTGTCAGGTGTTTTACTTAATTTTGCAATAAAATGTGTATTTCCTCTGAAAAGAGAGGCAGCAAGAGGATTACTATGTAGTCATTTAACATACTTTTGCCATCTCCTAATGATGGCTTTGTGTTGTTCTCACTGATCAGCCCATGTTTCCTCTCAGGCTCACTGGGTCCTCAGGGGGTATTCTGCCAGACCTCTCTTCATTGCTGCTGCTGTCAGAAGCTTGTCAGTGATATGTGCTACTGACATCGGGACTGGAAGAGAGGAAAATCCCAAAGCATGGAATGAATAGCAGGAAGGAAAAGTGTTCACAGAGGCAGGAAACTGCATGCTGGTGTGTGTTCGCATACTTCAGTGTCTGAGAGATGGGCTATTCTTTTTGTCCTGTAATATCCTGCTGCTGTGAGAGCTCTCTTTCTTATAATTAATAAATCTCCTTCCCTGGCATTGCTGCACTGCTTCCTGTAGCTCCTCCCATCTAGCTTAGAGACCATCCCTCCATGGGTTCTGCAGACATAAACTCATTATGGATTTACTATGGCACTGAGTTAAGCAGATCTGTTAGTTACTTATATTCTTTGTTCATGTCACAGAGGAAGAATTTCTCTTTTTGCTAAGCCTCTAACAAAGGCATCTTGACTTTTTGCTCCCTGCATCCTCTATTGCCATACTGAGCAGCTGTGTGTCACCTGAAATTTGCTCTGAAGGTCTCTTTTAGATGCAGCTGAGGTTTTGCGGATCTGTGCTAGAGTCTGATCTCATTCACACACTGTGTCTCAGGGTGGTTTTCTATTCCCTGACCATCTGCTCTAGGCCCAGAAATGGTTGCTGTAGCTTTCAGGTGAGTTCAGGTCTGGGGGAAGCCTTGTGGCTCTTGCATGGAGGTGCCAAGCAGAGTTAGCTCTCTTTGTTGCTTAACTAGCTTGTTTGGGGTTTTTTGTGTTGTTGTTTGTTTTTGGGGTTTTTTTGGTTGGTTGGTTGGTTTTTTTGTTTGTTTTGATGTTTTTGTTTGTTTTTTGTTGTTGTGGTGGTGTGGGGGTTTTTTTTGGTTGGTTGTTTATTTTGGTTTTGGTTTATTTGGTTTTTTTGCTCTGGTGTGGGCATGTCTCATGGTGTGACGTGGGTTTGCCAATTTTAATATATTTAATTTCTTTTAAAGATATTAGGATTTAGGAGTAAAGACAACGCAGGATGAAAACTTAAAAGGATATAAGAAGAAATTTATTAATAACACAAAAAAAAAGAATTCAGAATAAGATTCCTAGATTATTCCCTCCACCCTTCATTCCATTTCTTAACAACAGCATACAGAGAACACTTCAGTCAGTTATCCACCCAAATAATCATTTCAGTTCACTCTAGAGAGAAAAGTTCCTTTTTCGGTTTAGGCTTAGGGGGTGTCTTCACAGTCTGCATCCACACGGACCTATACTATAATTGCCTCCCATTCCCGCAGTCCTTTTAGAACCGTGTTATGGGTTTACCATGCATACATGGGGTACTACTTTTAAAGGCAGGCTGCTGAAAAACAAAATTTCTTCATCTCCTTCTCTATCAAATGTCTCTGTTCATATTCCGGTCCCAAAACAGAGAGCTCCATTTCCCTGAGGAAAAAAAGTCTAATCAAGCACCCAAACCTCCCCAAGTATATTTCACAGTTTAAAGGAATTTTAGTGTAGTCACCATTCCATTAGCCCATAAAAAAGGTTTTCAGCTACTTATCAGTTGCATCTTTTAAATCTCTTCCCATCAGGAACTTTATCTTCATTCCGCTTACTTGTGTAGACTTCATGCTTTATATCTTCTCATTCAGGGGAGCTCAGGAGATGGAGAATCTTATCCAGGCATTAGAAGAGTTAAAATTACATCCAGAACGTGAAGAAGCGACGTGGTCAACTCGAGGCCTCTTCTCTCAGAATGGGGAGGGGGGAAGGGAGAGCCTTTGGTGGCTCCGCATCCCCCCCACCAGGAGCTGCGCGGGGCCGGGGCCACACGGAGCCGGAAGGCACCAGGCCGAGGCCGAGCCGCAGCCCCGAGCCGAGCCGGGGCCGGGCCAGGGGCTCCCTGCAGAGCCGGTGCCGCGCCGGGCCAGGATCCCGGGGTTGCTACCAGCCTTGCGGCCGGAAGGCCAAAGAGAACAAATTAGCCTTAGCAATGTGATTTATGAACACAAAATAACTTTTCATTGGCCACCTGGGATGCCAACCACCAGATCAGCCCTCCAATGGGTTCCCGCATCCCACAGGGGAAGCTCCCAGACACGGGACAGCCCCTCTGTTCCCCCAGGTGGCTCCACCCCTCCACGTGCAACCAGCACAGCATGGGGCAAAGGTCTGACAATTCAATATCCAGCATTAATAGCATTTATTCACTTTTTTTCCTGTACTGTGTGGGAACTTGGTTTGTGTTGTGTTGTAAACACATTGTGGTATTGTTTTTTCACAAGTATTAAGGTGGATACCGTATGTGTGATGTTGAAATGGTTTTTAAGATCTAGTTTTCTTTAGGAGTAATGTAAGGTGTAAAATTGTCTGTAGTAAGTAAACTGCCTGCTTGGTTGGGTAACACCCAGTGAAGACACCTGCTACTGATACACCAGCTACCAGCACAGACCCTCTGTAGAAATTGAAGACCACAGCCCAAATTAAGTCTGATAAGAAAAATAAATTAAAACCACAGCCAAGAAACACGCATGCTCTAAAAAGGCAGTCTCAAGGAGTGGCCATGCAAAACAGCTCCTGGAATATGGAAAATAGTTTATAGAAAAGTCTGAATAAGCATGACAGGTCTATGAATATGAATAAGGAATTTAAGGGGTGTCTCCGAAACAAGTGTGCTCTTGGCTGAATGCCAAGCGCCTGGCCGTGTAACCTTTTACCTTTATTGTTTGTCTCTTAATGTCTTTTATTAAACTTTTTAAATTTTACCAGGAAACTGAACCTAATTTTTCACAGTTTGTCAATAAATGGCTGGGTTTTTCCACTTCCATCCAATAATGTTAATTTCTTATCGATGGGAAGGGATTGCTGAAACCCTTTTCTTCAGAAGAAACATTAATTACAGAGCATTTTCTCTTAAACTTCTCTCTAAACCGAGATACATTGCTTTACACAAAGCAATGGAAATAAATGGGGAAGATGGGGAAGTTGCTTTGAGGCACTAAGGTATGTGCAGCTGTACCTTCCTGCCTGAAAAAGTTGTCCTCAGTGTGAGAAACAGGGTACACTCTTTGAAATTTTTAAAAGTTGAATAAGGGATAAAAGGGACAATACACATCACTTGGGTGCTTGGCAAGCTGCCAGAAGTACCGCAGTTAACATAGAACAATTTTCTTATTAATTTTTTCCATTACATTGGTTAAATGCATATTTATGAGGATTATACATATTTAAGCATTCCTGTAAGTTTATATGTTTTGGGAATGGTTTGGAGGACAGGTGTCTGCCAAGAAAGGCAGGAGCTTATATTATTATAATTTTGGAATTAAGGGACTCTCAGGCAAAGATATAGGAATTAGGAATAACAGTTCTTTACTAGGAAAATTAATATAGAAATACATTATTACAAATAACAAACCCAAAATGCTGACAGAGTCAGAATACAACCTGACTACTTGTCAGGTACTGCAGGTAGCAGTCCCATTCAATGGTGGCTGCATCCTCCTGCAGTGACAATTGCGGTTCAGCTGGAGCAGTGCTCCTGGAGAAGGGTGCAGTTTTCCTCTGAGGGTCCAGTGATGATGTAGACAGGTCTCTTTTTCCTCTGGAAATCAGTGGATAAGGGCTGCTTTGGTGTTCCAAATCTCAGTTTTTGCCTAGGTAGATGCTGGGGATTGGGTTTTGTTCTCTTACTGTCCCAGTTTGAAGAATTTTTCCCATTATCATGCTAAGGGAGCTTGCTAGGTTATGCCCAGGCTCTTTTCAGGACTCTAGACAAAGGGGCAGGTGGGGGACTGGTTTCTGAGGGGCTGCGCTCTCACCATCAAGCTCGGAGAAAAAGGACTGCTGTCTCCAGCCCACACAGTCATACTGCCCTGCATCTGCTCCGCATCCAGCCTACTACCTCTGAGACCACAGCTGACCACCAGGACTCAAACAGTGCACGGGGAGCTGTTCCTCCTCCCTGCTCCCACCTGAGACACAGCATGGCTGCTGGCCCCTCCCCCCTTCCCATCTGCCACTCCACAGCTGTGTGGGCCCTGCCACATTTTTCATCGCCGGGAACAGACCCAGGCAGTGTGTGTCTGCGGCCGAAGAAAGCACTGGAACTGAGTTATTTGTTCTGTTTTGTTGATAATTTTTATTATAGCTGCTTTTGTTTCTGTTTGTCCGGTGTGTTGGGTTGATGTGGCCAGAAATGTGTACTCTATCACCAACTGTTGAAGCCGGGTGGGGTAGTGATTTTCTTATCTCTGTGGCACATGCTATCTGCTAATGGGCCATCTTTAAGACAAGGTGAAGCAATCATTTTTATCTTTTCCACAACTCATCCTCCCTCCAGGAAGATATCATCTGCTGCTGGGCCATTAAGTCCCACTGTATGACTGATAAAATTACATCATCCCATTAGGTGCTTCAGAAAGGGGGAGGAGCCAAGCCTTTCCTACTTAGGTAAAAAAACTGAGATTTTCAAGAACAAGTTACCCGTCTTTCCACTGGATTCCAGAGGATCACTGGACCTTTCCACATCATCTCTAGATCTTCAGAGGACAACTGCACCTTCTACAGGAGCACTGCTTCAGCTGAACAACATCTGCCACTGCAGGAGGATGCAGCCACCATTTAATGGGACTGCTACCAACACCCTGACTGACTAATGGGGTGTCAAGTTGTATTCTGACTCTGTCAGGGTTGGGATTATTCTTTGTAATACTGTATTTCTATTTTAATTTTCCTAGTAAAGAACTGTTATTTCTAATTCCCCTATCTTTGCCTGAGAGCCCCTTAATTTCAAAATTATAATAATTTGGAGGAGGGGAGTTTACATTCTCCATTTCAAAGAGAAGATTCTGCCTTTATTGGCAGACACTTGTCCTTCAAACCAAGACAGATTTTGGCACCCAACTTGGGGCTTGAGGACATCGAGAGATAAGAGGAATAACAATTCTTGAATAACCTAATTTTTGTGTGCTGGATATAGAAATCTCATGAGGTAGCATCATGTGGTCTAGCTTACCCTGGTTCGGGTGGCACGTGGTCGTGGCTATATTTCTCTCATTTGCAGCCCTTATCTAAACATGGGCCCTATAACTAAGGCTACTGTGTCTGTTATCCAGTTTGCTTTATGGGTTAATAAGGTGAGGAATTTGTGGATTTTTAACTTCCTTTGGAAGGCAGGTACATGAATTCAGGGATATCCCACACTAACTGTTTTTGGGGTTGCTTTAACAATGGCACCTACTGTGAGGAAATGACACCAGGGCAGATTTTCTCCCAACCCTTCACCCAGTTTTTTGGGTCTACCCCACCAGTTTTTGAAGGGTTCAGATTTTCTCAGAATGCTAATGATATCATACAGTGCTGGTTTTGCTTATAGGCATGTTCTATTTAGCATTCAGAGACAAGGGAATATTGTCTTGTATACTTGGGAGGGAAAGGACTTAAATTCTCTATTTCAAAGAGGAGCTTCTGCCTTTATTGGCAGACACCTGTCCTTCAAACCAGGACAGATTTTGGCGTACCAAATGTGGGGCAGAGGGCGTTGAGAGGAGAGTTAAGACAAGAATAGCAGCCCTTAAATGGCAACATGTTGTCCAGTTTAATCTGGTTTGGGCTCCATGTGATCACAGATATCTCTCTCCCATTTGCATGCCCTTATTTGAATATGGGCCCCCTCACCAAAGTTACTGTAGCTATTATCCAATTCGTTTGGTGGATTGATTATGTCAGGAATTCATGGTTTTTTATTTTTTTCTGGAAAGTGGCCACATGGATCCAGAGCTATTGTATTCTAACTGTGTGTTTCTGGGGTTACTTCAATAATGGTACTTACTGTGAGGAAGTGAATGCAAGGGAAATATTCTCCTAACCCATCACCCACTTTTTTGAGGCTACCCCACCAGTTTTCAAGGAATTCAGATCTGCTTTAAATGCTAATGGGCTCATACAGTGGCTGGTGTTGCTGATAGGTCTGCTCTGCTTAGCATTCAGAGACAAAGGAATATATTGGTTTGGATAACAACCCTGATACCTACCCCAGGAAATAGAGGTATTGCCCCAGAGCCTGACCCTGCCCCAAGGACTAGGGATGCTGCCCCAGAGCCTGATGCTGCCCCACAGCCCACTGCAGAGAGGAACCATCTGGAGTGGGTGGGGGTTCTGCTGAGGCAGATGAGGGACATGGGCCAGATGTGGAAGGGGCACTTTTCCCCAGCTGGTGAGAAACCCTCCCCCTGCCCCAAAGAGGTAGAGTCAGATGGTGCTGCAGTGGAACCCATAAATGTTACTTACATCTGTCCAGGTTCCAGCTGAGCCACAGGGGCAGCCATAGCCAGCAGCAGTTGCCCCTGTGGAAACTAGAAAATCTAAGATTAAAACGAGGCACCTAGTTAATGGGGATCAGCAAGGAGGGCCCTCACAACCAGCAGGGGAGCCAGAGGTTGAGATCATCACTGAGTCCCTCTCATACGATAGTCTCCGTAACCTGCGTAAAGACATTGCTCGGCGGGGCTGTGAGCCTTTTACAACTTGGTTACTCCGGGTCTGGAACCTTACGGGAACAGGTGTGCAACTGGATGGAACTGAGGCCAGGAATTTGGGATCCTTGACCCAGGACTCAGGTGTGGACCAGATATTTGTAAGGGAGCAAGGCTTCCTTTCCCTCTGGGAACGGCTTTTAATGAGTGTAAGAGAGAGGTTTGTCAATAAAGAAAGAATGCAGGAGCACCACCATAGAATGAGCTGGAAGATCCTTGAGGAAGGGATCCAGTAGCTGAGAGAAGTGGCAGTATTGGAGGTACTCTTTGGGAAGGATGGACAGCATGACAATGATTCTGACAAGGTCAGGTGCACAGGGCAAATGTGGAATTTGGCAACCCTGCGGCCATCTCAATATACCACTTTTATTGTGATAATTAATGCTGATAACCACTGAGATTAATTTTATTGCAATGATTAATGCTGAGAACCACTGAATTCTGTTGCCAACAAGCTCAGAAATTTTGAGAGTATGGTGAATGGCCCGATGCAGGCCAATGTCTCTGCCATGGTCAAGGACCTCCAAGAGGAGGTGAAGGGAATGAGACGATTGAGACTGAGGTGAGGTGAGGTGAGGTGAGGTGAGGTGAGGTGAGGTGAGGTGAGGTGAGGGAGATAAGGGAGGAGGTGAGGAAGATCAGTGTGGTACCAGTACGAGTCACAGGCCCCAAATCTAGAGCCCAACGCCTCCCAGCTGGGGAGAGAGGGTACACCCCATGAGCTGACCTGTGGTTCTTCCTGCGAAACCATGGGGAGAACATGGGAAAATGGGATGGGAAACCCACTTCTGTCCTGGCAGCACGGGTGCGTCAGCTCAGGGAGGGAAATGCTAACCGAGGGAACTGTGCTAAAATGAAGGTAGCCTCAACCTCCCACAAGCACGGTGCAGGGTATTACAGCAAGGAGAATGATCTGTCAGATCCCCTGGAAGGAACCTCCACTATGTATACCCAGGAAAGAAATAATAACCAGGGCTAGAGGGGCCCTGCCTCTAGCCAGGGAGAGGCATGGGATGACAGGATTTATTGGATAGTGTGGGTGCGATGGCCTGGCACATCATAGCCACAGAAACATAAAGTGTTAGTTGATACTGGTTCACAATGCACCCTGATACCATCAGAACATGTGGGGAAGGTACCTGTTTCCATTGTTGGGGTGATGGGGGGATAACAGGAATTGACTTTGCTGGAAGCTGAGATTAGCCTGACAGGGAAGGGGTGGCAGAAACATCCAATCGTAACTGGCCCAGGGGCACCATGCATTCTAGGCATAGACTTCCTCAGGAACGGCTACTACAAAGACCCAAAGGGGTTCAGGTGGGTGTTGGGGGTTGAGTGTTTTTCTGTTACTGTGTCAATTGAAAGAATTTTTCCCCATTATCATGCCAATGGAGCTGGCCGGGCTACACCCAGGGTCCCTGATGAGTCCAGACAAAGGGGTGGGTGGGAACGGCCCCGGAGGGGCCTCTGAGGCTTCTGGGAGGGCACTCGGGTTTCCAGCGAGCTCAAAGGAGGACGCCCGGGATTTTCAGCCACGCGGCGAAGCACAGGCGAGCCAGACCCTCTGCGATCACCTGCCCTGCATCTGCCTGTAAGGGAAATTAACCCACAAACACCAGAGGTTTATGTCCAAAAAGGAGACAGAGGAGTCCTTTTTGCTTTATTCGAATAAAGGGAGAGGCCATGGGGCATTCCCCTGGGATCTCTCAAATTTTTGGAGGACGCAGCCTCCCTTTTTATCTTATTTTCCCGGCCGCTTTTCCCTCTCTCTTTCCCCATTGGCTGAGGTACTCGAGAGGCACAGACTTCCCGGAACGCCTGACACCTGACATTCCCCTCTAATGTATAACCCTCCCTTTTAATTTTTAATTCTTGTAGAATTCAGTTTTCCCCCTCCCCGTTGCTTCTTTCATCTTCTGTTACCCAATTTTATTTACCAGCAAACCTACAGTTTGTTTGTAAAGGCAAATCTCTTTTTCCATTCATCAATCAGTGTAATCCCTCTCATTGTTTCTTTTATCTATAGGTGCTAACTTTACCTACCAACAGATCTACAGTTTGTTTGTAAAGACAAATGTAACATTCCTCTCAATCCCTCCTCTTTTATTTTTAGTAATTGTCTTTACAAACTTTAGCTATCATTGTCTTAATTTCTTGTTCTTGTGTCCTTTTTGGTTTTGCAATTATTTGCAATGACATCAATTTCTGTCCTTTTGTAGCCATCTCTGGGTCAGTAGGCATGGCTATAACTTGCATCCCCTTGATCACATGTTGAATAAGTTGTATTAAGCAAGGGATCATGCATGGTAAAAAGACTAGAGTTGCTACAGCACATAAGAGGAAAAAAAGCAGTTGTTTAACCCACAGTCCACCAGGTAGCCATGAAAACATGTCCCATTCCCATCCTTTCTATGTTTGGACAGGTACATGAGCTAACTTTCTTATTCCTTTTGCTATTTGTTTCACCACTTTTCTATTGTCATTTATTTGCAAACAGCCGTTTGAGTCATTTAATTTGCCACACACACCCCTTTCTTTTGCTAATAAGTAGTCTAATACCATCCGGTGTTGAAATACTGCATTTCTCATCTGAGTAGATTGGTCAGCAAGAAGGTCAAGAGCTGTAGCTGTCTGGTTACTTACTATTTCAAAGACAGCTTGTAACCTAATTATCCGATTTAAATTATAAATGGGTTCTCTGGCACCTGATATTAATTCACTAGGATTCCAAGTGGCTGGGCCATAGTGTTGTATGATTTGTTCAGCTGGCCACTCATCATTACCCCACTTTTGGCTGCTCCCCCCAGCCAAGAATACACCAATTGACCTCTTTTCCCTGATTAGATCATCATATACCTTGATTCCTAACTGGTTTCCCTGAACTTGTGGTAGCAGAAAGAACAGAGGTCTGATATACCCCACATAACATATTCCTGACCAGTTTGGGGGTAACCTGCGATAGGCATGTTGGCCACAAATCCAGTAATGCCCCTTTAAAGCCCACGTCCCGTTGGCAAAGGGACCTTCCCAATTTTCATGATCTACTGGGGGGTCAAAATACAGCTTGCTTCCTGGGCCTAGTGGTCCCGCAAGAATAGTTGCCCCACCATAAGAATCACAGTATTTGCACTTCCATGCTCCCACATGAGGTTTCCAGCTGCAGTTACATCCCAGATCTGTTTTATTAGATTGGGACCAGAACCTGTTAAAAAGAGTTCAAGTTCCATTCCAGTGTTGCCACTTCCACTGATAGTCACGAACAACATGTGTCCTACTTGTGGAATTATCTCGGGGGCAGCTTTAAAGTTAGGAGTCAAAAAAACCTTATCCCTCCCCACTGCTTTACAGCCTTCCAAATCTTTCTGGTAAGAATGGTAGGAACACTTTACCCAGCTACCATTTGAGAGCTTAACATGAGTTTGATTCCATCTGCCCTGATATCTGGAACAATCATAAGGAAGGCATTTGGGGGTCCAACAATCTAAATCCAAAGATAAAGTCCAGTCACAAACACTTTTCCCCACGTATATGCTTCCTGTTCTATTTAGACAATAAATGCCTCTTTCAGAAGAATGAAGCCGCCATGGACTTCCTTCTTCATCCCAGAATCCTGTTCCATTATGGACTTCACTCAGGGTGCTAACCCACCATTTAGGTTTGACTGGGCTGGCCACCCATGGCCAGTTTTCAGATCCTCCTGGCCCCCCCCCACAGACCCAGCAATTGCTAAGGTTAAAGGTTTTTGCTACTTCTTCTTCTAAGGTTAAAAACTTATTTTCCCATTCCTGGCCCCATCCTAACTGACAGTATAAAGGTAAGATCATTAAGAGAAACATTCTAACTGGGTTATGTAATTCCCTAACCTAATTTTTACTTTCACGTTGTCTTCTGCACCTGTGGTGAGTGAAGGCACAGAAACAGCTTAATATAAAGGAAAACAGTGACAGCAAAGGGCTGGCCCCCCAGTGACTGGAGATCCGAGAGGTGGGATGCCCACACAAACTTATTTCAGCAGGCAGTCTGTGGGTAGGCACACGAGGCTTCCCTCGATGTCGACGCACTTGCTACTGCTCCAGTCCGCCCCTGCGGCTTCCCGTCCTTCTCCTCCAGCTGAGATGTCCAAATCTCTGGGGCCTTAGAGACCTTGACCCGAGTGTGATGGGTCCACCCATGTTCAGCTGTCTTGACGGCTGTTTCTGTGGTCAGCAACACCTGGAAAGGTCCACGCCACTTCACCACCAGTGGTGCTTCTTTATACTCCTTAACTAGGACCCAATCTCCTGGCTGGATGTTGTGAACAGCAAAGTCCAAAGGCAGGGTCTGTGCCAGCTGAGCCTCCTGTCGAAGAGATTTCACAAGAGACAGTACCCGAGACACATAATGCTTCAAATACACATCACTTATCTCTATCCCCCCACTAGGCTGAGAGTTGCAAGGATAAGGAATTCCAAACATTAACTCAAAGGGAGATAATTGAATATCTTCCCTGGATCTGGCCCTTATTCTTCCAAAGCCAGGGTCAGGAGCCATACCCACGGCATCTTGGTTTCTATCACCAGCTTCAGAAGGTGTTTCTTTATTTCTCCATTCATTCTTTCAACCCGACCCGAACTTTGGGGGTGCCAGGGGGTGTGCAGGTTCCATTGTATCCCTAAAGCAGCCATAACTCCTTGAAGAATTTTTCCTGTAATATGAGTTCTCCTATCTGAGTCTATTGCTTCCACAATTCCATATTTTGGAATTATCTGTTCCAGAAATACTTTAACAACTAATCCTGTAGTTGCTGAAACAGTAGGGAATGCTTCTGGCCAGCCTGTTAATTGACATACTATTACCGGAAGATATTTAAACCTTGCCACTCGGGGCATTTCAGTAAAATCCACCTGACATCTCTGGAAGGGACGTACAGCCCAAGGCCTCCCTCCCCTGGCAAGTTTCTTTGTAACCTTGTTATTGGTTTTAGCACAAGTCAAACAACCCTCAATAGTTCGTTTTGCCAAGCTAAAAAGACCCACAGCAGCATACATTTTTAGGAAGGCTTCTGCCAACCCTCGAGAGCCCCAGTGACTCCCTTCATGAAGTTGTTTTAACAATTGTAAGGCCAGAGCTTTTGGGATCCACTGCCTCCCATCCCTTGTAAACCAATTGTTTCCTATTTCTTCTGCCCCACTCCCCCTAATTATCTCGAGTTCCTCTGGTGGGAAAGACAGACTCTCTGGCAGCGGTGCAGCCACCGGGCGCAAGGGGAGGATCCCAGAGACCTCTGGCAACAACGCAGCTCTCCGAGCCTCCCCACCAGCCAATCGGCCTCCCATTGCCCCCCGCCCCGAGCACCCTGCCTGATGCCCCACAATGTGGACCACTGCCACCCCCTTTGGCAAACTCATCACCTCCAATAGGCGAGAGACCAAGTTTTCATGGGCGAACGTCTCTCCCCTAGAATTTAATAAACCTCGTTCTTCCCACAGTTTCCCAAATGCATGTATCACCTCATAAGCATATTTAGAATCGGTAAAAACATTCACTGTCTTATCCCGGTATAACTCACAGGCTCTGATCAGCGCATACAGCTCAGCTGTCTGGGCTGACCAGGTGGGCGGTAACCTCCCCCCTTCCTTTAATTGTTTGCCATTCGCGATAGAGTATCCTGTAAAACGCTTCCCGTTTATTACTCTTGACGACCCATCGATGAACACATTCTCTCCCTCAGGCCAGGGATTATCTCTCAAATCTTCCCTAGCTCTAGTCTGGAGATCTATAACCTGGATACAATCATGGCTTTCCTCCTGTCTCCCCCTTTCTTCGGGGCCATTCAAACAGGAGGCTGGATTAAAATTTTCCCCATTTTTAAATTCTAAATCCTCCTGTTCCATTAAACAAGATTCATATTGTAATAATCGAACACTCGTCATCCACATAGAGACTCTCTCAGTTAACAAAGCTTTAATCTGGTGCTAAACTTTTTACAATCACATACCCTCCCCTTGTCAGCCCCTATCAGAGCTGTGGTCACAGTTTCTGCAGACAATGGAGCCAGCCTCTGGCCACTGGGTTAACAACTCAGAAAAACAGGCGACAGGCTTCTGTGTTCCTTATTCTCTTACACGAAAATTCCTTTAGCATGACCCAGCTCAACACCCACATGTAGTTGAAATTCCTTTTCTGCGTCCAGAAGAGCCAAGACCAGAGCACCAACTAATCCATCCCTCAATTTTCCAAAGCACTGCTCCACTTCTGGTGTCCACATCACAACACCAGGACCGCTCTGGGTTAAAAAGTTACACAAAGGTCTAGCCACAACAGAAAAAATCCTCGATCCAAGCTCCGCCGTCCCCCACCAACTCCAAAAATTTCCGCAACTCCTTGTCAGTCTGGGGCAAAAATCCCCTGCACTCCTTCTGGACTAACACACTGCAACTCCTCAGTCAGAAGGTGTCCCAAATATCTGACTCTCTCCTCAACCACCTCTTTCTGCTCCCCCTATAACAGCAAATCATCTACATATTGCAACAGCTTAACTCCTGAGGGTGGAGTAAACTCTTAATATTTTCTGCAAAGCTTGCCTAAACAAACTTCGTATATCTCTGCAGCTGCATTTCAGCATAAATCTTACCAGACATTTAACATAAAGATATTACAGACAGTAACACAGACTCTGTGTTACATCTTTTTTTTTTTTTTTTTTTTTTTTTTTTTTTTTACTCTTGTTACTTTTCACAAAACTAATTTGCTTTCCCATTCTAGTCATCAAATCTCTTCCCAGTAAATTACAGTCACAATGAGGAGCAATCAGAAACTCATGCTTTTTAAACCCCTCCCACACATTTAGCAAATTCCCATGCCTTTCCCTGTATTACTTGTATTTTCCAGCAAAACTCACAAAATCCTTAAAACAGAATCCTAATCTCTTCACGTACAATCTGCATTTCCCATATATTCCTTTATTCTCGTTCTCCCTTTCTTTATCACACACGGTATACCAGAGTCAGTTTGTGTCCTGTCACAGTGCAAACACAGCTCCTCCCCCACCGATGCTCCCAGCGAGCACGGCCCGCAGCATCGCAGGCGGCTGGGCACCCCAAACCTTACGGGGCCAGGGCACCCCGAGCCTCACGGGGGCCAGTGGACACTGCTGGCCCTGCCCGGGGCTGGCGGGGTCAGGCACAGACCCGCGCTGAGCCCCGGCTGCCCCACAGCCCACAGCCCGTGTTCCTGGTCCCACAGCTCCGTGCTCGGACCTGCCGCTCATTGCCACACCCATACCTATCACACACTCCTCCTCAATTCTCTTCCAACACACAAACACTCTCCATCCATCCGCCGCTGTCGAGACCCTCTCTCAACTCCCCTTTTTGCCCCTCAGGGCATGGACTATCGAGATCCCTTCTCGATTTCCCGTATTGCCCCCCCAGGGCATCTATATAACATGGCCTTATAAGCCCCTTTGACAACTTATACTCTGGCCACACAAAATAACAATATTTTTCCTGGCTTCACCCTTCCAACCCTCCATGGGTTCCCCGTTTCACCTGTGCTGCCCTCCATGGGCGCCCTCCCAGGTTTGCTTCCCCGAGGATCCCACTTTACTCACCGGTGAGATTTTCAGTGGTCCTTCCCTGCGGACTCTTCACGGACCCCCCTGGTCCGCCACTCGTCTGTCTCCTGGACAGTCTCGGGAACCCAATCGATCGCCCAGTGCCAGCCGGCACCCGGGGGAGCTGATCACCGAAACTGGGTGAGGCGCGCCTTCAGCTCCACCGCTGCCTGCTGCCCCGGACGGTGGAAATATCCCGGACACGAGCCCCCAAGTTGTAAGGGAAATTAACCCACAAACACCAGAGGTTTATGTCCAAAAAGGAGACAGAGGAGTCCTTTTTGCTTTATTCGAATAAAGGGAGAGGCCATGGGGCATTCCCCTGGGATCTCTCAAATTTTTGGAGGACGCAGCCTCCCTTTTTATCCTATTTTCCCGGCCGCTTTTCCCTCTCTCTTTCCCCATTGGCTGAGGTACTCGAGAGGCACAGACTTCCCGGAACGCCTGACACCTGACATTCCCCTCTAATGTATAACCCTCCCTTTTAATTTTTAATTCTTGTAGAATTCAGTTTTCCCCCTCCCCGTTGCTTCTTTCATCTTCTGTTACCCAATTTTATTTACCAGCAAACCTACAGTTTGTTTGTAAAGGCAAATCTCTTTTTCCATTCATCAATCAGTGTAATCCCTCTCATTGTTTCTTTTATCTATAGGTGCTAACTTTACCTACCAACAGATCTACAGTTTGTTTGTAAAGACAAATGTAACATTCCTCTCATGCCCCGTTCCAGCCTCCTGCCTCTGCGGACACAGCTGATCACCCGGACACACACGGTGAGCGAGGAGCCGCCGCTCCAGCCCGTTCCCGCCCGGGACCGGTGTGGCCGCTGCCGCCCCACCCCCCTCCCTCCTGCCTCCGTTTTCCGTCTGCCCTCGGCAGATCAGAACTGGGACTAAGCACAGAAACAGCGTGCTTGCATCTAAAGGGACTGACACCGAGTTATCTATTTCGTTCTGTTAGCAATTTTAACTGTTATTGTTTTCTGCTTGTACAGTTAGATATATTAGTAAAAGAGCTGTTATTCCCACCCCCTTATCTCTGCCTCAGAGTCCTTGATTCAAACAATTATAATACTTGGGGGGGGAGTGGAACTAAAGTCTCTATTCCAAAGGGAAACTTCTGCCCTTACTGGCAGACACCTGTCCTTTCAAACCAGGACAGTGGGCTTTTGGAATAGCTGCTGTAGCGACAGAGAGCATTAAGCAGTTGAACACCTTGCCTGGACTGTCAGAAAACCCCTCTGCAGTAGGACTCCTGAAATTGACAGAGCAACAGGTACCAATTGCCACCATGACCGTGCACCGCTGGCAGTACCGGACAAATCGAGATGCTGTGATCCCCATCCACAAGATGATCCGTGAGCTGGAGAGCCAAGGGGTGGTCAGCAAGAGCCACTCACCCTTCAAGAGTCCCATCTGGCCTGTGCACAAATCTGATGGAGAATGGAGACTGACTGTGGACTATCAGGTATTGAATTGAGTGACTCCACTGCTGAGCGCTGCTGTGCCGGACATGCTGCAACTCCAGTACGAGCTGGAGTCCAAAGCAGCAAAGTGTTATACCACCATTGACATCACCAATGCATTTTTCTCCATTCCTTTGGCAGCAGAGTGCAGGCCTCAGTTTGCTTTTACCTGGAAGGGCGTGCAGTACACCTGCAACTGACTCCCCCAGGGGTGGAAACACAGCCCCATCATCTGCCACGGACTGATCCAGGCTGCACTGGAGAAGGGTGAGGCTCCAGAACATTTGCAGTACATCGATGACATCATTGTGTGGGGGAACACAGCAATGGAGGTATTTGAGAAAGGAGAGATCATCCACATTTTGCTGGGAGCTGGTTTTGCCATCAAGAAAAACAAAATCAAAAGACCTGCCTGAGAGATCCAGTTCCTGGGAGTGAAGTGGCAGGATGGATGGCACCAGGTCCCCACTGAGGTCATCACTAAGATCACTGCAATGTCTCCACCAGCAAAAAAATGTCTCTTCCAGCAAAAAGGAAACACAAGCTTTCCTAGGTGCCATAGGCTTTTGGAGAATGCACATCCCCGTGTACAGTCAGATTGTGAGCCCTCTCTACCAGGTCACTCGCAAGAAGAACAATTTCCACTGGGGCCCTGAACAACAGCAAGCCTTCGCCCAGATGAAACAGGAAATTGCTCATGCAGTAGCCCTTGGCCCAGTCAGGACAGGACCAGAGGTAAAGAATGTGCTTTACTCTGCAGCTGGGAACCATGGTCTGTCCTGGAGCCTTTGGCAGAAGGTGCCTGGTGAGACTTAAGGCCGATCCTTGGGATTCTGGAGCCGAAGTTACAGAGGGTCCAAAGCCAATTACACTCCCACAGAGAAGGAAATCCTGGCTGCCTACGGAGTTCAAGCTGCCTCAGAGATGACTGGCACGGAAACACAACTTCTCCTGGCACCCCAACTGCCAATGGAGTGGATGTTTAAAGGAAAGGGCCCATCATGCCACCGATGCCACATGGAGCAAGTGGATTGCCCTCACCACTCAGCGCGCCCATATTGGCAACTTGAATTGCTCTGGGATTTTGGAGATAATTACAAACTGACCAGAAGGTGAAGATTTTGGTCTCGCTGATGAAGAGGAGCAGAAGCAAGTGACCCGGGCTGAAGAAGCTCCACCGTACAACCAGCTGCCAGCAGATGAAACACGCTACGCCCTTTTCACTGACGGTTCCTGCCGCATTGTGGGGATGAACCGGAAGCGGAAAGCTGCCGTATGGAGCCCCACACGACAGGTTGCACAAGCTACCGAAGGAGAAGGTGGATCAAGTCAATTTGCTGAACTCAAAGCTGTTCAGCTGGCCTTGGACATTGCTGAAAGAGAGAAATGACCAAAGCTCTACCTTTACACTGATTCGTGGATGGTAGCCAATGCTCTGTGGGGTTGGCTGGAAAAGTAGAAAAAGGCTGACTGGCAACGTAGAGGAAAATCAATCTGGGCTGCTGATGAGTGTGAAGACATTGCCACTCGGGCAGAGAAGCTACCCGTGAAAGTCCATCATGTAGATGCCCATGTTCCCAAGAGTCGGGCTAATGAAGAACACAGGTACAATGAGCAGGTGGATCAGGCTGCACAGATAGAGGTATCAAAGTTAGACTTAGACTGGCAACATAAGAGAGAATTGTTCCTGGCTCGATAGGCCCATGATGCCTCAAGCCATCAGGGCAGAGATGCCACCTATAAGTGGGCACGAGACTGAGGGTTGGATCTAACCATGGACAGCATCTCTCAGGTTATCCATGACTGTGACACGTGTGCTGCCATCAAGCAAGCCAAGCAGGTGAAGCCCCTCTGGTGTGCGGTGCTGTGGTCCAAATATAAGTATGGAGAGGCCTGGCAGATTGACTACATCACACTGCCTCAGACCCGCCAAGGCAAGCGCTACGTGCTGACCATGGTGGAAGCCACCACTGGAAGCCACCACCCTGTGCCCCATGCCACTGCTCGGAACACCATCCTGGGCCTGGAAAAGCAAGTCCTCTGGAGGCATGGTACCCCTGACAGAATTGAGTCAGACAATGGGACTAATTTCAAAAATACCATTATAAACACCTGGGCTAAAGAACATGGCATCGAGTGGGTGTACCATATTCCCTACCATGCACCAGTGGCTGGGAAAGTCGAACGGCGCAATGGTCTGCTTAAAACCACCTTAAAGGCACTTGGTGGGGGGACTTTCAAGAACTGGGAGATTAATCTACCTAGTGAATACCCAAGGTTCCACTAACTGAGCAGGCCTACATGACCTGACTTTCCTTCCCCTTCTCCCCTTCTGCTTTCCCTTCCCTTTCCTTTACCCATCCTCTGCACACTGAAGCACTGGGTACAGTGCCACCAGAAACTTCCAAATGCCTCTTTAATGTACCATTAGTGTTGAACAGGGAGCAGCAACCTGATATTTTCATAGTCTTGCCTGGTTGAACATTTTAATTTTGTTTATTTTGTGCACATTTATACCAGTGCCACTTACTACTCTGAAGCAATATAAAGGGTTAGAGAGAACAAAGCTGCGTATGCACCTGTTTCTCTGTTGGTTAGAGAAGGCAACATGCTACACTGAAGCCATTTTGACTAATGAGAGTATTGTTTGCCAAACAATGATGGAGTGCTCAGATGGACACAGCTAGTCTACACAAAAATTTCCTGGTTGTGAAGGTATACAACCCATAGTTTTATCTATTTTTTCAGCCCTTTTAATTAATGAAAACTCTGTATAATAATGTAGAAAACTACACAGAGTCTGCAGTCAGACAAGAACTGAACAAACAGAAATAGCAGCCTGTGATCTCTGAGTACCTAACAAGGATGATGCCTGATTTGAGATAGCTCCTGCGTCCTGTAGGAAATGCCTGATTCTCTCCAATGCTGAGCCAAGAGTCACCTCAGAGACTGACTCAGTGAGGTGGGTATTTGCTTTATTCGGTGCTGGGTATGTGGGGGATCGCTCTTCCTAACACGTACACCCAGCACATTTACACAGCACAATATATGGTTAAATGTCATTCATGTTCATTACATTCCTTGAGATGGGAGTGGTTACACAAATTACTTCCCAGAAGTCATTAACATAATTAGCATACGTGATATGCAAGCGTGGTGTACTCTGGTGGTGGCACTGAGGAAGGCTCTCAGTCAGGGGTCGTTCTGAC
Source organism: Erithacus rubecula (assembly GCF_903797595.1). NCBI lineage: Eukaryota > Metazoa > Chordata > Aves > Passeriformes > Muscicapidae > Erithacus > Erithacus rubecula. Next base: position 15,454,467 of record NC_136669.1, read on the forward strand.
AAAGGCTGGTAGTCTTCCTCACTTTGCACTTTTTACCTTTCTTTCTGAAGCATGCACAGTCCTTTGCTCGCTGGTTCAATGTTTTGTTCCTTTTATCTTGACAAGGTACATTCTGCTTCTCTTATCTTAACAACGCTAAGGCACATTTTGCTGCTTAGTCTTGTGATTAATATTTGCTGACTCTTACTAGTTTAGTCATGGTTACATTACTTAACTTCTCTTCCCTTCACTCTTTGATCCAACCTTAAAGGTACAAACTTATTTCTGGGCTGAAGAGACAAATGGGAATACAATTAAAGATCACGAAGTCACCCCAGGACATTCCACCCCTTATCCCCATGTTGTCAATTCACGACCAAAACTAATATATATTCTAACTCTGAACACACATACATTATGCATACACATATATATGGTATACAGCTATTTACAGACAGTAACATTCAACTAACAGTGATATTTGCATGGTTCTCACCTAACAATCAGATCTCCGTGAGGTACACATTGTGTTGTTCCATCTTTCTGCATTATCCACCACGTGCAACCTGGTCCCTGAGCAAAGGCAACCCCACAAATGGGTTTCTCTGTACCCAAGGCAGAATTGATCCAAATTGTCTTTGCTAACAAACCTCTGACATGCTCCATTGGGACTTTGTCTCCATCTACTATATGGAGAAGCTCAGATTGGGCAGGGCCTACTCAGTTGGTGGAACCTTGGGTGTTAACTAACCAGCTGGCCTTTGCTAGATGCTGCTCCCAATTTTTGAAAGATCCCCCACCCAATGCTTTCACGGTGGTTTTTAACCACCGCCCATCACACCCTCTGGGTCTGGTAAATAAAGCTACATACTGAGAGATAAAAGAAACAATAGGAAGGATTCCGCTGACTGAGAAATGGAATGACAGATTTGTCTTCACAAATGAACTGTAGGTCTGCTGATAAATAAAACTGAATACTTAGAGATGAAAGGAAAAGTGGGAAGTATCATAAATTCTGTAAGGAATTCCACTGAGTGACACAAGGAAAAGACAAAGGGTGGGGGTTATACGTTAGAAGGGGGTCTTAGGCATTAGGCATTTCAGAAAGTCTGTACCTCTCAAGTACTTCATCCAATGGGGAAAGAGAGAAAATTTGCAGCCAGGAAATTAGGATAAAAAGGAGGCTGAGTCCTCCAAAAATTTGAGAGGCCCCAGGGGAATGCCCCATGGCCTCTCCCTTATTCAAATAAAGTTACAGGACTCCTCTGTTTCTTTTTTGGATAGAAACCTCTGGTGTTTGTGGTACAATTTGAAGCCAAATTTTTAAATAGGAATGCTACTAACCAGTTCTTATTCTAGACAGAGATAAAGCTTTTTAAAAAGGTTTTATATATTTCCATCCAGGAACTAAAGCTTGTCAGTTACCCCTCCAGATACTGCCTTATCAATAGAAAGTAGTTTCTGCGGTCCATGTGTTTTTAAATAAGAATAATCACTTGTAAAGAAAACCTGGTTTACATAAATTCTTCGTCTACCATACCTCCCTATGGTACTGTGGTCCATCTTTTTTCTGTAGAAACAATACCTTGAATTTCAGCTCAAAACAAATTAAAGGTGAATTCTAGACACTCAAAACAATATCGTATTTTCCTTGTTTATGTGCTATCAAAGTAAAAACTTCATGTTAGGATTTTTGTTTTACGACTGGGAATTTTCTCTCATCTGTTACCTTAGAGATAATAACGACGAGTACTTAAGAGAGACAGAAGCCCCCCAAGGTGGGCTGAAGGAGTGCAGCTGGCTGCAGACTCTAAGCCAGGGGCTTTTCTCTTGCGAAGGGCAAAGATATCTGGAGACTTTTAGCTGGGGGGTCAGAGGGCTGGGGTCGGCTTTTCTCTCTTGCTCTTGGGATTGGAGGGGAATTGTCAACCTGCTGCTACTGCAGGGGAATTTGCTGCTGCTGTGGAGTCCAGCAAGTTACTGCTTTTTTCCTTACTGTGGGTAAGCCTCTGCTCATAAGAGCAGTTATTGAACTGGGACTTTAGCAATACCTGATCTGACTAGAAAAACCCTCCCCATCTACTTGGGTGCCTCCAGGGAAAACCAGGGATCGTGAACACTTCCTTCTTCCCGGAGAGTGCATCTCCCAGGTGCGTGTGGCAACTGCTACAGAGAAACCTGGCTGCTGCTGCCCAGCCCACTGCTTTCTGCCGTTTTTTCACTACACCCTAACCCAACATCCCACATGCACTTGAGTCCTGCGGCTCCTGCTAAGGCTGCAGAATTTTCTGCTACATTTTGTTTGTCACCCTGGGTGTGCCCACCTTGGCCGTTCCAGGCAGTGCTCTGAGGTTCCTGCTATAGCCCATTTCTCCACCTGGAGGAGCACCGGGACCAGCTGCCCCTGTGGGTTTGTAGGTAAAGTCCCTTTTCTCTCTGTCCCTCCAGCTGAGTCACCATCACCGTGTTGCTAGGCAGCCACAAGCCCCCTGCAGCCACGGGGCAATCATCACATACTCCCTGTCTGGCCGGGAGCCACCAGTGCCCCCGTCGGCTGTGCCTGGAACTGCATCGCAGGGGAAGTGCCTGTGGCTGGGACAAGGCTGGGAGTGGGTTTCTGTTTTTTTGTTTGTGGTTGCTGCTGGGGTTGTTGTTTGTTTGCCTTTTATACATACATACATACATACATACATACATACATATATATATATATATATATACACGCTAGTAAAGAACTGCTTTTACCATATCTTTGCCTGAAAGCCCTGTAATTTCAGAGTTATAATAATTTAGAGGGAAAGGAGTCACATTTTCTGTTCCAAGGAAGATTCCCACCTTCCTTGGCAGACACCTGTCTTTTAAACCAAGATACCTAAAATACTCTTTCACAAAGCAACCTTCCAACTGTCCAGGGGAAAATCCCCAATAGTTAATTGGAGATCATACGGTTTTTACATAGGAATACTGATTTTCCTTGCATTGTCTCAGTGTTTCTATCCCTTTCTCATTCCTTGTGCCTTTACTTTGCCTACTTGAAAAGGTAAGCTCTTCAGAAAAGGGCCCTTGTAGCCATAACACAATTGCATATCCATGACACAGTCAGTTTTTAGTTTGCTGTTAGTGCTAAGCAAATAACAACTTGAATTCTACAACTTTCATCTGGAAGTGGCATTTTAACTCTTTCTTATGCATGGCAGCACCTAGCATTCCTGTCATTTTTTGACTCATCTCTAGACTTGAATTTATTTAATAATTTATAAATATAGGAATGTATATTTTAATTTACAATTTAAGTTAAGGCAATCACTGTCTCTCAGCAGGAGCTTTAACAATGTCACTGGACTTGAACCAGGATTCTGTTATGGAAAGGCAGATGCAGTTTAGCTGATATCCCCTCCCCTCAGGGATGCCTGCTAGAACTGTTGGGATTACAGTCAAAAGAGTGGGTAATGCCATGAGCTCTTCAGTCTCTGTGATTTAACAGGCTTTAGTTTGTGACACTTCCATTGTTTCAGTTTCTTATGTATGTGGGCAGAATGCAAGAAAACTTTATAAATGTTTTTACATGCTCTCTAGATTACATGAGATTAGAAGTTCAGTGTAATATGGAATTAGTGAATAAGCCTTACCTCTCTTTGCCTGCCTTGCTTCTCTTTCTATTCACCTCTACATTTTGATATTTTAAATGCAATCATGCATTTAATGAAGCACGCTCTCATGTTTGTTGCCATCCTGTGTCTGTTGTGAATGACAGTACAACACTTGGTCTAAAAAGTTTCTTATACAAGATAGAGTGAATCAAGGCCCAACATGGGTGACTTGGATTTTAAATTTTGAGCAGGAGTTTCTTGTTTCTTTTATCTATGCACTCAGTGCCTCTGAGACAGGGCTGGGCCTGCTCTGTGTGGAAACATTTGAAAATCTGTCTGCTACATTCAGATGCCTCATGTTCTACTGGTGATCCATCCCATAACTAATTACACCTCAGCCTCAATTATTGTAGAACCCTTCCAAGTGAAATACACCCATTCCATTCCATTCCATTCCATTCCATTCCATTCCATTCCATTCCATTCCATTCCATTCCATTCCATTCCATTCCAATTTCCTTTTTTTTAGAGACAAATAGGTTTCTGCTATAAAAGCAGCTGTCTAAAAGCAGCTATGCTCTGAATCTATAGTCTATCAGCACGTAGTCAGCTATAATGATGTAAAATGCAACAGAACTGTCATAAAACTTAAAATTCTTAATTACCAGTGAGATGTGATATCCTCATTGCAATTAGGCTTTCTGGGTAGGGTTAAAGTTCTTTTTCTTTGAGCAATGTTTTAGGGTCATTGCTAGTCACGATTTTGGAACTGCACTCTTTCTCAGAGCTCTAAGCCAAATGAAGGTGTGGGGGAGCCTTTTCCCGGACCAATCCCTTATTTCTCTCTCCTGCCAGGCTGGCCTCACTACAGAGAGGAATGTTTCTTGCTGTCTTCCTCCAACTCTACAGCGCAAACTCAGCTGAGTTTGCAGATGTGGCAGAAGCTGACTTCTGTGACACCTGCTGAGGGTATTGGAGATTGCCGAGGGTGTTGGAGCTGCTGCCCGTAATTTGATGTGTGTTGCCCTTGCTTTGGGAAACCTACTGATGAAATTCGGTGGTTGTGCTGGATTTTCTTTTAGAATTTGAGAGGGCAAATTTGGCCCTCTGGCTTTCAGTTCATCCCTGACTGGATAGGTCCTTTTCTGCTTTCTGTGTAGCAACTACGGCTGCCTAATCGTGGAAGTACAATTCCCGCGGCTGTGACGGACGTATAACGCCACTCCCAGAGCCAGTGTGTGTCCGACCCGAGCATGCGCCGGCACCTGCTCGGTATCCCTGCGCCTGATGCCGCAGCGCGGGGCCCCAGAGCGCGGCGCTTTGTGTGCCGCGGCGGCGGGCGGGCTCGCTCCCGGCGCGCTGTGCTGCGCGGGCGCTTCGCCGTCACCGCTCCCGCTCGTGTCTCCAGTGCAAGAAGCGCTGAGGCACCGGGCCTCCTCTCAGCACGAGTAGCCCACGCCTCCGATCCAGCAGCTCTGGGCGGTGCCGCCGCGCTCCGCCCCGACCGGTGCCCGCGGATCGTGACGCGGCGTGCGGGGCGGGGCGGGGCAGCGCCCGGTGGCGGCGGCGGCGGCGGCGGCATTAGCGGGGCGCGGAGCAGGGCCGAGAGTTGTCGGCCGGCAGGATGCTGGAGATCCAGCTGGACGATGGCGGCGTGGGGGGGTACCCGGGAGATGATTACTGCTCGGGGTCGGTGATGTCGGAGCGGGTCTCGGGCCTCGCCAACAGCATCTACCGAGAGTTCGAGCGGCTGATTCACTGCTACGACGAGGAGGTGGTGAAGGAACTGATGCCGCTGGTGGTGACTGTGCTGGAGAACCTAGACTCGGTACTTACCGACAACCAGGAGCACGAAGTGGAGCTGGAGCTGCTGCGGGAGGACAACGAGCAGCTGCTCACGCAGTACGAGCGAGAGAAGGCGCTGCGCAAGCAGGCCGAGGAGGTGAGCGCCGCCGCCCCGCGACCATCTTGGCCACGGCCGGGCGGGGGCCCCAGTGCAGGGGAGCGGGAGGGCCGAGGAGGTGGCGGGGGCGGCTTAGGGCTGCGGCTGGGCCAGCTCTCACAGGCCTTCGCTCCGTTGCCCCGACCGCCACCACTGGCCGGTCCCTGCTGCCCGTGCCCCAGCTGTAGACGCGGTTCGAGCCGGCGAGGGGGAGCCCCGGGGCAGCGGCCGCCGGTACCTTCTAGAAGCGGAGTGCGGGGGCGGGCCCGGGCCTGGCGAGGCGCATCTCTTCCCGCGGGAGCGCGGGGCTCCCGCCCCCGGGACTGCTCCGGCCCCGGTGGCTCCTCCGCCGCACCACGGGGCCGGGGCCACTGCGGCTGAGCTGCCCCGCGACAGCGGGAGATAAAAAAACCGAACCAAAATAGCTGCAATCGTGTGGAATTCCTGGGGAATTAGGAATTCACTTTGCAATGCCAGCAGCATCCGGAGGGGTCGGCATAATTTGTGTTGTGAAAAATAGTTTTTAAAATTTGTGCAGCCGTCCAGCATTCTCAATGTCAGCTGTAAACTGTTTCATTGGAGCAAGGAATTGCCTTCAGAGTATAGCCTCTTATTTTTGAAATTTATTTTTATCAAATGTGTGCCTTGAGTTTTAATAATATTGTTCCCAGGTCAACACCTTCCGTTTCCTGGAGTGTGGATGTGCTCCTGGGAGAGCCGAGGAAGGGTTGCCCAGCTGGTGGGGCTGTTTGGAAGTGGCTCATGAGAAATCCAGTCCCTCTTATGGAGAGGAAGGAGAATCCTAGGGTTGCAGGGACTCGGATGTAGACAAGACAGAGGAGGGGTGATCTGCATTCTGTCATCTTGCTGTATCTGCATCTGTCCGTGCTGACTTACAGAGCATCCTTTCAGCCTTGAAGGCTGGAAGCCATAGGGGTTGCTGTTCAGCCTCTTGGAGTGACTGTCTGTGGGCTGGGATAGAGCTTTGGTGCTGAAACAAGTCCATCCTCGACACATAATCTGCTTTAAACTTCTTAAAAAGTGGGGGTTTTCTATCTTTTAGATTAAGGAAAAGCAGAAGATTTAAGATTCAGTTGTTTTCCTAGGATTCAAGTTCTGATTTGATATGGGGTAATTCATAAAATGAAATAAGTGGTAATTAATGAAATAGTTCTTGAACTGGAGAATGGTGTAAAGCACATGCAAGATTTTTATAGACGTGTTCTTTTTGCTTAATAATCATGTATGAGAAGCTTGGTAACTCAGTGGGGAGGACACTTGTGGTCCATTATTGATACTAAAAGCAAGAGTCAATTAAAAGTTTTACTCCTAAGTTCTAATTATGTATTAATGAACTAATATATAATCCTAAAATTCTTTCAGTGTTGATAAATTTATCTGAGTACATTAAGCTTATTTATGTTGTGTAGACACAGCATTTCACAGCTTCTGAGAAATAATTTTTAAAGTGCACTATTTGTGGGGAAAAAATGGGACTGCAAATGGGGGTTGGAACAGTCCAGTCTTGTATCTTTGAACTGAAGCGGATCCTTCTTCTGGGTTTACTAAATACAGGATGTGTTTTCTGGAAGCAACTATACTGATAGCTGTTACATTCCCTGCAAGGAAACTTGGGAACTGTGGCAGAACACCATTTGCCAATGGTAATTTTAAAAAGTGAGATTTTAAAAAGTGCCAGTGATGATGATGATTATGAAGATACTCTCTCATCCTTACACACAGCTCAGCGTAAGTGGGAGAAGAGTCTCCAAGGAGGTTCCTTATCAGAAAGGAATAGAAAATGTGCTTTCTGTAAGAGTAAATGAGCATTCTGCCTCTTCAAACCCACTATTACAAGGTCATACATGAAATACACAGCTGCTATTTTCCTCAGTATATAACTAAGTACATTATTTATTTGCACCTGTTTCTATATACTACATACTCTGTAAATTACATGTTATGGGGGTGAAAATCTGTGTATGACAAGGAATTCTGGTGTCTACCAGGTCATAGTACACAACGAAAAACCAGATAACTTTTTTCAGAATATGCATTGCTGCTCCACATGTGCTCATGTGCTGCTCTTCCCAGAATGTGCTCATTGCTGCTATTTCAGTAGTGCCATAGTGACCACTAGTCCATCCCACCTCTCCAGCAGCATCTGTTTCCTGGGCTGTGCCTCAGTCTTGGATGGGATCTTCAGTTCTGGGAAGAACTGGGGAGATCCTCCCCTGGTCACAGTATTTGACCTCAGTTTTGATTCCTCTCTATGTATGAGTGCCAGTTACAACAATTAAATAGATACTGAGAGGTTGGAGATGAAAAAGAGATCTGTTCTCTTGCAATACCCTGTCAAAGGATCCTGAGTTACAGTTACTTTATATTAATTTATTAAACTCAAAGTAACTGGAACCACAGGTGGGCATTGTTCTGGCATAAAAATGTGCAGACCCTGGAAATGAGAAACCTTTGAAATCAAGGGCAGCTTCAGTAGCAGGCTCAATCTGGTATTCCTCACCACCACCAGATTTTTCTCTTGCCTCTTGGCAGCACTGAAGTGAAAGAATGCAGTCAACAGATTTGCAATGCAGTGTTCAAACTTACTAGCCTGGGCACTGGGATTGTGGCACAGTGCTTTGTAAAGAGTGTATTGGGTTATTTTAAGATGTATTTAAAAACTCCGTGAGGCTATGCTGTTTGGTTGTTACTCTTGGGTTTTTTGGTCCCTTACTTGGCTTCAGACTGACAGAGGCCAGGGTTAGATTGGATATTGGGAAGAAGTTGTTTGCTGTGAGGGTGGTGAGGCCCTGGCACAGGTTGCCCAGAGAAGCTGTGGCTCCCATCCATAGAAGTGTTCAAGGACAAGTTTGGACGGGGCTTTGAGCAACATGGTCCTGTGGAAGGTGTCCCTGTCCGGCAGGGTGTTGGAGCAAGATTCTTTTTAAGGTCCCTTCGGACCCAAACCAGTTGTGTGATTGTATGCTCCTGTTAAATGTTCATAATGAAAGAGCAGCGTTTGTAGTGTCTGCTTTCAGAAGTCGTTGGAATTGTACTATTCTGAGGTCAGAATTGTGAATTTGATTCCTGTGAACATTCCCTGCACTTAGGAAGGCTTGCTTGTTAGCACAGAACTTTGGAATTTCATCTTTGGGCATCAAATGTCTGTACAGCATTTAGGCAGGATTGGCTGGACACAGACAGATTAAGAAAATGAAAAATGGGAGAGTAAATCATAAGAATTCTTTTTCTGTTATAACGGGATTTGATGCTTTTAGTAAATATTACAGCCAGAACATGTTCTGATGGGAAGGAGACTTACAGGTTAGTGTTCCTCAGCCTGGTTATTTTTAGGAGGTTTAAAGGGTTGGGGTGATATACTGATTCCCCTTCAAGTTACTGAGAAATTCCCACAGCTTCAATGGGGCCAGGATTGTACAGTCCCTCTGAAAGAAAAAGTGAAATGCTGATGGATACTTGTTTACCAAGTTGCATTCACTCAATAACATGCGCTTGCAGTATGACTGCCTCTAGGAGTCTGGTTAATAAAAAAAAGTTTAAAAAAATTAAAACACTTTGTGCAGTTTGTGTTCTGTTTCTCCTGCCCTGTTGTGAATTTCCAGCACCATGGAAAGTCAGAGTGCACTGTGTGACTGGGGATTTTGCGTGTGCTGGGAATACACTTGGTAGATTGAGTTCGGGCAGGAGAGATGCTGTAGTTAGTCTTGCTGCTCATCAGGGCCACCTGCAGCCATATGCCTTAGACCGCGAGCCACAGCTTTGGGCCTGGGGTCCAGCACTGGGCTGGAGATGAAGTTCTGCTATCTGTCTCTAGAGGCTCTCGTTCAGAAGAGTAACTCAAAATGAACATGAGCTGCCTGTTTTCTCCAAACTTTTGGTGCATTTTAGTTGTACTTTTGGGTATGCTCACGTCTCTGACTAAAGTTAGTTGAATCTCTGCTGCTTCTAAGTGGCTAGTGAGGTGTTTCTCTGGATTCTGTATGGAATGTCTGTAGGTTACTGGGAAAAAAAAAGCCTGCCTGGATACTCTCGTGAGAGCTCACTGGTGCCATGAAGGCTGAGCAGCAGTGACATCTGGACATTACGAACATTTTTCTTAGGCAAAGCCCTGGCAGGAATCCTCTCCTTATTCTGCTGTGTTGGCTGCTCACTTCACTCTGCATTTGGGACTTTTTCTGCTGTCAGAGCTTGTGATGAGCATGGAGGAGCTCAGGTGAAATGAGTTCTGATGTCAGAGCAGGTACAAGGTGCTGCAGAGCCAGGAACTGGGTCAAGCCCTTGGGCCCATGCACACAAATGCCTTGGTTTGATCTCCTCAGCACCAGGATGGGCCATCCTGCAAAAAACCCCACTCCTGGGGTTTGCCCTGAGAGTGCAGCAGTGCGGATTGGTTCATTGCAGGATTTAACAAAAAGCTTTTATCCAAAATGCTGTTCTGCCCTACAAACACTTAATTGATCTCTAGTTTTATGTTTCTTTGATTACTTTTGGGTTGCATAATATGACAGGTATGAGGAAAAAGACCCAGCCATATTTGTAGAAGAGTTAATCTTTCAATCAGTTTCCTCTGAATTAAACCAAAACAGAAGTAGCAAATCTAGGAATCCTATTAAAGGTGACCTATGTTACTGGAATAGAATTAGGCTTGTACCTTCTTTTCCTTTTTAATTTACTGTTGAGAAACCCGTGAATTATTTCCCTAATAAGCATTCATTTTTATGGCTTCTAAATCCCTCATTTTTGCTGGGAGGGGGGGTTATATTTCCTGGTTGGAGAAATGGGAGCAGGAAACTGGTGAAAGTTGAGCCACTGTGATGTGATGGGGATTTAGGCCTTGCCTGTAATTAAAAGGGTTCATCAATAAAGCTTTAACACAGAGTGCTTCCAGCAAAATCCTATGAGGAGATGGAGATTATACCAGGAAAAGATGCTTTGCTGGAATAGTTTCCATCAGCCTCCAGATGAAGCAAGTGAAAGTGCTTCTTCTCAGTTCTGTTGCTCATTGTCAGCATCTGTTATGACTTCTTTTCCTTTTTTATTCATTCTGAAATTCTGTTGTTCTGAAAAAGGTTTCAAAAATAGTTCACAAATTTACAAAGCAGATTGTTTTATAAAAAGTTCTCAGAATCTGTAAAACAGGTTGCTGGGTGAGTGACTAAAGGATATAAATGTTTAATTGACATCTCGGGAAGAAATGCATACTTAAAAATCTAAAACTTTGAACAATTTAAAAATATAATTAAAAAGAAAAAAGTAAATGTTAGCTTCAGATGACTTCTTTATAGAGGAAGAAAGATGTTGGCACTGCTGCCATTTCTAGAAAATTCCATGCAAAACAAAGTGGAAAAAACCCCAAACTCCTATTACAAAAAATTTGAGTAGGAAGAGGAATAAAATTAAAAGCTCAGTTAGAGGTTAAAGGCACTGCAGAACGCTGTGAGTGCAGGGAAGTAAGAAGTGGCTAAAGTGTCTTTGATTGTTTCTATAAATACAGGTATGTAGGAATGCAAACTGCGTCATTGCTCCCACAAATCTAGTGAGCAGTTCTAAAAGTTTGCAAGAATCATAAATAACATGGCTTTTTGTCACCTGCAGAGAGGATCTAATTTATAATGATGGCTCCAGTGTTCTTGCTAATAATTCCAGTAAAAGCAGTAGGGAATGTGAAATAGGGGTTTACCCTGAAAAAGCAATAGGGAATGTAACTCATGGGGTTTGCCCTGAGAGTGCAGCAGTGTGGGTTGGTTCATTGCAGGATTTAACAAAATGATCCTAATGAGCATTTAAATATGTTAGTTTCCCTGGGAGTCTTCACCAAAAAAAGATTCTTACCGGTTTCTGTCTCTTTTGGAGTAAAACAAAGCTTTAATTTGTTTATTTGAAATTCTCATGCCCCAGAGTACTGGCGTTTGTGGAGAGAACACTTCCCCCATTAAGAGGGAAAGGGATTTTCCTCCTCATTATCCATGGTTTTTGACAGAGGAGGTTTCTCCAGCTGATGTGCATCTGCTGGTCAATGTGATGGGCCTGGGCCTAAGAAGGATTTGGCAAACAGACAGGGAGAGAGAGGGGCGGGGTCAGAAGCCTGCTGTCACTTCCTGTGGGCTCCTGTTGGCCCCATAAACATTTTTAAGGCTGGATTAAAGCCTGCATGGCTTAATTTCCTTCTTGCTGTCATCCTCAGCAGTTCCAGATCCAGGGCTGCTCCCAACCATAGCTGTGCTCATGCAGCTCAGCTATTGGGTTGGTGCAAATAAAGTTGTACTTCTGGCTTCCTTGGATAGAACAATTCAGTAGTAATGTAACGAGACTTGAAGTTTTGGGTTTGTAAGCCAGCCCAGAATGTGTACTGCAGCTGGTGGGATAGCTTTGCAATACTGTGGCCTTGTGAGCCTAGTGTAATGTTTCTGGCATAGGTATTTTTAAATATGTGACTGTGGAAATAAAGTTTAACTTCTGTGACATCAAATTAACAGGAGTAAAAATTCAGCCTGGCACAAAGAAGACCGGCATTGCTGAAGATGATAAAGTTCTACTGGTTTACAGTACTCATGTTGGACCATAGTTTATATATTTATTATGCATTAAAGATAACATTACGTTTCTAATATAAAATAGATTATTCAGTTTGATTAAATACTATAGTGCTACTTACAGTACTTAAACATGCTTATTTCTGGTTTTGTAATTTATATTCCTTCAATTTATATTCTCTCAAATTTCTGGTTTTGTGAGGAGGAGAAGGGTCATGGTAGGGCATACCCACTTCATGTGTAATTGTCATCTGTGGCTCCTTCCCTATGCAGAAGTTCATAGAGTTTGAAGATGCACTGGAACAGGAGAAGAAAGAATTACAAATCCAAGTGGAACACCTTGAATTTCAGACTCGACAGCTGGAGCTGAAGACCAAAAACTATGCAGACCAGAGTAAGCAAAGCTGTGCACTAGACAGCATTATACACATGCCTTTCACACACATACAGAGCTACTTTAAATAGAATCTTCATACTTTTTTGTTTAATGTAATTTGTGCAAAGCTCAAAATACCTGGTTGTCCCTTACTTCAATGTAAAATTCTGAGCTTTCTGATGGGTGAGATGTATCCACACTAGTTCATTAGAAGCTACATTTCTTCTCTTTTGTGGTCAGTCTGTCCAGATACAAGGTGCAAGATTTGGGCCTTTGGAACCTAGTTTCCAGTTGCTCCTTGTAAAATCTTCATTCTTATAAAAATCATCATATGGATTGGTTAGTTAGTTACTTAGTTTGTGTATTTGTTTTTACAAATAATTCCTTAATATGTGCAACCATTGAAGTTCCCCTTAGAATCTGTTTGTGTTTTGTCCAATACTTCTGCTCCTTTAGTAGGCAGAAGAGTCAGTCCCAGAGGACTATAAATTGTTGCCAAATTGAGATGCTTACAGGGCACCAGTCTACTGCTGAAAAACTTCTGTGGTTTTATTGCGTTTGTGGTACAAAATCGCTGGTATTGGGAGCATGCAAGTACACATTAACTAAGTTTGTAACCAAGACCAAATCCCACAGTTCTGTTTCTGTTGTTTTATTCAGTAGGTGTAAGTTAATGTCTAAAAAATAGGCTTTGTTTCTCAAATAGTTTATTTTGAGAGCCAGCCGTTTGTTAGCTAATAGTTGGTATCTTCTCTTGGCAGTTTCTCGTCTGGAAGAACGGGAATCAGAAATGAAGAAGGAGTATAATGCTCTACATCAGCGTCACACAGAGGTAGGAAACCATCTTTCTAAATAAATAAACTCTTTATGCACATGACTGTCATGTCAAAGAATTTGGCTTTGCAATCCTAGTGATGGCTAGAGCTTCTGAACTTTGGGAACATCTGAAATACCTGACTGGACAGTGTAAAGAGGATGGAGCCAGGCTGCGTTCACTGGTGCCCAGTGGAGACAGCTGGCACAAACTACGACACAGAAGGCTCATTCTGAACAAAGTAGTAAAAACTACTTTACTGCGAGGACAGTGAGCCCTGACACAGGTTGTTCAGAAACGTGTTGGAGTCTCCTTCCTTGGAGATAATCATAAGCCACCTGGATGTGATCTTGTGGCAGCCAGCTCTGTGTGGCCCTACTTCAGCAGGGGATGGACTGATAGACCTTAGGATATTCTTTACAATCTCAGCTGTTGTGTGATGGTGTGCACAGTGCCCTACTGCCTTATCTGCCATTGCCAATGAGCCTCCTGGCTTATGTTGTTTTGAGATAAGCTATTTCAAGACTCTTTGGCTATGAGATTTAGCTGAGTTGATTTCTGACACTATTTGCTGACAAATTTTCTATCAGATCAGACCATTCACTTACATCATCAGCTTAGAAGGCAACAGTAAAAACAAGGAAGTGTGCAAAAAACCCCAGGGAATTTGAAATGGATGCCATAGAAAATTAAACAAAAGCAGAAAATGAGCCTTTCCTTCTTATTTGTTTGCCTCATAGATTTTTCTCTCTCACAGATGATCCAGACCTATGTGGAACACATTGAGCGATCTAAGATGCAGCAAGTTGGGGGAAATAACCAAACTGAGGGCAGTGTACCTGGGAAAAGGTAGGGCCATGACCTCTCCATGTAACACGTGTCACCTGGGAACTTACACACTGAGTGTGTATGTTTGAGAGAGAAAACAGAGCAGAACCTTTGCCTGGGGACACAGATTGTAGCTGAAGCTGTCTTTTAATGGGTTCCGGATGACTTGTGGATACTTGATGGTGAGGAGCTTTTTATGTTGTTTTATGAAGGTGAGGCTTTATCATGCTGCTATTATTGGGGCCTCTGGAAAACACATTTATATTCTTAGGTTGTGTAAGTTTATCTGTAGAATGGGTGGAAGTGTCAGATAAAGTGTCTGTGTCTGTATGTGTCTTTGTATGTGAGATAAGCAGCAAAACCATAGCAATTAAATACATTAGCCATTACAGGATTTTTTCACCTATTCTTCTTTCAGAGAAAACTTTGTTAGTCATCAGAAATCCTACTGATGTCCAAGAAATGGATTTTCCTCCCTTTCTGCAATGTTTGGATTCTGACTAGAAATAGATTGTCTAAAATATATATTATCAATTGAGAAAAACAAAAAAAAGCTAAATGTCAGCTTTCTTAGGCATGAGGGGTGTAGAAAGCTTGAGAGGACATGGTGTAAAAAGAACCAGTAGTTTGTGTTGCTCATCTATTCATAAAATCCTCCTTACCAGGTTATTTTTCTTCCTTCTCCTGTCCCTCACAGTCTGGAAATACAGAGCAAGCTCCCAGAACATGATCTGATCCTGGTGTTAGGAATGGAATAGGATAAGTGTGTTAGGCTTGTTTCTCTCTCAGTTACACTTCAGGAATTAGGAATATATCTGTGGAAGCTTATACAGTAAAATCTAGACATACCGTAGGCAAAAGCAGACTTAGGTCATCTCTTTTAAAGGGTGAGTCTTGTGTACACCTGCTAACTTTGAGTCATAGAATCATAGAATGTCTTGAGTTGAAAGGGAGCCACAAGGATCATCAAAGTCCACCTCCTGAACTGGACTGCATAGTAGAAATGTTTATTAGTTTCTTCTTTTCTTACAAGCTTAAAAGCTTTTCCTTCTCTGACTCTCAAACAAGCTGATATTAATTATGGCTTTGTGTTAACATTCCATGAAAGAGCTGCCCAGTGAAAAGTGTTGCTGGTTGTATCTACAAAACTGCCAGTCTTAGTGGTGAAGGGCAAAATTTTCATCAAGATTTATGTTTTCATGTCAGAGAAGTTAGTCTTTTACCCTTTAAATGTGGCATATTGCTAATGTCCTTGGAGAGAAACACTGTATGTCTGTGAATAGCCCATGATGCAACTGTGATTCAAGTCTGTAGGAGCTACCAATAGGAAATGGGAGTTTTTCCTGACTTTCCAGCTTTGCACTGTTTATGTGGGTGCGTGTGTAGCTCTCCGTTCATTGTGCTTGTGTACAAGCACCTGGGACAGGTGTGTTTTGAATTGTACAGCTGGAGGGAGGAGCACCAGTGTTTGTGGATCTTAGTGCACTGGGTGTGGGGACAGGCATAATTTCTCATGACCTGTGAAACAAATTTGAGTGCATTTATTTGAAATAAAGGGGACTAGGGAGAAGTTTGTGCCACAGCTTTTGTGGGGGTGGTGTGTATCGATGACCTTCCAAGAGGTGATAGAGTTTGTACCCACTTCCACATGGTGTGGGTTGCAGTGCATGCATACCTCGTGTCTGCGGTAGGTTGCATGTTTGCATGACATGTGCTCTCTAATGGTTGTTCTTTTTGTCTCGCTTTTTGTGGGATTGCTGCTGTTTGGCTGTTATGTTTGTCACTACAGTCATCGCCAGTCCTGGAGGAAAAGGTAAATCCTATTGCTGCATCTGAACTTCATTAATCCAAGTGTTGGAGGTTGCTGTGGAGTGGTAACATTGTGATGCTGGGAATGTATTGTACTCTTGTGTTTGCTCTCTGTGTCTACTGACACCTGTGCTGGACTTGCTGGTTCAGGGGTGCAGAGGGAACCATGAAGTTGGGGTAACACATCAGGGACAAGCTTGTGCATGCAAATGCAGAAGGTACATAAGTTTGGATCAGATGTCTGAGATGGGATGTTTACACTTCACATCCCCTAATGTTTTAATAAGTCATAGAATCATAGACCTGTAGAATCATAGAATATCCTGAGTTGGAAGGGGCCCATAAAGATTATCAAATCCAACTCCTGTCCCTGCACAAACACCCAAACAATCCCATCCTGTGCCTAAGAGTGTTGTCCAAACACTCCTGGAGCTCTGGCAGCCTTGGGGCTGTGACCATTCCCTGGGGAGCCTGTTCAGTGTCCAGTGCTGTCTGGAGGAAGAACCTTTTCCTGAAATCCAGTCTAAAACTCCCCTGACACAGCTTGATGCAATTCCCTCAGGTTCCAAGAAATTTCTTCTCCGTAATTTAGAGAACAAGCCATGTCTGATTTCTGAGTGGAGCAGAACAAATGTCAATGTCAGTAGGTTTCTAGAAGTACTTTAGGTTGATGATTGGGCAGGAGTGCTTTGCCCAGAGCTTTCAAAGAGACTAGCTCTTCTCTTTAAATGCTGGCTAACAAACTGTAGTTTGTTATGTTTTGTAAACTTCAGATGTTGCTTGTAGAGCATCTTAATCCCAGGGTTTGGCTACTGCAAACCTTTAATGGATAGCATGCTGTTCACCTTGTAACTCAAGGTGGAACTAACAAGTGTTAAGACTCACCCTAGCTGAGTCCTGGAAAGATTTGGGTATACGAGGGCAGCTGCAGCACTCAAAACTTAGGCCAACCCTAAGGATACTTCAAATTTATTTGCATTTAAATTTGGTAGCCAACTCCAGGATTGCAAAAATGGAGTTAGCTCTTCTGGAGTGTTTGCTCTTTCCCCTTCCCTGGGAAGTTTTAAAGAGGCTTGAATGTGTCTCCAAAGAAACTTAACAAAGAAATTTCCTAACATTCTGTGCTAAAATTCATTCCTGAAGATTCTACAGCTTCTGATGCTACAGAGACCCTGTACCTCTGTCTCTTTAACAGGGGCTGTGAAATTCACACATTTCCCTTTCATTTGGTGGCCCTTGTATTTCCTTGTATGTTTGCATATCAACAGAAAAGGAGAAGGGAAAGTATAATTTGATGTCTCTCAGCATACTTCTGGGGCAGCTTTTATGTCTCAGTGATGTCATTGAGTTACATCAGATCATTCCAACATAGTCGCTAAGACATTCTGGCTGTACCACTGGTTTGACAAGGACTGTTCTGCAGTTATAGGAACTTTATCCTGCTCCATTCACCCGTGAAAGCAAGACCCTTAAAGCTAGCATTCAGTCCTGAAGAAAAGGGAAGATACAAAACTAATGGTTAGAGCGTCTCAAAAAATGGCCCAATTTTGTTTTCTCCATAAAAAGAAGTGGGGTTTTTTGGGGTTTTTTTGTTTTTTTTTTTTTAAGTAGACTCTTGGGGACCTTTGGGTTATTTCTTAAACTGTAAAACTAGGAATTTTCTGATTTTTTTGGCATAAAATGGCTCTGATTTCTAGTTTTGAATCCCTTCATAATCTCTTACACATAATTAACTCTACTTTCTGTGGTGCTTGTATCAGTGCCAGGGTGAAGATTCCCCAGGAGGGGAAACATTTGCCTAGTATGTTATTTAGAAACTTTTGGAGAAACTTGAATCCCAGCTGTTAGAAACTTTCAGGGTCTTGGAATGATAGCAGTGGTATAAAGAGACATACCTACAGCTGACAGGCAGAGGTAATTGTCCTTTGGCATCATGACCTAATAGGAGCAGGTGTAAGTGGCATGTTACAGTCATAAATTGGGATTTAGACAAACAGCAGAGGAATGTTTTCACTAAACCTTCAGCAGTTATTTAAATCACAAGCAGCAAGGTCCCTTTGATAGTGGAAAGGAAAAGCTACAAGGAAACTGACAATTCCTATCACATAGAAGTCTGGATTTGAATCTGTGGAGAACGACAGAATCATTAAGGTTGGAAAAGATCTCCAAGATCATCAAGTCTGCCCTTCAACTAGATACCCTTGTGCCCACTAAATCATATCACAGAGTGCCACATCCACACACCTTTTGAATGCTTCCAAGGATTCTGACTCCACTACTGCCCTGGGCAACATGTTTCCATGCTTAACCACTCCTTCAGTGAAGAAATTTTTTTGCAATATCCAACCTCATCCTACCCTGGTGCAACTTCAGGACATTTCCTCTTGTCCTATTACTTGTTACCTGTGAGAAGGTTAATGATACTTTATCAGCAGTCTGTGTTCCTCCAAAATCCAGTTACATGCCTCCTTTCTAAGAGAGTTTGTGCATGAAACTTCCACGTACAAGTCTAAAATCTTCAGGAGGGGATTTTAATGCAGATTCCTAGGAAAAGTGCATCACAAGTAGGCCACACTGGAAACACCTTTCTGTCCCATCTTGTCTATCCAGGATGGCCACAATTGCTTATTCAAGGAGCAATGCAGCATGCCATGGTGGCTGGGCAGTGCTGAGAGTGAGAAGGTTGGGCATTGTGGTTTTTCTCAGCAAACATTGTCTCCTCTGCTGGACACTCCATGTCTGTCCTTCCTGAAAGATCTGGCTGGTGTAGCATCCCATTTTAGTGTGTTTGCTCTGTGCCAGCGGCCTTGTAGCAGTTGTTTGCCATGGTCACAGGTGAGGTGGCTGTGCTTATTTCCCAGCATGGGCATGACACCCAATGCTGATAATCATGACAGAAAGGCACATGGAGGTCTGCTGTTACTCATAGCTACAGAAGGGCAGATTTCATCATACCCCCACAATTAAGGAAACACTGCAGGAGTAGGTGAAATATGACTGAATCCAAGTGTGGGTACACATAACACAGAGAATCAATTTAGTTTAGCTCTGCAGGGACTGGAGTCAATTAGTGACACCCTGAACCCTTTGCTGGGTTTGGCAAGCTGCTGCCACAGCCTTTCCACCTCCACTGCTCTAGATTTTTTCCCACTGAAGCTTGGTCTCAAAATCTGTGCCGGCTTTTATGCTGAGAGTCAAACCCAAGCTAGTGAGTCACTGCAGTTGCCAGAAAGGAGAGGATTAACAGAACACACTTAGAGACACCTAGCAATATGCGCAATGTATTCATTTATATATTTTTTTTAAGTTTCTGAATTGCAAGTGTGTTGTAGTATGGGTATGGAGCAAGGTCAAAGAGCACAAATACTCTCCTGCTTAAAATTGGAAGTGATCCAGCCCCTCTGGTTCCTGTTGTTAAAGCTCACCAGATTTGGGGTGGAATGTCTTAAGTTTCATGTTGATGACACTTAAAAGCCTTATTCCTCACCCTGTGGTGACATCTCTAGAAGCTATGAAGCTTGTATTTTTTTGCTGTGAGGGTTGTTTGCCATGGCTTATTTTCCTCCAATACCTTGGGTTCTCAGAAGAAACACTGACTTAAATTGGTGGGCGGTTCCCTGCATTTGTGCATTCCTCCAAATTTCTCATACTGATTGAGCAGTCAATTATCCCTGTTATGGCCACTGACCCCCTCCCTCTTAGAGTTTCCTCAGGAGGAAGTATTCCTCCAGCAGTAACACCATGGGACTAATCAGCCAGCACCAAGGAAGTGTGAGAGTTGGGAGTTCAGACAGCTGCCACATGAGGATAATAGTTGCAGTCCAATGCTAGTGTGCTGTTTGTTTTCTGTCAGAACCTTGTACACAGCTAATGCGCTTTCCTCTCTCTCCTTGTGTTTGTCTCTTTAGCAGGAAGGAGCGTCCCAACTCCCTGAATGTCTTCCCCCTCGCTGATGGCATGGTACGTGGGCAGATAGGGGCCAAGATCGTCCCAACACTGGACCACTGGCGCCTGAGTGACCTTGGCCAGCTGCAGTCCAACTCCAGCTACAAGGTTTTCTAGACCATCACAGAGCAAGGGTTTCCCACTCTCTCGCTGTTGACAACATCTCACATTTTCATGAGCTAGAGACAGCCTGTGTCCATAACCCTTTGCAGCCTCTCCCTATGTGTTTGCTCCATAGTAGCTGTGCTGGAGGTGGGAGGATATTATTCTGCAGATCTGGCATATGGTGCAGGAAGGATTTGACACAGTGCTTCATGCTGCTTTGTCTCAGGGATAATCTCCTTTACTTGACTGGCCCCAAGCTGAGAGGGATGTGTGTGGAGGCAGTTAGAGATTGAGGGAAGAGAGAAATCCTTCACTTCAGGGAGAGGATATGGAACATGTCCCTTCTCTCTATTTTGATAAGAGCAGTGGTTCTACAACTCAAGTGGGGCCAGGCATTGGGTTGCCCTTAAGTGTGTGTCGTTTTTGACTGATCTCCTGGTCTTCCTATCTTCACTAGAAAGGGCTTCTTCTTACCCTGCCTGGATGCCCAGGTCTTTCACTGCACTTGAAAGTCTTACGTTACTCCTATGTCTAGTCACTGCTCTTAACTTGCACTGTCTACCTTCAGTACAACTGTCACTGTTACTGCTCTGCCTTCTGCACCAGGTCTTCCAAAATCCTCACAGCATTGCAGCTGCACTGGTGCTGCTTGATGATCTTGTGCTTTGCTCTGCCATTCAGAGGTCTCCACTGCAATATTTCGAGATTAGTCTGAGCTCCAAGGCCCAAGTGGTGTGCTCTGAGCTGACAACTCACTGCAGCTGTTAATAGATCAGGCTATGCATGGCAACCCTCCTTTCCCATGAGATGTATGTGTAGACTTTGCAAAGTCTTTGTGCTCAGGATCCCACCAAATTCTTCACTTTAAGTGATTTTCTACAAATGCCTGGTCTGAGAGCCACTGGTTTCTCTGATGAGCTCAGCTCAGTGTATCCACTGGTATCTCACAGAGCTTCTGCTCTACTTCAAAAATGTCTGATTAAACTTATTTTCACTCTGCTTGGAATTTGTAGAGCATCAGCTGTTTTATGTGTCACTTGTCAGGCCTGGTCTCCTTTTGAAAAGTTGTGAATCACTGATCCTGTAAACTGTATTGAGGCAGTAATGGCAAAGAGGAGATAAAGAAGAAATCCCCAGCTTGTTGTACCCATTCTGCATGTCTCCAGATGAATGGGCTTTCACATGAGGGACTCATGTCAGTGGCCTTTTTTGATGCATAGACAAATTCACAATTTACTCGGAAAACAAAGCAGCAAGTTAATTTTTTTAAACACTAGATCTGTAAAGCAGCCAGGCCTAGCACAGCACAAATGTCAGCACTTTGTCAGCTCTCTGCCATTGTGGAATTCAGAAATCTAAAATACCTTTGCCTAGGATGGAGAGTTGGAATCCAGGCCTTATTGTAGTGTTAGAGGCACAGAATTTTGGAAAATGTAGCAACTTGCAGAATACCATTCAGATCCTACGGTCATTTCTGGTAAGCTCTGCCTGGAGTTAGGGAATAGCTGTGCCACAGTACAATAACAGAATAATGGATGGTGGAAAGGAGTGAATGTGTTTCTTCATACTAGTGCTGTGCCAGCATAACCAAAATGTACAGAGCCCAGTGCACCTCTCAAATCAGTTGTTCCTCAGGCTCTCCAGGCAGTGCTGCACACCTTGGTGTGAACAGACCTTCCAGTGTTCAGGCTGGGCAGTGGGGGTTAGTTTTTAGAGAAGAGCTGAGTGGACACTGTGGTTAGATCCATCTTCCACAGCCTTGCTAAGGTCTAATTCTTTACGTGATCCCACTGAGAACTTGCAAAAGAAGTAACCCACCATCTGTATTGCAGGGGACTGCAGCAGCAACAGAGATAAATGGGAAGCTTTGGTGTCCAAGTTCAGGTAATAGTGGTTGCTTTGGGCAGGGAAGATACCCTGCACAGGGGTTGGAACTAGGTGGTTCTTAAGATCCTTTCCAACTTAAACCATTGTTCACCACTGATTACTGACTGGATCTCTTAGTTACTTGATGGTGGTGGTGGTAGTGGTGATGGTGGTATCAGGCCAAAAAAATCCGGTTCCAAGAAAGCTCAGTGCAGAATTAGAAGTGTGCTGCTCCAAATGTATCGTGCTGGGATTAATGCTGGTGCTCATTAGGGAGACTCAGAATGGAATGCTGGGATAAAGGAGGCTAGATGGTATAGTGGACCTAGGGAGCTTGTGCTGTGGAGGACTTGGATGGGTAGTCTGTTATGGGGAATTTCCTGAGTGTGGAGAAAACGAATGAATAATTAAAGGATGTGGTTAACTGGCTTGATAGTTTGGAATGAAGATTTTCCTCCTACAAGCTTCTTGTGACTATCTCTTAAATCCTCTTCATGACTGACTTCTCAGAGATGTGGCTCATGCCTTCCTTGCCTCTTCTTCAGAGCTCTTGATATTTTGCTGACGTCACTCACACACGACTCACCTTCCCAGTATGTACCTGACTATTCTCACTAGTTTTCCTTCTCCATGGGACCATGCTGTACTTACATTTTAAGTGTCCTTGTTTACTTTTTATTACTATTTTAGTTGCTGTCTTTATTTTATTTTTGCATTCAGTTGTACATTTATTTTATACAGTGTTTTGGAGATGAAAGTCCTTAACGTTTTTGTTTTTATGTACTATGCTTTCAGTGTTATAACCATACAATTATGGCTTCTCATGGTGACATATGACTGCTATGAATGTTGGGCCTTTACACAATGCATTTTGGAGGTCACTACTACACAGTTGATGTTTAGGAGGTTGACAGGTATGGCTGTAGGTAAGTGGTGGCTGTGGAGATTATTCTTTGGGTGAGCTATGGGTTTTGGAGAATGCCTCCTGTGCTGGAGAGAAGAGCTATAGTCTTAATACAATATTTAGCATTAAGAGAGCACTCAGACATAGTAGGAAGATACCAGCTTCTGGGCTGTGAAGAGGAGCACATTGATAGTATATACATTTGGAAGGAACTTCTCCAGTGAAGGCTGGAAGGTGGATAAAGGATGTTTTCTAGGTAAATACAAAATGCACATCTATAACCAAAAAGTAGTGAAAGACCAGGGTAATTACTTACTCATGTGTTCAAGGTAAGGGGCAGGTTATGTCAATAAACAAGAGGTTACAGGATACTGCTAATACAAATATCACCCTATAGATACTGATCATCCAGGGCTTTTGAATGACATCTGGTTCATAAGAACAAAGAATGGCAAGTGGAGAGGACCTACCTGGGTATCTCTTACACGGCTAGGATGCTTCGTCTAAGATGCTTCTGAACTTTGGTTATTCTCATAGACTTAGATTTGGTCGAAGAACTTCCCTGAATTCTTTCATCCAACAGCAGTTCTGTTTGAGGAAAGAGGTTTTAAGGTTGCACTTCACACTTCATACTCTTTGCCCCTGTATGCATCTGAAAGCACAGAAGACAAACTGCAGTTGAGGTAGTCCAAAGCTTATTGGAGCCTATTTACTATCAAAAATCCTGTTTGATTTTTTTTTTTTTCCTGTATATACTAGGAAAGTAGCTCCTAAACCAGTAATATGAAGCAGAGGTGGAAGTGGGGTTTTCACATGTAGCAGCCCAAGTTCAAAGTTCTCATCTCAGTCTTGATGCTAAAACCAGCATATGTGCAGGGACATGGTTTGGTTATTCATTGGGAATGTGGGTGCTGTTTGGACTCACAATGTGGAAAATACACAAAATGTAGATTGCATTTAATGGCAGTGCCTTTTTTAATAAACTGAGTTCCCAGTATAACTGTGCAGATGCAGTGTAAACCCTTTGACTTCCATGGTGCTGTGTGCAGCAGGGTATTCTAAGATTAGCATACAGAGGCCAGTCTAATTAAAGGAAAATCTTAATAAAATTCCAGATTTAACAAAAATAAGGCTGCAAAGGGTTAAGTCACCATTTTTTTTTCAGTCTTCTCACTCATCCCATATTGAATTTTTTTGTCATGTTGTGAAGCTGTTACAAGAGAACAAGACTTCCAGATGAGCCAAGTGAAATCGTGTCACCTCTCCAAGGTTGGGGGGCTCAGAGCAGCCTCTGAGCAGAACCAGGCTCCCTCTAGCACAGGAGGTGAGAGGTCAGTGGTGAAGATGAAAGCTGGGTCTGGAATGCAGATGCTAGATGACACTGCACCCAATTGCAACTCACTCTTGTATATAACTCTTGGAATTAATTATGTCACCTCCCTGCAGGCAGTGATTAGACCGGGCTGCCTTAAGACTGGGGAGATCTCATTTGGGTCTGAGAGAGATCACTGCACTGGTCAGGGCATTCCTTGTCTGACTGAAGCAGTGCTGCTTTAATTGACAAACAGTATAAAACTGACAAAGCTTTGAAGCCTTCCTGTTACCTGAGAAGTGATGGTACAGAAAGTGGAGCTATAATGTCTGTTAGAGCCAAGAGCCATTTTACATATTTCATACTAAGAATCCATCTCCTATGTTCGTTTCTCACCTTTATAATGCTTGGGTATTGTCATCCTGCCATTTGGAAGTGGGAGACCACACCTGTTTCTGCTGTGTTCTCAAGCAGGACCCATGCCTGCCTAGCTCTGCATAAGATGGTTTGGGGGCATAGATCTCCTGCCTCAGACAAGCCAGAGCATCCCAGATCAGTGTCCAGTCTGCTTCTGCAGTTTAGTGGGAAAACCAGTTTAGTTTGCGGTTTCCTTATCCAGATGTGTTGGTAGCTTAAAGTAATCTGCCAAGACTTCTAACAGGCCACTTCAGGTCCTTCCCAGGCGATACCCATGTTGCCTTCCAGCCTTGGGAAACACTGGCCTAGTTTGCTGCAAGTGCCAAAGTCCTTCAGTAGTCAGTATGAGCTACAGATGCTTTTCGCCTGTGATAAGGTCACCTTTCTTGAGATCACATACAAGTGTGATTTGTGAAAATCAGTTTTCAATAGTGAAGCAGGAAAGTTCTCAGCCCTTTCCACAGGTGGGATATGCTTGTTGAGTTCAGCACAACAACTTGGCTGCTTCACTGTGGTGGTAGTGCTTGGTGTCACCAGCAAGCAATGGGACATCTAACTGGTACAGTGAGCAAGAACCATGCTCATAATGCTTTAAGGCAGCCATACACCAGCAAATGGGACTTACTGAAATATATAATTGTGCTTTTCCCTCTCTGTTCTGCTGCCCTGGAATTGCCACAGTGTCCCCAAGACGAAATGTCTGAATCTGGGCAGTCCTCAGCAGCTGCCACACCAAGCACCACGGGAACCAAGTCCAACACTCCTACATCATCTGTGCCCTCTGCCGCTGTCACCCCTCTGAACGAGAGCATCCAGCCTATCAGCGAGTACACCAATGGCACCACCAAGAGCAATAAGAGGGCACGAGAAAAGCGGAACAGCCGGAACATGGAAGTCCAGGTCACACAAGAGATGAGGAATGTCAGCATAGGTATGGCAGCTGGATCTCAGGTACTTGGTCACTAACATAATGGACTTCTCAGTGCTTGTGTCTCTCTGTTACAGGGAGAGGCTGGGAGACTGCACTGTAAGTATAGAATTTGAGGAAGCCTGACTAAGGAAGGTACATGAATAAGACAGGGTTAATTGGATATTAGCAGTTTTCTGCGTAGCAAATTTTTGAAAACATGTTATATGAGTAATTTCACAAATTCACAATAGGAGAACAGGTTACTGAGTTTTGTTCTCTGCAGTGACATGTGTTCATGTCCTGGTATCTCTTTCATGAGCACTCAAGTCGTGTCTTATGCTGAGCTTTTGGGAAGCTGTTTCTGGACCTCATCAGTATGACAGTTAAAAGCTTATATTTAATTTTCTTTCTGGATTTATTAATAGGTATTTTATATCCTGTTGTTCAAATGCCAAATTTGTCAGTGAGATTAAGTAATTATTTTCTCTCTGTGCTCTTTTCCCACACTCTGATTTGCTTAAAACAATTGTATCCAGCTCTTTTCCCAGCTAAATGAGCTAATTTCTTTTAGCCTCTTTCTCATATAAGAACACTCCCAAATCTGTGGGAGCTGTCACAGTTGTTTTATCTCTGTTTTCCAGAGTCCTTTAGTAATTTGAATTCATGACTTCTTGTCAAGAAAGCTACCATCTAAGCTGTAGCACCAGGCTGTTAAATAAATGAATGATATAAATAACATGATAGCTGTGCCCATGTAGATCTACCTGAGCAGATCTACCCTGGATTGTAAGATCTGCTGTGGCTATCAGAAATGAGAAGTGATCTGTTTTACAGGTCATAAACTTAAAATACCAAAGGAATATAAGATTTATTAAAGGTCATTAGGATAATCTGCAGGAGCCCAGGGGTGAATATAGGTCTCTGAGGTTGGCATCTGAACCAGCTGATGATCTTTTTACCCAAGTTATTCCTTGGGAAGGAGAAGTTACAGTTAAGTTACTACTGTAGCAGAAATTCCTCTTCTAATGTTCACAAGCTGGTTTCTAACAAAGACCGTAAACCAACATGCAACATCTTTTACTGTAGCACTGAATGAGAACTGCCATGACTGAGTCCCAGTCTGTATTTTCATGAGGGGGTCCTCAGGGTCACAGATGTCCATCTGTTAGAGACTAGGATAGTTGTCCATGGAAGCGTATGGGTTCTGCATAGCCTGCTGTTAGATTGTGGTCTGACTGTGATCCTGGCCAAGCCAAGACCATGAAACACTTGTATAGGGAAAGCTAAGCATGGATGTCAGTAGTTTGAATGCCCTATAAATACCCTGATTTTTACAGTTCCTGCTTTACAAGCTTGTTTATAGTCAACAGTTTTCTTGGGTCAAAGTAATCTTTTTTTTATGTGTGCAACTGTGAAGTGGAAACTTTTTTTTTTTAATTTTCATGGTGAAAGTGTGATATTGTGGAATTAGCTCAAAGCAGATAGTTATGGCTTCCTTACGTGCTCTGCATATTCAACCTTTCAGCTGTTTCTCACTTCTAATGCGAAATCAATTCTCCATACTTAGAAGTAATGCACATACTTGAATTTTAATATATTTTATACATCTGTAATTAAATTGTCTGTCAGTGATGCATGTGCCTTAGAGCTGAGCTACCAAAAGTGGTACTCAGAGGTATTTGCAGAAAAGCTTCCCAGCTTGATAAAGCTGAAAAAGGCTGTGTTTGTGTTTGACCCGCTGGGTGTGGATGCATGCTTTGGCAACAGATCCACATTGCACTTTGTCTTCCAGCCTGGGTTTGCTGCCAGCTGGTGCACAACTCGAGCCTGAAAGAAATTAGTATTTCAGTTGTCATGGACTTTGTATATTTGGGAACTAAGATTGTCTGGAAATGTCAAAAGTGTCACATCTAAGTACATGGGAGGGATTAATGTAATTCACAGATTAGGTTGTTAATCCTTTGGGAATTCGTTGTGTGAATGGATACTGTGTTCACGTTGCTTGTTCAGAGCTTTTGAACAGTTTGGTATCCAATAAATAAGACTTGACAGGAGGAAGAAATTCCTTATTCTTTAAATGTTGGCTTCAGGCTGTAGATTACACACAAACCAGGTTTCATTTATCAGTTTTGAAGTCAAGTTTCTCTGTAATGGGTATCTAAGCCAGTGTAGACTTGAGAATTTGTATTGAAAACCTGCTTCTATTAAAACTAAATAGTGCCAGTTCCTAACAATAGTAATTTCTATGAAGCTGTACAGAAAATCATTGTGTTGCCTTCAGTCTCAGCTAATGCTGTATGCAGATGAAGGAGTTTTTTATTGGCAGATAGAAAGGAAGTTTTTGAATTTATTTCAATGGATAAAATATTTCTGCTTTTCCTATTTTAGGAGTATTCAGAGCAATGACTTTAGTGATGCTCTGGAATGGAGGTGGGAAGGGGGATGCTTATGGTGTTCCTCCTCTGGTATTGAGAGAGATAACCTTCTGATTGTAAGACTTTGAACATGGCACCATGAAATTTTCAAACCTTGATATTCAAAGCTATAAATACCCTTTCAAGAAATACCATTCTCTGAAAGTGCTGATCCTGTATATGATATGTGCTGTCTTACCTAGGGATGGGCAGCAGCGATGAGTGGTCTGATGTGCAGGACATCATTGATTCTACCCCAGAGCTGGATATGTGTCAGGACCCCCGCATGGAACGCACGGGTAGCAGGTACTGATTGTGACTTTTCCTTGTGTGCTCTGTCACTTGGCTTCATGAGGAGTGAGGAATGGATGCTCTGGCTTATAGTGAGCTCACAATGCAGCTATTTGAGACAGTCCATATATTCTGCCTAGTATCAGAGGTCCTGACCTGCTTTGGGTTCTCTAAAAGGCAGATGCATGCTTGTGATCTTCAGGAGGATGTGTACTGCTGACCCAGGGCTAGGCTTGTTTTCCTTACTGGTCAGGGAGTTTGGAGAGATGATGGAGAAGCAGAAGGTTTAAGACAAGCAAAGAGAACATGGGCTTAAGCTGTCAGGAAGAGAGAAAAGGTGCATTTGTCTAATAAGAGTTCAGTTCTGAATTCCATTTTAAAACCTCAAGTTTTTTTCAGTTCTAATTTTTTCAAGTATTTGAGGGTTAGAGGCAGGGCTGTGCCCCAAGGAAAGACAAATAGAGGTAATCTCACCAATCCCAATCCCACAGGCTCTGACCAGGATGGCTCAGATCACTGATGCTGAGCCCTGTCAGCAGTTCCAGACAAGACAAGGGTGTGAATTCAGTCCCAATGCTACCCATGAGCAGCAGGAGACAGGACTGAATACAGGTGTATCTTAGCAAAGAACTGAAGGCATAGGCCTGAGGTCAGAGGGAGCCCTGGGCCCAGTGAAGTTCCCTGGCAAGGCTGGTCAGAGCAATTGTGACCCATCGGTGCACTGAGGAGTGGTTACAAATCTTCAAGAGAGTTTTCAGAAGAATCATCACTTTTACTAAATTACTCTGCTACTCTGGTCCCTACACATCACCCATTTTGTTCTAAATAGGAGGCTTCCTAAAGGCTACTAATTTTGGCAATGCATTTCTGTGAGGCATAGGTTTTTGATTTGTTTTTGCTGAAGTTTACCTTTTACTCTTGTCCAGTGGGTAATTTGGCACTGTACCAGCAAAGAAAAAAACCCCAAAAAACCAACCCAAAATCTTACAGATATGCAGAAAATATAGTACCCTTGCAGAGTGAAGGCAAGATTATCTCATGGTCCCAGTCTGGACTGGATTTGCCTACCCTATTGTGCACTCTCACTGAGAAGGGTATGAACAGCAATAACAAGTGCATTTCTCAGCTGGGAAGGCACACACAGTTAATGCCCCCTTGGGGATATGTAGGATGCCTGGAGTATTTTTAGGATCAGGAGGAATCTAGGGAGTTGAAACCACTCTGTGTGGGGAAGATGAAAGTAACTGATGAGATCAGATAAAAAATTGGTCAAATCCAAGGGAAAGAAGGAAACAGAGAGTATTGATGCACCAGAACTCTTCAGGCAGGAATCGCTGCCTCAGGTGATGAGACTGAGAGCTACAGGAGACAGAGCCTGACTTGGACTGCTGGCAGTGTGTGTGCTGCTCTGAAAGCAGAGTGCTTTCATGAAACATATAACTCTGAAAACTGAATGCTGAACAGGAAAGTTCAGTCTGAATTACCTCTGCAGGTCAGACTGAGTGCTGGTTTCTCGTATCATTTGTCCTGTCCATTGGACTGTGTGAACTGATTAATTGCAGTGCCATCAGGGCACCATTTGTACCTCCTCAGTGCTCTCACATGTCTGGGTAGCTCGAATTTCTCTGTAGTTGAAAAGCCCATTTTTTTCTCTCTTCTTTGCAGTGTGCTGTAGCTGCAATATCAGAGGCAGCTACTACCATCCATTTGTAATCACTATGATTATTTGTGTGATAGTGAAGCCATACAACTTGAGATCATCTCAGTTGCTTTTTGATACTTTGTTGGAGAAATTGCACAGCTGCTGTTCGTGCTGATTGATCTCACTCATGCAAGGCAGGGCGCTACAAAGTGTTTATAACCCACATTAAGACAATTTTTTAGAGTAGACAGCCACAATCCCAGAGCTTGCCTTACCTGCCCATCCTGTAACTGCTGTTTGCTGCTTTAAGCCATGAGATTGTCAAGAAATACAAGATTCTTGATGGAATCAAAGACACTGAGAGGTTGAAATGTGTCGTCATGTTGATAAGACTAAAATTATTAACTTTTATGTGCCTTCAATGAAATACATTTGGGGACATGTGAAGAAGCATTTCAGTGCATAGGCTTACCCAAAGGGAAAATAGACCCTACAGGCTGATGGCACTTACTGGTGGGCCAAGTAAAAAGGCCATTGCTGTTTTCCACATTGAATTTTTTATCTGGTCTTACTTCTGTCTGAGGTTTCTATCTGGGTTGTCAGGAGCTTGGGAATCCTTGCAGAATCTGATTGAACTCTTCTGCAAGTTAAAATATTTCAGTGAAGTACTGTACAGTCCTTAACTTGTGTGTCTTTTAAGTAAATCATCTGGGTGAGCTTTGAGGTTGTGCATGATAGATGCACAAGAAGGACATGAAGCTGTTAAAGCAAGTCCAGAGGATGCTGTGGATATGCTCCAAGGGCTGGAGCTCCTCCACTCTGGAGCCAGGCTGGGAGAGCTGGGGGAGTTCACCTGGAGAAGAGAAGGCTTCAAGGATACCTCAGGGCCCCTTCCAGGGCCTAAAGGGGCTCTAGGGGGGCTGGACTTTGTGACAAGAGCCTGGAGGGACAGTATGAGGGGGATTGGCTTCCCACTGCCAGAGGGCAGGTTTAAATGAGACATTGGAAAAAAATTCTTGGCTATGAGAGTGGGGAGGTCCTGGCACAGGTTGCTCAGAGCAGCTTTGGCTCCCCTGTCTCTGGAAGGATCCAAAGCCAGGTTGAACAGGACTTGGAGCAGCCTGGGATAGTGGAAGGTGTCCCTGCCCATGGCAGGGGATAGAAACAAGGTGGTCTTTAACAAATTATTCCATGATTCTGTGATATGGGGGATAACACATGCTGTTTTCTATACTCAATGTGCTCCCTGGTTCAGCCAATGGTGAACAGATGGAATATGCTCTCAGGGTTTTGATTGCAACAGTCTGAGATGCTCAGTATTTCAGAGATAGATTTTTGAGCTTAAATGTTGCAAAGTAACAAGATTCCTTCTGTTTTTTTGCTTTCAACAACAGCCCAACACAGGGGATTGTGAACAAAGCATTTGGCATCAACACAGACTCTCTGTACCATGAACTTTCAACAGCGGGGTCTGAGGTCATTGGAGATGTTGATGAAGGAGCAGATCTGCTAGGTAAAACCTTGTTGGAACCATTCTGTTTTCTCTGGTACAATGACTATATTAAGCTTCTAGAACATTTAAATTCTCTTTTTCTTTCAGAGCTTGGATGTTTAGCTTTTTTAAGAATGCAGGGATATGGAAATGCATGCAGGAAATGCATGTGATAGAATCATGTACCTGCAGTACAGTAATGATTATTTAGAAAATAATCTCAGCTCTTAGGTAACTTTTATTTGGGTTGTCGTAAGTTATTTTTCTGCAGGATTCTTCCACACAAATAATTTGAAGACAAAATTTTCTGCTTGTGGCCGAAAATTCCTTCCCTAGTAATTTTATATTCAGAGTAAAAAAATATTTGAAATCTGTAAGAAAGGAATTCATTTGTCTTTTGATTTGTTTTTGATGTTTAAATGATGTGGAAATATTATGTTCTGTAATGCAGTATTTACTGTTTTACAGTACAAGATGTAATAATTCACTTTTTAAGATGGTTTTGAAGATGTTTGTAATACTGGTAGCCAGGCTGTGTTGGTTGTGTTTGTCTTCCTGGCTGGGATTCTGCAGCAGTCAGAGAAGCAGCTTTGCCTCAGAGAGCACTCTGAGCCCTCTCCATACTTTTTCTATTGGATTCATGAGTATCTAGATCTTGTTTTTTGACAAGTATATTCTTAATTTCTGTTGTTTTCCTGCATCAGGGCAGAACTAGTGGTCTTTGAATACTCATGTGATGTGAGTAGCTGATAGAGTTTATAACAATGTAGCTCATTTTCTATGTTACTGGTTGCTTTAAGGATCCTTAGGACATGTGAGGACTCCAGAAACAAGGCTTTATGTGCCCTTAGTGGCAGGAGAGCTGATCTGAAAGCAAACGTTTCCTTTCTGGTGATTACTGGTATAGATCTGTTTGTGGAAAATCTTGTAAGTTTGGTTCCTCTGTATGTGTCCAGAACAGAATGAGCTGAAGTGTGTCACACAGACTTCACACACAGCAGCTCACCTTTCCCAAATTAGGAAGGTACTTATATCAGCTTTGTTATATATTTTATCAGGACCAATAAAAAGCATGTTTCTGCACGGATGATATATTTTGCCCTATTAAACAAAAACTTGACCTTGAAGATGGGGACTGAAAACTGGAAAGGAATTAATACAATACTTCTTGTTTGATAAAAGACAAATATCTGTGAAATTGTACTATTATAGCCAATAGTGTACTGGAGTTAAGACCATGTACCAGACCATCATGAGAATGCTTGCAATAGCTTTTTGATATGGGTAGGTTTGGGCTGACTTTTTTTTTTTTTTAAATCATGCTAGCCCTGCAGCATGTATGAGAACCCTTGTACCATTGCCTAAAGCATAAAATCATTTATTGTTTCACATTCATCTCAAGATTGCCAAAAGAAAAAAATCTGCAGGAGACTCAGGATGAACACACAGGCTTTCTCTGCCTGCAGTGGCAGCCAATCTGTGCAAATATTTACAAAATTAGGAATTTTGAAGGAAAGCAAGATTTCCAGGTTTGAGAATCCCCTGGATGCTGGTAGCCATTTACAGAAAGGCTGGGGCTCCTGGTTAAAGGGAAGCTTGACAGTAGGAACTACATGGGTTAGAGCTGTGGAATGAATTTTGGTTAACCAGCTCCATACATTATCAGGACCTCTCTGCCTAGCAGAATCAAAGCACTAAAACTATGGATAATCTTCCACTGACTATCTGTTTTCTCTTGGTCCTTGTATCCACTCCTTCCTTATCAAGGAGTGTTGGGTTGGTTCTGTGGCTCTGTCTGCTAATCACTGCCAACTGCTGCTTTCCTTCTCCCCCCAAAATAGCTGGGGTATCAGGTATTACTGACTTGAAAGAGTTACTATTCTGGAAAATTACTTGGTGTGTCAACGGTGTATGATCTTGCATGGTTGTTCACCACAGTCTTGGATGAAGTCAAAGGTCTCACCTCTTCCTGCTATAAGTCTGCCCAAAGACTTTGGAGTGGTGAGATGTCTGTTGTTTGGTAGTTACCACTTGCAGTAAAACTGTACAAAGACTTTCTTGAGCAGTGCCCATGTAAGCATGGGCCCTGAAGATCACAGTGTAGTTCTGAAGACTGCAGCATGGCTTTATGAGGAGGGCATTTCTGTGCTGGGACCATTTGCTAGCCTGAGCAGAGCAGCAGAATATAGGAAGGCTGGTTCCTTTTCAATTCTGGGAGATGGACTGTGATGAAATCAGGTAGTTCTGTGCCTTGTTTTGTGGTAAACATTGATCTAATGAATTATTTTGCTGAGTTCTGGCCACTGGCTCTGGCACATTAGAATGTTTTTTAAATGAGTGCACACGTTGCTGGTTGTGCAAAGGGAGGAAGCACAGAGATATCTCAAGAGGTCTCATCTCTCGATGAAGACTGGTACTTTTTTTTTGGTTTTGCCCAATAGAAAGCACAAAAGAAAGTCTGGTAAAGATAGAAACAAAGGGCTAGATCTTAGGGCTGACAAAAAAAAAAATCTGTGAACATAATCCAAATTTTTACCTTTTTTGTTAGGTAGAATGTTCTCTCTTTGTGCTGTACTTTTGAGTCTGAAGAGACAGAGTAAATGGTGCTTTATGAACATGATGTAAGAAACAAGATCCACAAGCTGAAAGAGTTCTCTCTAGGTCAAATTTGGAGCTCAGTTCTTCCTGTAAATCAAATTAATGAATGATTCTAAGCTCACTTAAGTGAGGGCTTATTACTTCCTCCAGTCTCTCAAAGCTTGGCAGTCAATCTATAAGGAATATTTTTTTTTTTGGTCTCAGTTTCTTAAAGAGAAATCTCATTAAAGAGGGCCTTAAAGACAGGACTTAAAAAAATTACCCTCAATCAGTGGCTGGCATGCAAGTGTAATTCTGAATGGAGAATCTCATTTATTCCTGGTACATAATTGGCACTCTTTATATTTTATTATTTTTAATAAACCCACAAAACTGTGTGGGTTTCCTCCCACCTCTGATACTGCTTTACATACATGGGTTTGTATAGGAAGTATTTTGGAGAGAAGTGTGGAGTGAGAACAAATATTTTCTAATGAGAATTGAGGACCAAATTCCCTTTATTTCTCCTACAGACTTAGGAGCACTTGTTGGTGTTTCTACCAGAACCCCTTCCTGCTCTTCCCTATCCCAAGTGTTTCCAGACACAAATGATCTCAGCAATTTGGTTGAGCTCAGGGGACAGGTCCTTTTACTGGGTATGGTAAGCCATTTGCCCAGAGAAGCTGTGGCTGCCCCATCCCTGGGAGTGTCCAAGGCCAGGTTAGAGGGGGCTTGTAGCAAGCTGGGATGGTGGAACATGTCCCTGCCCATGGCAGGGGGTAGAACTGCATGATCATTTCAACCCAAACTGTTCTGTGATTCAGGTTTAGGATAACCAACTATATTTGCTTTGGAAATTAAAGAACAGAGAGTCTGTGGTTAAGACAGAAATGCAGCCTTATTAGCAGTAAGTTTGTTTAAAGTGTTGTGTACAGAAGTTGAATAGAGATTATCAAACTAAGTCTGTTTGACAGATAGATAAAAGTTTTAAATGCAGACAGTTGCTTTTGCAAGCTAAAGTGTCACTGGAGAGCAGTCATTGTCTCTGTGCGATCTTTCAGAGGATCCAGCTGTTAAAATTGCAAGGGGAGGGGAAGGGGAGTGAGAGGTAGTGGGAACGAGCTGTTCTGCATTTAGTAGTAGATGAGTAAAGACAAAATAAAGGTTTACCCTGTCCAGGAAGATCTGACTGCCTCAGATCCATCTCTGGAAATCTGGGGGATAGCTGAGGTGTGTGGTTGCAGTTGTACTGTGGGCTACCTTTCCCTGGTTTTTTTTCTGTCCTATATGTAGAGTTATGCCATCAACAACTATGGCAGGTCCTGTCCTTACTATTTCATGCCTTTTGACATTGAAATGGCTGAATCATTGTTAATTTTTTTTGAACAAAATTTTGATTTTGTTGGTTTCAGTTCACTGATGGATCCTTTTTCACTTCCTTTTTCCCTTGTCTCTCTGTGCTTCGCTGGACATGGCGCATAGGGGAGTTCTCAGGTGTGTATCTCCTGCTCAGTTTTCCTTGTTTCTTTTTTTGTGGTTGAGGTTGGATGATGTGGTATACACATGTGATACTCCCCTGCTCTTGTCCAAACACGGTTGGCTTTGCAGACTTCTCCCACGTTGCCTTGCTTGGTTGCCTCACACTGGTTGGGTCCCTGCAGCAGGAGGTCCTTGCTATACTCACATTCCTGCTACCTTTCAACCGCTTTCTCTTGTGTGGCTGTGGGCGGGTTTGCTCCACAGTGTCGCACTGGCCTGCCACTTGAGATCTTGGGGCTCAAGGGGCTTTTTTTCCTGCCAGGAGCGGTACTTGTAGCAGAGGTCAGGTGGGCACAGACTGAGTGAGGGTCTCACTGTCCTCTCCATGTCTTGTGCTGCGAGAAGTCTCTCTACGTGCCAGTGGCGGGGGGGTTACCTGGTGCAAACCAAGCCCCTTCAGGTATTGTGGTAGTGACATTAAAGATCCTTTTGTGATGGGTTAGAGTTGCAAAACCTCTGTCTTTGGTGGAAACTTTGCC
The DNA here is from genome assembly GCF_903797595.1 of Erithacus rubecula. Lineage (NCBI taxonomy): Eukaryota > Metazoa > Chordata > Aves > Passeriformes > Muscicapidae > Erithacus > Erithacus rubecula. Next base: position 15,490,252 of record NC_136669.1, read on the forward strand.
TTTCTGTCTCAGGAGTTGGGTGATGGCTCTGTCCTTTGTTGGTGGAGGCTGCTTGCTGCTCTAGAGCCATGCTCTGCCATCAGGTTTGCACCTGCTTGTAAAATACACCTGGGCCCTGATGCAATTTCAGTTGAAGTCAAGGGAATCTCTCTTCATTGCAGTGCAAACTGGATAAAATTTTCCCTGTAGTAAAGGAGGTGACCTGGCAGCTGCAGTAGTGTTATGTGCCAACAAGCTCTGCCATGTCCCTGTGCCTGGCACTGCTCAGTGTGGGCTCTATGATGATACCAAGAAAGGAGTGGCATCATCCCTTCTTCTCATTCAAACAGGTTTTATTGTAAGCAGCACTTTTTGTAAACATTCCTCAGAAAACGTCCCACTGAAGTTGGGTTGGATTTTATTGCAGTGTAGAGATGGATTTGAGCCTTTTTAGGCTAGGTGAAAGCTTTGATACTCAGCCCCACTTTTGGTTTTTTCCCTCTGCTACTGTCCTTCCTTCACTCTGTTCATAATGTCTATTGACCTGCCTTTGTTGTTCTGATGAGCAACTCAAGAATGTATCATACAGGAAAAGTGATGAAGATGAGGGAAGCAGATGAGGTCATCTTAAGCTTATCCTTTCATCTGTTGTGGGGGGGTGATGGTTTTAAAAAAAAGAGGGAAGATTTAGGTTAGATCTAAGAATTTTTTTTTTTTTTTTTTTTTTTTTTTTTTTTTTTGCAATTAGGGTGGTAAGGCCCAAGCACAGGTTGCCCAGAGAAGCTGTGGCTGCTTCATCCCTGGGGGTATTCAAGGCCAGGTTGGATGGGGCTTAGAGAAATGTGGTCTAGTGGGAGGTGTCCCTCCCCATGGCAGGGGACTGGAAATAGATGTGTTTTAAAGGGCTCTTTCAACCCACACTATTCCATGACACTCTTAAGGTAAAGTCCCCATTAGGCCAGGCTGCAGCAGAAGAAGATAACTTTCTATCAAGCATCACGTGTGCTGGCACCACACACTGTACATATGCTGATGAGCTTCTCTGTTTGCTGTTTACAGACTGGTACTTAATGGCTGCTGTTTTTCTCTTCCTTTCTTTCCCCTTTGTCCCCATCTCTTTCTGTTCCCTTTCTCGTATGGGATGGCTCTCATAGTACGGGATGATTTCTTTGGTAAGGCGAAGGCCTTTTTACTTTTTTTTTTCCTTTTCTTTTCTTTTTTAATGTGCATTTTTTCTGCATTCCTTTCATCCAGTCATCATTTGTCCATATGTCTTGCATCACCTTAGTTTGTTTTTTTGTGGTGGTGGCAATACCTCTCCAAGAAGCAGGATGTTGCTGCTCTGTGGAGGTCCTTTGGGGATTCCTGTTTTGTTGTAGTTGATTATCCGCTTTGATGCTTCACACTGTTTGCTTTACTGTGGGAGGAAGATGGTGTAGGTGCTTTGCTGGACAGGGCTTTACCCAGACCTCACCTCCCTTTGCTCCTTGCCCCAGAGGGTTGAAGAGGTCTCCTTATAGTCTTTCCACACTGAAAGTTTTCTTCCCATGAGCAGAGCAGTGCAAGATGATCTTGTAGTGCCATTCCATGGCTCCGGGAGGATTCCTCCTGTTCTTTATTGCCAGAGGAGCCTTTCCAGCCTCTAGATGGTTAAGGCATTGGGCTGTCTCTGCATCACACACAAGTAGATGTGGTGAAGGATACTGCTGGAATACTGTGTGTCCTTTAGTTCTGGCATGATAGTTCACCTTCTCGCCCAGAATTTCTTTCTCTCCCAAAAACAGCTGCAGAGAGGGATGTATGACTCAAGAATATGAAGGAAAATATATAATCCAAAAAAGATGGGGATGAGCATTTTCCTGGATGTTCTTTAAACTTTAAATGTTTTTGTGCCAATTTAATGCCTTACAGGCTAAATATTTAATTGACTATTTGTAGAATCACTAAAAATGAGCAAGAAAAGAATTTAGTAAACCGAGGACTTCAGGGTCTTCTGACCTACATGTGGCATTGTCACAAAAAAGAAAAGGGCTATAGATCCTTCACCCTACCAACCCGAAATACACTGTTTGCATTGCAATTAATGTTTCCCACTTCTGTGCTGTTGGAATATTCTCTGACACACATTGCCCGAAACATCAAAGTGATTAATTATCTGTCACTAATTTTTCAAAAGTTCTTTGAAAATGCTGCTTTAACTCATTCTTGCTGGGAATTTGCTTTTGTCATCATAAATGCATCCCATTTAACTGTGAGAACAGGATATTTTTGTTGAAGTATTTGTGGTGTGTTCTCACTTCTCATGCACTGCCATGTTCCTCTAACTTCCATTTAATTCAAGTTTTTGTTGTTTTTATTTTCTGCAAATACTAATTAATCTGCAAATGATGTATCATGAAGACTGTTGATGTCTTTGCTGTGAAGGAAGAGAGAAGGGCAGGACAAATATTAATTGTGGGGAGACTTCTTCATACTCTGGGACCTGTGGTGAGATACCAGTTGCACCCCTCAGCACTGTCCTCCAACAGGGAGAGGCCTCTCTGCCTTCAACTCTCAGGTGGCCTCTGTTCCTCATTATAAGACAGAGGCTGACCATGGGACAATAAGTCCTTGGTAGCAGGAAACAATCCAGATGTGCTTTTAGTCCTTAAATGTAATTGGTTTTATGAAATACTGTATTCAACCTTTTCTCTTAGCCCCTGATTACAAGATCAGTGTTCTGCAGCTGTACCTGGATGCCCAAGTGCAAGTGCAGTGTCTGCTCTAGGTATTGAGAGTGGGTCTGAAGTGGTGGCACTAAGACTTCACATTTTAAACATCTGTGAGAAAGCTGTTAGAGCTAGATGTAGCAAGGAACAATCCATAGTCTTATTAAAATTGCTCTAGCAGAAGGTAAATAATGGGAAAGCCTTTCATGTGCATGAAAGGTGTCACAACCATGATCCCACATCATGCAAACAGAAAATTTGGTATACACTAAGAAAGAAGAAAATCATTAGTGTGCAGATCAGGACAGCAACTTGGACAGTGTGCTGCTATCTTCTGTGAAAAACCCATAAACTCTGCATTCATTCTGTGTGAGGAATGATAAAAAATGTTTGCAGTAGCTCAGGGCTGAACCAGGTGTTAATGCCTTGACTTCCCTGATTGATGTTAGTGAAGCTCTTCCCTCTGTCCCTCTCAAAGAGGTCTGTGAAGGTTAGGATGAGAAGCTAAGTCTGAATTTGGATTTTCTACAGTACACATGGGTTTCTTTGCTGGTGCCGTTTGGTCATTCAGCTAGAGACACTCCTCTTTCCACACAGGAAGTAGGAATCTAAAAAAGCCTAACAAAAGTGATTTCTTTTCCTCAAGCATAAGTTAGGCAATGCCACAAAAGCTGCATGTTTCTAGGAGAGCAGGTGAAAACTGCCTGGCCTTTCTTTTCAGGAATGGGCAAAGAAGTGGGCAATCTGCTGTTGGAGAACTCTCAACTACTGGAGACCAAGTAAGGAACTGTTGCATGCTCTGACCTACCTACCTGGTTATAAATAAGATGTCACCTTAGAGTAGGTCTTGGCCAGGACTCCTTCCTCATTTGTTTATCTAACTGGTTGTCCTGAATACTTGTTGCTTCACTTGCAGAGGAAGAATTACTCTCCTGAGCTGTTTCCTAACTGCTTTCCTTTCTGCAGGCATTTGGATAAATCCTCTAGTCATGTGCTTCTAGGGCCCGATGCCATCTGAGATCAGTTGCAAGTTTTCAATTACCTTGACTGGGAATCCGTGTGTTTGTCTGAGCCTCTGTGAGGATGTTGCTAATAATAAGGTTTTATTTGCAAGGTTTGTTGTTAGGGAAAAAATCGTCACTGTTGAGTTCTCGAATATTTTGTAGTTCATGGAGGAGAAGCAGACAATGTAATGGAGTTGGTTTTTGAGAAAGTCTGGCAAACCAGCTATTAAAGCTGAGGAGCTCAGAAGAGGAAGGCAGAGTACTCCTAGGGTAATGCTGGGTAACCTACTGTGATGGGAAGCTACTGATTTTATAAATTTAAAATGTTTTGGAGCTGATTGGCAATGCATATTTCTTTTGCCATCATCTGTAATTATCCTTAATTGCAGATGACAGCAGTTCTGAAAGGTGTATTTCAGACTTTAATTCTGTCAAAAATAGGTAGGTTGCTCTACACATGCCTTCTGCAGTGTTATGCCATCTTCCAAAGGAGAGGTTAGTCAGGATGCAGGAATGGACAAACCTCATCTTGAGCAATTCTGGTGACTTACCTGTTCTTTTGCAGGTCCATCTTCCCAAAGTTTAATTTCCCTTGAGTCATAGCTGGACTGAATTGTTAAACACACTTGTTTTAACTCTCCTTGTCGTGTCTGTGACTTTAATTAAAGGTCTCTTTTATGGACAGCTGCTGGTTTTGAGCAGTTTTGCTTATTGTCCCTTTTACACCTTTAAGAAATGCTTTGAACGTTGTGAAGAATGATTTGATTGCCAAGGTGGACCAGCTCTCTGGGGAGCAGGAGGTGCTGAAGGGAGAACTGGAGGCAACAAAGCAGGCCAAAGCCAAAATAGAAACCAGAGTCAAGGAGCTGGAGGAGGAGCTAAAGAGGTGAGTGGTTACCCCCCTGCCCCAAGGAGCTGGGAGAGTGGTAAACGCATCTCCTCTGTTTTACTCTGTTTCACTCATGGGATTGGCATTGGCATTCAAAGGTACCTTAGAGAGCACCACAAGACTGGATTAGGATTCTGAAGCAGCAACTCCAAACCCAGGCTCCCTGGAGTGAAGCATTAAGGGTTTGAATTTGCAATTAAAAGCCAACCAACCAACCACAACAACCAAAACCATCCAAAACAAATAGTTTTAAAAGAAACGGCCAAGACCTTGATCCTCCTAGCAGCCAGGATAGCTTTGAGAGAAGTGAATGCCCATTCATTTACTGAAAGAGCTCATACAGAATTGCGCAAGAAATATTTAAATACCTGTATCAGTAATTGTTTCATTGCTCATGTTAAGAGTGAGAAGAGGCAGAAGCGATTCTGAAGTCTGATACAGGAAGATGGCACTTTTTATCTTCCTTTCAAACTAGAGAAACTATCCCAACTGCCCAGGAACGCCTGGGTGGGATGGTTTCACATCCGTATGCACAAAGCTGCCTCCTGGAGCTCAGAGCAGAACAGTTCCATTGCGACTGGCTGTGCCTGACTGCAGGTGCTCAGGGCAGAGGACAGGACTTTTTCTCCAGCTGGAATAGAAGGTTCTGTAGTCTGAGCTCAGAATCACCAGGAATAACAGACTGATCTCTTTGTTCAGAATGTCTGAAATGGAAGTAGTCTTGCAAGCAGGGCGATATTTTTTAATGCCTTTTGTAATGCCTCAGGTAGGAGTTTAAAGAAACTGAAAGCACTCACTTAAATACTTTCTGTATTTTTTATCACGATTTGCTGTTCTTTACCATTTTGGCAAACTGTTCTTCATGTTCTTTTTTTCACTGCATTGAATCACAAAGAATCAGATAATCTACTGAAACTGGAAGCAGTCCAGCAGAAACATTTAAGCCAGCATTTTCCCTATTGAAAATGGCTCAGTTCTCATCAGTTATTTGAATAGCAAATACTTGAATGTAGATGCTGGTTCAGAAATAGAAATTGGCTGGATTATTCTAGTGGTCAGTATTTTGGTACTCAGAACAAATGTTTGAAAAAATGGGGTGAGGTTGGTGAGGCTGTTCAGAGTAATGTGCTGGAAGAGGGATGAAAGTGCCAGAGAAGCATCTTAAAATTTGTACATTTGATACACATGGTGATAGATGCAGCCAGACTTCCCATAGCTGGTTCTCTTCCCAAAGCCAGCCATGGTGTCACTTGCTGTTTTGATCCCTTTCTCCTGTTTCCTAGAGTGAAATCTGAAGCAATTGTTGCCCGACGAGAGCCCAAAGAGGAGGTGGAGGATGTAAGCAGCTATCTCTGTACAGAATTGGTATATGACATTACTAAAATGCCTGCGGGGAAAGGGGGTTGATTTATTTACCTATATTGCTTCATGTATACAAGTCCTGAGATGCAGACTGATGTGCCGTTGTTAGCAGTCAGGGCAAGGGTGGTGAATGGGTTGTGGCTGATGGGCATGAAATACCTTCATACAACCTTCAAACCAGAATTCTGGCACAGAGGAGCAGCCAGCTCAGTCGCAGTACCACCGTGCAGGAAATAGTTTCTGCAGCCAGGTGCAAGAGGACTGCCCTGCTCAATACCATCCTAATTTAGAATTGAATTCTAGTGTGCAGTGAGGATTCTCTCAGGGTGTTAAACTGTCAGGCTTTTCCAGAAGAGCCTGTCCCCATGTTGGCAGTAAAGATGTAGCTGTGAGGACATCATGCAGTGAAATCCAGCTTACACAGCCAGGTTTGCAATAGTGACTAACATCATGTCTTAGTGCTGCATTTTTCTTGTTAATTCTTTTCCATAAGCCAGTACTACCTGTTACAGGGGACAGACAGAGAAGGCTCGTGAGTTGCTCTTCAAGGAGAGCTCTTGAAATGGTTTTGGCTGGGGATAGAGGCTTTTCAGCAAAGATAAACTATAGCTGAAAAAAAAAAAAAGAAAAATCAAGCAGTAACAATATTTTCCTTGTAAATGTTCTTGCTATGCCAGGGAATTCCATGCATTGCTTACCAGTGTTACTGTTTTCTTTCTTACACAAGGTAGCAGAACAGGTTCAGTTTTAGCTTAAATCTCTTGATTTAATTGGAGTGAACTTGGTCTGTTGAGAATTTAGGTAGATAGCAACATTTTGAAGTTGTGTTTATAAGCTGCTGAAGAGAGTTGGATTTGTTTTCAGCTGAACGGACAGGAGGTCTGGTTCTTTTTTTAATTAAAAAAGTAATTGAAAGATTCCTTTTTGTTTATACAGTTCTTGTTTTGACTAGTCATACAGATTTGATTCAAAACCAAGGAGTCTGTAGAGAGGGACTTGGTTAATTTGTGCTGTTCCAGCTCTCAGCAGCACTTACCAGCCAGGCTGAGCTTGGGAATTGCCACAGTCTAGAACTACCCTGTGCCACCTCCTAGGAATGAGTTCCCAAAACCCTTGCAGTCTACTTTTTTTGTGCAGATATTTTCTGCGGCTTCGTCATGTTGTTCTCATTTTCCACTCTTCAAAAGGGACAGACTTTGACTCATGTTTTTCCCAACCCAAAGCTGTCTGTGCCCTCCATTGGAAGGTCGTGTCACCAAGGAGGAAAAGGTGTTTCCTTAGTTTCCTGTACCCTATCTTTATCCATCTGTACTAACAGAATACCTCCTTTCAGACCTCCTGAGGAGGCAGATGGCATTATGTGATGCTCCCTGCTGCATGTGAATGGCTTTGCTACCGAATGAAAACTTTGGTTTCCAAATTTCTGGACTAACAGACCACTGTCAGTTCTTACCATTCCTTGCAGACTGTCAAAGCACATTGCTGGTTCTACACTGGGGTGTGTTTATGTGAGGGCTTTTTGTTCAAGTTGGTGGTGATCCTCATTCTAATTTCCATGGGTTTGCCAAACACTCAGAGGTCCATGGCCATAGTTTAGAGCTCACTGTCTGAATTAGCTCCTGTGGGGAAATGGGGTGAAATCAAGCTGGACAGAAGAACTAACAAATATGTGTCTTTCCCCTGATTTTCCTGGTACTAACCTCAATCCCATTCCATCTTTTGTTGGCTGAAGCAGTGCTCCTCCCCTCTGCAGGACAACATTCCCATTGCCCAGCGCCGACGCTTCACCCGTGTGGAGATGGCCCGGGTCCTGATGGAGCGCAACCAGTACAAGGAAAGGCTGATGGAGCTCCAGGAGGCTGTTAGGTGGACAGAGATGATCAGGTGAGGCTGAGTGTTGGGTAACCATCCCTGTTTAAGACAGAACATGTTCATGTTTTACCTTGTGGTCAACACACAACCCCTACCAACATAGAGTTGAGACGTACTGGGAGTTTTCCGACTGGAGATGCTTCTCTCCTAATACCCATTCTTTTTCTGTTGTTTCTGGGCTGCAAATCTCATGCTACTCATGTTATTTGGAGACACTTGACAGTTGTTTGTCTTGCTTGTTTCTTGTGTCATTATTGAGCTGGGAGAAGCTGTACCTTCTGATTGATGAGTTCTAAAGGCTACTGCTTGAAATGATTCTAATGCTGATTTCTGTAGTTCCTACACTGTGGCAGACAGTGTTACAGAGACTTCATAAAACTTCATGTTAAGCACACTTACTTGCCTTTCACATTGATACTTAAAGTGGAGGGGTGAGCTTGCATTGAAGACCAGTGCATGTCCCTTTACGGTGTCTTCTGAAATATGTTAGAATGAATTCTGACTTTGAACATGGCTTCCTTGATGGAAGTGACCTGCTGCTTGGTGAAGATGCAGAAATTAACTTGGTTCTGCTATATTTGTCCATAGAGCTTCCCGTGAGCACCCATCTGTCCAGGAGAAGAAGAAATCCACCATTTGGCAGTTGTAAGTTCTTTGGTGGTTCATGCCAGATTAAGAAAAGGGGGAGTGTTACTGTGTCTCTGACCTTAATGTCAGATTGAAGTGTTGTTGGCTTAACCTTTTTGCGTTCAAGGGCTTCCTTTGTTCCTAGTGAAATTAAAATCATATCTGCCCATGCACATTGATTTTACTTCACAAGCTGAAAAAGTTAATGAGTGTCAGGGTATGGAAACTGTCTTACACTCAGTTAGTTGTAAAAAAGGGGTGTTTTCAGAAGGTGCTTGTTTCTGGAAGCTAAAAACACCTTTTGCCAATCAAACTAGGGATGTGGGTTTGGATTTGAAGTAGAGCAGTTTTTGTGACAGGCTTACAGCCTTGGATCCCAACGTCCTGTTTCCCCTTTTTTGCATCTATGGTACCTGTCGCCCCAGGCGACTTTTCTCTTACTTGTTGGCCTTTTTCTGTCCCTAGCTTCAGCCGTCTGTTCAGCTCTTCCTCCAGTCCTCCCCCAGCAAAGAGGACCTACCCCTCTGTGAATATCCACTACAAGTCTCCCACCACAGCGGGGTTTAGCCAGCGGCGCAGCCACACCATGTGCCAGATCTCCTCCGGCAGCCGTACCCTCGAATTCTTCCCTGACGAGTGAGTGTGGCTGTGTGCCAAGCCAGGCTCTCCTGTGGCTCACCCAAAGAGCAGCAGGGTTTTCCACTTTGGAAATAGTCTGTGTGATGTTAGTATGTCTCTGTTCTCTGTGGTTTATCTCCCTGAACTTTCACCCATCAGTTACTATATGGATAGGTTCAGCAAACTTGTCCTCCCAAACATACAGTACTACCCATGGCTTTTCAGGCCGTGATAAATCATCTCAGCAGGGACCATTGGAGCTGAAGTTGGCCCCACTGTAGTTCTGCACTTGTATTTGCAGACTGGGATGGAATGAAAGAGGGTTTTTGTGGTGGAGTGTAATGGCAGCATCAGGACAAAGGGATGAAATGTCTTCACACCCCTTTTGAAAAGGGGTTTAAGTGATGATAAAAGTTCTCACCACAGCACATTTAAGTTCAAGTACTTGGTTTTAATCTTGACCAATCTTTAATCATGCTAAAAATGAGCCTCTGAGTATCACTACTACAGTCTTAACCCAAATTCTTTGTGTCACTGGCTTGAAAGGAGAAAATTCTTCAGTGCTTTACGTGACTTCACAACATGTTCTGCCATTGCAAGGGTTCTGTGGTTTCATATGGGGTGTGTTTTTGTGGAAGAACTTTGAAGAATGTTGTGGTAAAGTAGGATAATTTCTACAATAAAAAGAATTTGGTAAAAAGACACCAAATTTTGCAGAAGGGTAAATTTAAACTTTTTGGATACCCACTGCCCTTATTCCCTCTTTCTCTTTGATGGCATCTCACAGTCATGCTGCAGTGTCTGAGTACTTCCCAGCAGTGCATTACATAAGGGGCTGCCCAAAGGCTTTCATTTTTCTGCTGATGTTTGTACCTCAGAATGATACCTCAAATACCTTTTGAGAGCTGTAGGTGGCAAACAGCATTTGATTATATTAAAATGTGTCTAAAAACACACAGATCAAGTTTTGGTTTAACCTTTGCCATTGCAAAGCTGGAGTTGTTCTGTTGGAACCAGCAGTTAGTGTGTATTTTGCTTGTCAGCAGAGAAAGCCTAATAAAGGACAAAAAAAATCCAGAGTTGATTATAATGAGGAGGGAAAGAACTGAAAATGCCTTCCTGATGGAGACACTAGATTAGTAAATTGTAACAGTGCAGCAAAAATTGGTGTGGTCTCCTAGATAAGTTTTAGAGAAGGATTATTCTGTCTTTCTGAATGGCTCGTGGAACATTATAAGAGGGGATGACAATGACTTGGCTTGCCACATCGTTCAGGTGACAGATCAAAACGTCTGTGTCTGCTTCTCAACAGTTTTTCTGTCTCTGATTCCCTACATCTATTTTCACAGCTGGATTTGGTTTGCTGTGTGTGCCCTCTCTGATACTGGCCACACTCCCTTTACCCTCAGCTCCTGTCTTTAACTGTCAGCTGGGTGATGCTGTGCTTCTCTCCTCAGTGACTGCACGTCCTCGGCACGCCGTGAGCAGAAGCGAGAGCAGTACCGGCAGGTCCGGGAGCACGTGCGCAATGACGATGGGCGGTTGCAGGCCTGTGGCTGGAGCCTCCCAGCCAAGTACAAGCAGGTAGGGACCGTGCTCTGGACAGGCTGAGTGGGTGTGATGTTAGTCGTTTACTAAGGACCTTAGTCATTAACTGTTGTATTTAGAGGTACCATGTGCATGTTTTTTTTGGTATGATAATTTTAGGCACAGACCGAATTAATGTTTTGTGTATCTCCAGCAAAGTTAGTGGAGGGACAAAGTTTCTTTTGTTATAATTGGGTGTAATGGTTTTGAAATCAAACCCAGTTAAAGACTCCAAGTCAGAAGTACAATTTAATAGGAGAAAGGAGAAAAAAATAAAATACATGCAATAGTACAAAAGAAAAACCACTGACAGAATACAACCTGATGCTGTATAGTTAGGGTGGTGGTAGGAGTCCGGATGAAGTAGTCTTCTCAAATGATCCTGCAGAAATCCTAGCAGTGATCCTGGTAGCTCTTGTCCTCTGTAAACCAGTGGGCAAGGGCTGTTTTGGTGTTTCAAATCTCAGTTTTTATATAGGTAGGAAAGGCCTAGCTCCTCCCCTGGGTGGAGCATCTCACAATGGGATTATGTAATTTTATCGGTCATGCAATGGGACTCAATGACCCATTAACAGAAGATACGTTCCTGGAGGAAGGGTGGGTCCTAGGAAAGATAAAGAACATTGCCCCATCTGGTTTTAACAGATGGCCCATTAGCAGAGGATATCTCCCACAGAGACAAGAATCACTGCCCCACCTGGTTTCAGCAGATAGTGATCATTACATTGTAATCTAGGACATTGGGCTGGAACATTAGTTATTTCATTTATACTCTGAGAACTTCAACAGTCATTTAGTATGAATGAAAACAAATACAGATTCTGCCCACTTCTTCCCATCAGCAACACAAAATCAAACAACATCAGTCTCATTTGTTGGCTTATGACAACGTTTAACTGGTCTGAGACCCCCTGAAAGGGAGGAGACTGGCAGCATGGCTTGGAGGTTTCAGACCATAGAATCGTTAAATTTGGAAAAGACCTTTAAGATCATCAAGTCCAGTTGTCAGGATGGAAGGGAGTGCTAGTATCCTGGCTCTTTGCAGGGAGCATCCTTTTCCTGTCAGCAGGGCACTGGGGCACTGATAACTGTGAGATGGTCTGTTGGGTGCACTGCTCCTCTCCCCTTAAGGACTCAGTTTCACACAAGATGTGATAGGAAACCTCAGCAGCAGCCACCTCTGGTTGGTTCTGCCACATTGATTCCACCTCTCTTGCCATAGCCCAGTGTTGGCAGCTTTATACTTTCTGTTTTGTCTTTTCTCCTCCTAGCTGAGTCCCAATGGTGGTCAGGAAGACACTCGCATGAAAAATGTCCCTGTGCCTGTGTACTGTCGCCCACTAGTAGAGAAGGACCCAACTATGAAGGTATGTTGTTTCTCCTCACCATGCAGTCCAGAAAGGGGACATGAAACAAGCAAAGAATTTGGGTCACTAAGCCTGCAGTTTTTACAATAATCTGTATTCTTTTGACATTATATATTCCACATTCTATCTTCCATTTTGTTTTTTTGAATGGTGGTTTGTAGTGAATGTAGGGAAAAAGTATTTTTGGACAAAATTCTCAGCTGGTTCTGGTTGGTAGGTCCACTTCTGCTCTGTGACATCTTTTGCTTTTTTGAGACAATTCATCAACAACAGCAACATTCTGTGATTCTAGTGCTTTTGCTAGGACTCCTAAGGGTGTTATGGAAGCCGATAAAAACATTCCTGAAAATGACCAAGTGGAAGTAAAAACGTGTTTCATCACTCCTTAAATTCTACTGTTGACCAGAATCTATTGGTAACAGGCCAGTATAATCTGGATTAGATATTTGTGAATCCACATAATTAGAATGTTACGAATTGCAATTGGACATAAGTGGTCATCTGTGCAGGTGGCAGATTTAGCTACTGTAACTGGTTGTTTGAAATAGCCAGTTTGTCATTACTTTATTCAGAGCTGATTTTTAGAAGTCATCCTGATGGTTAAATTGTAAAAAAAAAAAAAAAAAAAAAAAGCTGTTGTTTCTAGAAGGTTCTAGGTGTGACCTTTAGATAACTTTCTGTGCAGCATCTTTCCCTAAAGTTTTAGATAAATCTAGTTTTCGTTTCTGTGCTCTTGTTCCAAGTATTTTCTAAAAAAGGTTCCTGGAAATAATTCATAGGAGGTTAGCTGGACTTGATTTCAGAAAACTGCTTATATGGGACCTAAACTAGCAGACTGTTTTTACACACTTCCAGAGATGGGGCAGCCACAGGCTTCTCAGGGCAACCTGTGCAAGGGCCTCACCAGCCTCACACCCTCACAGGGAAGAATCTAATACGTCATTTAACCTGCCTTCTGTCAGTTTGAACACATTAAACATCTGCCATGTCCTGGTTTGCTTTGCTGCAGTAACTAAAAAGCAGTGATATTACTGGGCACAGAGATCCTCTCTCGGTCTTCCCTCCATCAAATCTGATATCTTCTAGTGGAAGTCATCAAGATACGGTGTTTCCAACTAAATGTTTTGAGTATTTCACATTTGACAATTCTCCACAAAGGTGCCCATATTCAAAGAGACCATGAAGCCTGCAGAATTCTTAGTTCAGATTCCTTCTTCTGTTTCTTAGCTGTGGTGTGCAGCTGGAGTGAATCTCTCAGGGTGGAGACCTTTGGAACAGGAGCCTGGGAATGGGCAGAAACTAGATCCTGGGCATGATCCCCTCACCTGTGATAGGGAAGTGGAAGGCGAGAACAACAAAAGTAACCACACATCTCCAGAGAAAAAAAAGGTCAGAAAATAAATTTTTTTTTTTTTTTTTCTTCTGATGTTTTTTCTCATTTCATCCCTATCATACCCCTTTTCTTAGTACCTTTGTACTATGCCATAAAATGCTCTTGTACCTGTGGGGCAGTGCTGTGGTGTGCTGGCTCTTCTGTGATTTTTGGTGTGATTTGGGACAAATCATGCAGTATAAAGTTTTCCAGCTTTTGTTTTTAAAATGTTTGGAATTCTGAATAAAATCCTAATAATAAGGGCAGTTAAATGCTTGATGAGGTTGCCAGAAAGAATATAAAGCCCTCATCATTGTAAATTAATAAAATAATAAATTCATTCAGGCAAAGCTTTATTAAAAGAGGAGATTCGGTGGGTTCATTTGGGCCTCTTGAGATTTAATCAAGTTCTGATTTCTGGTAGTCTTAAATGATTTTTTTTTTTTTCTATTTAAAGAACCGAGCTTTTGTAATTTGCAGATAATAATAGAATATTTTATGCCATCTGGTTTGTAGAGTTTTTCTCCACACCTGTCTTACACTGCTGTGTTATACTCTCCTAAGACCAGCTTGCTTAAGCTGATGAGTGGGTGCATCCCAGGCTCAGGGCATTTTGGATGACTGAATATTCAGTGATACATTTGTCAGACATCTTACCAGAAAAATTAGTGGCCAAATTGCTCTTGCCCTAAGGAGTCAGACAGGCTCTTTGGCCAGTGCTCTGGATACTAGTGCAGCAATATGAATGGAATCAAATAATAAAAATAAAAATTTAAATATAAATTATTAGGCAGCTGTATAAAAGATAAAAATTTCTTCTGTAGTTCTACTGTAGAATAGAATATGTTATTTAAAATAAATTACGTCATATGTAAATGTTGCCAAGCACTGTTGGGCTCAGGTTGATCCAAGAGGAGTAGTGGTTGTGCCCATGTGTGTCTGCTCTCCCAAAGGCAAAGGAGCTCCATGAAATGGATGCCACATCCAGCCGTGTCTGGATCCTCACTAGCACACTGTCAACCAGTAAAGTCGTGATCATTGATGCCAACCAACCTGGCACAGTGGTGGACCAGTTCACTGTCTGCAATGCTCACGTGCTATGCATCTCCAGCATCCCCGGTGAGTGTGGTCCAGGCTGGGGTCTATATAGGGTCACCTGCCCCACTGAGGAGTAGCAGATGTCCTCACTTGGGAACTATTCCCTGGGCTTTGTTGTGTTCTGTAATTATTCCCCAAAACCATAACCCAGATCTTGCCTTCCTGTAGGACCTTCCTGTGGAGATCACTCCCTGTTTAGTGTTTAGTAAGTCATTCCTTTGGTACACAAAAGGTGTTTTTTGAAAGCAGGAGTGAGCCTTGTCTGGTGTGGAAGGGCTCTGTACCTGCCTTGCATACTGATACTAGGGATGTAGGGGATCTGCTGTGGATCAGGCTGCTGGTTGATGCTGTGGTGCCTCCACAAGGTGGTGAACCCCAAGGATCAGCATCTCCCATCATTAGGGTGACCTCAGGAGTACAGCTACATTAAATTAGCAGTGACTGCTTGATTTACATGAGAACCTGTTCTCTGCCCTTCAGCGGCCAGTGAGAATGACTATCCCCCAGGCGAGATATTCTTGGAGGGGGATGTGAATCCTGAAGAGACAGCTGGAGCAGATGGTGTCTTGGCAGGGATCACGTTGGTGGGTTGTGCAACCCGCTGCAATGTGCCACGAAGCAACTGTTCCTCACGTGGGGACACACCTGTGCTGGACAAGGGACAGGGTAAGTTTTGGGATGTAAAACTTAGTGACATATCAATTACAGCTAGTCCTGTAAAAGCTCATGCTGTTCCAGCCACATCCTCCTGTCCCCAGGTTGAGCACTTCAGAGACCACCAGAATTTTATTATGATAGAGGAGTACCAAAGGCCCTTCTGGTACGTTTCTTCTTAGAGCCCTCTTTTTTAATCTGATTCACATACTGCAGCCCGATTGCAGGAGTCATACAACAGAGTATTTTGAGCATGTGAGGTGTTTGCCCTGCTACACGTGCTGCTGTTCTGATGGCTTTGTTCCCTGAGCCTTGGGAAGCCAAATAAACTCACATGCAAATCATACTGTTGCCCTTGCTGACTCCATACTGTAGTGACAGCCTTGGAGCCCTTCCAGCGCTGTGCTGTGCTAGTCACAGATCAGGCCTCACTTCAAAATAGTGTCTGTTTCCCATCCAGGCAGAAGATACTGGATGAGCTGCTGTGTCTGTGGCACAAGCTCAGGGCTTGACTGAATTTGGCAAGGAAAAATAAATTAAAGAATTGACAGCCTGATGTCTATATAGTTAACTTACCAACTGATTCTTCAGCATGTCTCACACTCGTCCTGCAGGTGAGGTGGCTCCTGTCTGCAATGGGAAGATCAACCAGTCTCAGTCTACTGAGGAGGCAACAGAGGCTACAGAGGTCCCAGAGAGCAGTGCCAGCGAGGCAGAGCCAACGCAGACCCGGCCTGGGCCCCTCACTGAGCACGTGTTCACAGACCCTGTCCCAGCCCAGGCACCCAGGCAGAACGGGTAGGTGGGCTGGGGTCAAAGTCATGGTTCTGTTCTATTACTGATCAGTTCTGTTTTCATAAGCTTAGTGATATGAGAAGCAGCCTCGTTTTCTGATAAAGTGTCAGACTTCTATCAGTTTTGTGCCGAAGCAATATTACAGATGGGATAACAGGGAAGGAAAAAAGTGAAATTAGAACAGACATGGCGTGCCTTGTAACTGACTGGGTCAGCTGTTAAGATGCAAATATTTGGCCTCTCACTATGAACTTAGACATGGTTAAGGCAGGTCTCCCGAAGCTCATGTACACTTCATGTCCTTACTGAAGGAGCTTACTGATATGTGTGTAGAAGTGATGGTTGATTTATTCTAGTAGTACCTCTAATGTCCTGTAAAAGGAACAAAGAAACTATTCACCATTAAAAAAGTTCTTGAGACAAACAAAGCTGAAGTGATGGCCTGAAGAACAGGGTGGAAGTCTTGGATACAGATTGTTCCTGAATGCCCATGTTGTTCTAAGTTGTTTCTGTTGAAGTTGGAAATGAACAGAGAAAATACTGTTTGTGTACTAGTCTTGCTAAAGTCAGGGTCTGTAGATTTGAAGTACTTTTTGTTTGTAAGGGGAGGAGAAAGGAAATACTTTAAATTGCAGATTTGCACTTGAAAACTACCAAAGAGAAGGGAACTATTTGTGTTTTCAAGGGCCTATACCTGTCTGTGCCAGGCTGGTCTAGGTGTGCATTCTCTGCACTGTTGCTGCTAAATCTCTAACACTGTTCTTTTGCCTCTTCAGGGAGAATGGACAGCTGAAGATGGAGCCCAGCACAACCGTGCCAGATCAGGAGTCAACCAAGGATGCTGGGACCTGCACCAGTGCTGCCCCCACCATGTGGCTGGGAGCTCAAAACGGCTGGTATGTTCCCCTTGGGCTGGCAGATCTCTGTGTCATATCCCTGCTCTAGGCTCTTACTTTTCATGTCCACACACCTTTGGTTCACTGCTTATTTCATTCCTCACTTCATTGCTTAGCTCACCATAGTCTCAGGGATTTAACATCACTTTCTTACCTCACTTCCACTTTTCCTACCAAAAGGGAAGAGTCAAACCAGGGCAGGCTGAGGGTGTGGGGCCCTGCTGCTAACCCTCCCCAATTTGTCCTCTCTCACAGGCTTTATGTGCACTCAGCTGTATCCAACTGGAAGAAGTGTCTGCACTCAATAAAGCTGAAGGACTCTGTGCTGAGCCTGGTGTAAGTGTGTGTTCCAAGGGACCTGGAGGAGAAGGTTCAGGGCCTGAGCAGTGCTTTAAAGGGGGTTAGCAGCTCTTTGTCACAGACTTACAGAATCGCAGAATGGTTTGGGTTGGAATAGACCTTAAAGATCTTCTTGTTTCAACTCCTGTTGTGAGCAAGGATTCTTTCCACTAAACCAGGTTGCTGCAAGCCCTATCCATGTTCCTCCTGCCACAAGAATGTGGCAGCCACAATTTTTTCTTTGCTTTCCTAAGTGTTTTGTGAGAGAAGTTTCCCAAGTTTTTTGCAATGGGAAAGCCTCATACCAACCCATTGTCCGGCTCAGTTGCAGTCCTGACCCGATTCAGTGAATACATGTCTAGCAGTATCAGGAGGAAGTAACTGGGGAGGAGAAAGGCAAAATTTCACTGAGGGATAAATTAGGGAGAATTTGTTGAAATTGATGGTGTTTGTATTGTGAAGGGGAAGAAGTTCCTCAACAGAAAATTTACAGATGTCATGATCTTACTGCAGTGAAGGTAAGAGATGTGACCTCTTGCAGGATGTTCTTGCAATGCTGAACTGACTGGGAATTTTGGAGACTGTGTAAAGCTGGTGTGTGTGGATGGCAGGAAGAGTTTTTTGAGTCACTGACTTCTGTGTTATTTTTAATGTATTTACTATTCTGTTATTTCAGGCATGTGAAAGGGAGGGTCCTGGTTGCTCTGGCAGATGGAACACTAGCCATATTTCATCGGGGAGAAGGTAAGAATCAATGTAATAGAGAAAACAAAACTGGGCCGTAAGTGTTGCAGTGGATTAAGTGCTCTTCTGAGGTGAGAAAGTTGCTGGCTGCTGGGGCACAAACACATAGCTATTGTACACATAATCACTATCCTGAACTATCTCAGGTGTACTCAAACACCACTTCCTGAGCTTTTCTGAACAAAAATGTGTGTATGTGCTGTGTAGCACATGTGGAGTAAATATGACACTTTTAGGAATACATATGCAGTGCAGTTGTTTGAGGTACAGTTAGTAAATTTAGTTTCTGATCCTCTATGCTTGTGGGTTTTGTTTCCCTGTGGCTTGAGCAGTTTCTTAGCTGTGTTCACATCTGACAGCACATGGAAATTTGCTAACTGTGATGAACGTTGACATATAAAGAACTTAGTTATTCATTGAGTAGCAGTTCATTCAGTAAGAAGAAATATAGATATTTCTGGGCTTGTGCAATTCAGATTTTGATTCAGTCTTTGTCATGAGCTCAAACCTGACCGTTGATGCATCAAAATTGTTCCCATCAGAAATAAGATACAGATTCATGACATAGAAGCTTCCTGTCTGTGAAGGACACAATATTTGCCTGGTTAGTTAAAAAATAAGAGTGAGAGAAGGGAGATCTGATTTCTTCTCCTGGATTTGACACTTTGGGGGAATTATGTTATAGGTCTGTGATGTGAGGAAACCTTACCACAAAGATTGTATAATTTCTTTAAAGTTTCTGCATAGTCTTGTTCAGCTGTCTTCCCTTTTCTCCCACTGGTTTTGTTGTACTTGTTAGAGAAGCCTCTTCACTTCATTGAAAGAAAGGATGTTTAAATTGGCCTGATTTGAGAGCTGTTGGACACGAAACTAAACTTTATCTTTACATGTTTCATGAGTGTAAGGCTGTGCCCAAAGCAGGAGTCATGGGAAGGTCACAGACATAAGCAAACTGAGCATTTGAGTATCAGCTAAGCCTGTATACCCAGATATATACTGAAAGGTGGAGAATTCTATTGTATGCTTACATGTCATGGAGGAAATGCATTTTTCCACACTTGTTTTCCACCTCAGATGGTCAGTGGGATCTCAGTAATTACCACCTGATGGATCTTGGCCACACTCACCACTCCATCCGTTGCATGGCTGTGGTCTATGATAGAGTGTGGTGTGGCTACAAGAACAAAATCCATGTTATCCAGCCGAAGACAATGCAGATTGAGGTAAGTGACCACATATGTGTCTATGCATATGCACACTTGTGTTGTATTTGTTCTTAGAGCTGTTCTGTGCTGCAGTGTGTAAAATTCAGAACCTTTGGGCTGCCATTGCTGACTGCAAGACAAAGACTGTCAGTCTGGGTCATGTTATGATCTAATCTCCCAGGAGATATTTGTTCTCTCCTCCCTTTGCAGAGCATAGTTCTATCAGTAAGTCTAAACTGACAATTTTATTTGCCTTTACTGGGGAGTCTATGAGGCCATATTCTGTCCAAACATAGGTGTTGGTTTTACAGTGACTCTTCATGTATAATCTGAGGCTTCTCCATCTGTAGGCATTACAGCACAAAGCAACAGTACAGTTAGCAAGCCGTGGGATCCCACTAAAGAAAAAACAATGTTTAGAGCCTTTTGGGTGAAAATCAGTACAGTGGTGTTGGTAAAAATCTGAGAGTGCTTGAAATAATTCTAATTGAGGAGAGAAGTGGTGGATATGAAGTTCACATTAGTGACCCAAAGAAGTTTGATCTTTGGAATTTATCCTGGAGTTGTGTGTTTTCCTTTTCTATCAAGTACATTGAAAGCTATTGGCATCTAAATGTTGTTGCTCCCGAAGTCGTCTGAAAAGACCATGAACTCTGCAAAGCTGCCCTACAGCTGCTTAAGCAAAGGATTTTTTGAGTACAGTAGTGAACTGCTGGGATCAGCTGGCATTAATACAGCTTCTCCAAGATCTTTAGAACCCAAACAAGTGATCTCAGTTGGAAATGGAATATATGTGTATGATTAATGGCAAAACTTCTGTGAACTCACATTAGTTCACCTCCTTCAGAAATCCTTTGATGCCCATCCTCGTCGGGAGAGCCAGGTGCGACAGCTGGCATGGATTGGAGATGGAGTGTGGGTTTCCATCCGCCTGGACTCCACACTGAGGCTCTACCATGCCCACAGCCATCAGCATCTGCAGGATGTTGACATTGAGCCTTATGTCAGCAAGATGCTAGGTGAGGGTCTGTTGCTTACTGAGCTCAAGGCAGAATTTACTGAAGGGACACCTTGCCCAAAGTCATCACTGACTCCCCAACTCTCATTCCTGCTTCCTAGGCACTGGAAAGTTGGGCTTCTCCTTCGTGCGGATCACAGCCCTGCTCATCGCTGGCAACCGCCTTTGGGTGGGCACTGGGAATGGTGTTGTCATCTCCATTCCCCTGACTGAGAGTAAGTGACATTTATTGAAAGTACTCCTGCATCCACCCTAAAAAAAATGAGCTTTTAGGTGTTACTTGTACAGCATGGCAGGTGATGCTTTTGAGACATTTGACACCCTTTAATCATAGCTATGTTCAGGGAGAAAAGCCCAGAGTATGAGCAGCCCTGGACCTTGACAGAGCAGAGTGATGTGAACTGATTCTGTAGCTACTGTGAAACAGGAGAAACAAAGCTTTGGAAATTGTAGTAAGTTTCCAAAAGGAGGCCATGGGATGAGAACTCACCAGGAAGATCTCCCTGGAAATTCCATTTTGACCTAGTCATCTAAATGTCTCCATAGCAGTACTTTCCATAAACTGAGCTTAGAAGAGCTCCATTTACTCAGATTAGGGCTCATCTTTATCAGTCACGTAGAAATAGATGTATCCTACACGAAATCCAGCCTGGTGAGGGGACCCAGAAGTAAGAGTCAATAGATGAGTCTCTGGAGCTGGAAGTTTATTTGAAGCTCTTACTAGTCCTGTTCTCTACTTTCCTGTCAGCATCTTATTTTGAAGGTCTTATCCAGATCACCATGGGGAAGTAGGATTTGAGGCTGACTGCAATTGCTTTCAACAGAAAGCAGCCAAATATATGTGTTCTCACCAATGCTCACAGTATAGCTGAGAAACAAGTACCTCAAAAGAGCAAACCTCTTGTAATCCTCCTGGAAGTGACACAGTCCTGTTCATGCATTGCAATTGTAGTCTTGTTTCTCAGTTCCTTTCTGAAGCCCATTCTGTCTTAAGGCTGCTGTCCTTGTTCTGAGTTAAACTTTTTCCCTGCTGTTAACCAGTTGCTTTATCTTCATGTGTTCCTGTAAAAAAAATGTGGTAAGCAAGAAAATCTCACTAAAAATGTAGCACTGGATCCTTGTGACACAGTCCCTCCCCCACGTCAGATACCATGTCTGTCCCTGTATGGTAAGAGCAAAGTGAGCAAGAAGAGAGTTAGTATGAACTCATAGGAGTTTCTGTGGTGGTTTCATAAGGTTTTATACTATTTATACTATTGCCCCCAAATTATCTCCCAGTAATCAACTTTTTCTTCTCTCCCATCCTACTTGTCACTTCCCATGCCCCTCTGTGTTCCCACTTCCTGCCTGTGCCTAGCTGTAGTCCTCCACCGTGGCCAACTCCTTGGGCTCCGGGGTAAGTCCATTGCCTCCCTTCCACAGCTGTCATTCCTTTTTCACCCATCTCCTTATGTAGTCATTCTCCCACCTTTCCATCTGCCATTCTGCTTCTCTCCATCCATTTTTCCTTATCACTCTCTTAAGTTGAATTAGAGAAAAACAACCAAAGACAGTCATGTAAATACCCTCATTTCCCATGGCTGTAAGAAATTTTTTTCATCTCATGGTTGATCCTTCTGGTTTTTTGTGTTAAAAATAATTATTCTTCAGCAGTGGTTCCTTTACTGTGGTAGACCAGTTTGAGATGGGGACTGGAAAGATTCACTCAGTCAGAAGCAGGAGTAGAGTGCTCCCTTGGTCATCCTTTGTTCTCCAAGGATGCTTCTTTCATCAGTTTCAGGCCAATGGCAGGCTGTGCTATGGCACCTGCCAGCTGTAAGTCATCATACAAGATGTTGAACCCAAAGAGACTTGGTAAGCATGAAGAATTGTTCGGGTTTGTGCCATTTAAGGCAGGATGTGAGTTCAAATTCATGCCTTTTTAGAGTCAGAAGTTAGAGGGGCTTTTTCCTTACTCAAAAATATTCATGTGGCTGTCCAGATGCATCATCAACATGTGTCTTCTTCTTTCAAAGCATCTGATATTAGTTGCAGTGAAACGCCAGAAACTACACACATGCTGATTCATTCTTCCATCATTTTGTACTTGTCCCAGTGCCATGGCTCCAGCCTGATAGGGAAAAGTCTCTTTTGCCCAAGTCATGTAACTAAAATTCACCCCAAGTTAAAACACAGAACCGTAGATAATTAATGAAGCAATCAACCTCTCTCATAGAGAAGTGAAAGCTGCCTGATTTAATATTGTTCTTGTTGTACTGATGTGGGTGCATGCAGAAGGAAAGCACCTCCCACCCTGAACTCAGAGCAGTGGTATCTGTTGCTTGGTGAGTGGAAACTGTCACATTCTCGTAGCCTGGCTGTGAAGGATGCAGGCCCCTGGGTCCTCCTTGAAAGCTGTAGATGGTGAGCATCTGAAAGATGCTCATTGCTGGAGTAGCTGGCAGTCTGGTGTCATGGTTAAATCCAGAAATGAGGAAGCATCTCACTCCATTTCTGTGATGGCTCTGAGTGAGCCAAGAGGCTTCACCAGACCCAGAGACTGCTTTTTCAGCATCATGTGTGCTCGTGACTAGGCATGAGCAAAGGACGCGACTTGGAAGTTGAGCAGCGTCACTGATCCAGAGCAGTAATTTTCCTCCAGGTGCTTTCTGGGGACAGTTGACACTTCGGTTCCCTGCCAGCTACCAAAGACCAATGTGGATTCTAGGACACTAGGTTATTTCTGGAGGCTGGACAGGATCACTGCTGGTGACACCAGTTTAGCTTGCTCAGTCTAAAAGAGTGGGACTGTGTAATCTGGTGTGGTGTTCTCCATCACATCATTCATAAAAGACCTTAAAAGATACCTGCGCCTTTAAAGGTTTTCCTTCATGGCTCATGAGTTTTCTCTTTGATTGAGTCCCTTCTTAAAGAAGACTCAGAGTTATCACTGATGGTGTTCCTGCTCCCTGTCCCCAGCAAACAAGACTTCACCAACCTCTGGAGAGGGGAATCGCTCCGGTGGGATCATCCACGTGTATGGTGACGACAACAGTGACAAATCTGCCAGCAGCTTCATTCCCTACTGCTCCATGGCTCAGGCGCAGCTCTGCTTCCATGGGCACCGTGATGCTGTCAAGTTCTTCGTCTCCGTGCCTGGTAAGGATGTGCACAGCCCTCTGTCAGCAGGGGTTTGTTCCTCCATCCCTTTTGTAGCAGGGGCTGGAGCTGGGCTGGAGCAGACTAGGGTCCAGGCTACTGATGGCATTTCCTATGGTTCACATATCAGTGTTTAAATTGGAGTGACTGCCAGATTTGACTAGCAAAAGAATTGGTCTGCACAATGTATTTGTGTGCATGCAAACTGCGTGGGGGCTGAACAGAGGCACCGACAGTACCTCTGTCCTCTCCTAGGTAATGTTCTTGCGACCCTGAATGGGAGTGTGTTGGACAGCCCTTCGGAGAACCCTAGCACAGCAGCCACTGAGACTGAGGGTCAGAAGCTAAAGAACGTCCTGGTGCTGAGTGGAGGAGAAGGGTACATCGATTTCCGGATTGGTAAGTGGCCTTGGTGGGAGGCATCTTGAAAGGTAGTGAATGCATAGCTGTGATCATGAAGCATGGCATCACTGTTGTGGGGAGCCAGAGGAGAAAAGCCCTGCACTCCTGTTTCTCCTGGATCTGGCTGTGAGGACAAATAAGGACGTTGCTTGCACAGCACAAGGCTGTCAACATGTGCCCTGTGGCTGCAGTGCCACACGGCTGTAGCGATGCCTACAAAATCAAGAACAAAACAATGCACTTTTGAGATTATATTAATATAGGAAGTAATATAAAAGCAGGTGTTTCATGGAAGGCCTCCAGGTGCAACATACAGACACGCATACAGGACTTAGCACTTTTGTAAGTTGAACAAATTAGCATATTTAACAAATATTGTTCAATTAAAAGAGCAGTTGGTTAGGTAATTTTCCCCGTGTTCTGCCCCACTGGAGTTGTTCCAAGAGCTTTGCCCCACATTTATTATGTCTATGATACACATTAAAAAGCAAGGTCTCCTCGGTTGACTAAAGAGGCAAGACAGTATTTCAAGAATGTGTTAGAAGGTTAGCTTACTGTTCTAAAATGTAGGTTAAAAGGGTAGGAAAAGTAGTGAGAGCTACAGCCATGCATTAGCAATCTACAAAGTACAAATATATGAAAACTATCATAAAACAGCATCAGCATGAATGGGTTTGGAAAGAACAAATGGATCTGTGCCACTGACTCCAAACATTGCTGCCCCACAATGATCACCCATGCTGCTGAGGGTGCTGTGTATGTGAAAATTGGCTTCCCTGAAAGGAAGGGTGGTTTTTGCTGCTGCGGGAGCTAGTTTGTCCCATCCACGCAGCCCAGCTTCAGGAAAGGATGGGGTTGCTGTAAACGTTCTCTAGGCACAAAGAAAGATCTCAGCTCTCAGTGTCTGTTATCAGACTGCTGGGACAAAAGGGGTATTGGCCTCTATTGGGTATTCCAGAGCAGTGCACCATGGCATTTTCTTTCCTGACATTTTGGCTCTCTTTGTTCTTTCTTCAGGGGATGGGGAAGATGATGAGACCGAAGAGAATGCAGGAGATGCCACCCAGGTGAAACCTGTACTTTCCAAGGCTGAACGGAGCCACATAATTGTGTGGCAGGTATCATACATCCCTGAGTGAGAGTTCCTCTTTTCCCACAATGTAAGTGTTCCTCCTCCTGCCTGAATGCCATGATGTACATACAGAATGCCTGCGTTATA
Organism: Erithacus rubecula; assembly: GCF_903797595.1. Taxonomy (NCBI): domain Eukaryota; kingdom Metazoa; phylum Chordata; class Aves; order Passeriformes; family Muscicapidae; genus Erithacus; species Erithacus rubecula. The sequence continues at coordinate 15,515,145 of NC_136669.1, forward strand.
ACTCCTGCTGGAAACTGACCCTGGACAACTGCAACGGTTCCTGCCTTGGACTGTGACCCCCTTGAAACTCTAAACTCGCAGCTTTCATCTCAGGCCCGTATGCTTTTGGCGTGGTTAGGTTCTTGTTCTGCTCTGGAGCTGGCATCTACAAGGAGAGAAATGGCAATACACCATTAAGTGAACTTGGAGCCAAGATTGTGGGAAACCTTTGCCCAATATCAGGAGGGGCAGCTGAAGGAGGGTGGCTCAGGTTCTTGGGCAGGTTGCCTCACTCCCACCGGCATGAAAAATAAGTGTGTCCTCAGGCATTCCCTGCCAAAGCAGTCATGGTGAATCATTTCTGCAGCACCCCAGCAGAAATGCTTGTTCACCAGTAGACTCTTCATCTTATCCTTATTCACCCTTAAGCACAGAATAACGTCCTCTGGACTTAGAGCAACTAAGGGTCCAAGGAGCCCTCCAAAGAGCATCATGGTTTCAGTAGCACTTTGGCTGTGGGGCTGGAGAAGGCAGCAGCACCCTTACAGTGGGGATCACATAATCCATCTTTGCAGGGGGAAAGTTCTTCCTCTGCTGCTGCTGTTGCCTCAGCAGTCACCGTTGCCCTCCAGTGCTGGGTGCCTGCCTTTGAGTGACCCAAGAGGTTTGGTGGGCTCACCATGGGAGATGGATTTTTGATTGTTAAGGCCAAACAGTAACAAAAGGGTACCAGAACATTGTTTTTTTAAGACCACAAAAGGCAACACTTTTAACTCTTCTTCCAAAAATATCATACAGAAAAGAATTCCTGAGTTCATTCTGAAAGGTTCATGTGGTGGTTATCTCTGCATTGCATTTGGTAGCTTGTAACAGACAGGTGAGGGCAGATGGTACTGATCTGCTGTGAGTTCTGCATTAACACATTGAGATTGCCTCATCTCAAGGCTGTGTCTCCTTTTTAACATGTGCTAGAAGGAGATCTCTTTTCATAAAGACTTGGAAGTTGGTTAGGAAAGACTGGACAAGTGCAGTCAAGGCTATGTCTCACCTGATGTCACAGAGAAAAAGGAATTGAGTCTAGATTCCTGACATCTTTTACATCACAAGCACTGACTATGCTAGTAAGTAGTTTGAAAACCTGGAAATTTCTGACTCCTGGGAAAAATTGACAGCCCCCAAGAAAAGTGGTGATAGCCCTTTCTGTCTAAGCAATGCTGAGTGATTGCAGATGTGCATTCTGCTTACAAAAGAAGCAGCAAAAAATGGGGCCAGAGAGAGTGGTTTTGAGCTCAAGATGCAGAATATGGAAGTTCCAGGTGTAGAGACAGTGGTGTGTTCTCCCTGACACAAGGACAAGTTCTGTGTTCCTTGAACATTATTTTCTGGGTGTGCAGGACTAGGGTAAGTTGCATTGGTTAGTGATGAATTTGGAATCTCCTGGTGGTCATCTTGTTTTTTCCCTGACCTGTATAGCACTCCAGGGTTCATAGAGATATCCTTGTGACAGTAGGGGAACAGCTGGGCAAGCCTCCATCTCCTGGAAAGCTCCCTGCTATGGACCTTGCACGTCCTGGTGTGCTGCAGGGATGCTGTATTCCCAGGGGATGCTCTAAAATGTGGCATCTCTTGTGACACAGGAGCACTGAAACAATTTTTGTATCCGGAATAGTTCAGGAAAGGTTTGAGGCATATATTTTCCCTGCAAGAAGGCAAGAGATGTATCTGGTGAACAGAGGACTCAGCCAGCCACCGTGGTGCCCATGCTACATATAAGCAGTGCTGGTGACATGTGGTCACCACACCACTCCTCCCCAAGGCAGGAGTCCAGTCAGAGGGCATCTTCCAGGCATCTGAATACTGGGCTCTCTGACTGGCATGAGGTTAAGGGATACTTGGAGCCAATCTGCCAGGGACATTTTGCTGGGGCACTGCTGACCACGCCAGGCTTCTCATTCACTTTTACCATATACTTTCTGCTAGGAAGACTTCTTTGAATCTCAACACAGAGTGCATTGAAGTTAACAATATCACATTTAGAGCACTGATTCCACTGTCATGTCATAATTCATCAGTTAGGGTCAGGCAAATTTCAGAATTTGGGCTAGTTGAAGGGAAAAAAAAACCAACCCTGGTAGAGTTCAGTTCCTTAGCTCTGTCAGCTCTTTCATAGCAAAGTCATAATTGCACCATTTGTACTACTGACTGTTCTGTATCTGGTTTGAGAAGTTGAAGGGATAGCTTGGTCACGCACTGGGCCACAACAACATGAGGGAATCTCCCATCAGGTTACTTTCCAGCTCAATGCCATGTTTTCCTCCAAGAGAAGCATATGGCCCAGAGGAGCAGCTGCAGAGGGGAGACCCAGCCTCTGCTATAGCTCCTATGGCTTTGGGTGGCTGCTGGGCATCAAGGTGAGAACCGACTGGCTTCACTATGCTTCTCTGTCATATCTCCACTGTGATGTATGTAAAGTATTACAAATGGATTTTTAAAAGTGTCTTTAAGGCCTGTAAACTCCGCTGTTTGGTCTGAAGATGGCATTCTGTAAAGAGCCTGCTGTATGAATTTGTTCCCGTGCTTTGTCCCCCATGCTATCAACAAACTATGTATGTTCTGTATGTAGTAAACATGTTAACATCAGCTTGGGCAGTGTGTTGTGTTCCTGTGAATGCACTGGGATTGCTGCTCAGTTTTTAACAGGACACTTGCAAGGGTGGGAATGCAGCTCAAGTGTTCCCTGTTGAGCAGCTCAGTGGCAAGAAATGAAATGTGGATGGCTCACAAGGCTGGAGTAGAAGGGGCTGGTCCAGCAGCAGTGCGATCTCTTTTGTACCAGCAGCAGAAATAAAAGGTGGAATTATAAGGTGGCACAATTTCAGAAATAGAAGCTGGAGCAGAGAAGCATTCACTTGCTGGCTTGCTGCAACTTTAGTCAGGGTGGCCCTTTCAGGTGAACTGCTAGGGATAATACATCCAGTCACTTTTCAGCACTACAGTGTGGCACTTCACAGTCCCAAGGCATCAGTGATATCAGCATCATTCGACTGCAGGAGGCCCCTCAGTCCCAGAAGCAGTTGGACACCTAGTTACTTTGTGGAACTGCACTGATTCAAGGGCTAGACATGGCTAGATCCTGCCTCACCCAAGCTGCTGTGTGAGTCTATGCCTTATCAGCTCCATCTACTTTTGCTGCTGGCTTGACTCCCTACTATACTTCGGTCATGGGTCATTTCTTGCCCTTCTGGGGCTGCTGTGACCAGCACTTGGGTCTCCCCACTGTGGTCAGATTCTGTGTGCCCCCTCAGGAAGGCACTTCCTCTGCTGGTGCTACATTCAGATCCCAGTTGTGGAGGACAGAGGACTAGACTGTTCCACTCAGCCCATCTGACTCACAACGAAACCTCTTTCCCATCTCCCTTGGTCTTGATTTGTGTTCAGTAGTACCTCAGTCATGGCTGGGATGGCAAGAATACACAGTGGGCAGCAGTGGGGGCTATGGAAAGAAACTACCTTCCAGCCACAGCAACTGTGATGAGAAGGCTCACAGCCTCAAACTCTGCCTGTAACACCACTGATTCTCCCTCTCCTGGATTCTCCCATTCATTCTAAAGCCAGAGAACTAGATCTGGCACATGCTCTGCAATGTTCCTGCCACAAGAAGGCAGGCTCAGGCTTCCCAGACTCTGCTCCTTGTCACAAGACCAGCTTCCAACTTGCAAGAAAAGCCTTCCTTTATATTCCATAGCATCTTAATCCTTCAGGAGCCTCTGGTGAGGAACCCGATGGAAATACAGGTAGCTGGTGTCAATCTGTGTGCTCCTGCCTGATGACAACCATTTTCTGCTGCCTGGGGCCACATGTTACAAGCCTCATCCAGGCCACACACACTGGGTGGAGCAGAATCCAGTTTGTATTCTCCCTCATTAAATCCCTTCAGGCTGTTTGTGATTTCAGGATGCTGCAGTAAATGGGACACCACCTCCTGACTACCTGCAGACACAGGACCTAACCAGTTACTTCTGCAGGGAATTGATCTATAGAGCTGAACAGCTCTTGTGCTCCCTCCACCCCTACCAGAGCAGACCCTCCAACAGCCTTTGACACAGCAGCAGCATCCACAGCTACTGCAAGAGACAATGAAATACCAGGAACTGTGCTCAGGAGCTGCATGTTTTAATGTTTGCAACATGCTGCCCTGGAACAGGGGTGATTTACAACTGACTTCAAATGGTAAGAGTCAATCCCACCTCCTTTGCATCACCAGAACTAAAATAATTTCTCCTGTCTCTTGACAGATATCTCTGGGAGTAAGAGATGGATAACTTTGGATTATCTTAGTATTGAAGGCACGTTCCTCTCTTATTCACTACCTTCACATGCCAGTAACCCAGATCATTCTACAGTGTTCAGACAACCAGATACTGAGCCTGAGCTAATGGCTCTGCATTAGGCTGTCATGACGATGTCCAGGCATTGAAAAAAATTCATGAGTCTTAGAACTGTGCTGCAGAATTAAGAAAATATTTATTTCCATTTGCAGATACATTTTTTCACAGCTCTGTGAAATACTGTGATGTTTGCAGTCATTCTTCTGTGTCTCATGCAGAACCTAAGTTATGTAAAAAATGTTATGCTTGAAGAACTGCAACTGGCTGACTGGAGCTGTGTATTTAGAGACTATCAAGGGAACCAAGAATCCTCTGCTGACTGAAACGAAAGTTATGGAAGAAGAGTCTGAATGTATGTGCATTTTCCCTTTCAGATTAGGTGACTTGTAGAGCTGAGGAGAAAGCTGAAAACATCCTACCACAATGGGCACAGAGGGGCTCTGTAAGACCCCCTGTGCACTGAGCTTCTAACAGGCAGTGAGAGCACGTGGGATACGGGATACTCAGACACAGAACAAGTCTTTATACCGGTGTCCCTGTAGTTTTTTTCTTTGCCTGCTCTTGGGGAGAGGCCAAGACCTTCTCTAGATCAATAATTGGCTCTTCCATGATTCGTTTTCCCTCCTTCTGCCACTGTGCAAGGATCATGGCTCGGAGCAGTGGTGGGTATGGCAGGAACTGAACAGTCTCCTCAGGCACTGGGGTGAATGTCTTGAAGGCCTCCTCCTCGTGTTTGGGCACCATACGCCAGTCATGGTACATGGCTTTGTCAATCTCCCTCACTTTCTCTTCAGTTTTTCCTGGGAAAAGATGATGAACACCACTGGCTAACACCATCACAATAAACTGCCTCCGGGAAGTGTTGACTCTTTGGCACCCAAAATGCTACAACAGGCAAGAGTAAAGAGAGTTTTCAAAGGGCTGGACAAATTATTCCCTGCTATACTACAGGATCTCACTTCTGTCCTTGAGAATTGAAATAGAAACATGTTAGAAGAACTACAGACAAGATGTTTCAGCTGTGTGGGTGACTCCCTCTCTTATTTTAAAGTTTTGCTTTGTCTCTCAAGTTCCATTTCCATGGCTAAGGAACAAGAGTAATTTCTCCTTACACTGATGAAAAATTCCTGGAAAACTAAGTGTTAAAAGTGCTCAACAACTTTGAAACCTTCGAATGACTACTGTTTCAGTAATTCCAGTAAGGGAAAACTGTATACTTAATAAAAAGCAGCTCTAAGAAGAAAAAATTGCTTATCCAACTCCAATCACTAATTTAAAATTTCAGTAACACAACTTACTTGCTGTTGCACTTTTTCAATGACAATTTTAATTGGAATACTCTCATGCTCATACCGTGTCTTGCTTTGAAAGTCTCAGAATAGTCTTGTCAAATCACCTAATACGCTTTTAGTGCTGTTGTTCCCCAACGTCATACTGCACTGGCTGTCACATAGTATTTATTCCTTGGGAAGACATTCTGAAGGGGCTAGATCCCAGCTTTTGAAACGCAGGAAACTTCTTTTCTCATTAGAACATCTGAGAAAAACAAATTTCCCAGGCAGGGAGCCCGCGGTTTCCCTGCCACCCTCACGCACCCGGTGCTCTCTAGCCCTGCCCCCGTGTGTGGGACAACGAGCTGGATTTACCTTTGAAGGTCAGGTAGCCCCAGGCTCTTCCATGGTCCATGTTCTGCAAAGAAAAGAGGAACCTGATGAGTGTGGGTCGCGGCGGGCGGGAGCTGCGCCGGGCGCAGCAGGGTGGCGGGCGGGACGGGACAGGTACCTCGGCCATGTAGTCCGCCTTCACCTTGGTGATAACCCAGTAGCAGGGCTCGTCGTGCGCCCACAGCCAAGATTTGCGGGTGACGGTGCGGCCCACGCCAAAGCGCGGCAGGCGGCAGAGCAGCGCAAACAGCCGGTTCTCGTTCCGCACGTCCTCCCAGGCCCTCACCGGCAGCCGTTTCTGTGTCAGCGGCCGCCGCATGGTCTCGTAGTCCACGGCGAAGCGCTGAGAGTCCCGCGGCTGATCCTTCAGCGCCCGGTACTCGCGGATCTTCTTGGCCATGGCGGCGATGGGCCGGTGCAGCTTCTTGCGGGCCATGGCGGCAGCCGAGGGCGCGCAGCCGAGCAGAACCGAGCGCTACACCTGGAGCCGCCTCTCCCGGAAGCCGTGCCGGGCACCGCGGAAGTCGCCCCGCCCGTCGCCCGGGACAGCCGCCGCGTTCCGCGTGGCTCAGCTGTCCGCGGTGTGTCTGTTCGGGCTTTGCGGCCCTCGCCACGGGGTGGACCCGCGGGTGCCAGAAGGCCCGGCGCGGCCTGACGGTTCTGTGTACTGGGCGGCTCTCAAGGGAGCCGTGCTTGGTTGTTGAGATGCGTCTGAATGGCCTCTGGTTTAGAAAAATCTGAGCAGATTCAGCTATGTCAGGGAACGTTCAAAGCCTGAATAAACCAGGTTTTGGGAAGGTTAAAGCAACGGGTCTGGCCCAGGTCTTCAGTCAGAGGCAGGGCCGCGAACAGCAGCCGGTCGTGGAACTCCGTAGCAGGATGAGACAAATTCCTCTGATCTGCTCCAGCCATGGAATGCCAGCTCAGTGAGGCTACACTTTTAATGAGTGAACTTGAAGTGAAACTGCATAGGTCAGCCCCTGGATTTTGGCTATAGACTGGTAAATTAAATCTGACAGAAGACTTTTTTCTTTTAAATCCGATTCTTAAATTAAAGGAGGCACAGCAATTCCAGCATTGCTGAAAAGTCCTGTATTGAAGGCATTCAGGATACTGACTGGGTTTTTCCAGCAGCCAAGATCACTGTGTGAGGAGAAAGGCTGTGTTAATGTGTGCTACACACAAAAAAAGTAAACCACACATTAAAAAGGCTGACAATGCTCTTTAGACTAATATGGAAAAGAGACGGGCATAGGAGTAAGCAGGTGTCTTATTCTAAAGAAGGGTTTAGAATAAAATACTTGATATCAATCCACCCAAGTTTGGGGGAAATAGCAAAGCAGTTAAACCATTTATTACAGGGTACAGAGTTGGGAGCTTGTACCCAGAGGTTGTGCAGCACAAGGATCAAGCTCGTGTGCGTTTAAGGCAACTACGCATCAGTTTCTGTGAGTCCATAGAACAGAACAGGTGACAAGAAACACTTCGGACGATGCGCTCCACACCGAGCTCCTGCGCAACAGCCCCTTCAAGCCCACGTCGGACGAATGGCCCCGGGAGGGTCCGACAGAGCGGCTGGATATAGCCCCGCTCCTTGCTTGGCTCGGCTCGGCTCGGCTCGCCCCTGCGCGCCAATGGGAGCCACCGCCGTCACGACGAGGAGGGAAAGGGAGGTGGCCGCTGACAGCCCTCCAGCCCACGTGACGGGCCCACCCAATGGGCGCGGCCACCGCCCCCCTCCCCTTGTTCGCGCTCCCGGCAGCCCCCGCGCGGCGGGACCGGTCTGTGTCGGTAAGATGGCGACCGTGAGTCTGAGGCTCGGAGACCTGGTGTGGTGAGTGGTGGCGCGGGCTGGGCGGCGACCGCGGAGCATGGCGGGCCGGGAGCCTTTAGCGGAATCAAGCTACGGCTGCAGAGACGCAGGCGGGACTATACTCGGCCCTGGGAGCGGTGGAACGAGAGCCGAGTCGGGCTGGGCCGCCCTGGGCGCTGTCAGCCCGCGGTCTTTTCCGGAGAGGGGCTGCGGGCAGGGTGGGGCTTGGCAGGGCGGGGCAGTGGTGGGGCTGCTGCCGACTTTCAGGTGTCGCCGCCGCCGCCGTCCCTTGGACGGTGTGGGAGGAATGGCGGGAGGGTACCGGGCCGGCGGGAGGCGGGCTGGGCTATGAGTCGGGCCGGCGCTGGAGGCTGGCGGGGGCGGCGCATGACGGAAGCTGTGTCAGATGGAGGGATGAGGGAAGCGGGACGAAAGGACGAGCACTGCGAGGTTGCCTTGTAAGCGCGGGCTTACCTCCCGAGGGGTGCGAAAAAGGTTAGAGATAGAAGAGGTTTAGGACGAGCCACGGCACCGTTTCTTAGCAGTGCTTTAATGATGCAACACAACAATGCAGCGTTTCATTGTAGGTTGGGGTGTCCCTGTGGAAACCCCCAGAAGCCATTTTCTCTTGTTACTATGGTCTTACCTTCAGATAGAGCTGTGATTTTGTGTTTCCTGGTCGGGAGAAGTGAGAGCATTCCGCTGCGCGCTGTAAGCACCGATTAAGTGCATAGGTTGTGTTGGATGGGCTAGGCTGTCCTGCCAGAGCTCAAAGAAGTAGCTAATTCCCAACACACAAATGCATGCATTTATACTGATAACCCAGATAAAAAGAATCATGTGCTTCCGGCTGTGACAACTGCAGGTCTCATCTGAAAAATTTACAGTGCTGAGAAGTAGTCTAACTTATATAACAAAGTAAATAAGGATGTGTTACTTTTAGCATGTTTCTTTCAGATGAGAATTTGGGGAGTGTTCTGCTCATAGTGTTGGAATGCAGATTATCCTGCTTGAGTTTTGTACATGGCAGCCAGATGCTGTCCTTAGAGCAGTTGCAGGGAACTTTAACAATCAGACAGGAGCAGCAGAAAGGGTTTGCTGAATTTTTTTCTCAATACAGAAATTGGAGCATTGATTATGAGATATGGTCATTATCACTGGCCCTTGGCAGTGTTCCTGCCAGCCCCAGCTTCTGAATCTTCTGTGCAGCATTGCCATCTTAGGGGGCTGCAGTGCCACATACTGAAAAGTTTTGTGTCAGGAGCTGTTGGGCCCCACAGGTTCTTTGCCATTCTCTTGCAAGATAGTTTCTAATGGGGCTTTATGAGAACTGCAGCACAAGTCCATGACAAGGGTGAAATAAGGATAAAGCTCACCAGATAACCTGATGAGGTGAGAGCTAAGACTAATGTCTCTTCTTCCTCTGTGATTATTTCTACTATTGTCTAGTTTTCATAATGGAAATATTTGCAAGTGTAGAAAGTAAGCTTTTCTGCCTTTTGTTTATGGCTCTTCATGTCTTAGGTGGTGAGCACCTAAAGAAAGTGATAGTGGAACACCTGTGGAGGGGATCCTGCCACTAACGCTTTCCTGATTTCAAGAATCAGAACCTCAGCTTCTGAGCTGGGAGTTGGTGGCTTCTCTGCTCTCAAACTGCTCTAGGCAGGTGGCTAGAAATTCTCAACCTGAACTTCAGTCTGATTGCCTGCATCAGTGCTTTTTTTTCAGTTTCACATGAACTGAAATGGTGCTGCGATGCCTATTACTCTTGTATCTTGCCGGCAGTGTAGCTGCTGCTCTTCTCTTCAGTTCTGACAGTCCAGCAATATCAGACTGTCCAGAGACCTCAGTTAGGTACAGGTGTCAGCTGTGTGTCCTACCTTGCACAGAAGGTTTTGACTGCAAATTGTAACTCTCTTAATATGAAAAGTGTGACAATGTGAAAAAGCAGACACTGGGATAGTTGGTTTTTTTCTCTGGTTCTGGTGCCTAATACTTTTTTTTTCTCTAGGGGGAAGCTGGGTCGTTACCCTCCATGGCCAGGGAAGGTGAGATTTATTCGTATTTATTGTTGCTTTCTTAGTTTTTCATGGTTTATGGGGGGTTTTTGGGTAGTTTTGGTTGGTTAGTTGGTTTTTCGGGGGTGTTGGTTTTTTTTGTGTTTTCCTTCTGTGTAGGGAAAGCTTTGCTTGAAAGCATTTCAGTTGTAGATTAATACTGGTTTTCTTGTTTGTTTTTAAAACACATATATTCCACAAATCTAAAGAGTGAACTAATTTAGGGATTTATTTGATCTATTACCTCAATCTGTCAGTAACAGCTAGAAGTTCATGTGGAATGAAAAGCAAATGAGAGCGTGGAACTGATTGTGTTTCCCAAATTTAGTTGTTTAATCCCTTTCACTTTCTGCAAGACACATTTTTCTTCCATAGAAAGTTGGTTAACAGTACTGTGTTAAATAATAGAAGTAAGGACTCAAGATAGTGTTTTAGAGCTGTGGTTTTTGAGAATTATCTGGGGAAGTTTGACTCTACTTCTGGTTTGGTTGGGATTTTTTCAGATAAAAGATTTTAAAAAATGAATTTTATATTCCATTTCTATTGTTTCTACTTCATTGAAAGACCTTTCTTTTATGTCTTATAAGGACTAAGCATGCTGAGGTAAGAGCATGAGTGAGGGAAAAGAATTGTCAATGTGGCTGACAACTATAAACATTTGGTTATTGGATCAAGTTAATACCAGGCTCCTCTACAGGTGTCATCTGTGTAACTGAATGATAGCTTTTCTCCTTACTAACATTATAAATTTGGTAAGCAATCTATTTTGGGAGTAAAGACAAAATTTAAATTTTAAAGGCTACCCAAGTGGAATATTTCTTTATTAATGCCAGTTATCTTTCTAATCGCATTTTTAAAAAATCTACAATAGCTGAATACTTTGTCACTATGTGCTTTTTAATTTTGACTTCTAATCACCTTTAGATTGTTAACCCACCTAAAGATCTGAAGAAACCTCGAGGAAAAAAGTGCTTTTTTGTGAAGTTTTTTGGAACAGAAGATCAGTATGTACCTGCTTGTTTTCATCTGGGGAAAATATTGTACCACATAATGTGTATCTTTTCTGGAAGAAATATTTACTAATTTTTTTGTGGAAGAAATATTTACTAATATTACAGTGCAGTGTAGCATTGTAAAGGATTCCCTTTGGATGGCACCATACAAGAAATTCTACTATTTTTGCATGCTATAGCTGCTCACTGAGGTGTATGAAGGCTGTAAAAACTTAGCTTAGGATTTGAGTTGCTGCTGTGATGATAGCATGCCACTTTTAGGTGTGATGTGACTGTGTTAGATTTTTAGCATGTAACCATGAACGAGAAAGGTACAGCTCAGAGTATTCTTTTATTTAGCTGCCAGAGGAATAAAATTAACTATGTAATTGCCATTTGTAAAAGAATATACCATCCTACCTGCTGACTGAAGTCATTCTTGCTGTGCTTTTGGAAGACTTCGCAGTATAAGAGCCAAAACTGTTTTAGACTTCCTTTCTGCCATTGGCAGAATTTAATGCTTTCAAAGGTGAATAAAATCATAGTTGTCTTAGATTTAAATTATTACAAATTAGGGGGAAAAACCAACAATAAAAGCCCCCTAGGTCCTGGGCATTTCATGAAACTGAAAATTATTTTGATGATTTTTCAGTTTTCCTCTTTATTTTCTGCTATTTCCTATCAAGTGATGGAATAAAGAAGAAAATTGCAAATATCTGTGGAAGACTAAAAAAACCCTTTGCTTTTTGGAAGAAGAGTGACAAGAACTGAGACCATTTGATGAATGTCTCTTAAGGAAATAATTCTTCACTGCTAAGTTATTTTTGTTTAATACTTTAAAATATTTTTCCATTAAGAAATTAGGCCTGAACTTGGAGTAGTAGTGAATGCCACATACTAATGGGAATGTTTGGATCTCTAGTAACTTGAGGCAGGTGAAGGTTGATTTGAGAAAGTTTTTTTGGTGCTGCTATTTGAGCTAATAAATTCTGAGTTGAAGTGGATTATTTCTGTCCTGGTTATTTGTTCTCAAGTTTTGTATTTCACATAACTGAATCAAATACAGATTTTTTAATATTAAGACAAGTGGTCAAATGTCTTGGATACTATAGCTGAGATTAATAACATGATTGCAAATGAAGAGTTCAGAGCTGAAAAATAATCAGGACTTATTACAAGATTCTAGAGCTCTGACCAGGACAATTTCAGTCATCTGGTACTGTAAGGTAGTGTGGTTATTGTGGTGTAGCCCCTTTCCCCAATCTTTAGCTTGTGAAATTTAATCATATCGTTCTAGATAATAATGAATTAGAAATTTGCTTGCTTTGATTGGCAAGCAAATCCTACCTGAAAATTGAATAGAAATGCTATCACCTTTCTTTCAAATAATGTTGATAGAAGAGAGAGAAGCTTGTGTGCCTCTTCTGTCCTGACTTGGAACTTTAAAAAGCTGTCCTGGTTAGAACTGTGCTGTTCTAACAGGTGTGTTGCTTGAGTAAGTTCTCACATTTGAGCATAATCAGTGAGCCAAATCAGGAAAAATGTAAATGATTTCACTTAAAATGTGAAGATGAAGAAAAAGTCCCTTCTGTTATTTCATATAAGTGAGCTAGTTGATTTTGCAAATACTTTTTTCAGGTATGTGTATAAACAGGACTTGGAAATACTTAACTGAGAGAATGTCAGCACCTTATGAACAGCCCTGAGGAATAGCAGAGTGCAGAGCTGTCCCTCTTCAAGGGGTGATGAGGAACACAGTTGCCCATACTGATGGTCTAGTGCATGCAGTTCTTTTTCTAGCTCTTTTTCTGCCATGTTCACGCTATATGATGGCATTTCTTTACCATGGATCCATTGCTGCAGCTCTTGTATTACTGCCATAGCCTTTGAGGTTGAGCTGGCAAAGGTCTGGTCATCAGCTGTTCACCTCTTGTCCAGTATCTGTAAGGCAAAGGTGATGCTGGTTGCTGGGTACAATCCATCCCATGAACTTCGGAGGTTTGTTACCAGCCAGTTTGTGGAGAGGTAGACAGTCTCAGGCCCTATTTTAGTCTTATTTCCTTCTGAGGATTCCTAGGTTCCTGCTGTGGCCAGAAATGCCCCTATTCCAGGCTGGGTGCAAATTGTTCCTTCCTGACTCATGTGGCTTTGGTTTGTCATACTAAAGGTTAAGGAAGAGGATGTTCAGAAATAAAAATGGATGTGCATGAGCAGAGGAGTAAATAAAAAGATACTGATGAGTTTAGTGGTGGTTTTGGTGTAGTGTGTAAGTTTTGGTTATTTGTAAAATTCTGGCTGGCTTAGGATACAGCACAGAGGAAATGCGTTTTCCTTTTCCTGCAAATTGAATATTACCATGTACTGGGCCTCTGCAATGCTGCAGTGGCTTAGGGAAAAGATTAACTGGAAAGCCGTGAGTATTTTTGTTCCAAGACACACAGGTGAGGGCATGAATGCCTTCAGACTGTTCTCAATGTCCTGGCTTTTGATAAATTTTCTACTGAGCTCTGTTGTGTCGGTGATGTTAGTTTCTCCTATTACTTCCAAAGGAATGGGTCTTCTGGAAGATAAGGATTGTCTACCCATGGAAGCAGATTTTGCTTGTGTTTAAACTGTCAAGTACCTATAAGCTTTACCACAGTGAAAGCCACCTCGCTGTTCATAGTAGTGATGTAATATCCATGTCTTACTCTAAGTGGCTGTGTGAATCATAATTAAGGCAATCATGTAATGTCCCTTTATTACCTTGTTCTCCAGATTGATAAGAAGGTTTTTCTAGTTTGCTTAGGAGTTATTTTTCTGAGTGTCTTTTCTTAGAGTAAGTTACATTAAAAAGATTCTTTATCTAAAATCCAAGTTGATGTTTCCTGCCCATAGACCTGACAAGCATGAAATAACATACATTACAGGAATCTAAACAACAATTTTAGTTTAGCATACAAGTGGAACTTATACCTCTTGTCTGTATTTCTAACTGTGCTTCTCAGATAGTATTTAAAATCTCCTTTTATTATTTCCATGCTACAGTCTTGTTGTAGAAAATCTTTGTAGATATTATAGTAGTCAGGTAAGAACTTTTATTTTGCTTTAATTATGTACATTTATTTCTTTTAGTTGTTAAAACTAATAGACTGGCTCGCCCACAGTTCAAAATATTTTTGCATATTTTGGCCAGCTTGGGAATTCATTACAACATTTTTCAAAACTAAAAAATATCATTGCTTTCACGGTATCTTTCTACTGTGATTCTGTGGAAATACTAGTGAGAGTCCTGCAGCCATCAAAGATGCGTGTACAAACACAGCCCTTCATCTCCTTTCCTCCTTTGGTATTCCCTAGCAGCCAAATTATCTTGCAAGTCATGTATATCACAGTCTTATCAGGAAGCTGGGACAGCCCATTCTTGCTTACAACCTTTTGAAGCATCAGTGTGAAACTAAATATGGTGATCTCAAGGGATGCTTCCTGACTTTATATATTAAGGAAAAAATGGAGGAAGCTTGCAATCTAAGATAAGTGTAATAATTTGCAGCCCGTTTTCATGAAGCACAGTGATTTTAACACAGCACTCATTACCTTTTCATCTTCCAAGTCCTATTGGGATGAAAGCACCTATCCTTTTCTTCTGCAGTTCTTTTCCCTGCTTTTCAAGGAGAGTAAATGCAGGATGTAGTCTTTTGGAAGTGTTCTTTCAGGTCCTGACATCAGAAAACACTTGCTTTATATTTGCCAACTGTTGGAAATACACCTTAGAAATCTGAGGGGCTGGAGGGATAGGCTGAGCTGATGGAGAGAATGAGCTTGTGTTCCTGGTACTTCTCAGTGAGACATATTGTCCCATACAGAGCTCTGTGTTGCTGTAGCAGAGCCAGCTGAAATATTGTTCAGCATCCCTGCAGGCATGGTACCATAGCTGAAAATCACTACAGGAAAAACTCTTCCTCCTTGTACTGAGGAGATATTTTATTGCACAATTTTGAAAAACTTGATACTTAATTTCCTTCAGTATTGCCCTGCTTCTGGGTTTCTTCTAAATATCCCTGCCTTTATTTTTGTATGATGTGATCTTTTTTTTTTTTTTTTTTTTTTCTAGGAGTTTACATGCTAAGTTGCAGAAGTTAGTTATTTGAATTATTTAATTTATGAGGATTGGGATGTTCCCTTTTAAACAGGAGGAAATCTGTCTTGATTTATATTGTATGCTCCCATACACCGGTCTTGTAAATAACTAAGCCATTTTCTTTCGGCTTTTAGAACTGGTTGTGCTAGCACTTAGTGGGGGCATCTGAAGTGCTAGTCTAAAGCAATAAAAATTTTCCCAGACTGTGGTGAATAGAAATTTGGAGATACAGTGCCACTGTTCTCCATCCCGAGCTATATGGTGTGCAAAAAGCAAGGATTGATGGATGTTCTTCCATCTCTCCTGCAGTTTATCATTACTTCCTGTTAGTAGACAGGAAGAGAGTGGCTGGAATGGTGAGGATTTGAAGATCTCCTTGCCTGTGCTGTGCTTGTGCCAGGGATTTGAATCTGGTGTCTCTGCATCTCTCTGTGTCATTGTTTCTGTGTGGCTGCAGGTCACTTTCATGCTTGCCTCTGCGTATACTAAGTTTTGCATATCGTTCGTGTTTTGCATATCATTCATGTTTATGATGTGGATTTGACATGAATAGTGTTTTTTTAAGAGTGGTATTTTGTAGAGGATAAGGAACAGTGTGGAGAAATGAAAAGAGAAAGTCATGGCTAACAGGTATTCGGATATTCTTGTTACAACTTTTCACTTTCTGTGTAGCCCATTTCTTTACAGATGCCTGGTGATTGTGCAGTACTATGAATGCAATTTCATTTTAAATACGACATCAGTGTCATCACTAATGTTTTTCTCATGCTTTGATTCACTTTTAGAAACCTTTGCTGTGTTGTATCCTCGAGACTGATCTAAATACTAAGCTTCATTGGCCTTGAGAGTTTTGAGATCTTGTATATAAACATGAATGATTTTGTTTGGTTAAAAGTTCTTTTGTTTTCAAGTGCAGTGCAAATACTGCATGCAGTTGGTTTGTATACATTGGTGTCATGTCCCGCTAGGTGATGCATAAACAAACCGGAAAGGAAAGAACCATTTTAATTTTTTTCCTGTTTTTTTTAAGTTATTTTTAGCTGAGGCAGCATTTAAGATTGTTTTTCACTAATTAGTTTGTCTCTGAGATCTCTAGTTCTTTGTCCTGGAGGATCACAGGTGCCAAGATGCGTCTTTGGAGCCCTGAACTGGAAAGCTTTGTTCTTTGGGCTTTCTCCTTACCAAAGGAAAAGGAATGAAAAAGGAAGCTAATGAACATGTGCAGTGAGGAGGGATAGGATGCGCAGAAACCTAAGAGAATGCCTTGAGAGAAAATAACTTATTTTTATTTAGAAATTCAATCCTGCAACAACATTTAACGTGTTTTTTTATGTTGTGGTCCAAAATTTTGTTCCCTTTATACACATAATGTACTTCTCATGAACTGCTGCTGTGTGGTACCCAGAGATGTTTTGTCTTACAGGCAGGCTTTACAGTGTAAGATAATTTAAAGGTGTGTTTCATTGTAATGTTTGGGCAGCTGGGAGAGATTCTCTGAATAGCTGTTGGACTCAAACTCTAGTCTGAA
The DNA here is from genome assembly GCF_903797595.1 of Erithacus rubecula. Classification (NCBI taxonomy): domain Eukaryota; kingdom Metazoa; phylum Chordata; class Aves; order Passeriformes; family Muscicapidae; genus Erithacus; species Erithacus rubecula. The sequence continues at coordinate 15,531,686 of NC_136669.1, forward strand.
TGCAATGATTTGACTTGTTATATTAAGTCAGTTCTTTCAAAAATGATGTAAACTAAGAGATTCAGCTTTGCTTGCAGAAGCACTGGGTTCTTTGGAAAGGATGCTGGTGTTTTCCACAGTCAGCTCTTAGCAGGAGGTCTTGTCACTGCAAATGAGACCAAAATGTTTGTCTACTTTCTTAAAGTTGATACCTGATTACAAGCAATTTACAAACAATTGCTATTGCCAGTGAGAAGTCTTAATGAAGTTTAGAAAGAATGGACAATCAAGATTCAGCAAAACATTACTATTATTTTTGTTGTTTTAGTCTTCACATTCTGTTTAACTGTATGACATGGTGCTTACAGTGTCTGAAAATGCAGCTATTAAATCACCTCATCTGCTTGCAGGAGCTAGACTGCACTGGGGAGTATTTAAAACCCGTAATCATGGGTAGTCTGTGTAACAGGGATATCTGGGGATAAGAGAAAGTCTGATTGCGCCATTTTTGCTGTGTGCTAAGAAGTACCATTGACCATCCTAGCTGAAGGAATTATTTAATTATTCAAAACTTAGACAGTTCTGTTTTCAGTACGGTGGAAGTATTAATGTATTAATGTAACAGATTGATGAGCCTGGGCTTGAATTTGGGGAGAGAAAAAGGTGATTTAATCTTGAGAGCCACAAGGAATTCAGACATCAAGGGAAGCAAAGGCATTCCCTTAAACCTCAGTGAAGAAGTGGTAGAAGAGCTTGTTTACATAAAGGAAAGCGAAGTTGTCACCGTACTTGATGACTTTATTGTTCGGTAAATATCAGGAAGTCTTAGCAGGAGTGGAAACAGGGAAGTCATTTTGATTTTCCTCAAAAGCCTGCAGTCCTAATAGGACTGCAGGTTAATACTCTGCTACTGTACAAGTCAGGTTATCTTAAAATAGCAACAGTGAAGGAGATCGTTCTTTTGCCTCAAAAACAAAATTGTTGTTTTCATGCAGAATACCTGGATACATCAGAAATAAGTGGAGCAATGAGCTGTGGCTTTTGTATTCACTCTGTGTGGTCACCTCTATAGTGAGATACATAATTTTGGTTTTTTTCCTACTGTATTTTTTAGACAGGAGTGTGCTCAATGTATTTGAACCAGAGATTGATAGCTGAGAATTGTTAGGTGAACTTTGCTTTCAACACCTCTTGAGTAGATTTGTGGTACTGGCTTTACCTGGAGGCGTGGAACTGTGGGTGTTCCTCATGGTGAAACAAGTGCAGTCATTGGGCTGCCATTGTTTTAAATGCCTCCTGTGGTCACATCCGAAAGCTGTTTTGCCAATAGAGAATAATGCTTGGGGGGGCACTGCTAGAATGAGAGGGATAAAACTTAAGAAATAATGAAGTAAAAGTGCCAGAAGAAAATTCTCAGTGAATGCAGCAATAGCAGCCCTTCACTTTCTAAATAGGAAGTGAGTTTGGGCTATTCTCATCAGTAGATCTGGGGGAGAAAGTATAGTTGTGTGTTTCTCAAAGTGGGATGATTGAGAAAGCTGCAGTTTGGAGAATAACTAGCTCCTCTTTTTGTTTCAAGTGCTTGGATCAAAGTGGAACAGCTGAAGCCTTATCACCCTCACAAAGAGGAAATGATAAAGATTAACAAGGGTAAGCGCTTCCAGCAAGCTGTGGATGCTGTAGAGGAATTTCTTAGAAAAACCAAAGGCAAGGACCAGGTGAGTGGGTTCTTTTTCACTGTGTGCATCAAAACAGGTCTTGGCATGAATGATGATTAGATTCCTTGTTATATGGAAAGGAGTTTGTTGCCTCTGGCAAGTTGAGGAGGATTTTGTTTTACTTTCTTTGGTTTTTATAGGATTTATTTCCCATCCTGTCTTCTTCCCCACTTAATCTTGTTTGGTGGGGAAAAGTGATTATTGGATTATTAAATGATGAAGAAACTGATGAGGCTGTTTGTTCTGCTTGTGATGATTTTATAAATCAGTCTTAAGAATTTGGTATCTAGTAATCTTGTCTTTAGTATGTTAGACGTGCACACAGTCCTGGCAAGTCTTCAGGTGGCCTGTTCTGTTATGTGCTTGCTTAAACTGCTGTGTTTTTGCAGGAGAACTAACCAAGAACTTCACTCACCAATTCCACGGGGCTAACAGATATGTAGTTTTCAAGTTACTGTGCTGTTGTTTTGCTTGATAGTTATCAGCACAGAGTCCTTCACATCCTTGGTTTTGCATGAAAATCATTCCATCTTTTCCCTTCTTTCCTTACCATCTTCTATTCTATAATCTCTCAGGCGTCTTCCCATAACTCCACTGAAGAGAGGAATCGGCGTAATTCCAGTGAAGAAAGAGGCAAACAATCTGCTGGTGAAGAGAAACGCAAAGCCAGTTTGTCTGAAGGAAAGGTGAAGAAGGGCACAGGGGAAGGAAAAAAGAGGGTCTCTTCTGTCTCGTCAGAGAGAGGATCAAAGTCACCCTTGAAAAGAGCCCAGGATCAGAGCCCCCGAAAGCGGGGGCGCCCACCCAAGGATGAGAAGGTTTGTGTTGTGCGTGTCCACCAGTGCCCGTGGACTTGGCAGCTGGACTTGAGGGCTGACTGGCGCCTTGACTAACAAGCCAGCAGGAAGAATCAGTTCAGTATCCCTTTTTTTAAGCTTTTCCATGTTGCTACTTCTAGACCATTTGGCTGCCTGATACCCTTGGCAAGCATACTGTTGATTCTTCCTGTGATTTTTACCAGTTAGCTACTGTGAGTGGCTCTGTTCCCATCTTTGAGAGGGCTTTGACAGCTGTATCGGGAGACTCCATTCTTTCATCTTGCCATCCTTGAATTCCACATGTGTGGGAAGAATTAGCAAAGAGATACAGGTCTTCATCTGGTTCCTGACTTCTCTCATGTCATCTACTTTGTATGATCAGGTGATAAGTAGTTGCTCAGCTTCAACCTCAGTACTCACGAAGAGTGAGATATCCTTAAGGGCTAGGGCTTAAAGGAGAAATTTGTAACCTGGAGAATCCATCAGAAGAATTGTCCTCATTTCAGCTTCTGTTCCCATCCTCCATTATAAAGGAGCCTTAATATTTTATTCACACTCCTTCCCTGATATTTCTTGATGTTGTGGCAGCACTTTGTCTACCCTCATTTAGAGTTCCAGCTTTTTTATTATGGAACTCACTGTTGTGGTCTAGATCTTCCTATTCCAAATGGATATTTATTTTGGTGGATTATTGCAAGCACATCCTCCATTGGAGACTACATCTGAAGACAACTGGGAGACCTCAATTGAAACACCATTTGGGAACATACTTGCTCACCTGTGCTTCAAGGGGATGTGTTGTGCCTTTTCTTTCAGTTAGGATGCAAGTCAAGATGGTGATCTTTGCTCTCCGGAATTGTGAATGAATTGGCCTTCACTGGTTGAACAGCAGACTCTCTCTTGATGTAAAATGAAGCTGATCATCTCAGATATTAGCTGTGAAGGCATAACAAAATAGAGTCACAGAATATCCTGATTTGGAGGGGATGCACAAGGATCATCACGTCCAACTCAAAAGGGTTTAAAGGAATTGCTGGTTCTATTTTAGCACCAATATCTCTGAAATTAGGCTGCAGAACAGATCACATCAGTTTCTTCTTTTGAGGGAAGTTGGAAGAGGGGAGAAATTGATGCATGTTTATGAAGTATAATAGTTACAGAACTTGTCTTGACTGATGCAAGAAAATGTTTCATTGGCAACACAATTTTCTCTTTTCTAAGTACCTTCCTATAAGCAGGTTGTGTCTCCACATATATTCTGTTAAAATAAGCCACAAAACCTTTTTTTTCACTTGCAAAATGATTCTGTGTCTTTGAGCTAGATTCATTCCAAAATTTATCAAAACTAATGGCTGGGAGAATTCTGATTATGCTGACACAGTGTTCGCATAGGTTTTACTATGTTAACTGCCTTAGGACAGTGGCGTGCTTTGAGTGAGCTAATTGTGGTAGTAGACATTATTTTACTAGCACATGACAGGCAGACTGGTTTTCAAGTTGCCACAAAGTGGTGGCCAGATGTGTGATAACTGCCTGGCCACAAATGAGGCAATTAAGCAGGATAAGGTAGGAAAGTAAGCCTCATAGCTTCTGGAAAGTGACAAATAAAAGAATGTTATATGAAAATATAGCAATATGCCTTGATACTGGTTTTCAGCCTATTAAATAATTTTAAAATCCTGTCTTCTTGCCTGGTTCTCATAAATTCCTCAGGTTCTTAGCCCTAGAGTAGAAAACATATTGTTGTCCTGAATTAATATGATGCTAGGATTTGGGGTTTTTTTCCTCCATCCTAGTCCAATTTCTGGCTTCCAAGCAATAAGGATGCATAAAAATCAAGAATCCAGTTGTTGCTGAAGTGTGCTCTGTCTAGAAAGGCTCTAGCCATATATGATCATTCTCATACTCTTATTTTTAAGCTTATATGAATATTTTTGAAGAAGCAACAGAACTTCATAGGTACCAAAGCATGTATTATCCACACTTCACCAGCTGAAGTATGCAGGACTCTTCCCTAGGCACTACAAGATTGGAGGCTGATGTCTGCGTTGTCCTGCTAACACTTGGACAGTTGCATTGTTCTGGGTTATCTCCAGGAGTCTTACTCTGGCCATTTTTGCAACAGTGTTCTTCTCTTGTGCTTCTGTGTGGATACTAAGGTATATTGTGCATTTTCAGGAAGTAATTTTGGAGGGAAGATAATGTGACTATTACTGAACCCTCATATCAGAGGAAGACAGCACATATGTTGCAGAAGTCCTGTGCATTCTCTTCATGTAGCATAAAAACCCAGATGTCTATAGCATGTGTCTATTACCTACAGCATAAAGACCTATTTTAATTTTTATGTCTTGGGGAAATAAAATGCTAAGTTTAATCTGCTCAACAGTAAAAGCCCCAGTATGTTAAGTATTATCAACTACAAACTAGGGCCTGTGGAGCAGATGGGGCAGCCCACATACCAGTTTGTCTCATGGATTCTGCAAACCTGAGCAGATGTGTCTGTCAACCTCATGCTTTGAAGTTTTTCCTGAAAACAGGTAGGCTATTCTATTGTGACAGAGTAGGATTAAAATAGTTCAGACCTTTGCTTGTAATGATGTTCTTCACTCATTTGTTAAGATTTTTGCATCCACCAGAGGAAAATACAGGATCAAGTATGTTTCTTTTTTGCTCATTGCATAAGTGCACAAGTGCAATGATTCCTCTTAGGTATGAAGAATGGACTCTCCAGAAGCCATAAATCTGTTTGAATTCCTTCGCTGGCAGTTGATGTTTTCCTCACCTCACCTGTGCTGCTAATACACTGTTTTTAAATATAAATGCCCATGGAAAGGCCTGAAATGGAAAGCATTTGTAGTGCTTTCAGAGCTTGGTCTTTGTGCTCAAATGATGATCGTGCTGTGACCAGAGGCTGAACCAGGTTTTAAGCTCTTTCTGATCTTTCTTCTGTCTCCTCAGGACCTCACAATTCCAGAGTCAAGTACAGTGAAGAGAGTGATGACTGGAACAGTGGCTGGATTTAAATGGCCACCAAGTGTGAGCGAGGTGAGAAGCTTTACAACTTCTAGGACCTGAGTTTGTGGCAGCAAATCTAGAGCCTTTTGTCTGGCTGTAAAACAGCGAGATTTTATCTTCATGTGTCAGAACATACTGCAGCATAACAAAGCTGAACAATATCCCATTCAGTTCAGAAATATGCTAGGAAATGAGATTTCTTTCTCTGTGAAACTATTTGTAGATGCCTTACTAAGTCACACTTAACTTGGTGTACTAATGTTTACATTTCTTGTTTCAAAAGCATTTCTGGGAATGACTTCCCAAAAGTAAAGGTGGTCTGGATCGTCTTTCCCTGTGAATACTATCACATGGGGTGCTTTCATTTGATTTCCTTCACAAGCAGCTTTTGAAAACATTTTTGTTGAATAAATGAGTGATCAGTAGAGCAAAGAGCAATGTGATTCCAAGCTAGTATGTATGATGCTTACTGGGGAGATGAAGTATCTGGGCCTGCAGTCCTTGTTGCTGTTAGGATGGGTTTGCTTGGCATGTGACAATCTCCAATCAATTCCCAGAATGCTGTTATATGGAGTTCCTTGGAAACTGGAAAATAAGTGTTTTCATTTCCTTGGGAGAGGAAGAAGCAGAATATTAGTTTTCTTCCTCTCATGTTAGTCTTGCTTGTATACTTATTTGCTTTTCCTGCAGATATCCAAAAGACGAGGAATTTGATTTGAATGACTTTTGGTTTTGAGAATGAAACACTGTGTAAACTACTGAATTGTAACAGGCTCCTTGTGACAGCTGATACATTTTATATTTTCTCCCTTATGCGATTGTTCTCATGCAGCTTAGGGAGAGCAAGGGAATTGTGCTGTGATCGCTCAGTGACTCTCTGGATTAATTTCTGAGGCTGTACTTTTTCTCTTTGTAGCCTGTGAAGGACAGTGATCCACACTTTCATCACTTCCTGCTGAGCCAGACAGAGAAGGTAAGGATTTGGCAGACAGGATCATGCTGCTGGGTTGCTTGGAATCCTTGCTGGTTCCAGCCAGCACTTTGCTGGAACTGAATACGAGGAGTATGCATAAAGAGCTCCAGAATTCTGTTCTTTAGGGGCCGGCAATTAGATTAGTTGAAGTACTTCCAAGCCTTAAAGTCAGAGTGATTTAAGTACAGTGAGTAGTTTTAAGTAATTCAAGATTATTTAATACTAGTTTTTGACAGATCTTATGTAATAAATTATGTAGAATAAGCAGGATGGACAGGAAAAGCTTTTTTTTTTGTGTTCAAAAATGCTGTTATTTGGTTATTTTTTATGGTTGGCCTTTCAGTTTATTCATCTGGATAGGCTTGTCAATTTACTGAGTGTAGCAGGAAAACTTCAAGGACCAGAAAAACAGGCTGTATTTTACATGGAGCTTATCTTCTGAGAGTCAGAAGCCTTGCAGGATTTTATATTCAGCAGTGAACATCAGGAAGAAAAGAAGAGATCAAATTAAGCATAAAAGGATTTATGTCTCACTGGGGATCTGGGCAGAGCCAGAAGGATTAAGAGCTGCTAACAGTTTTATCTAGACTCACAGTGAGCAGCATGGGGAGGAACAGCCTTTGCCTTAGCATTTGTAGAAAGCCGCATGTCTTCTCATATTAACCAGAAGATTTTGGTTCCACAGCTGTGGAGACACAGTGACTGTAGATGTGAGGCTTCATGGCAGGCTTCAAAGAGCTAAATGTAGGAGTAGGGATGGCCCAGGTTCTGGTGCCTCCAGAGGAACTTGTCATAGGAACTACAGAATGGCATTTGCAGTGCCTCTTAGAAGACAGGCTGAATTGCTGGGGCAGGGTGGGAAAGAACAATCTTAATATCTTGTAATGTATTTTAGGGGGTTTTTTTCTCCTCTTGAGGGAAGAGTTGTCCTGCTATGAAGGTGGTGGTGGGTGGGTGAGCTGTCTGTTTCTTTGGAACAAGGATATGATCCATTTGCTCAGGAGAGTAAATCAGCACTGTCCTTGCCCTAAATACTTTGTTTTTTCCATGCAGCCAGCTGTCTGCTATCAAGCCATCACAAAGAAACTGAAGGTTTGTGAAGAGGTAAAGCGAATCTTCATTTTGATGGATTTTTATTGTTATGAGGCCTTGCAGTTCTTCCAGAGCTGTGCATTATATTGTTTTTATTATTATTCCCCCCCCGTCCCACTCCCTCAGGAGACAGGATCTACCTCCATCCAGGCAGCAGACAGCACAGCAGTCAATGGCAGCATCACGCCTACAGACAAAAAGTAAGATCTCTAATACATGTCAGCCATTTCTGTCTCAGCTCACATGCCAACCTATCACTGAGAATGAATGAATAAACCTAACATTTCCCTTTAACTGCACATTCCTTCTGTCCTTGTGTGCAACTGTTTTGGAGGGCAAGGTGGGAGGGAGGCAGCTAAAAACAAAGGGCCCTGTGCAATACAAAATTCAGAGTAAGTTTTGTCCTGGATACATCTGCTATTCACAATGTTTCTGCAGTTGTCCTTTTCAGCAGGTCTCACTACAGGATGTTAGCAGCATTATTCCCGAGTGTCACCTGAGATAGGAAAATAAAAGGGAATCTGTCTCTAGTATTGCCTGGCAGTTGACTGGGGTTGTTCAGTCACTCTCATGAGCATGCAGAAGACAAGAGGAAGAGGGAGGTGTGTTCTCCCATCGCAAGAGCTTTGCTGTGTAGCATGTGAGCTTTCTGGTTTCTCCTAACACCCCTGTTCTCCTTTTTAGAGTCAGAGAAGCCTAACTTGAGCTTCCTGTTTTGCTTTGTAACTTCTGCTCTGTTCAAATTGAGTTTGGGCCACTCTTGTTGTTTGCTGTTGGGGAAGTTCAGACGGGATGTCAGTTCTCACCTGTACTGCAGGGGAACAAAAATAGCAGTGAAGCTGTTTAGGTAAAACAGTCTCTCAGGACAGTGCATCTCAGAGGTGGGTTGGGAAGGAGGGAATATCTCTGCTGGTTTAGAGACTTGAAAATAGGTAAACCTTATTTTGGGCCGTGTAAGGAGCCTGTAGTGATTTGCTCTGCCCTCTAAATTAGTTTGCTTCGAGAAAAGACAGCATAGCTAGCTGGAAGAGGACAGATGGCTTGTGAAAGCCACAGTGCAGCTGTAGTATGGCTAATTCTGCAGAATTAACTGTGAGTTTGCCAGATAGATTTTGTTGTGACATTGCCTTGAATGCTGAATGCTTCAGAATCTCTCTTAAAACTGGGTTTTGTGGGAAATTGCATGATGGATGAAAGGGTTCTTGCAGCAATGCCTTAAGAGGAATTCCTGTTGCAGGTGATTGTAGGCACTTGGTGGCATATTGTGTTTTTTTTTGAAAAAATGACGGAGCAAACTCTTTTCCAGCTTGTGGGGGGAGGGGAATGCTGTTTTCCAGAACTGATGGTGACCTGTACTGGCCTAATACATTCTTTCCTACGGTGTCTGAAATGGCAGCTGTGGAGCAGGGTCTTGATCTTTGGTCCGGCATGATGTTTAGCCCAGCAGTCTTTGCTAGGGTTTATTAAAACTAAGATACTAATGTATCATTCAGTTATACAAGCAAGTATTGTATGCATGACTTAGCTTTAAAGTCAGAAGATGAATTAGAGAAGCACCTGCTCATTTCCAGATATTCCCTTTAACTTCAGTAAGGCAATGACTGTCAACAGAAGGCACACAAACAACAATTTTAATAAACAAAAAACCACACACAAACCACCCCAAAGAATCCAGATCATCCAAACCTCTAATATTTAGGTGATCTTCTGAAATAGGCTAAAGACTTTCTTCAGGAAATTGTTAGTGATGCTTGGCAAGCAAAATAAATTTGAACTTGCTTTTAAAGCTCAGTATTTGACCATTGTAGCTGTGGCTGCAGTGGAACATGTTTGTTTGGCTATTTTTTTTTGTGCTAGGTGATGCTCTAATCTCTCATTTCCAGCACCATGAGAAACTGACACTGATTGCTTTCTTCCGTATTAATATTTATCTGTACCCTCAGGATAGGATTTCTGGGCCTTGGTTTGATGGGGAGTGGCATTGTCTCCAACTTGCTGAAGATGGGTCACACTGTCACTGTCTGGAACCGGACTGCCGAGAAGGTAGACATGTGCTTAAACCTCTCCTAAAACATTCAGTTACCCCCTGTATCTAATGGAATCACTTGTCAGTGTTGCCTGGGACAGGATGCCAAAGAAACGCAAGGATATGCTTGTGACTTTGTTCTGTCCTGTTTCCTAAGTGCTTGTTGCTGGGCACATGTGACTAGGTGCAGCTGTGGTCTGTTCTAGTGTAGTCCCTCTTATGTCAGCAGTCCTGCCTCACTGCCTTTTTGTGTGAGAGGAGAGAGTTGTCAGAAAAATTGCATCCTTGTATACATATATAGATATGTGTTGAAGAATGGGATGTACCATGCCTCTGAAAATACTGCTGATGTGAATAGCCATGTCAGTGTATTGTACCAGAAAGACCCAGGTGCAGGGAGTTTTCCCACAAGATTGGGGTATGGTAAGATCAACTGCTCTGCCATAGGCTAGTCTATACCAATTGTGCTAGTCATGTGGTAACAAGCATTCTGTCAAAGATCTGCTGTGTCATGAGACTAGGATAGAGAAAGGTTTTTAGGAGTATTCAAAATGAAAATTGAGCTTATATTGGATTGCACTTATATACTAGACAGTGTTACTCTTCTGGTGGAGAAGGAAAAGTAGGTAGCTGCAGGAGATGTGGTGCTTGGAAGATGCTGTGGAATAGCAAAGCAAGAAGGGCATTGTGGTTACTTTCTTAAGAGGGGATTAAAAGATTTATTCTTTCAAGAGCAAAACATGGCTGATATGAGGGGATACGGTAAGAAGGAGCTAAGATTTTGAAGCAGCAGCCCTCTGAAACACATCAGTCTCATCTGTATGTTCCTGTTACTATCCAGTTACATGTTTTGCTATGTCCTTTTACCAATTTTTTCCCTGAATCTCCCTTTTTTCCCTAATAATTTCTTTTCAAACCCACAGCATTCTTACTGTTTCGTCTAAGAGTTTTGTTTATTTGTGCCTTTCTTTCAAAGTTCTTCCCCTGTTCTTCAGAAAAGCTGCAAAAGAGCCCCGCATGCACACATGGTTGTGTGTATGTTTGTGTTTGTGTAGACAAAGCAACAAAAGAGATGAAGTTACTGTGTAATTAACATGTCTGACTCCTTTGGAGTTGTGTCCAGCAGTGGAGTTTTTACAGCAAAATCCAAGGAATCCATTTGCTCTATTTAATTTCCTTACCTTTGGACTTGTGCCTTTTGCAGTGTGATTTGTTCATCCAGGAGGGTGCACGGCTGGGAAGAACCCCTGCTGAAGTTGTCTCCACCTGTGACATCACGTTTGCCTGTGTATCAGATCCAAAAGCAGCAAAGGATGTAAGGATTAGCTCTTACTTTACCTCCGCTGGTTAGACTACGAGATGGCAGTCACTGAAAGCCAATTCTGATTCCTGCTAACTACAGTAGCCTGGGTCATTGTACATCCTGAGCAGTGCAGCTGTGTAAAAATAAATTTCCCAACAAAAATTAAGCATTTTAAAAACTACATCTTTGAGGGCAGGTTCTGATAACCCTCTGGGGATCTGCTACTGCATTGCCAGGCTCAGCTGGACTCCTGTACAATTGGGGTTTCTCTGCAGACACCCTATTGCTTTACCGCTCTTCTGTTCTCCACAGCTGGTGCTTGGTCCAAGTGGAGTGTTGCAGGGGATTCGCCCAGGGAAGTGTTATGTGGATATGTCCACTGTGGATGCAGATACAGTCACAGAGCTGGCCCAGGTAATCACTAAACTGTTAACAGCAACAGTGCATTCAGCAGCAGTTCTGCAGTTTGTGTTGCTTCAGGCACTTTATTACCTGTTGGTTATAAAATTGCTTTTAGAGGTCTTTGAGCTTTTTCTCAAGTTCCAGGCAAACAAGACAAAATAATGTGTCAAATCTTGACAAGCAAACATGAGATATTCCCTGGTGATATACCAGCAAAGCCTGGAGATTTGGCAGAGCTGTTACCTGACACCAGTGCAAACAGCCAAATTTTGATCCCCTTAGAAATATTTGTAGACAGGTTGGTATTCTGCAGCAAACTGGAGGGTAAAACCCTGTCTGGATTAATGACTGATAAAATGCATAATCTGCCCAGTTTAAATGCTCTGGGGAAAATTAATATCTTCACATTTCATTCTATAGAAATATTATTGTAGGATTTCTATAGAGATGTTCTGATTACTTCTGCTGTGGTATCTGTGATTTCTTTTTGGCACTTTGATTGCTCCCCACTGCCCTAAGGCAGTGTGTGTGGTTTTACAAGGAAGGGGAACTGGTTTTGCTGAAGTTTTCAATAGACATGTTGGTGATGTACTAATGCGTAACATCAATTCGGAGAATGCAAATCACCCATATTAGTAAACATCTGGCTGAAGAGATCTGTCAAAGGCCTTTCCTCTCTGGGAAAGAGAGGAAAATATAATGATCCATCTTCTGGGATTCTTATGCCACATAACTTCAGCATTGATCCCTTGGCCGGTATGGGGTGCCGTGACTAAAGCATGTTGGTTCAGCTGCTTAAAATGTGTACAGTAGTGATGAGTGCAGGAGGGTCTTGCCTGGAGTGTGAGGTCAACTTTTGGCCTTAAGCACACTTTGCAAGATACAGTGTGATACATCACGTTAGTACTTTCCTCTCCTGTTTATATTTTGGAGCTATTTGCTGTGTTTTAAAATTCTGTTCTTAGGGGCAGGAATGCCCTAAATGATGTTCCTTCTGCTGTTCATGCACAGCTAACCAGAGATGCTCTTCTCCCAGGTGATAGTGTCCCGAGGTGGTCGCTTTCTGGAAGCACCAGTCTCAGGAAACCAGCAGCTCTCTAATGATGGAATGCTTGTGATCCTGGCAGCTGGCGACAGAGGTTTATATGAGGATTGCAGCAGCTGTTTCCAAGCCATGGGGAAAACCTCTTTTTTCCTAGGTAATTGAAACATGGACAGCCTGATAGCAGTTTCTTAGTGCACGGACTGGGAATTTCAGCAAGGAGTCTGAGATGTATTTGTCATCCTTTTCTCTGTGGGCAGTGTGGGAAATTGGCCTGCTCCTCCGGAACTTGGCCAGTTTCAGAGCCTGCTGGCTGCAGTTTCTTTTTTGAATGCTGGCTCATTTTAGAGGATGTACGATCCTTTTGGTTTTAAATTGTGTTTTCTTAAAATTTTTCCATTATTTTAAGTAATTGGAAAATGGGGTTATTTTCTGAAGTCTTTCAGGGCAAGGGAGAGCTTCCAAGTGCTTGATGCCAGGAGCCAGCAGCATTACTGCTGTGTGGGCTGGGGAAGCAGGGCTGCTATTTCTCTTCTGGAGGAATCCAATGGTGTGTCTTTCTCCCAGGTGAAGTAGGCAATGCTGCCAAGATGATGCTGATTGTGAACATGGTCCAAGGCAGCTTCATGGCAACAATAGCAGAAGGACTGACTTTGGCTCAAGTGACTGGCCAGTCCCAGCAGACCCTTCTGGATATCCTCAATCAGGGACAACTTGCCAGCATCTTCCTGGACCAGAAGTGCCAAAGTAAAGTTCTCTTACATTGTTTTCTTAGAGGTCATTTTTTGCAATTTAGCAGCTTTTCAGATAGTGGCAAAAGGTAGAAAATAAGTCTCATCTTCATCAGCCTGGGATTATGGTTATTTTAAGCATTCTGGAAATGAAGAGTTGAGTTCCCATTCCTTCCCCTTCATGGCTAGAACTTTTGAGAATCTGAATTAGGACTGCTTAGGGCTTAAGTTAGGATTTCATTGGGGCAGGGTAACAAGTAAGTGGAGGGCAACCTGCTTAGAAATCTGAACTCACTTCATCAATGGGCAGTAGCGACATCATCTGCAGTGGCCAGATGAAGATAGAGAGTAGAGACAGGAGAGCTAAAAGTAGTGATCAGTAGTTGAAAAGGAGATTGGTGTTGAATTGCAGCCCCCTGCAGCATGGGCTTGGCTTATTTTTGTCATGCTTACTTTTTGCATGGGTTCCTCTCCACAGATATCTTGCAAGGAAACTTTAAACCTGATTTCTACCTGAAATACATACAGAAGGATCTTAGATTAGCTATTGCACTGGGCGACTCTGTCAACCACCCAACTCCCATGGCAGCTGCTGCCAACGAGGTAAGAGTTGTTCAGTGTTCAGATGTGTTCATCGGCATTTATTCAACAGAGCCATTTGTCATCCAGAGACACGGATCTAAGAATTATGTCATCTCTAGGACAAGGGAATAGTAATTGAAATATATTTTGACTAGGGTGGCATTGAATTTGTTTTGATTGTAGAGACCCTTAGAATGCTACATCAGGAAACACAGAAAGACCCGGCATTTTCTGATCTGCACTTGGATTGTTTGACATACTGTACAGTTCTCTGGTTGCAGTGGTCAGCAAAGAAGTTTTTCTGCTGGCAAAAGGCTTCACATAAGAGCAGGCTCTGATCCTTTTCTGATTTCTCTTTAGGTCTATAAACGAGCAAAAGCATTGGACCAATCTGACAACGACATGTCCGCAGTGTACAGGGCCTACATCCATTAGGCTGCACCCATCTTACTGTTCATATGATGATGATTGATTAATATTATTATGATACTGGGTTTTAACTCTGGACCAGTCCATCTCTGTCTTTCCATTTTCTTTTATACACAAACTTTAATACCTGCTGCAGTGAGCCTCCACTGCGGCAGGAGGGGGGAGGAGGGGGCTCGGATTGTTGCAGTCTAATTAGAAAAATCCATGCCATACACTGACAGTCATGAGACAGAACGGCGGCAATTGTTCAGAAGCTCTGATGCAGCTCTGCCAGAAATCTGCTGCTTGGCTGCTTTAATTTTCCTCTTTGTTTGCTTGTCCAAGATTCTGTTTCTAGCAATCCCTTTTCTCCTTTGCTGTGAAATAATGCAAGTGTTGGACTCTCTGCATCAAGGGGACAGGATGACATACATCCCATCTACCTGTGAATATCACTCGAGTCCTTGGTCCCAAGTAAGGTGAGGAGCATTCCTGCTAATTAGCCACTGTTAGAGAACAAAGCACCTCCCATGGAGGAGAAGGGCAGTTCCAGAGGGTAAGGGGAGTTGAGTGCAACACTGTTTTGATTCAGTTTCTTTTTAGACTTCCACTTCCCCAGCACCTTGATGGAGGAATTCCTGTACTGTTAAAGACAACACGTTGCATCCATGTCTTCCCCTGTACAGACAAACTACAGCTTATGGAACACAAACTGTACTGAAAATAGGAGAATACCATTGTCAGTGAGGCTCTTGAAAGGCTTATCATAGCCCATCCAAAACATCATAAGAAAGTAATATGTTTGCATAGAGAACTGCAGTAGAAACATAAGAGACTATAAAACTGGACTAGAGAGTTTACTTGTTCTGGGCCTTAGCTTATGTTACTACTTGGTTTTTTTAACCCTTGTAGTCAATAATTACAAAGGTGTCTTGGATTACAGCAGTGTCACAAGCAGAGTGGTGAGTCTGAAAGGGGACAGAAGAATGATCCAAGAGATTTGAAATTCCTGAGCTCCTTTCCACGCTCTCTGGCCTTTGCATGGTTGTCACATCTCTCAGCGTGTTTGCCCATCTATAAAGGTGGGTGATGGTTACCTACCTCACAGGGATACTTTTGTGTACTGACTAGTGATCTTTATACATGTCAGATTTTCCATACATGTTCTTCGTGTTGTTACTTTGGATACAAGATAGCACAGCATAAGCCTTCTCCCTGTATCTGTGAACTCTGCTTGTGGCCAGATACCAACTTCTAGAAAAAACAGTAACTGAAACTGGGGAAGCTAAGACCACTGCTGAGCTTTAGTCTAGAGGTGGGTGACATGAACTAGAGATGGCAAGGCTAGAGATCAGAGATTCTCTCAATGTAGATAGCAGAGCAATCCAGAGTCCAAAGGATGCCTGTCACTCACTGGAAATGCACAGAGTGTGGCTTGAGTTTTGGTTTGTTTGGTTGTTTTTGGTTTTTTTTCCAATTCTCAGTATTAGCCATTTTGGAGTGTTCTTGCATTTTAAATTCGAGTGTTAGAAAAATAACAGTGAGAAACTTTGGCCAAAATCACTTCTCAGTGGTACAATCTCCTTCCTCCCTTGGGCTGGGATTCTGAAAGGAAAGAAGACAGATTCAAATTAGGCTGTGTTCCTGACATCTGCCCTTTGCCACCTTATCACCTTATATTTTTCTAGGAACCTAATGGCTGTGTAAGGAAATTTCCCCTGGGTTAGGATTTCTTACCAGCCCTGCTTTGTGCAGCATGTGTTTATGGTTCAGGAGCACTTTGTCAAGAGAGTGTCACATACTCATTTTGAATCACAACATCTAATGCCTTATGCTGTAAATGTTACTTTGAGTATTTCACCTCCTATGATGACTATGTTCCCTGTGGGTTAATGCTGTATTCTGCATTACTTATGTGCGGTGGTGAACATGTGGCAACAGAGCTATCAGACTTTACTGCCTGTTGGCCACCGCATGTTAGCGGTGGTAGTTATACACCCATGTTCCTTTGGCAATGCCGCTGCCATTCTGCATGTAGATATTTACATTAAGGGCACATAAAATTGCCAGTATTGCTAGCCATTGACCTGCTTTGGCACACTGTTCTTCTCCACCCACAACTTCACTGTTAGCATCTAAAGTCCTTTGTTAAACATGCCACAGTAAAAAAACCTCTCATATGAATTACACATCAAGGGCATCTGAGGGAAGTTGTGTGTTTGGGGGCAGGAGATGAGACTAAAGGAAAAAATCTTTTGAGAGGAAGAATGAGGTACTGTCCCACATGCAGTTGAGAGTGAACTCTGCTGAGCTAGTTCAGTGGCATCCCCCACCTTTCACTCTCCTCTTGAAAGTGATGGTGAATGGGTGTGAGCAAAGGTAATGGAGGATCTGCGTTAGTTTGTGTTGCCTCTGGATACAGAGAGAGAGCCAAAGGAGCTCTCAAGTCCTGTGACAGGCATTTCATAATGAAATGAAAGGACCAGTCCCTAGGCAGCTCACAGCTGCAGGGTTTGTTTCTAGAAATACTGTAGTTCCCAGAATGGAGATGGTTATTTCTGTGAGAGTGGCAGATGTGGACTAGTTCAACACTGTAATTTATCCTGGGAGTGTCTGACTGCAGTTTTCAGCCATTATGGGTGGCTGTAGAGTGGCTGCAGTCCTTCCTGGACAGCTGTACAGTCACAGGTGTTCCCAGGAGGCAACCAAGAGCTCTGATGTGGCTGTGAAGAGGAGGGATGGAAATGGGGGAATCCAGACTGTTCCAGATGCTGGTTGAGATTGCTGTCAGTCTCACTCAGATTCTTGTATTTATATCTGTAGCCTTGGAACATGGATTTGAGTCTGTTCCTAGGCCTGAGATTTGGGGGAGGGAAGTGGGGGAAGCAGTGGATTGAGAGATAATCTTATAAAACTGGCTAGTTAATGTTGTCCTAATATTGTTGACAATTCTGTAAAATTTCTTTTTATGATTTTAGAAGTTTGCTTTTTTTTGACTCCTTCCTTTTTAAAGAGAAAATGTGACACTTGTGAAAAGCTTATAAGAAAAGCAGTTTTCTTTTTCTTTGATGATAGATCCTGTAGTTCATTAAGATTGTGAATTTTTATTTTCCTACCTTGTTTTTAATTAACATTTGTCATTCAGAATAGGATGTGTGAAAATGTTTAAATGGCAAAGATTTTTTTTTTTTGGTGCAATTAACAAAGCTACTGGCAAAAAGAATAAAGCCTTTCTTGGTAACACAATGGTCTTGTGACATTTTCTAAACCTGTCAGAGCTGTCTTGGTGCATTAAGGAAGTATGTATTCCTCAGAACATTAGAAACTCAGGGTTGCTGAAAACCTAGTAATCCTGAAAGCACTTCAGTCATTGCTGAAGCCTGGAACTGTCAATGAGGCATTACAGAGGATGAGTTTGGATAAATTCCATGCTCTGTGTGCAGAGGGCTACGTGCATCTGGGATGAGAGGAGGATGCTTGATTTTAATGTTCTGGTGTTGATGACAACTTCTGTTAAGTTTTGGGCTGGGATATCCATCCTTCTGGAATTTGGGGTTTTTTGAGTCCAGTGGAAGATTGCTGTCCATCCCAGGAGGGTGAAACGAGATTGAGCATTACGGATCCACTCAGCCCCAGCCATCCTGTGATTCTAAGACATGATCCTTAACTGAAATGTTTACAAGCTCTGAATACTGCTTGTGGATAATCAGACAGCTGGACAGCAGTAGCTGTTACTGCCCTGAGGCACGAGGCTGAAATTAAGTGTAGATGAGAGTGGGTTTCAGGTGCAGTGAGTTATAGGTGCCCGAGGAAGCACTCATTTTTGAGTACTGTCATTACAAGCAGCGGATAGGAAAACGAGCTGTGCTTGCAGCTCTGTTGGAAGCTTTCCCTGGATGTGAAAGATCATTCCTATCTTCCATCCCTCAGGGGCTGGTGTGGTGAAGGTGCTATGCCTTCACGTCTCGCTCGCACTACAGCCGTCGTGAAAGGAACTCAACGACTTCTGTGCAAAGACCTCACTGCCAGGATAAATGTATTTATTTTAAGAAGTGATGAGACTTTCTCGCTTCCACGTCTTCGCTCATTTCTGAGTAGACCAGACTTGCACGGTTCGATCCTCGCTCTGCTCTCGGCTGGGGGCAGGCAGGTCACACCCATCTTGCGGCAGCGCCAGGCTCGTGGGGTGTGCCGAGCGGGCCTCGCCCCCTCGGACGGCGGAGAGAAGAGACGCTGCCCAATCAGCCGCTGCTGGGCCGTGCGCGCGCAGGGCCGGGGGCGGGGCCGGCGGAGTGAGGATGGCGGCGGCGATGGCGAGCCAGGGGGAGCGGGCTGTGCTGGTGAGTCGGGCGGGCGCTCGGTGGGGCCGGAGCGAGCGGCAGCGGCCTCTCCCTGTGCATGACAGCACTGCCGGGTCCCCACAGTCTCTTTCTGTCTGGTCGGGCATGGGCGGGGAGCCACGGGATGGCGGCAAGGCCGTCCCCTGTGCCCGGGCCCGGCCCTAGGGCAGCTGCCCTGACTGCAGGCGCTGCCCAAGTTCAGGCCGTAGTGTCGGGCCAGGCTTTCGGGTGGTGCCCGGGCTCCGTCGCCGGATGGCTTGGAGGCCGCGGCCTCCTCCCCCCACGCCCAGCAGCAGTGCCCGGGTCTCTGTCCTGCGGCGCCGCTCCTCCGACGCGCCGGGTGGGGTGGGACGGCAGGGCCGGGGCCACTCTGCTCCCGGCACACCGTGAATGTGCCCTTTGACCTTGGTGCCCCGCCGAACATGAGGAGTGCCCGAGCCGCCCTAGTGATCTGGTAGCAGCAGGGACAGCGCAGAGCAGTTGTCACTGCGGCCTCCCCGGGACAGGATCTCCGAGGAGGAATGAAATCTCCAGTGTGGAGAAGGGGTTCAGAGATCCATCGGTCCGGGTGGAAATCCATATAGGAAAACGGGATTTTCTAATATCATAGGGTTTAGAAGAGTATGACCAGCATTCTCCAAAAATACAGCTGTGCAGTGCACTGATTTGCATGAACTTGACTTAGTCCAAAATTAATGGGCAGGAAAAGGGAGATCTCTTGCTGTGATTAAAGGGAAGAAAAATGCCAATCAGCATTTTGAGTAGAAACACCTGCATGGCGCTGATGGGTGTAGGAGGTACTAAAGACATCTGCTGCACCCATGGGATCACTGTTCCTTTGGTAACCTGGAGGAGGGCAAACATTACACAGTGAAAGAGCTGCAGATCCATCTTCTCTCTGGTGGTCAGTGACAGGATCTGAGGGAACAGCATGGAGCTCTGTCAGGGGAGGTGTAGGCTTCATATTTGGAAAAATTTCTTCACCCAGAGGGTGGTCAGGCACTGGAATAGGCTCCCCAGGAAATGTGTTCACAGCACTCTGCCTAACAAATTTCAGGAGGGTTTTGACAACACTCTCAAGCTCATGGTAGAATTCTTAGGGGTGTCCTGTGCAGACCCCACACTTGGACTTCATGATCCATGTGGGTCCCTTCCAGTTAATAACATTCTATGATCAGTATAATTCCCAGAAACCCAAAATAGTGTTAAAAGGTAAAAGTCAGTGGTCCTACCTCCAAACTGCTTTGAAGGATAACTGGGAATCCTGCCTGGCTTTGTTGTGTGTGCCTGCCTTGGATAAATGTTTGCTGAAACAAACCTGACTTTGTCCTACTTGGGATAACTCTTGCAGAGATGATGACACATGAGGGAGGGTTGTGTTTTCATGGTGAACATGAACTATCTAGCAGAGGAGCCACAAGCTTAAAGTTCTGAGTTGACCATAGCTTGCCTGTTTTTCTGTGGGCAACCTGCTCAGAACTCTTCCTGAAAATTTCTCTTTTCTTTCAGGATGACAAGTGGCAATCTTTTCTTTGTCCCATGCTTTCTTCTGTTCCCCACTTTTTTGATGACCTGCATGTGGACTCGTGGTTTAACAGGAACATTAGATGTGCTTTGAGGGTCTGCTTTATACAGGCTTCTCTGTGGCAGCAGCCGATGGAGGCTCAAGGCAGTGAGTCATGAGATCCAAACTTGTTCGTTACTGAATTTGCCCCAGTGATTGGAAGTCCCCAGCCTGTGTCCCCCGTTTAACTTGTTTTGGTTTTAGACTGCTATTGCTTGGGGAAATGCTGGGGATGGGAGTGAGGGATGCTCATTTTATTTTTTGTCTTTGTTTCTCATCATCTGATTAACAACAAATTTGTCTGCAAGTTGATTCACTTTTGCCTGTGCCAGGAGTTGGTAATGGATCTCCCTAGCTTTACTTTGGCCCATTATCTTATTTACTTCCCTGACCCATTGAGGAAGGAGTAGTGGGTGAGGCTGGAATATGTATCTGGCAGCCAGATGAGACCCTCCCAAACAGCTTAAAAAGATGCCCCAGCTTTTAAAGCAGTAGCATTTTTACTTTGTTCTGAAAGTAGCATTCAATTCTAGGTTTTTTGGTACAGTGCTGTGAATATTGCTTTCTTTAAGTCAGGGCAAGAATGAGGACAGTTCATTGGACTGGGGTGGAGATATGGAGACTGAGGTGTTTCAACAAATCAGGAAGAAATCTTTTGTTTTTCTTCATTTAAACAGTATGGAAACAGCAGTACGCTTAGAACTTGCATGATTTTCCCATGTGTTTGAGAGATTTGCTTCCAGTGTTTGATGTCTGATGATTCCACTGTTATATTCCCATGACATAGGAAGAAGAATTTAAATGGCTTTTACAAGAAGAGGTCCATGCTGTTTTGAAACAGCTGCAGGATATTTTGAAGGTGAGGTTAATTTTTTCTGAGTTTTGTGTTGTGGCTTTGTTTGACCTTCTTTGTAAGGAATGATGATAGGTTTTCCTTGCAGTGAAAAATTCTTGGTAGAGGCTGAACATAAAGGTCATCCATGCATGTCCAGTTTTGTTCCTAGTGCTTGCTTGCCCTCTGCTTTTGAGGACTCCCAGTAAAGCTGATTTCCCCAAGATTACTCTGTTCTCCATCGTCTGCTGCAAGTTGCTTTGAAAAGGCACATGGAGGCAGCCAAACCTCTCTGCCGGGAATTTGCCTGAGCTATCTGTATTATCTGGAGCAGAGAATCTGGATCTGCCTGTAGCTCTGACATGTGTTGTGCAAGCAACATGGCCTTTACCTGACAGCTGCTACTTGTGCAGTAATTACTAGCATGCACTCACCTTCTTTAAAACCATCCTTTCCTTAACATGCCTACTCCTCTGCTGGTACCTGCCCCTTTCAGAGGCCTGACATGTTCAACTGAAGCAGATGGACAGCACTTTTCTCACCTTTCTCCAGCCTGAGCATGTGCTGCAGCGCCGAATCTTTCCAACCAGTCATGGAGAACGGGCCAAAGGGACTTGTGTACACTGACAATGCACTGTGTGTCTGCTGGGTTGGTGTTCAACAGGCCCACCCCCTTAACACTCTCTGGTTTTTGGAGGTTATGGAGTGATAGAAGAGCAGGGCTAAAAATGTGGAGGTGAGGGGCAAGTGACAGAGCTGGCGCGAGTGCCGTAGTGCTTATTGAAAACCCCAAGACTGGAGTCAGTAGCAGGTGATGATAGACTGCAGTACCTGAATATATGGTATCCATTTTGAAGAATTTGCTATAGTTTTGAGGGTGAAGTGTATAAAGGGTATACCAGCCAGTATAACCAGGTGGAGAGCTTGGGAGGGTTAGTTTTCACTCCAGACTTCCTTCATTTGTAAAGACCATCTGTGATAAGGGGCAGCACCATGGTGCCTGAGGGTGTGCAGAGCTGAACTTTTGGGTGCTGCTCCTTCTGTGGGCAACTTGGGGATCCTGCTGGCACTGCCCAGTTTTGGAGTATGCAATTTGCAAATGCCTTTCGCTATGGGTTGCATGTGCTTAGCCTTCTCTTCGGCTTCACCAGTCCTGCAGTTGGATGAAATCCAAGTGCTCTGTTTGGTGGACTTCAGGGGGCTGGCAGAGGTGAATGCTACATATTCAGCCACTTCCTAGTATTCACATTATCTTTGTTCTTGGCTCATGGTGTGCTGGGCCGACGCAGATGCTCTAACACTCACTTTGTCCTCTCTTGGGCAGGAGGCCTCCCACCGTTTTGCCTTGCCCACCAGTGGCTCAGGAGGAGCTGCCAAGCAGGATAGCTTTGTACTAAGCACATCAGGGTAAGTGGTGATGGTCAGCAGGTCACTTTCCTCTGCAGCAAAGGGTGCACGTCCTGGAGGATCTGTGGTGAAGGGCTTTGGAGAAGCCCTGGAGCAATGAGTTTTCTTTAATAGAAGATTTTGCCTTAAGGAAAACAAACTTAACTCTCATGACAGGTGAAGTCTTTCATGGCTACTGACAGTCTGTAGCTGTGCTCCAGGGCTGCCTGAGCCAGCCTTGTGCCATTTGCTGCTGACACCCAGAAGGTAGTCACTGATTCCTGACCACATGCTTGTGTGTTGCCTTAGTGCTGTGGGCAGTTTGCCAAGGGGCATTTTTCTAATTATGACACTGGGAGTTGGAGTTGCAGGATCCGAATTCTGGTCTTGGCTCAGTTTCTGACTCTGAGTGTGAAGAAATCTTAACATTTGTCATAATCTCCCTAAAACAGCAATAGTAAATCTCCTTCCTACAAAGCAAACTGAGGCTTGTGCAAAAGATGCTGTAGCTGTGCAGTTATTCTGAAATTGATATCCATTTTTTGATCCTCATTGTGGCCCTTGGTCTCAGTAGATACTCTGGCAGAGTTCACAAGCTTGTCACAAAGCAGTTAACCTGTTAGGAGTGTTACAGCATTGCAAGGAGTCATGCAGTAATTCTGTACTAAGTTTGAAGGTTGTCTTCTTCAGATCTTAGTTAAATTTAGTTTAGTTTTCATTTGTTGTTGTAAGGTGGATCATGCAGTGTTGATCTAAAGAGTCTCTAATATTGTAAAATGTAAAGTATGGCCCAACCAGGTGCTTCAGTCATCTCCTCACGTTGTTCGTTGTAGGTGGGAGTCATCTTACAGGACCTTTCAAAGGATTTGGGTTGTGGGTTTTTTATTTATTTAAGGTTGTGGGGTTTTACTTATTTAGGGTCTTTTTTTCTTGGAATGGGGTGTGGTTTGTACCTTTCAGCTCCTGTAGGAATCACCTAAAACTCCAATGCCAGTAATTAATTTATTGTCTTGTGCTTGTGTCTGCTAGAGCTGTTTGTAACAGCAACCAAATTGTTGACAGGTGATAAATGGAATAAGAATGGGATCACAAATGAAGGTAATATTTTAGGCAGAGCAGTTAGGGTGAGGTGGCCTGTAAGGAATATGACAGGAGTTTACCACAGGCCAGGAACTGGGGACTTGAAAGTGTGTGTGGTGTTCAGCTCCCAGGCAGGAGTAGTGCTCAGACCGTGGGCAGGAGGAGCCATGCTGGCTACACAGGATGAGGAGGGGAGGTGTTAGGCTCGCACTCGATAGGCGCTTCTTGTGATGTGTTACCCAGATGTTTCCTCTCATTCCAGCACAGACCAGGTGAAAGGTGTGATGACACTGCAGGGAGATGCACTGTGTCAAGCTGTGAGTACTTGCCACACTTCTTGCTTTGTACTACAAGGGATGTATCACCCTTTGATCACCTCAGGGAGGGACAGAGGTCACCCTGGTTATGTGTTACCAATGATCAGTGTTCTTTGTCATTCTCCCTAATTGGCCTAGATGTCTCAGCAACCATTGAAACTTGTCAAGATCCAGCATCTGACATCCCCTTCTACCACCACCATATGGTGGTGAGTGCCATAGTCAACTTCCATGGGGATTCCTTGCCTTTACCACCTTTGTTGTGTAATAACAAGTTTCATATGGGAGCTTCTAGGCTGAGGTCATGTGTCCTGCCTGGATCCTGATTTCACTCAATGCCTTTCAACCTATTCTTTGTATTAATATCATCTGTGGATGCACTGAGGTTCTGGTTGTGCCAGGACTGCAGAAGGCAGTTTGCCAGGATGGTCTGGAAGAAGGGAATGCAACTGCCAGCCCCCATCTTCTGCATACAGGCATTTCTTGCTCTCATGTGTTTGTTTCTTTTTTCAAGGATGTTAATCTGAAAATGCCCAGAAACAATCAGCTTCTTCATTTTGCATTCCGGGAAGACAAGCAGTGGAAATTGCAGCAGGTACCTCTTGGCTCCAGATGCCCACCTGTCCATAACCTCAGCACTCTCTGAGCAGTAACTTTTGTCTTTCGAGAGAGACTGTTATGTCCATTCCACATGAGTTACAGTGGTAAAAGCAAAGGAGGAAGCAGGTGCAATTAAATCAGTTAAATTCCATTGGGGTGCCTGGGTGGGCTTATTCCAGACACACGAATTGGTCTGAAGGCTGTCTGCATAGCAGTCATGATCCTTTGAAGGAGTGCCTGAGGTGCCTGTGCAGGACTGTCCCATGTCATCCCAGGCTAGCAGGGCAAAGAGTGGCTTCAGGGACTTTGAATAGCTTGCTCTCATTCTCTTACAGATGCATTTGTTTGCACTGAGAACAAGTTACTGTGTTCTGGTAGCATGTCTGAGTTCCCTCAGGGTTTTTCTAAGTGATGAGTTCATTTGGCATTTAGTGCAGTTCCCAATGTCTTCTTTTAGCAGTGAAAGCTCTACCTAGTAACTTCATAGAAATCTAGAAAATTGTGTACTTGGGATGTTAATACCAAAGTTGATTTTCTTTATACCTTGCAACAAAACAAGCAAGTTTTTGTGACAGCAGTCAGCAGTGCCTCCTCTTGTTGCTCTTTTTTACTGCTGCCTGGTTGATAGTCTTCTACTAGCTTTTATGGAAAACAGCTTTCATTATTTACTTACATCATGTGTTCTCACATTGTTCAGATACAGACTGTGAGTGCCTAAAGGACTGGGTGCAGAAGCATTTAAAGTGGTTATATGGTCATCTGTCTGAATTAAAAATTAGCATCTCAAAGGAAAGTCTTCCCTTCATGAGTGCTGTCAGTTGAATTTTTGTTTCTCTGTACTAAGTGAAGTCATGGAGAAGAAGTTGCAGTGTAGGCACGTTCTTGAGGAACCCAAGTGCAGGCACATAAATTTTGAGGAAGTTGATTGGGAAACAAAGCAAAATCAAGCGGGAATATGAATGAAGCAAATCGTAGCAACAGGGTTTTCATTGCTTGATTGGGTAGTGCTTCCAGGAACTATTTAGCTTGCTCAGAAGCCTCTGGGAGATGTAAAGCCTGGAGGTGGGGATATTTGAAGATGCCCAGCTACCTGCAGTTTCACAGTCTCACAGTGGACTTACCATTCTCACTTTTCTCTCTGGGGCCTCCAGTGCAAGAGCTTTCTAAGAGCAGGGTTGTTCTGTGTTCCCTGAGTTAGAAGGAGCCAGAGCCAGGTCTGTGCCAGGGAGGCTTCTACACAGATTCAGAGCTGGAAGCTGCGACTGCTGGAGGGCATTGTAAATATATCCAACTACAAATACGCAAGCTGTGTTGTCCTTTTCCCAACAGACACTTCTTGTACAAGCTTCTCTGCTTGGCTGTTTCATTTGCACCCTCTAATTTACTCCTTGGGCTTGTTCTTCAATTTTCATGCTGCTGCCTGAAATTGAGCACAAGTCATCTTCTCCCAGGGCCATTGTTTGTCCTTGCTTCCATGAAAGCAAGGATACATCTATCAACTTTGCTTTTATAACTATGTTCCTCTTACTTGAGAAGAACTTGAGCCAGTTGTATCCTGAGTCTGGTCCAGTCCCACACCATGGCACAGCTTCTTGATGCTGAAGGTAATGCTCAATCCCAACAATTTTACTGTAGAAGGACTCTGGGATACTGACAGAGACACTGTATTAGAAATCAGTGCTTGCTGCTCATTGACGTAGTTTGTTTTAGTTCTGATAGGAGGAAATCATTGTTCATGGTGCTAGAGCTGTCTGCTGTATGCCATTAGCAGTGAGAATTCCTGCCAAGCAGTCATGATCAGAGTGCTTCCAGGATGAGTGCCTGATGTCACTTCAGGACAGGAGCAATATCTATACTGACAATCCAGGATGTCAGACTGTTCTGCATCTTCAGTCAATGAGTGGAGAACCCAGTAATGCTTTTGGGCAGCAGTGGCAGGCTTGTACAGAGTGTTTGATGTTTAGATATGGCATTACATTTGAGAAGGCACCATTCTTAAGGTCAGCGAGGTAACTTGGAAAACCTTTACTTCCTAGCATGTGTTGTTATGGAGTGTTTCTTTCATAAGGCTGCATTTGTACCTTTGCAGATCCAGGATGCTAGAAACCATGTGAACCAAGCCATTTACCTGCTTATGAACAGAGATGTGAACTACCAGTTCAAAACAGGCTTGGAGGTGCTCAAGGTGAGGAGAAAGTCCCTACTGCTTGAGTAGGAACACTCATTTTTCTTCCCTCCATTTTTTGTTTTAAACTCAATTAATGCACATTACTGGCTGAATCTCTTAGTGGAAACAGACTTCACACTTTGACCTGTATGTACCCATGTCAAGAAGTGTCCATGTGACCTCATATTTTACATGAATCTGTACTAGTTTAACATTAGTAAAAGGGCTGTATATCCTGGTGGACAATAATGTGAGCGGTCAGTGCCCTGTTACACACCAGTGATAATCTGGGAGGATATTCCTTGATTTTCTGTGGATGATGTTGTTATGTAACTTATGGTCTTTGGTCAGTGTTGCTGGTGAGAGCAGCAGTGAGGCAGCCATCAGTAAACAGAAGATGACAGTACTTGTGATTTACTGAAAATCTGAAAGTGACTTCTCTTGCCAGTATTATTTTCTGGGATCTAATACAGAGCAGCCACTGCATGGCAGTGAAGCCCAACCTTCTGCTTGGAAATGCTCTCTAAGGGCACCAGAATTTTGGCTTGCTTATTGGAATCCATCACATCAAATATGAGAAAACTAAACCTTTTTTAGTTTTTTATGGGCAAAGGCTGCTTGTTGGAAGAAGCTAAGTAATAAAACTATTTACTTTTACTTTCAATTGGAAGCAAGGGGAGGTATTAGTCATAATACAAAGTGCCTTCATCTTAGCAGTCATGAGCTCTATAACAGGCATGTTACTTCCCCCTTTTTTTCTGGAAGGGGAAGTCTGCCTGAATGGAGCCTTTGAACTGTTGTTTCTGGCAGGATTGACCTCAAAATGAGCTGGTTCTTTATTCTACTGCCTTGCTTATAGCTGGTTATTAACAGAGGGAACCTATGCAGCAGTTGTACTTCTGATGTGGGAGTGGGGAGACCAAGAGTGCAGCTTGTTTTTTCCTTAATGCCTGTTCTTGTGAAGAGCTGCTGATGAGTTTGTTGATGCCTCTGTGGCATCAGTAATTGGTCTTATGTTGCCTTGGTATTCTTATCATGAATAGCTGTTCTCTCATCAGTCGCTGGTACTGAACACTCCTGACCTGTCTCACGAGTCTCTGACAGTGGTAACAGTTAAACTGCATTTATGTGGGAGCCACCCCTTCCCAGTAAGTTCCTAAATTCCTGTAAGGGTGAGGGGTAGTGGCAGTTGTTGTTTTAACACTTGCAGAAGGCTGTATGATTCTGCAGCACACTGTCTAGAGCTGTTCAGGAATCACACTCAGCAGTGGTTCTGTACATTATCTTGTAGCTTATGGATGCTGTGATGTTGCAGCTCTCCAGAGCCCGAAATCGGCTGACCACTCCTGCTACTCTGACACTACCAGAAATTGCCTCCAGTGGTCTCACAGTAAGTGTGTGGTGGTCTAGATCTTTATACAGGTCTGGCAGCATTGCAATAATGTGGATACCAGTCTGCATCCTAATGGAAATGGGTTTCTGAAGTGTCTCCTGAGGCAGAACTGAAGCAAGTGCAAATCCTGAGTGGTTTTGGATACTCTGTATTTTCCTGTGGGAATGCAGATGACTTGGGCATGAGCACTCTGGTTCTCTGAGAGTAAGTTGTGTTCTCTGCCCAAGCGTCTTGTCCAGGGATGATTTGCCCTTGTGAACACTGCTCCATCCTTTCTTGTCACTGTCATGCACATACCATTTGATCAAGGGTAGCGAGAGCAGCAATGGTTGCCTGCAACTGCTCAGTCTTTGTTTCTCTTCTAATTATTTTTTTTGCCATGGGGTAATTGTAATGTGGCTTGGGAAAAGGGAATTATTTCCCAGCATTAGAAATTACAATCTTTTCACTGACAAAGGAACTAATTTTCTTGCCAGAAAATGTTCACGCCTGTGCTGCCTCCAGACATCCTTGTGAATTTCTATATTAACTTGAACAAGCTGTGCCTCACTGTCTACCAGCTCCACATACTGCAGCCCAGCACAACCAAGGTGATGTCTGCTATCTCCTGAGCCTTGTTTAGTTTCCTGTCTTTACATTCCACTGTGAGGAGGAGATCACACTGCTACCTGGTCCAATGTTATGTTCATAGGATAATGCAGAAGTTAGTTCAGCTGGTGCTAAGTGTCTGTGTTAAGGTCTGCTGCACACAGAACACTGGCTCTAAATGGGGAATGCCTAGAACATACCAGTGCTCTGGAGTAAGCCATTTTTTATCAAGTACTTAAAATATAGTTTGATAATTTTGTGTAATTTTGGAAGGGCATAGTTATATTAATCCAGGTTACATCAGAGTAGCGTCTTGAGTTTCCTAATGGAGTTTTGATGGATACTTTTCTGATTCACCTGTTGTGTGGATCAACTTGATGTCCAGTAAAAACAGCACGTCCTGGTTTGAAAGACAGGTGTCTGCTAAGGAAGGCAGGAGCATCTCTTGAAATGGAAAATGTAAACCTCCTCCCTCCAAATAACTATAATTTTGAAATTAAGGGGCTTTCAAAAGAGCTCTCAAAGAAGTGGAAATAGGAATAACAGTTTTTACTATGAAAATTTAAATATAGTAACAAAACAACAAAAGCACTGACAGAATACAACCTGACACCTCATCAGTCAGTCAGGGTGTTGGTAACAGTCCTATTAAATGGTGGCTGCAGTCCTCCTGCAATGACAGATGTGGTTCAGTTAAAACAGTGGTCCTCTGTGGAAGGATGCAATTTTCCTCTGAAGGTTCAGGGATGATATAGAAGGGTCTAGTTTTCCTCTGGAATCTAGTGGAAAAAGGCTGCTCTGATATTCAGTTTTTATCTAGGTAGGAAAGGCTTAGTTCCTCCCCCTGGGTGGAGCATCTCTCAGAGAGATGATGTAATTTTATCAGTCGTGCACTGGGGTGCAATGGCCATTAACAGGAGGAGGAATGGGTTGTGGAAAAGAACACTGCCCCACCTGGTTTTAACAGATGGCCCATTAGCAGAGGATATCTTCTACAGAGATAAGGATCACTGCCCCACCTGGTTTCAACACATGGTGAAAGAATACACACCCCTGGTCACATCTTGCATTGCAACTCAAGACACAGCGTTAAACTCTTAAGTTTTATAAAATGCATTCCTTCCATAAGGAAGATTTTAGTAAAAATCTATATTTTGTTTTTCTTCTGGATGTTCTCATTTCTGTAGTGATAAAATTTGTAGCTACATTGAACTCAGCCAATGTGTAGAATTTCTTTCATGAGGAACAGGAAGGGTTCTAACAGAAGGGATTCCATATTGATGGAGTGTCCAGGCAAATAGAGCGTGGGTGTCAGGCTACTGAAAGTGTAAACCTTAAATGTCTTTCTTCTAAGTGGTTTGTTTACCACATCAAAATCCTAATGACCTTTTCCTTCCCTAGAACTTCAAGCCTGCTGGAGGGTCTGTTTTGCACAACCCTGGGGCCATGTTGTAAGTACAGTCACTACAATGGTAGTGTACCTGGATAACAGGTGTTGGTATACCTTGAGGGTGAAATCCAAACAGCTGTGTACAGTTTCCATTGTAGCATCTCCAAAGTGGAGAAGCTGGACTGAGTCGCTGTGCCTGTGAATGCTCTGTTGTGTCTCTGCAATGACTTGGTCCTAAAGGCTGAAATATGTGAATTTCCAGGATTCAGCCTACCTGGACAGTGCCACGAGTTTATGTAGAGATGAGAGTTTATAACAAAAATGAGTATTTGGTTGCTGACATTGCCATATGCATTCCCTCTGTGCCTGTCTGGAATGAAGTTCCTACCTTCACCCTTTAGCTTAACTATAAATCTGGTCAGAGGTGGCCTTGAGTTTTTGCATTCTATAACTTTGCCAGGTGCTGATTTAAATGTGATAGGACTCATCATCATCTCACCTGTAGAAATGTATGACAGTTGAGTTCTGTGCTGTTGTGTGTGAAGCTGTGCTCTTTTCCCCCACCTCCAGTGAGTTTGGCAGCCAGCGATATGAAGTCAGCCATGTGCATAAAGTGGAATGTGTTGTCCCATGGTTAAATGATGCCCTTGTCTTCTTCACAGTTTCACTGCAGCTCTGCCAGCAACTGAAGGACAAGGTAATGGCCTTGAAATAGGGGCTTTGTTTTTAACTCTGGATTTCGAAAGGACCTCACATCTAGTGTGATGTTACTCTGTTCAGCTTGCTGAAAATAAGGGATGAGTCAGTGTTCTGGAGCCAGGGATTTGGCTGGCACTAGCTAGCAAATAGCCATAGGATAAGTATAGTGGTGAGGCAGATGTCTGCTGAGCTGGTGACTAAATGAAAAGGAGCAAGCAGATATTTCTGTGTTCTCAGTCATGAGGTGGATGAGAGGAAACAACCAACCTAGATTCCAGTAGATCAGTGCTCAGTTCCAGCTCTGCAACTGCCACCTTGAGCAAGTAACTTTGTGTTCCTTGAGTGACAGCAGCAGCAAATCTGCCCTTCAGTAGTGTGCTGAAGTGTATAATGCTATGAAGCTAAGTCTTCCCTCACACATTACGTGCTCTTTTTTTTTTTGTGGTACAAAGGTGTATAGGAACTTACCTGCTTTTGTTCTTGCTTTCCAGATCTCCGTTTTCTCCAGTTACTGGAACTACAGGCCATATTAATTCTCTGTGGGATGGTCTAAACCTGTACAGTACTTCCAGTGTCTCTCTCTGTTCTCTCATGCCAGCTGAATCCAGGTCAGCCTGATGAGTGCTGGGGTTCACTGCCAGATACCCTGCACAGGGCAGGGTCAGTGTACCCAGAGACAGAGCTTTAGTAGCCTTGTCTGGGATTGCTGCATAAACACAGGGCACCAAGTAGAGCAGGGTGGTTGGCAGGAGCTTCCATTGGTCCCTCTTGTGCATTGTGTGGCTAACACTTCCCAAGACCCTGATGAGTTACACAGGTCTGTTAAAATGAATAGGTGCTCTGGACCACCCTCACTAACTAGATCTGTGCATTGTGCTGTAACTAACGCCTTGAATGTGAAGTGGCTGGGAAGGGGGGAAAAAATAGACTAACTTAACACACCTCTTAAAAGGGTAGGGCATGTTGCTCCATGTAGTGAAATAAATTTGTCTTATCTGATCAAGCTGTGCTTATAACTAACTCTGAGTGTCTCCTCTCCCTGCCTGTTTTTCCCATCCCCATATTACTGATTCCCCTTTGGGGATGCTCTTGCTGCTGTTTGAATTTTCCCCCCCTCATCCAGCATCAGTGTGATAATTATTTTTTCCTAAGCCCTAGTTGGGCCAGTTGGTCTTTTCCAGGTTTAGTATCTTGTTTTCACTGCAAGCCTTTGGAGTTGCCTTGGTGTACCTTGTGCAGTCTTTCATCTTGTCATTAAATGCAAAGTGAGTATCACATTGCTACTATGATTTGCTGCCTACAGATGCTACAATGTGTAACTCATCCCTTTAGCCTCTGCTGTGAAATAAAGACCCTTATACCTGCAGTGCTCATGTGGACTGTGAAAGAATGAGATTCTGTGCTCTCTCACAAGTGAGTATGTTGGGTTTTTTGCTTTACTGGGAAGGACAGTAGTGGAGGCACTACTAGCTGGGCAGCTCTTCTAAGGCTGAGGCCTGTTTGCATAGCCTCAGCCCAATGCTGTCTGATACTTCAATATACCTGAAGTAGTTTTCCAAACATGCATTGACAGTCATGTTTGGAAGAGACTGTAGGCACTCAGACTGGGGTGGGTTGGCTCACAGAGTCATTCAGAACATCTCTGGCAAACTGGGAAGTCTCCAGGTCCCTGTTCAGGATCTCAGGAAGCTGCCACCTACCCACATAACTCTGTTGCCCTTGGCGGTCTTTCGCAACCTTTTCAACACCTTTTTGTGAACAGGTGTTTGTAAGTGCTCCTTTGTTTCACTTGGTTCTGAATAGCCTCGGGGAACAGTGAAAGGAACAGCTGCTCTTGACAGGAAGTACAATGGATAGCACAGGCAGTCAAGTTCCTCTCCCACATCTGCTACTTGAACTAGCAGGGACAGAGGCAATGTGATGGAAGAAGTAAAAATTCCCAGGGATGAGATCCCATCCAGTGGCAAAGTTGGGCCTCGAGACCTGATTTTGCTAATGAGGGTTCAGTAAGGGATTGGCCGGGAGAGCTGTTCCAAATTCATAGCTGGTGGGGTTGAAGCCCACACAGAGCCCTAGCAGTGGCAGGCAGCTTATCATGCGTGCCAGGCATGCTGTGGGCCAGTACAGCTAAGCTCCTGTGGCACCTTGCTCCAAATATTACTCCTTTTATTACAAGACAAATCAATACAGAGTCTCAAGGGATATTAAAATACAGGGACAAAATAAAGCTAGAAATTAAAAAAAAAAAAAAAAAAGAGATAAGACCAAATTATGATTCAACATTTAGGAATATAAAATTTATTATTATGCAACACAGAGAATCAGCTTGTCAATGAGATACCGTACTCAAAATAGTGTTGTTCAGAGCCAAAGAAATAAGATGTTGGAAGCAATTATACATAAGCTCAGTGGATTTGAAAATGTACATGCATAATGAAATGTAATCAAATGTGTAAAATTCTCAGCTGATGAAGATAAGGTTTCTTTTCCTTTTTTTTCTCATTTAAATCAGAAGCCTCTCCATTAGCAAATGGGGAAACAGAACAGTTGTTTCTTTACATTCTACAAATAAATGGCTCACACAATGTCAAGCCTGCCACCTTTCTGACACAGTTATCACAACAGATTGACTTACAGAGGATGGCCACAGCTCCACGCTCAAACATGGGACATTCTCTGTTCCTGGTTTCCACAATCATGCAGCAGGGAAGTGGGTCCAGCTTGCAACAGATATGGTATCCTTTACTGAAAGGCACTTTGCCTCAAACACAAGCAGCCCTGTCCACCACAGTATGATGTTAGTGAAATCTTCCTGTGCTTCTAGACATCTCCTGCAAAGTGGGTTTGACTCAAGTCCTTTCCTAGGGATTTTACATGTCCAACAAAAACAAAACCCCCTGCTCCCTCATTCTACCTCGTGAGACTTAGTTTATCTGTGTTCCAAAACAAATATAGGGATTATCTAAAGATGACATAACAATATTTCAAAACCAGAACTATCCAGAGAAACACCTTTCAAAATACGAAATTTTGAAAAAGCTTCTTGGAAACAATTAGGATTTTACAGAATTCCAGACTGGTTTGTGTTGGAAGAGACCTTAAAATTCACCCACTCCCTGCCATGGACAGGGACTCCTTTGACTATCCCACATTACTCCAAGCCATGTCCAGCCTGGCCTTGGATATTTCAGGGATCCAGAGGCAGCTTCTCTGGGCAACGTGTGCCAAGCCTGCCCACCTTCTCAGAAAACAGATCTAAATCTAATCCTACTCTCTTTTAGGTTAAAGCAGTTTATTTCCCAATACTTAATTAGTATGATTTTTTCTTAGGGAAAGAAGAAAACAAAGTTTTATAGCTACCAGCAGCATGGAAGAGCAGCAACCTTAATGGTAAACTGGTGTTAAAACCAGAGGGGCAGCCTTCAATTTCTAGATATATTTTACTGATTCTAACCTTGTACAAAAGGAAAATATATTTTAAACACTAAAGCTGTTAAGACATTTTAAAGGATCATACAAGAATGTCAATCTATTTTTGCCCCCCCCCCCCTCTTTTTTTTAAACAAAAGCAGGGTTTGATTTGGATTTAAACCCTGCCCTGCGGCGGCTGAAACATCGCAGTGTCGTACCGGTTACGCTGCCCGCCACCCACACGCAAGTGGGATCTTTTAAAAAACCCCCCCACACCCTCCCACTGGAGCAAACCAGAAACAAGTGCGAGAGCAGCCAGGCTTTCCGTGCTGAGGCTCGGGAACACGCAGCGAAGGAGGACGGCTCCGGAGCACCCGGAGCGAGGCTTTCTGCGCTCCGTTGCCGGCAGCTCCCTGAGCTCCAGAGTGGACACGGCACCTCCCGCCCCGACCTCTCCCCGCCCCCTCCACGCCCAGGTGAGCTCAGAGCACGGCCGGCGGTGCCTGCCCCGCCTCGCCTGGCGCCTGGGCCCATCCGAGCCGCCCGGGCCAGCTCGGCCCCGCAATACCGTCGCGCTCACCGCCCGCTGCCGCGGAGCCGGCGGCATCCACCGCACCCAGCGGGATCTGCTTCCTCCTGGCCCCGCGTCCTTCCACACTGCCCGCCTGCCCCAGAAGAGAAGGCGAGGAGGGGGCGGACGCTGGGACCACAGCGGGTCGGAGCTGTGGTTTGAACGTACCGAGCCGTGTGGTGAACACAGTCAGCCCTATGCCCAGCTGCGGGATTATTACGAGGAGCAAAACCCAAGGGACTAAAGCACAGAAATAAACTTCACAACCTATAAAGTTGTGGAGTAGGTACGTATTTTATTCAGCGCTGGACGCAGGAGGAGAGCATCTTCCCTAATCTTGCGTACCTTACATGATTTCTAATCTATTTATCTAGGAAGTTCATGCATATTCTAAGTCGCCTATACATATTGATTATCTGCCCCGCCTGTTCTCCGCTCCGTATGGAAATCAGCTTCATATTCATTGCGGCTGCGTAGTTTATTGGGTCGGTGGTCTCTAGATGAGTCGGTGGGCTGAAAATGATGAAGAACAGCAGTCTTCCTCGCTGTTGAACTTCTCACCTTGTCTTTTTACTCATGCACTGTAGTCTCTCGGTTGTGATATTTTGCAGACTCTGCACTTTTACGAAGAGGGGCCCCCTTCATTTTTGCAAGCCCAGCAAAATCTATAAATCAGGGGTCTCCTATGTGCATTCCTTAAGTAATTGATACCATATGTTCTACTCTTCATTCTATTTAACCCTTAAATCCCCTGTTTCAGTCCCCCCTTTTCTAGAAAATTAGTAAATTCTTTTACTTAATACAAGATTTCTTTTTCTCCATTCTTACAATATGTATCCCTTAATGCCTTACCCTGTACTCTGGACAATGAAGTTAGTATTGCCATCTGTTGTAGCATCTTCCAATTCCAAATAAGTAGTACAAAAGACAGCAGTAAGCTTAGACTAACTAAAACAAATAACACAATTACTGGATGACATAATGTATTCAAAATTCCAGTTGCAGTTGGGGACCACCTGAAAAGGGTATCCCACCAATTGTGGCTTGTATCCTGCTTAAGCCTTTGAAAGACTCTATTTCTTGGACATCATGATGAACAGTGACTAAAGTCTTTTGCCCACTCTCTTTGATTTCTTCCAAAATTTTTGCTAAGTCTTGATGTTTTACCAGCTGCTTTACCAATGTGAGGTTCATTCCAATGGGCATAGGTGACAGTTCATGGTATGTCGTGTAGTTAGACCTTATCAGCTGGTGGGATGTAACTGGTGACGAATGTGAATTCTAACAATTCTAACGAGATGACAAATACAGAAGTTAGAGTTATTCTTAATAGGCAAGGTTACATTCTCATTGTCTATGTTTACAAAAAACACAAGTGGTTCTTAAACATACACATCCTCGACCAGTATATATAAGCATAGTCTTTTGATCAGCATCTGGATGAATTTCAAAGTGGCATACACCCTGCTCAGTGTCAAGGCATACGTCTTGAGCATCAATTGTATTGCTTTCACAGATAAACCCTTGTTGTTATCGAGTAACGCAGGATTCTACATTCACAGTTTGCCATTTCCCATTTACTGTCCGGGCCCACGCCCTATGCTCTGAGGGATACAACACCGTCCCCTCATGGTTGAGTCCCAATGCAATGATGGAGTGAATAGCATAAACTGTGGCATTATGTATGGTAAGCACAAAAGTAGTGGCCATACTAGCAACAGGATCATAGATGAAATTTACTAGAGTCCACCAGGATTGGAATTTTCTTTCAAAATCATTAACATTGTCCCAAACAGCTTTTCGGACCTCAATCGGAAAAGTGCCTTCACTCCCTTCTCTTATAGCCCAGGCAGCTGTAGATTGGATCCATAACTGCACTTGTATACAACTGAAAGCTAAAGACACATTATCTTGGACAGTGCTAAGTGCATCTATTATTAATTTATGGTCCTGGTCCTCAGCCTTTTCCCAGTTCGGTAACAACTTTGAAACCTGCCACTGACTACTTCCTAATGCTAATAAAGATGATTGTAGGAGTTGGCTCAGTTTTGTCAAATTGTTTGTTGCAGTTGCTAGTTTATTTACTAGTATTTCAGAGTCAATTACATTCAAAATTCCTAATCCTGTTCCCAACATTCCCGTTAAATCTCTTCGCATCCTATCCCTAAGGTGTACTTGCTTCTGTAACCATGTTGCCCACCCTTCTAGGGATGGTTTTAGGAAGGAGGAACACACTGGTTGAATCTCTGAAATACTGGTTTGTATTAGCAATTCAACACGCTTGAGAGACCATTCTGGATTGAATAATAATTGCTGTTGACCTGTATTTCTCACTATATATGGGCCTACCTCATAAATCATAAGTTTAAGTTCAAGTGGCGTACTCTGAGTCTGAATCTGAACAGGTTCAGTTATGGCATTTATTTTAAATTTAAATGAGAGCCCAAGATCTTTATAAGCCCAAAGGCACCTGGAATGGTCCTTCCCACTGTGGTTCGAGGGTTTTTTCTGTAAAAGACTTAACATATACATAATCTCTAGGCTGTATATTATGCACTGGTCCATCCAGACCTGTGCCCTGAGATCCAGCCACATGTTTTTCAATTTTTCTGAGCTGTTTGCTCAAAGCCACCATATAGGTGGCCAGTGTTTCCTCTCCAACTTGGGTAGAAGTTCCCCTTTGCATTCTATATGGCCTCCCGTAAAGCATTTCAGAGGGACTTAACTTTTCTTTAGTCCTTGGCTTAGTTCGAATTCACATCAATGCCAATGGGAGTGATTGGGGCCAGGGCGAATTAACTTCTTGTCCTAACCTCACAATTTGATGTTTAATTAAATGATTCATTTTCTCTACTTGGCCACTTGACTGAGGATGATATGGGGTGTGAAGTTCCCAATTTATGCCTAAATGATGACTAATTTGTTGCACTATTTTTGAAATAAAGTGTGGTCCTCTATCTGAGGATATAGTGGCTGGAACTCCAAAGCGTGGTATTATTTCTTGTAACAGCACTCTAGTTACCTCCCGAGCTTTGGCAGTTCTAGTTGGGAAAGCTTCTGGCCACCCTGAAAAGGTATCTGTCATCACCAGTAAATATCTATACCCCCCTTTTCTTGGAAGTTCTGAAAAATCAATTTGCCACTGCTGCCCAGGCCCCTGGCCTCCTCCAATTCGACCAAGTTTCGGTCTAGGGGTATTCTTAGGATTAGTCTGGAGGCAAAGGTCACACTGCTGAGTAACCTGGGTAACAATAGTATATAAATTTCTGGCAGTAATCTTTTAAATTAGATGGGTATATAGAGTGTCTGCTCCCCAATGTGTTTTCTGATATTCCTTTTTAACTAGGGACCATAGTATGTGGGAGGGGATAACCAGTCTCCCTTCTGTAGTGACAGCCCATCCTTCCTCATTATATGTTCCTTTCTGATCCTCAATTAATTCCTTATCTTTTTTATTGTATATTGGCTTACCTTCAGGGGATATCGGTCTGTCTGGAATCAAGATTCCCTCAATTGTTATCTCACCCTTTGCTGCCTCTTTTGCCTCTCTGTCCGCCAGCTCATTTCCTTCTTCCAATTCTGAGCTCACCTTCTGGTGTGCTCTAATGTGCATAATTGCTACCTTCTCAGGCATCTGGACTGCTTCCAATAACCTCATTATTTCCTGTGCATGTTTTATGTTCTTTCCTTGTGAATTTAACAGTCCTCTCTCTTTCCAGATAGCTCCATGTGCGTGCACAACCCCAAATGCATATCTTGAGTCTGTATATATATTTATTTTCTTCCCTTTTGCCATTTCCAAGGCATGAATCAGGGCAATTATCTCAGCCTTCTGTGCAGAGGTATGTATTGGCAGAGATCCAGATTCTAGTACCTTTTTACTGGTGGTAACTGCATACCCAGCATATCGCTTCCCACTGATGACGTAGCTACTTCCATCAGTAAACCATGTTTCTGGGTCGTCAAAAGGGGTGTCCTTCAAGTCTGGTTGGCTGGAGTAGGTGGCTTCGATAGTCTCCAGACAATCATGGTGGAAATCTCCTTGAAAAAGAAAAGAAGCTGGGTTGACAATATTAGTCACCACTATTTCCACATCATCTTGTTCCACCATAATAGCTTGGTATTTCAAGAACCTTTGTGGAGAAAGCCAGTGCCCCCTTTTACCTCTAATACTGCAGATACTGCGTGAGACACTAATACAGTAATTTTCTGGCCCAGGGTGAATTTGCGTGCCTCTTGAATATTCATCACAACTGCTGCCACTGCTCTGAGGCACCCTGGCCATCCTTTGGCCGTTTCATCCAGCTGCTTAGAGAAGTAAGCAACTACCCTTCAGTATGGCCCTAGGTTCTGTGCTAGTATTCTCAGGGCAATCCCCTGTTTCTCATGGGAGAACAAAAAGAATGGTTTACTTACATCAGGAAGTCCTAGGGCTGGGGCTGACATAAGAGCATCCTTTAATCGACGAAAGGCTTGAGTGGCCTCTTTAGTCCACTTGAGATCTCTGCTGCCATCTGCCATGGGCGTGTACAGAGGTTTAACAAGCAGCCCATAGTTGTAGGTCCACAACCTACACCATCCTGTCATCCCTAAAAAGGTTTGCAGTTCCTTTATTGTCTGGGATTGTAGAGTTCGGCATATTGTTTCTTTACAGTCTTCCCCTAGGGTCCATTGTCCAGCACTAACTTTGTACCCCAGGTAGATAACCTTCTGCTTCACTGCCTGAGCCTTTTTCTTTGATACTCTATACCCCTGGAGTCCCAAAAAGTTTAAGAGACTCACTGTCCAGGCCACACATGCTTCTTCCGTCTTAGTGGCTATTAGAAGATCGTCTATGTACTGCAGCAGCTTTCCTTCTTCTGAGGGAGCCTCCCAGACCTCTAAGTCCTTGGCAAGCTGCTCTCCAAACAAAGTAGGAGAATTTTTAAACCCTTGGGGGAGTACTTTCCATGTGAGTAGAGTTCTCCGTCCAGTTTTAGGATTTTCCCATTCAAATGCAAAAATTTTCTGACTGGCTTCATGGAGAGGGAGGCAAAAGAAGGCATCTTTCAGGTCTAATACAGTAAACCAAGTAAACTCTGGTGTTAAGCATGTGAATAAAGTATATGAGTTTGCCACTACTGGATAAAGATCTTCAGTTATTTTATTAACAGCCCTCAAGTCTTGCACCACCTGGTATGACCCATCAGGTTTCCGAACAGGTAAAATAGGAGTATTAAACTCAGATTGGCATTCTTTTAGTAATCCTAGTTGTAAGAAGTTCTCAATCACTGGCGTAATTCCCTCTCTGTCCTCTTTTCTCAAAGGATACTGCTTGATCCTGACTGGTTGTTTCCCTTCTTTGAGTTTAATTATTATAGGAGGTGCGTTTTTCGCTCTCCCTGGCACATTGGAAGCCCATACTCCGGAAAACACCTGACTAATTATTTCTTCTCTAATTTGTTCTTCAATTTCAGTGATTGTCAATATTAAGCTCAACACTTCTATATATTGTTGGTCCTTTTCCTCCGAAGTAATCTCCCCATCCTTAAATACAATGGTCGCTTGTAGTTGTTCCAATAAGTCTCTTCCCAGGAGCGCCTTTGGGGAATTTGGCATGTATAAAAACTTATGAGTGCCCCATTGTTTCCCAAATTTGTATTTTAGAGGTTTACAAAAATAAGCCTTTTCAGACTGGCTAGTGACTCCTTGTAACGTAACATAATTTTTTCCCACAGGCACTAGGGCCTTGTTCAATACTGAATATGCTGCTCCTGTATCAATTAAAAACTCAACCCCCTTTCCCTCCTCCCCCAGCTCCATTATTATAACCAGGGGATCTGCTGGGGGTAGATCTCCCGGTCCTCTTCAGTTTCCTTTTACATGTGCGATCACATCTTTTTCCTTGTCCCTTCTCCGTTTAGGGCATTCATTCTACTAGTGCCCAAACTCTTTACAAAATACGCACTGATCTTTACCCAATCGAGGTGGGCCCCCCTGTCCCCCTCGTCGACCCTGCCCACAACTTTGTCCTCCTCTCTCTTCTCTCACTACTGCCACCAAATTCCTCACATTCTGCTTATATCCCTCTTCTCTATTGCTAAATACTCTCCACGCCTCATCTAGTAAATTCTCTAAATTCCTTCCCTCGGGCCCTTTTATTTTTTTGAAGCTTATGCCTAATATCCCCTGTAGATTGACCCAAAAATAAACTCACTAATTGTTGAATTCCCACTTCTGCTCCAGGGTCTAGGGATGTATTGCGATGCATTGCATCCCTTAATCGATCCAAAAATTCAGATGGTGTTTCAGAGGGACCCTGTTTAACAGCATATAATGCTGACCAGTTTATAGTTTTAGGTGTTGCTCGTTCCATCCCTTTTGCTATCCATTCTTGGTAGCTTTCTAACTTCCTAATTTCTGCTGTGCTGTTTGGATCCCACTGTGGATTCTGGAGGGGAAAGTAGTCCTTTACGTCCAATTGCTGGGCCTTATAATAATCCTCTGCTAGATCTCCTGCTGTTTTCAGGATTAATTGCTTTTCTGTTTCAGTTAATGCATCCAGCAATAATTGTATATCAGACCAATCTGGATTGTGGTGCTTGATAATATACTGCAAACGCTTTGCTGTAGTTATTGGATCACTACGGTAGTTTTTAGCTACTTTTTCCCATGCTTCTATATCAATAGTGGAAAAGGGTACTTTTACTAGGACTCTCTCTCCTTCCGGTCCCACAGCCTCTCTCAAAGGGGCTTGTAACACCTTAGTTCTCGTCCTAGAAGACACAGGGCTTCTGGGAGGAGAATGGGTGGGAGTAAGTATTCCTTCCGAATCATCATCTTTCTGTCTCTGAGTTCGAGGAGGAGATTTGAATAGGTCACTCAAACCCTGTTCCTGCATATCCAAATTGTGCATTTTGTCTAATCTGGTACACCTCTCACCAATATCACATGCTGAACAACACCTTTCAAGTTTCTCTTTATTTGCATTCCTTTCCTTCTCAAGGGCCAAAACTAGAGGGTCAGAGAGTGCCTTAATCCCACAGACTCTCTGCCATTCAGAGTGGCTCCGGAGAGAGAAAAACATGTCACAGTAGGAGACCTCACTCCATTTGCCCTCTCTTCTTAAAAACAACATTAGTTGCAGCAGGGTATCATAATCTAAAGTCCCCGTGGGTGGCCACCTTACTCCGTGGTCTAGTCTATAAAGTGGCCACCACTGGCTGCAATATTTAATTAGGGTGGATTTATTTTCAGTCCCACCAGTTCCTGCAACTTCTTTCCAATGTGTTATAACACATCCTAATGGGCTGGCTTTAGGGACTTCTGTGCTCTGTGTAGATCCCATGATCTCTTTTCGTCCCCTGCTTATCTTACACCTAAACTTTTACTTACTGAACTTTAGAATTTCCTTCCAATCCCCTTCCCACACACAATACCAACTGCTAGATCAGCCTATTTGTTTCCTCTCTCTATCTGGCTGTCTATTAGGTTCACAAATTTTCAAGGATCACGCCCAAACCATTGGAAAGGGGACCCCTTTTCACCCTTGTCAGTACACAAGCAAAGCACACAATGCACCAACGCAGCACGCCCGCTCTTGTACGAACACAGCACACTTATTATTCATACTTTCTACTAACAATCATTATGTTTTCAGCACAGCCACGGTCCTGCTCGCATCACACCACACACTACACAACAATTCTGCCTTTCTGAAGCAAATACCCCATACTTACTCCCCTCCTGGGCACGTCTCACTCACTCACACACTCACCTTGCTCACAATGTCTGGACTCCAACACACACACCACCTTAGCTCCGATAACACGGGAGCAGGAATCCACTCGACCTGCGTTCTAGGGTCGCTCCGCGGCTGCTCTATCAGTCAGCGAATTCCTTCACCGGCCCCCCCTCCTCCCTTCTTAACTCGCAGAGGCCAAGGGAATGGAGAGGCCCCTCTGGTGCTCGTATCCCTCTGCTGGTAACTCCACCGGCCCGCTGCTTGCAAGCCCTACCTACCTAGGGACTTTGTTGTACGCAGGACGTCTCCTGCGATTTGTCAACAGCCCTTCAGTCGCACGTACTTACA
Organism: Erithacus rubecula; assembly: GCF_903797595.1. Taxonomy (NCBI): domain Eukaryota; kingdom Metazoa; phylum Chordata; class Aves; order Passeriformes; family Muscicapidae; genus Erithacus; species Erithacus rubecula. The sequence continues at coordinate 15,574,187 of NC_136669.1, forward strand.
AACCCCCCAGAATTAATACGTTTCATCCGCCTGCCAGTGGTCCTTTCTGTTGCTGCAGTAAGCGAGCCGGAGTCGGGGTCTCATCCAGGAAATCCCAGGGCGCGCCTAAAGCCGGCGTCTTCCCAACAGCAGTCACGAAATAGAACCCTGCAATATCCTGAGCTGGAAGTGACATGCAGGGATCATCCAGTCCAACCCCTGCCCCTGCACAGACACCCCAACAACCCCACCCCGTGCATCCCTGGGAGCGGTGTCCAAACTCCTGGAGCTTGGGCAGCCTCAGGGCCATGCCCATTCTCTGGGGAGCCTGGGCAGTGCCCAGCACCCTCTGGGGGAAGAGCCTTTTCCTGATACCAATCTAAAACTCCTCTGGCATAGCTCCAGCCATTCTCTTGGGTCCTATCACTGGTCACAGAGAGCAAACATGAGAGCTGCCCCTTGGGAGGAAGCTGCAGACCCTAAAGAGTTCTCATCTCCATCTCTTCTCCAGCTGAGCAAGTCCAGTACCTTCAGCTGCTCGTGTGGCTCAACACAGTCTTAGTGAAGAGCACGAACTTTCAGAGGCAGATTCCACAGCTGCCTGAGCCAAGAAGATTCTCTCCGTTCCTGTAGCAGCTGCCGCTGGCACAGCAGGAACAGGGCGGCTGAAGGAGAACAACCCCCATGTCCTGTGCTGTGGGGCAGATGCAGATGTGGGCAGGGCCAGAACCGCAGGACCCAGTGCCGCACCTGTTCCAGGGTCCTGCCCCTGTGGTACCGCCCACAATTCCTGCTCCATCGCCCCCACAGCCCTCGCAGTACTGCCCGCAACTCCTGCTCCATCGCCCCCACAGCTTGGCACATCTGCTGCTGGCTGATCAGGTGTCATTGTCCCATCTGTAAGGTCCTGTTTTGCTCACTGCTTCTCACAGCTTGTACAGTAATTGAAATCCCAGCTGTGCAGTCCTGCATCAGAACTTCTGAGTTAATGTTAAGTCTTGCCAGATGATTTACTTCAGTAAAGGCTGCAGCCTGCGGCCCAGGAGGGAATGGGGCCATGCAGTGTCTGGCACTGGGAGCAGGACCCGGGCTGGGGGCTCATTTGCAAATCATATGAAGGTGCGCTCCTGAAGGAAGGTGTCGCAACCAAAGTTGATGAGCTTCAGCTCACCGCTCTCCAGGTCCACGAGGAAGTTCTCTGGCTTGATGTCGCGGTGCAGGACACCGCAGGCAGTGCAGTGCCACACAGCCTCCAGCACCTGGCAGAAAAGCCAGCGCGTCACCTCCTCACACAGGAACTCCTGCTCCTGCAGGAACTGCAGGAGATCCTGAGATGCCTCCAGGCACTCCATGACCAACAGGAAGCTGTCAGGCAGCTCAAACCAGTTGAGGATCTGGATGATTGAGGGGCAGCCAGAGCCCACTTACTCCATGAGCACAATCTCCAGAGGAACATGGGTGCCGTTGGGCTGTGAGGAGGAGACAATGCCTTCAGCAGGCCTGAAGCTGCCCTTTGGCTGCTGCATCAAAGTGGTGGCGTTTTTACTCTGTGAGAAAAGCAGTTCAATATGGAATTTTATAGGGAGAAGCCCAGTCTCAGTCCGAGGGACATGGACCCAATCTCAGGTTTATTCCTCAGTGAAATAAAGCTCAATTCAACACTTTCATAATGTTTATTTTGAGGAGGCTTTCGGCACTCAAAGAACAACCAGGCTTCTCACTGGTGGCAACTTTAGTCTGCAAGAAATCCTGAGCCATATAGAAATATGACAGGCAGAAAGCCAGTTGCAGGCGCAGGGCCCTGGACAGAAGCAGAGCTTTATTTCCCAGTGAAATGAAGCTCAATTCACACCTTTTGTAATGTCTATTTAAAGGAGGTGTTTGGCACTCAAAGAACAACCAGGCTTCAAAGTGGAGGCATCTTTAGTCTGGGAGAAAAGCAGTTCAATATGGAATTTCAGCAGGGAGAAACCCAGTGTAAGGCACAGGCCATAGACACAAAGAGGGGCCCTTTTCCCTTTGAAAAGAAACACACCCTCCCAGTTTCCTAATAACATTTGGAGGAAATGTTTGTGACTCAACTTGTAACCAGGGTTCTAAAAGGTGGCATCCTTCGTCTGGGAGAAATCCTGAAGCATAGGCAAAATTTAACAGGCAGAAACAAAATCTCTGTCACAGGGCCTTAGACAAAAATCAGGGGCTGTTTTCACTTACAAGGAAGCTCACTTCATCATTTTTGTAATGTGTATTTATAGGAGGCTTTTTGCAATCAAAGAATACCTAGGCTTCTAAGTGGTGGCATCTATAGTTTGGAAGCAATTCGGATCCATATGAAAATTAAAGAGGCAGAAGCTCAGTCGCAGGCACAGGGGCCTGGACAAAAAAGAGGGGCTCTTTTCTCTGTAACATAAAGCTCCCTTCATCAGTTTCGTACTGTCTATTTAGAGAAGGCTTTTGGCACTCAAATAACAACCAGGCTTCTCAATGGTGGCATCTTTAGTTTGCAAGAAATCCTGATCCATATGGAAATTTAACAGTGAGAAAGCCAGTCACCAGCACAGGGCCTTGGACACAATCAGGGCTTTATTTCCCAATGAAATGAAGCTCAGTTCACCACTTTTGTAATGTCTGTTTAAAGGAGGTGTTTGGCTTTCATGGAACAACCAGGCTTCTCACTGGTGGCATTTTTAGACTGGGAGAAAACCAGTTTAATATAGGATTTCAGCAGGGAGAAACCCAGTGTAAGGCACAGGCAATGGACACAAACAGGTTCCCTTTTCCCTTTGAAAAGAAACACACCCTCCCGGATTCCTAATAACTTTTGGAGGAAGTATTTGTGACTCCACTTGTAACCAGGGTTCTAAGTGGAGGTATCTTTTGTCTGGGAGAAATCCTGAACCATAGGAAAATCTTACAGGCAGAATCCAATTCTCAGACCCAGGGCCCTGGACAAAAACAGGGTAAATTTTCACTGTATAATAAAGAGGACTCCATGATATTTGTAATCTGCATTTAGAGGAGGCTTTTGGCACTCAAAGAACAACCAGGGTTCTAAGTCATGGCATCTACAGTGTGCAGGAAATCCTGATCCATGGATAAATTTAACAGGGAGAAGCCCAGTAACAGTCCCATGGCCCTGGACACTGACTGAGTTTTATTTGTTAGTGAAATGACGCTGAATTATACACTTATATAATTTCAGTTCAGAGGAGGTGTTTGGCACCCCAAGCACAGCCAGGGTTCTAAGTGGTGGCATTTTTAGTCTGGGAGAAAAGCAGTTCAATATGGAATTTTAACAGGGAGAAGGCCAGTATCAATCCCAGGGCCCTAGATCTAAACTCATATTTCTTTCTCTGTGAAGTGAAGCTCAATTCACCACTCTTGTAATGTCTATTTAGAGAAGGCTTTTGGCTGTCAAAGAACAATCGGGTTTCTCTCTGGTGGCATGTTGAATCTGCAAGAAATCCTGACCCATATAGAAATTTGACAGGCAGAAACCCAGTCGCAGGCACAGGGCCCTGGACACAAACAGCTTTACTTCCCAGTGAAATGAAGTTCAGTTCACCACTTCTGTAATGTCTATCTAGAGGACGCTTTTGGCACTCAAAGAATAACCAGGCTTCAAAGTGGTGGCATCTATAGTTTGGAAGCAATCCTGATCTGTATGGAAATTTAACAGGCAGGAGTCCAGTTTCAGTCCCAGGGCCCTGGACAAAAAACAGGGGCTTGTTTTTCTGGAAAATAAAGCTCACTTCACCACTTTTGTAATGTCTATTTAGAGGAGGCTTTTGGCATTCAGAGAACAACCAGGCTTCTCACTGGTGGCATCTTTAGTCTGCAAGAAATCCTGATCCATATGGAGATATAACAGGGAGAAGCCTAGTCTCAGTCCCAGGGCCCTGGACCAAAATTCTAGTTTGTTTCTTTGTGAAATAAAGCTAAATTCACCAGTTTTGTAATGTCTATTTAGTGGAGGCTTTTGGTTATCAAAGGACAACCAGGCTTCTCACTGGCAGCATCTTTAGTCTGCAAGAAATCCTAATCCATATAGACATTTAAAAGGGAGAACTCAGTCCCAATGAAACCAGCCTCTGTTTCTTGCCCAAGGCCCTGGGACAGAGATTTGTCTTCTTCCTTTTAAATTTGCTATATGGTTCAGAATTTGTTTGTGTTTATGGCCTGTGCTTTACACTGGGTTTCTCCCTGCTGAAACTCCATATTGAAGAAATATTGAAGAAATTTCATATTTCTCCCAGACTAAAGATGCCACAACTTAGAAGCCTGGTTATTCAGTGAGTGCTTAAAGCCTCCTCTTAATAGTTATTAGAAAAGTGATGACATGCGCTTTTTTTATACAAGGAAACATGTCCCTCTTTTTTGTCCAGGGCCTTGGTACTGAGATTGCCTTCTGCCTAATAGTTTTCGATATAGATCATGATTTCTTGCTGACTGAAATGCCACCGCTTTGAAGCCTGGTTATTCTTTGAGTGCCAAAAGCCTCCTCTAAATAGACATTACAAATGTGATGGAGTGAGCATTATTTATACAGTGAAACCAGCCCCTGTTTTTTTGCCCAAGGTCCTGGGACAGAGATTTGGCTTCTCCCTATTAAATATCCGTATGCTTCAGGATTTCTCCCAGACGAAGGATGCCACCACTTAGAACCCTGGTTACAATTGGTGTCACAAACACTTCCTCCAAAAGTTATTAGGAAACTGGGAGGGAGTTTTTCTTTTCAAATGGCAGAGCCCCGGTTTGTGTCCATGGCCTGTGCCTTACACTGGGTTTCCTCCTGTTGACATTCCGTATTGAACTGGTTTTCCTGCAGACTAGAGATGACACCAGTGAGAAGTTTGGTTGTTCTTTGAGTGCCAAACACCTCCTTTAAATAGACATTATACAACTGGTGAATTGAGCTTCATTTCACTGGGAAATAAAGCTCTGTTTGTGTGCAGGGCCATGTGCCTGTGACTGGGTTTCTGCCTGTTAAATTTCTCTATGGGTCAGGAATTCTTGCAGACAAAAGATGCCACCTGTAGGAAGCCTGATTTTTCTCTGATTGCCAAAAGCCTCCTCTAAATAGATATTACAAAAGTGGTGAATTTGTCTTTATTTCACAGCAAAATAAATTTGAGTTTTGGTCCAGGTACCTGGGACTGAGATTGGGCTTCTCCCTGCTAAAATTCCACATTGAACTGCTTTCTCCCAGACTAAACGTGCCACCACTTAGAACCCTGGCTGTGCTTTGAGTGCCAAAATCCTGCTCTAAATTGAAATTACGTAAGTGGTGAATTCAGCTTTACTTCACTGAGAAATAAAACTCAGTTTGTGTCCAGGGCCCTGGGACTGCACCTGGGCTTCTCCCTGTTAAATTTCCATATGGATCAGGATTTCTTACAGAGAAAAGATGCCACAACTTAGAAGCTTGATTGTTTTTGAGTGCCAAAATCATCTTCTAAATAGACATAAAAATGTGATGAAGTGAGCTTTATTTTACAGAGAAACAAGGCCCTGATTTTTGTACAGGGCCCTGAGACTGACACTGGTTTTGGCCTATTAAATTTCGTCATGGATCAGGATTGATTCCAAACTATAGATGCCACCACTTAGAAGCCTGGTTATTCTTTGAGTGCCAAAAGCCTCCTCTAAATAGACATTACAAAAGTGATGGAGTCAGCTTTATTGTACCATGAAACCAATCCGTGTCTTTTGCCCAAGGCCCTGGGACTGCGATTTATCTTCTGCCTGTTAAATTTTCTCTATGGTTCAGGATTTCTCCCAGACTAAATCTGCCACCACGTAGAACTCTGGTTAGAAGTGGAGTCACAAACACTTCCAACAAAAGTTATAAGGAAAATGGGATTGTGTGTTTCTTTTCAAAGGGAAAAGGGCCCCTCTTTGTGTCCATGGCCTGTGCCTTATACTGGGTTTCATGCTACTGAAATTATGCATTGAACTGCTTTTCTCCCAGACTAAAGATTACACCAGTTAAAAGCCTGGTTGTTCTTTGAGTGCCAAACACCTCCTTTAAATTAGCATTACAAAAGTTGTGAACTGAGCTTCATTTTACTGGGAAGTAAAGCTCTGTTTGTATCCAGGGCCCTGTGCCTGTAACTGGCTTTCTGCCTGTTAAATTTCTCTATGGATCAGGATTTCTTGCAGATTAAGATGCCACGAGTGAGAAGTCTGGTTGTTCTTTAAATGCCAAACGCCTCCTCTAAATAGATATTAGAAAATTGGTGAATTGAGCTTTATTTCATTGAGAAATAAACCTGAGTTTTCGTTGAGGGCCCTGGAACTGAGTCTGTTTTTCCCTCTATTAAAATTCCATATTGAACTGGTTGTCTCCCTGACAAAACATGCCGTCACTTAGAAGCCTGGCTGTGCTTGGAGTGCCAAAATCCTCCTCTAAATTGAAATTCCATATGTGGTGAATTCAGTTCATTTCACTGAGAAATAAAACTCAGTTTGTTTCCAGGGCCCTGGGACTGCGACTGGGCTTCTCCCTGTTATATTTCCTCATGGATCAGGATTGATTCCAAACTATCGATGCCACCACTTAGAAGCCTGCTAATTCTTTGAGTGCCAAAAGCCTCCTCTAAATAGATGTTACAAATGTCATGGAGTGACCTTTATTGTACAGTGAAACCTGCCACTGTTTTTTGCCTAAGGCCCTGGGACAGAAATTTGGTTTCGGCTGTTTAAATTTCCACATGGATCAGGATTGATTCCAAACTATAAATGCCACCATTGAGAAGTCTGGTTATTCTTTGAGTGCCAAAACCCTTTTCTATATAGACATTGCAAAAGTGATGTAGTGAGCTTTATTGTACAGTGAAACCAGCCCCTGTTGTTTGCATAAGGCTCTGGAACACAGATTTGGCTTCTGCCTGTTAAATTTTGCCTATGCTTCAGGATTTCTCCCAGACTAAGGATGCCAGCACTGAGAACCCTGCTTACAAGTGGAGTCACAAACACTTCCTCCAAAAGTTATTAGGAAACCGGAAGGGTGTGTTTCTTTTCAAAGGGGAAAGGGCTCCTCTTTGTGTCCATTGCCTGTGCCTTACACTGGGTTTCTCCCTGCTGAAATTCCATATTGAACTGCTTTTCTCCCAGACTAAAGATGCAACCACTTAGAAGCCTGATTGTTCTTTGAGTGCCAAACACCTCCTTTAAATAGACATTACAAAAATGGTGAACTGAGGGAAACGAAGCTCTGTTTGTGTCCAGTGCCCTCAGATATAGACTGGCTTTCTCACTGTTAAATTTCTCTATGGTTCAGGATTTCTTGCCAACTAAATATGCCACCAGTGAGAAGCCTGGTTTTTCTTTCATTTCCAGAAGCCTTTGCAAAATAGGCATTACAAAAGTGGTGAATTGAGTTTTATTTCACTGAGAAATAAATGTGAGATTGGGTCCAGGGTCCTGGGACTGAGACTGGGCTTCTCCCTGCTAAAATTCCATATTGAACTGCTTTTCTCGCAGACTAAAAGTGCTACCACTTAGAAGCCTGGATGTGATTTGATTGCAAACACCTCCTCTAATTTGAAATTACATGAGTGGTGAATTCAGCTGCACTTCACTGAGAAATAAAACTCAGTTTGTGTCCCGAGCCTTAGGACTGCGTTTGGGCTTCTCCCTGTTTAATTTCCATATGGATCTGTATTTCTTGTAAAGATGCCTCCACTTAGAAGCTTGCTTATTCTTTGAGTGCCAGAAGTCTCCTCTAAATAGATATTATAAAAGTGATGAAGTGAGATTTATTTTACAGTGAAACAAGCCCCACATTTTTGCCCAAGGCTCTGGGACAGAGATTTGGCTCTGCTTGATAAATTTCCCTATGGTTCAGAATTTCTCCCAGACTAAAGATGCCACCCCTTAGAACCCTGCTTGCAAGTGGAGTCACAAACACTTCCTCCAAAGGTTATTAGAAAACTGGGAGGATGTGTTTCTTTTCAAAGGGAAAAGGGCCCCTCTTTGTGTTCATGGCCTGTGCCTTACACTGGGTTTTTCCCTGCTGAAATTCCATATTGAACTGCTTTTCTCCCAGACTATAGATGCCATCGCTATGAAGTCTGCCTCTTCTTTGATTGCCAAACACTTCCTCCATATAGACATTTTAAAATTGCTAAATTTGGCTTCATATATCAGAGAAGTAAACCTGTGATTTTATTAAGGGCCCTATGCCTTACAGTGACTTTCTGCCTTCTAAATTTCCCTAAAGCTCAGGATTTCTCCTGTGCTAAAATTGCCACCACGTGCACACGGCATGGCATTTCTCTTTTTCCACTGCACACACCGATACCTTCTCTGCATCTCGGAGCCAAAGCATCATGTTTCTCACCGAACGCTGCATGTCAATTAGATGTGTAGTAACAAAGCTCGCATGTGTTATCTTCTTTCTTACCAGCATTCACTAACAACCGGTACGCTGCCCAGAGCAGGCTTGGCTTCCTTGTTCTGGCACTCTGTCCTGCAGCCATTTCTCTCTTATACCAGTCAGCTTTCCTTCTGCTAAGACAGCCATACACTCTTGGAACCCTGCAAGGAGAAGAGCACAGAACTAGGAAGAAGGAAATTCAACCTCCCATAGTTTTGCTCCCACAATACACACTCCACATGCAGTCTTCTGTGGCAAACAAATTGATTGTTAATCTGGCTGCCATATGCAGAGATGACATTGGTATGTTCAGTGCAAGTCCAGGAATGCTATCTGCTGTGCACGCTTTCTCCTAAGCATTACTTTCACTACTGTGCTGTTCGCTATACAGGGTTCAAGGAGTGCACAGCACTCTTCCAAGATGCAAGGCAGACTTCTATGGAACAGAGGGTTTAGAAGAAAAATGCACATGCCAGGCGTGTTTTGGCAGTAGCAGAAGCTAGCAGCAGAGTGTACTGAGTGAGCAGTATAGACAATTCACCTCGGTTAGGCAGAAATCACTTTAAAACACAAATTGCCAACAAGGAAGTAGCAAAGCACCAGAGAGTTCTGCGCAGTGTACTGTGTGTCAGTGACTCCTGCTAAGAAGGAAGATCAATGTGCATGGTACTCATAGAAGAAGCAGGGCAGACAGAGAGGTGCACTTTTGTTCTAAGCCACCTCTAGCACAGCAGTGAGCCTAGCTTCCTGAAAGAGTACCATGCACTCTTTAAACGCTGCCTAGCGAAAGTGTACTTCAAGAAAAGGAGAAAGCAAGCGCACCACATAGCACTTCTCCCTTTCCACTGTACAGGCCAGTGTGTTCTCTGCATTTCAAAGCCTAACAGCAAGATCCTGTTTAGCACAGGAGGCTGCATGTAGAATTTGCATGTAGTAGCAGAATTAGCTGTTGTTGATCTTCCTTCTTAGCAGGAGTCACTGACAAACAGAACACTGCGCAGAACACTTTGTTGCTCTGCTTATTCCTTGTTCACGCTTTGTGTCTTACAGCGATTTCTCTCTAACAGAGGTGAATTGTCTACTAATGCACACTCAGTACACTCTGCTGCTAGCTTCTGTTACTGCCAAAACACGCCTCGCAAGTGCATTTTCTTCTACACCCTCTGTTATACACCAGTCTGCTTTCCTTCGGGTAAGACTGCCATACATTTTCGAACAATGCAAGGAGAAGAGCAGAGAACTAGGAAGAAGGAAATTCAACTTTCCATAGCTTTGCTGCTACAATACATACTCTTCATGCAGTTTTCTGTGGCAAAGAAGACGCTTGTTAATCTGGCTGCCATATGCAGAGTTGATATTGGTATGTTCAGTGCAGGGCCAGGAATGCTGTGTGCTGTGCACGCTTTCTCCTAAGCATTACTTTCACTACTGTGCTGTTCGCTCTGCAGGCTTCAAGGAGTGCACAGCACTCTTCCAAGATGCAGGGCAGATTTGTAGGGAACAGAGGGTTTAGAAGAAAAGTGCACATGCCAGGCGTGTTTTGGCAGTAGCAGAAGCTAGCAGCAGAGAATACTGAGTGAACAGTAGAAGAGAATTCACCTCTGTTAGAGAGAAATCGCTCTAAAACACAAAGCGCTAAGAAGGAAGAAGCAGAGCAGCAAAGTGCTCTGCGCAGGGTGCTGTTTGTCAGTGACTCCTGCTAAGAAGGTAGATCAACGTGCATGGTGCTCATGAAAGAAGCAGGGCAGATAGAGAGGTGCACATTTCTCCTAAGCCACCTCTACACCAGCAGTCTGTCTAGCTTCCTGAAAGAGTACCTTGCAATCTTTCAAGTCTGACTAACGAAAGTGTAGTTAGAGCTAAGGAGAAAGCAAGCGCACCACACAGCACTTCTCCTTTTGCACTGTAGTAGCATGTCTGCATCTCAAAGCCTAACAGCAAGGTCCTGTTTACCATTGGAGGCTGCATGTAGAATTTGCATGTAGTTGCAAAGTAAGCTGTGGTTGATCTTCCTTCTTAGCAGGAGTCACGGACAAACAATACACTGCGCAGAACACTCTGCTGCTCCGCTTCTTCCTTGTAGGCGCTTTGTGTTTTACAGCGATTTCTCTCTACCAGAGGTGAATTGTCTATACTGCTCACTCAGTACACTCTGCTGCTAGCTTCTGCTACTGCCAAAACACGCCTGGCATGTGCATTTTTCTTCTAAACCCTCTGTTCCATACAGATCTGCCCTGCATCTTGTAAGAGTGCTGTGCACTCCTTGAACCCTGCAGAGCGAACAGCACAGTAGTGAAAGTAATGCTTAGGAGAAAGCGTGCACAGCACACAGCATTCCTGGCCCTGCACTGAACATACCAATGTCATCTCTGCATATGGCAGCCGGATTAACAAGCGTCTTATTTGCCACAGAAAACTGCATGAAGAGTATGTATTGCAGCAGCTAAGCTATGGGAAGTTGAATTTCCTTCTTCCTAGTTCTGTGCTCTTCTCCTTGCAGGCTTCCAAGAGTGTATGGCAGTGTTAGCAGAAGGAAAGAAGACTGGTATGGAACTGAGGCTTTAGAAGAAAAGTGCACATGCCAGGCGTGTTTTGGCAGTAGCAGAAGCTAGCAGCAGAGTGTACTGAGTGAGCAGTATAGACAATTCACCTCTGGTAGAGAGAAATCGCTGTAAAACACAAAGCGCGAACAAGCGAGAAGCAGAGCAGCAGAGTGTTCTGCGCAGTGTACTGTGTGTCAGTGAGTGACTCCTGCTAAGAAGGAAGATCAACCACAGCTAACTTTGCTACTACATGCAAATTCTACATGCAGCCTCCTGTGCTAAACAGGATCTTGCTGTTAGGCTTTGAAATGCAGAGAACACACTGGCCTGTACAGTGGAAAGGGAGAAGTGCTGTGTGGTGCGCTTGCTTTCTCTTTAGCTTGAAGTGCACTTTCGCTTTGCAGACTTGAAAGAGTGCAAGCTACTCTTTCAGGAAGCTAGACAGACTGCTGTGCTAGAGGTGGCTTAGGAGAAAAGTGCACCTCTCTGTGTGCCCTGCTTCTTCTACGAGTACCATGCACGTTGATCTTCCTTCTTAGCAGGAGTCACTCACTGACACACAGTACACTGCGCAGAACACTCTGCTGCTCTGCTTCTCGCTTGTTCGCGCTTTGTGTTTTACAGCGATTTCTCTCTACCAGAGGTGAATTGTCTATACTGCTCACTCAGTACACTCTGCTGCTAGCTTCTGCTACTGCCAAAACACGCCTGGCATGTGCATTTTTCTTCTAAACCCTCTGTTCCATACAGATCTGCCCTGCATCTTGGAAGAGTGCTGTGCACTCCTTGAACCCTGCAGAGCGAACAGCACAGTAGTGAAAGTAATGCTTAGGAGAAAGCGTGCACAGCACACAGCATTCCTGGCCCTGCACTGAACATACCAATGTCATCTCTGCATATGGCAGCCGGATTAACAAGCGTCTTATTTGCCACAGAAAACTGCATGAAGAGTATGTATTGCAGCAGCTAAGCTATGGGAAGTTGAATTTCCTTCTTCCTAGTTCTGTGCTCTTCTCCTTGCAGGCTTCCAAGAGTGTATGGCAGTGTTACCAGAAGGAAAGAAGACTGGTATGGAACTGAGGCTTTAGAAGAAAAGTGCACATGCCAGGCGTGTTTTGGCAGTAGCAGAAGCTAGCAGCAGAGTGTACTGAGTGAGCAGTATAGACAATTCACCTCTGGTAGAGAGAAATCGCTGTAAAACACAAAGCGCGAACAAGCGAGAAGCAGAGCAGCAGAGTGTTCTGCGCAGTGTACTGTGTGTCAGTGAGTGACTCCTGCTAAGAAGGAAGATCAACCACAGCTAACTTTGCTACTACATGCAAATTCTACATGCAGCCTCCTGTGCTAAACAGGATCTTGCTGTTAGGCTTTGAAATGCAGAGAACACACTGGCCTGTACAGTGGAAAGGGAGAAGTGCTGTGTGGTGCGCTTGCTTTCTCTTTAGCTTGAAGTGCACTTTCGCTTTGCAGACTTGAAAGAGTGCAAGCTACTCTTTCAGGAAGCTAGACAGACTGCTGTGCTAGAGGTGGCTTAGGAGAAAAGTGCACCTCTCTGTGTGCCCTGCTTCTTCTAGGAGTACCATGCACGTTGATCTTCCTTCTTAGCAGGAGTCACTCACTGACACACAGTACACTGCGCAGAACACTCTGCTGCTCTGCTTCTCGCTTGTTCGCGCTTTGTGTTTTACAGCGATTTCTCTCTACCAGAGGTGAATTGTCTATACTGCTCACTCAGTACACTCTGCTGCTAGCTTCTGCTACTGCCAAAACACGCCTGGCATGTGCATTTTTCTTCTAAAGCCTCTGTTCCATACAGATCTGCCCTGCATCTTGGAAGAGTGCTGTGCACTCCTTGAACCCTGCAGAGCGAACAGCACAGTAGTGAAAGTAATGCTTAGGAGAAAGCGTGCACAGCACACAGCATTCCTGGCCCTGCACTGAACATACCAATGTCATCTCTGCATATGGCAGCCGGATTAACAAGCGTCTTATTTGCCACAGAAAACTGCATGAAGAGTATGTATTGCAGCAGCTAAGCTATGGGAAGTTGAATTTCCTTCTTCCTAGTTCTGTGCTCTTCTCCTTGCAGGCTTCCAAGAGTGTATGGCAGTGTTAGCAGAAGGAAAGAAGACTGGTATGGAACTGAGGCTTTAGAAGAAAAGTGCACATGCCAGGCGTGTTTTGGCAGTAGCAGAAGCTAGCAGCAGAGTGTACTGAGTGAGCAGTATAGACAATTCACCTCTGGTAGAGAGAAATCGCTGTAAAACACAAAGCGCGAACAAGCGAGAAGCAGAGCAGCAGAGTGTTCTGCGCAGTGTACTGTGTGTCAGTGAGTGACTCCTGCTAAGAAGGAAGATCAACCACAGCTAACTTTGCTACTACATGCAAATTCTACATGCAGCCTCCTGTGCTAAACAGGATCTTGCTGTTAGGCTTTGAAATGCAGAGAACACACTGGCCTGTACAGTGGAAAGGGAGAAGTGCTGTGTGGTGCGCTTGCTTTCTCTTTAGCTTGAAGTGCACTTTCGCTTTGCAGACTTGAAAGAGTGCAAGCTACTCTTTCAGGAAGCTAGACAGACTGCTGTGCTAGAGGTGGCTTAGGAGAAAAGTGCACCTCTCTGTGTGCCCTGCTTCTTCTAGGAGTACCATGCACGTTGATCTTCCTTCTTAGCAGGAGTCACTCACTGACACACAGTACACTGCGCAGAACACTCTGCTGCTCTGCTTCTCGCTTGTTCGCGCTTTGTGTTTTACAGCGATTTCTCTCTACCAGAGGTGAATTGTCTATACTGCTCACTCAGTACACTCTGCTGCTAGCTTCTGCTACTGCCAAAACACGCCTGGCATGTGCATTTTTCTTCTAAACCCTCTGTTCCATACAGATCTGCCCTGCATCTTGGAAGAGTGCTGTGCACTCCTTGAACCCTGCAGAGCGAACAGCACAGTAGTGAAAGTAATGCTTAGGAGAAAGCGTGCACAGCACACAGCATTCCTGGCCCTGCACTGAACATACCAATGTCATCTCTGCATATGGCAGCCGGATTAACAAGCGTCTTATTTGCCACAGAAAACTGCATGAAGAGTATGTATTGCAGCAGCTAAGCTATGGGAAGTTGAATTTCCTTCTTCCTAGTTCTGTGCTCTTCTCCTTGCAGGCTTCCAAGAGTGTATGGCAGTGTTAGCAGAAGGAAAGAAGACTGGTATGGAACTGAGGCTTTAGAAGAAAAGTGCACATGCCAGGCGTGTTTTGGCAGTAGCAGAAGCTAGCAGCAGAGTGTACTGAGTGAGCAGTATAGACAATTCACCTCTGGTAGAGAGAAATCGCTGTAAAACACAAAGCGCGAACAAGCGAGAAGCAGAGCAGCAGAGTGTTCTGCGCAGTGTACTGTGTGTCAGTGAGTGACTCCTGCTAAGAAGGAAGATCAACCACAGCTAACTTTGCTACTACATGCAAATTCTACATGCAGCCTCCTGTGCTAAACAGGATCTTGCTGTTAGGCTTTGAAATGCAGAGAACACACTGGCCTGTACAGTGGAAAGGGAGAAGTGCTGTGTGGTGCGCTTGCTTTCTCTTTAGCTTGAAGTGCACTTTCGCTTTGCAGACTTGAAAGAGTGCAAGCTACTCTTTCAGGAAGCTAGACAGACTGCTGTGCTAGAGGTGGCTTAGGAGAAAAGTGCACCTCTCTGTGTGCCCTGCTTCTTCTAGGAGTACCATGCACGTTGATCTTCCTTCTTAGCAGGAGTCACTCACTGACACACAGTACACTGCGCAGAACACTCTGCTGCTCTGCTTCTCGCTTGTTCGCGCTTTGTGTTTTACAGCGATTTCTCTCTACCAGAGGTGAATTGTCTATACTGCTCACTCAGTACACTCTGCTGCTAGCTTCTGCTACTGCCAAAACACGCCTGGCATGTGCATTTTTCTTCTAAACCCTCTGTTCCATACAGATCTGCCCTGCATCTTGGAAGAGTGCTGTGCACTCCTTGAACCCCCCCAGAGCGAACAGCACAGTAGTGAAAGTAATGCTTAGGAGAAAGCGTGCACAGCACACAGCATTCCTGGCCCTGCACTGAACATACCAATGTCATCTCTGCATATGGCAGCCGGATTAACAAGCGTCTTATTTGCCACAGAAAACTGCATGAAGAGTATGTATTGCAGCAGCTAAGCTATGGGAAGTTGAATTTCCTTCTTCCTAGTTCTGTGCTCTTCTCCTTGCAGGCTTCCAAGAGTGTATGGCAGTGTTAGCAGAAGGAAAGAAGACTGGTATGGAACTGAGGCTTTAGAAGAAAAGTGCACATGCCAGGCGTGTTTTGGCAGTAGCAGAAGCTAGCAGCAGAGTGTACTGAGTGAGCAGTATAGACAATTCACCTCTGGTAGAGAGAAATCGCTGTAAAACACAAAGCGCGAACAAGCGAGAAGCAGAGCAGCAGAGTGTTCTGCGCAGTGTACTGTGTGTCAGTGAGTGACTCCTGCTAAGAAGGAAGATCAACCACAGCTAACTTTGCTACTACATGCAAATTCTACATGCAGCCTCCTGTGCTAAACAGGATCTTGCTGTTAGGCTTTGAAATGCAGAGAACACACTGGCCTGTACAGTGGAAAGGGAGAAGTGCTGTGTGGTGCGCTTGCTTTCTCTTTAGCTTGAAGTGCACTTTCGCTTTGCAGACTTGAAAGAGTGCAAGCTACTCTTTCAGGAAGCTAGACAGACTGCTGTGCTAGAGGTGGCTTAGGAGAAAAGTGCACCTCTCTGTGTGCCCTGCTTCTTCTAGGAGTACCATGCACGTTGATCTTCCTTCTTAGCAGGAGTCACTCACTGACACACAGTACACTGCGCAGAACACTCTGCTGCTCTGCTTCTCGCTTGTTCGCGCTTTGTGTTTTACAGCGATTTCTCTCTACCAGAGGTGAATTGTCTATACTGCTCACTCAGTACACTCTGCTGCTAGCTTCTGCTACTGCCAAAACACGCCTGGCATGTGCATTTTTCTTCTAAACCCTCTGTTCCATACAGATCTGCCCTGCATCTTGGAAGAGTGCTGTGCACTCCTTGAACCCTGCAGAGCGAACAGCACAGTAGTGAAAGTAATGCTTAGGAGAAAGCGTGCACAGCACACAGCATTCCTGGCCCTGCACTGAACATACCAATGTCATCTCTGCATATGGCAGCCGGATTAACAAGCGTCTTATTTGCCACAGAAAACTGCATGAAGAGTATGTATTGCAGCAGCTAAGCTATGGGAAGTTGAATTTCCTTCTTCCTAGTTCTGTGCTCTTCTCCTTGCAGGCTTCCAAGAGTGTATGGCAGTGTTAGCAGAAGGAAAGAAGACTGGTATGGAACTGAGGCTTTAGAAGAAAAGTGCACATGCCAGGCGTGTTTTGGCAGTAGCAGAAGCTAGCAGCAGAGTGTACTGAGTGAGCAGTATAGACAATTCACCTCTGGTAGAGAGAAATCGCTGTAAAACACAAAGCGCGAACAAGCGAGAAGCAGAGCAGCAGAGTGTTCTGCGCAGTGTACTGTGTGTCAGTGAGTGACTCCTGCTAAGAAGGAAGATCAACCACAGCTAACTTTGCTACTACATGCAAATTCTACATGCAGCCTCCTGTGCTAAACAGGATCTTGCTGTTAGGCTTTGAAATGCAGAGAACACACTGGCCTGTACAGTGGAAAGGGAGAAGTGCTGTGTGGTGCGCTTGCTTTCTCTTTAGCTTGAAGTGCACTTTCGCTTTGCAGACTTGAAAGAGTGCAAGCTACTCTTTCAGGAAGCTAGACAGACTGCTGTGCTAGAGGTGGCTTAGGAGAAAAGTGCACCTCTCTGTGTGCCCTGCTTCTTCTAGGAGTACCATGCACGTTGATCTTCCTTCTTAGCAGGAGTCACTCACTGACACACAGTACACTGCGCAGAACACTCTGCTGCTCTGCTTCTCGCTTGTTCGCGCTTTGTGTTTTACAGCGATTTCTCTCTACCAGAGGTGAATTGTCTATACTGCTCACTCAGTACACTCTGCTGCTAGCTTCTGCTACTGCCAAAACACGCCTGGCATGTGCATTTTTCTTCTAAAGCCTCTGTTCCATACAGATCTGCCCTGCATCTTGGAAGAGTGCTGTGCACTCCTTGAAGCCTGCAGAGCGAACAGCACAGTAGTGAAAGTAATGCTTAGGAGAAAGCGTGCACAGCACACAGCATTCCTGGCCCTGCACTGAACATACCAATGTCATCTGTGCATATGGCAGCCGGATTAACAAGCGTCTTATTTGCCACAGAAAACTGCATGAAGAGTATGTATTGCAGCAGCTAAGCTATGGGAAGTGAATTTCCTTCTTCCTAGTTCTGTGCTCTTCTCCTTGCAGGCTTCCAAGAGTGTATGGCAGTGTTAGCAGAAGGAAAGAAGACTGGTATGGAACTGAGGCTTTAGAAGAAAAGTGCACATGCCAGGCGTGTTTTGGCAGTAGCAGAAGCTAGC